>NC_141907.1:52845000-53470000 GCF_057802395.1 Ceratotherium simum simum | reverse complement strand
CTTAAAAGAAAGCAGCTTTTGAGGCAGTTATGAAGAAGCCCTGCCGCTTAGGAATCTGCAGAAGCATCCTTTGACTTTTCCTGTCGTGCTGTGGCATGTTGACAGGGAGTCTGAAAAGCAAAGGATGGCAGTGAAAGATTCTGCCTCCTATCATCCTCTCTGTTTCAGGGTGTTTTGCATCTCTGGGAGGTTGTTTTTCTTGAACTCTACTGCTGGAGTGAAGGACTTCGGCTCCCCACAAAAGCTGCCCACCTTCTGGGCAGAGGTAAGCGCCTGTCTGTATTGCCCTCTTTCTGGAGGTGAAGAGGAAGGTAAACACTTCTGCCTACTGAGTCTGGTTTGTGTGATTGATGGTGGGACTTCCAATTTTCAGGACAAATGATCCATTAGTGGAAATGGGCGCACAGGAAACTTCAGTGCCAATAAGTTAAGTGCCCATCGCTGTCCTCAGTGAACAGTCTGCTGATCTCAATTGTAGGCAATTAACAGTGATTAGCAAGTGCCTGCTTGGTGGGTGGCACAATGAGATTCTTCTTAGTGATGAGAAAAACTCACAAACAACACAGGGAGACACTGCCATGCAAAGGCAACAGAAAAGCTCAATCACTGTGCAAGGGGGTCTGACCAAAGGAGGACGCTTGTGAATGTTTTAATTTCTCCTCTTAAACCTCTCATTAACTCTCAAACAATTCAGTAATATGCAGGGAGGGCTGGATACTCATTTAGAATCAGATTCTCTTTATGCATCCTGAGTTAGAGAAATTAGGAGGAGAAGGAAATAAATCCCCGCAAAATTGTGCCACGCTGGGCTGTACAGCTTTCTTACTTATCTTAGTATTTCCTTCCAACGTAGCGCAGTACCTTGCACCTGGGGGATCTCAGTAAATGCTGGCGAAAGTGAATTGGAATCAGGTTTCCTCATCCTAGCTACTTATAATCATGTTAGCCTTTTCTTGTCTCTTACATTATTTTATTTTTTGCTTTGTTTATTTGATTTTTTGTTACCCTTTCTTTCTCTTCCCTTTTTTAATCATTAACACTATATTTGTAATGTGTTTTTGTATTAGATAATATTTTAGAGATTTGAAAAGAATTTAAATATAAATTTTTATTTCCATATTGACTTTTATTATAATTTCATAGTAGTATTCTTATCAAAATATTTGGGCTCAAAGGCATTGAAGAACAACCGATATCCATTTCAAATAACTTTCTGCTACTGGCAATACACAATTAGTGGGCAATTATTTTCCCATATAGCAAGAAAATAATCAAGTGGACAATTAATGTACATGTTCTCTAAACACCCACATATTAAATCTCATTTTATAATTCCCGTTTCCTTGGGAGTTCTCACTGACTTTATGAGACCTACATGTCTAACTAACCACATGAGCTATACCAGGTATTCAGAGAAATTCACTAATTGGAAGAACCTCATGGAGATACAGTAGTCCCCATTTATCCATGGGGGATATGTTTCAAGACCCCCAGGGGATGCCTGAAACTGTGGATAGTACTAAACCCTTTCCTATATATATATACCTATGATAAAGTTTAATTTATAAATTAGGCACAGTAAAAGATTAAAAACAATAAGTAATAATAATAAAATAGAACAATTATTATAATATACTGTAATGCAAGTTACCGTAGATCTTAGCAACCTCAGCATATGATTTTTTTCTTTCCTCATTAAGTTGAGAACTTTCACATTTTCACTTAAAGGAAGCACTTTACGGCTTCTCTTTGGCGTATCTGAATTGCCAGCATCAGTACTCTTGTGCTTTGGGGCCGTTATTAAGTAAAATAAAGGTTAGTTGAACACAAGCATTGTGATACCGAGACAGTTGATCTGATAATCAAGATGCTACTACGTGAGTAATGGGGAGGTAGAGTACGCAGTGTGAATGTGCTGGACAAAGGGATGATTCACATCCAGGGTGGGACAGAGCGGGATGGCTACTCAGAAGGATGCACAATTTAAAACTTATGAACTGTTTATTCCTGGAATTTTTCATTTAACATTTTTGGACCCTAGTTGACTGCAAAACTGCAGATCAGGGGGGATTACTGTACTGTTTTAATAAATGCAAGCTGTATCATTTCACTATAGGTGCAGAATGCTCAATGAAGGCAAGGACTACTTCTACATGTTTACTATAAAATCCCCAGTGCTTAGCACAGTGCTTGACATGTAGTAGACTTGAAAGAATAAATTACTTATTTACTCAACACCAAAGTAAAACAGGGATATTGTTTCATGAAAACCAAAATATATCCTTTCTTATTATTCCTTCTTAGAAATTGTGGTCACTACTTTAAAGTCTCATTTAAGTCTGTACATAGCTACATAGTAGAAAACAATATATTATGCCACCAAATCATTGGAGATCATGCTTTAAGAAGGAACATTTTATTGCTTAAAGGATATTTTTGTTCAATGTATAATTTGAATAGGTGATGATATAACCTGCAAGTAAACTATGCATCTCAATATCTAGGGCCAACTAAAGCTAACAAGAATCAGTGCCTAATGGATGGGACTAATTGACTCTCTTTAAAAATCAAGTCAGATTATCCTTACTTTAATGAAACACAATCTTTTGTTCTAACTATATTTTCGCCAAGCAGCCATCTGATTATGAATCCAGTTTTCTTATTATTATTATTTTATTTTATTTTGTTTTTTAACTACTTTATTGAGGTACGATCGACAGACAAAAAGCTATACGTATTGAATGTACACAACTTTATGTGTTTGGAGATAAGTACACACCCATGAAATCATCATCACTATCCATGCTATAAACGTATTCATCACTTCCAGAGTTTCCTCTTGCCCCCTTTGTTTTTTTGTTTCCTTTTATGGTCAGAGCACTTAACATAAGGTCTACCCTGTTAGCAAATTTTTAAGTATGCAATATCATCTCATTAATCATAGTCCCTATATTGTTCAGTAGAACTCCAGAACTTATTTTGTGTAACTGAAACTTAGTACCCTTTGATCAACATGTCCCCATTTCCCCCTCATCCCAGCCACTGGCAACCACCATTCTACTCTCTGCTTCTATGTGTTTGACTCTTTTAGGTTCCATATGTAAGTGACATCATGCAGTACTTGTCTTGCTGTGTCTGCCTTATTTCACTTAGTATAATGTCATCTAGGTCCATGGGAGTTTTTACAAATAGCAGGATTTCCCTTTTTTAAGGCTGAATAATATTTCATTGTACGTATATACCACATTTTCTTTATTTATGTGTTGATGGACATTTAGTTTTTTTCCATATCTTTGCTATTGTGAATAGCGCTTCAATGAACATGGGAGTGCAGATATTTATTCAAGATCCTGATTTCAATTCAGGATATACACCCAGAAGTGGGATTGCTGGATCCAATGGTAGTTCTATTTGTAATTTTTTGAGGAATCTGCATATTTTTTTCTATAGCAGCTGCAGTGATTTACATGCTCACCAACAGTGTGCAAGGGTTCCCTTTTCTCGACATTTCTCACCAACACTTGCTAACCTTAGTTTTTTAGATAATCGCCATCCTAACAGGTGTGACGTGATATCTCATTGTGGTTTTGATTTACATTTCCCTGGTGATTAGTGACTTTGAGCACCTTTTCATATACCTGTTGGCTATTTGCATGTCTTTGAAGAAATGTCTGTTCAGGTCCTTTGCCCATTTTTTAATTGCATTATTTGTTTTTTTGCTATTGAGTTATGAGTTCTTTAAATATTTGGATATTAACCCTGTGTCAAATATATATGTATATATCAAATATATATCAGATATATTTCAATTATTTTCAAAATCTTCCTATTGTAAATACAAATCTTAGCATCATATTTTATACATTAGCCAATTTTGAATGTGTTTAGCATTAACCAGTTTTCTAGACATCAAATCATCGCTGAGTGAAGTGATTAAAATATAGAGGTTTTTTCTTTTTTTCTTTTTGGTATGTACAAAATTGAGGAATAAACATACCAAGACACAACTGATTTATTACTCTGTCCAAAAATTATCCAGAATAGACTGTCTTACCTTTTAAAAATTATCCATCTTAACCATATTCAGTAACCCTTGATCATCATTTAATGTGAAATCATTCATTCCTAGGCTCTGTCAAAGTCCATGTTTTCCCTGACTTCTACAAAGCCCTGGTCTTGAATAATCTGAGGACAGATTAAAGAGGATTAATTGTGTGCCTTCCTTGATATTCTTTTGACCTTTTTATATGAATGAATCACTTTAGCCTTCAGCCCTTCTGACTGTTTTTTTAAGAAGTCTGCAAATATCTAGTAATGAGGCCCTTGAAATTGAACAAAGGGTGTTCCAGGGCTCTTCTTATTGGAGACAACTAACATTTCCCATCATTATCACCTTAATATCATTTAAATATGAGTAGACCAAAGATTTCCTTTTATGTGCTTTAGAGATACCCATTTGATTGGTGGGGTTAATAAAGATGGTCAACGGTAATAAAGTACTTCTTCACTTGCTCCAAACAGACGTTATATCAGAAAGTGATAACAAAACTAGTAAAAAAAAAAAAAAAAAAAAAAAAAAGAAAACTTTAATATCATCAGAGATATATATATTTTTAATTTTAATTTTCTTTTAGTTTTGTTGACATAATTGACATACAGCACTATATAAGATTAAGGTGTACAGCATAATAATTTGACTTACATATATGGTGAAAGGATTTCCACAGTAAGTTTAGTTAATGTCCATTGTCTCATATAGATACAAAAAAAAAGGAAAAAGATGTTTTTTTCCTTGTGATGAGAACTCTTAGGATCTACTCGCTTAACAAATTTCATATGTATTGTACAACAGTGTTAACTATAGTCATTGTGTTGTACATCACATCCCCGGTACTTATTTATCTTACAACTGGAAATTTGTATATTTTGACCACCTTCATCCAATCCCCAACCCTCAACCCCCACCTCTGGTAACTATAAATTTGATCTCTTTTTCAATGAGTTTTGTTTTTTCCATTTTTTTTAGATCCCACATATAGTGAAGCCATACAGAATCTGTCTTTCTCCGTCTGACTTACATTTAGCATAATACCTTCAAGGTCCATCCATGTGTTACAAATGGCAGGATTTCCTTCTTTTTTATGGCTGAATAATATTCCACTGTATATGTATTCCATGTTGTCTTTATCCATTCATTCACCGATGAACACTTAGTTTGTTTCCATGTCTTGGCTATTGTAAATGATGCTGCAATGAACATGGGGGTGCAGATATCGACATAGGGTTTTTGTTTACTTCAGGTACATTCCCAAAAGTGGAATTGCTGAGTCATAAGCTAGTTCTCTTTTTAATTTTTTGAGGAACCTCCACACTGAACCAATTTACAATCCTACCAGCAGTGCACAAGTGTTCCCTTTTCTCTAAATCTTTGCCAGCATTTGTTATCTCTTGTGTTTTTGATGAAAGCCATTCTAACAGGTTTGAGGTGATATTCCTTTTGGGTTTGATTTGCATTTCCCTAATGATGAGTGATGTTGAGCATCTTTTCATGTGTCTGTTGGCCATTTGTATGTCTTCTTTGGAAAAATGTCTGTTCAGGTTCTTTGCCTGTTTTTTAATTGAATTATTTGTTTTTTTGCTGTTGAGTTATATGAGTTCTTTATATATTTTGGATATTAACTCCTTATCAGATAGATGGTTTGCAAATATTTTTTCCCATTTCAGAGGTTTTCTTTTCATTTCATTGATCATTTCTTTTGCTGTGCAAAAGCTTTTCAGTTTGACATAGTCCTATTTGTTTATGTTTGATTTTGTTGCTTGTGCTTTAGGTGTCATGTCCATAAAACGTTGCAAAGGCTCATGTCAAGGAGTTTTTTCCTATGAGATATGCTTTTATTTGCACAGATTTATTGTTGCATATTCCTATTTTATGTAAACCTTTTCGTAATGTTACTGAGAAACAGGCTTGTTCTGCTTGCCACAAGACTAGCCAAAAATTCAGGAGGCAAGTCAGTGGAATAGAAATTGTTTATTCATTTTTGCCAGTAAAGACAGAAGATGGTGGACTAGTGTCCTTAAAGCCCATCTTAAAACTGCAGGCCAGTTATATAGGAGCTGGTGTCCCGGTGGGGCATCCCACTGGTCTTAGTTCCTGATAATCTTTTGCTTTACTGGATATGCATTAGAGACCAGAGCAATGCCCTACACCCTGATTTAGTTTAAAGATATTAAGAACAGAATCTTTAATATGTATAGTAAAGATTATTGTTTATGTGAGTGGTGCCAACATTAATATATACCTTTTAATGCATTCAGAGGAAATCTAATTTTACTTTGCCTTGTTTAAATGCTAACTCATCGTGTGTTGTTTGGGTACATTGTGGAAAATATACTTTTCTTTGTACATCACCAGTACTGTGCTGTTCCTTTTCTAATCTATTTATATTTAAAAATCAAGTTAATGCTTATCTTTACTGATGTTAGGTTAGTAAAATTTAGGCTTATATTTCTTTTCAGAAAAGAGGATCAAAATGTTTATTTTCTAGTCTGTGAGGCTGGATATCATTTTCTGAATTAATTAACTTTAAAAAAAATGAGAGGCCAGCCCAGTGGCATGGTGGTTGAGTTCGCATGCTCTGCTTCCAACGGCCTGGGGTTCACAGGTTCAGATCCGGGCACTCACCGACACACCGCTTGTCAAGCCATGCTGTGGGGGTGTCCCATATAAAGCAGAGGAAGATGGGCACAGATGTTAGCCCAGGGCCAATCTTCCTCAGCAAGAAGAGGAGGATTGGCAACAGATGTTAGCTCAGGGCTGAACTTCCTCCAAAAAAATAAACAAATAAATAAATAAAAATTAAAAAAATGAATATTAGCTTTATTTAGGTATAATTTATACCCAAAAAATTTGCTCGTTTCAAGTGTACTGTTTGACGAATCTTGACAAATGTAATACAGCTATGTAACTACTACTACAATCAAGATTAGGAATATTTCTATTTCTTTGGAAATTTTATCTTTCTTCCCCTTGTCAAATTGGTTCCAAAATAACCAATAACCATTCTATAGATAAGAGAGATAAGTGAGTTTTACTTGAGCCAGAGTGAGGATTATAACCTGGGAAGAACTTTTCCAGAAAGGAAGAAGTGTTCCAAGGAAGCGTGGTCTTCAGTACAGTCTTATATCTTTTTAGAACAAAGAACATAATGTTAAACATGCCCAGGATACATATTCATCAAAGTTTCAAAGAGATATCCAGTTGCAAATTAGCAGGTCAACATGACCCTGATATTGGGAAAGGGACTAATATGGGCGTTACTGATAGGGCATTACCAATAGGGCATGCAAGGGGAAGTATGCATTCTTATCTTGAGAGAGTACGTGCTTTACTTTAATGTTTAAAGCAGATGTACAATGTATGTTTGATAGGCCATAAGTCAGGCTTCGTTAGTTCAAGTCAAAACAGTTTTGAACTCAAATAGTTACCCCATATACCTCAATATGTAAAGATCTCTTGTCAGCCTTTACATTAAATCCCCTATCTTCCCATCCCACCCCGACACCCCCATCACCATAGTTCCATAGTTCTTTGTTTCCTAGAATTTCATATAAATGGGATCGTAAAGTATATAGTCCTGTGTCTGACTGTCTGCATTAACCATATTGCTTTTGAGATTCATCCTATTGTTGCATTTATCAGTAGTTTGTTCCTTTTTTATTGCAGAGAAATACTCTATTGTGCACACTTTGTTATCCATTCCCTGATCGATGGACATTGGGGTTGTTTTCAGGTTTTAGGTATTATGGTATAATGGAGTATATATGGTCTTTGTCCCCAGTTCCTGGCACAGAGATTAAAAAATCCTGGAATTTCTTGTGTGATAGGAGTGCCTATGTTATGTTGATGAGGAGGAACCCAAGATGGCATCGGGTGGGGGCTGGTCACCAGAAAGGACTAGCATGTGATTAGAGGGGTGGAACTTCCAGCTGCCTTACCTTCAAGGATGGAAGAGGGGCTGGAGATTGAGTTCAATCATGTGGCCAATATTTACTAAGTCATGCCAACATAATGAAACTCTGATAAAAAGTCTGGACACTGAGGTTTGGTGTAGATTCCTGGTTGGTGAACACATTGCTGTGCCGGGAGGGTGATGTTCCCTTACTCCACAGGGAGAGGGCGTGGAAGTTCCCCATCCAGGACCCTCCCAGACCTTACTGTATATCTCTCTTATGTTTAAATGTTCCCAAATTGTGTCCTTTATAATAAAACTGTACTCACAAGCAAAACACTTTCTGTGAATTCCGTGAGTTGTTCTCATGAATTAGAGCACCCAAGAGGGTCATGGGACTGTGGGAGATCAAGATTTGGCCACCCTGAAATATATCTCTTTACCTTGATTGTTTTCTCTGAGGGACATTTGACCTCCCCCACTAACTGCCTAAAGAATTTGACATGGTGGCTCCTTCCTGGAACAGATCTTCTATCATGATGGCTGTAATGATAATGTAAAATAGATGTTACAATGGGAGGGGCACCAAGCCCCTTTTATCAAAAAACTCTCTCTCTCCCTGACCACATTATCTATAGATGACCCTGAAAAGAATTGTCTTCTTGCCCTCTGCAGTCCCAGACCACTACCCACCCCCAACACCTTCCTCGCCTTTAGCTACAATACTTAAGCAAGCAGCTTAGACAGAGGGACGAATTGCTCATTTCTGAGTTTCTCCCGTATATACATGTTATTAAACTTGGTATTATTTTCTCCTGCTAACCTGTCTTGCTGATTATTTGGCCAGCCATAAGAACCTTAAGGGAAAGGGCAGAGGGGGATTCTCCCTCTCTCCCCACAGGACCCTCTGAATTTATAGCCAGCCTGTCATAAGTGTGGGAAGCCCTAAGATTTGCAGCTGGTGTCTGAAGTGAAGGCAGCCTTGTGGAGCACTAAACCCTTAAACTAGTGGAGTTTGATTCTAACTCTCGGTATTTGGTGTCAGAATTGTATTTCACTTGGGGTAGAAATGGAATAAATATTATGAATAAAACTGCCGTGAATATTCATATACAAGTCTTCGTGTGGACGTAAGTTTTTATTTCTAGGAGTGGGATTACTGGGTTTTATGGTAACTTTATAAGAAAGTGCCAAACTATTTTCCAAAGTGGCTGTATTATTTTGCATTCTCTTCAGCAATGTATGAGAATTCTAGTTACTCCGTATCCTTGTCAACCTTTGGTGTTATTAGTCTTTTGAATTTTAGCTATTCACATGGGTGTACAGTGGTATCTCATTGTAGTTTTAAATTTCCATTTCCCTAATTAAACCAAATAAAATTTTTAAATCCACTTTAAGTTATATGAAAGCCTTTGGAAATTCCTTCAGCTTTCTTGATTGTAAGTCCTTCTAGTACTTTTTAGTCTGCTAATTTCCTTACCCTTTGGAATATATCACCTCATTCCTTTTTTTTTAAAGAATTATTTTCCCCTTTCTCTCTCTGCCCTGCCCCCCACAAGACTCTAGGGGACAATGCTGTATTTTTTTGTCATTTCTTCTTTATTCCTGCTTCTCACAATGGATTTTTTGTTCTGTCTTGTTGTTTGTTTTTACATTTCTCTTTAACGTTTGTGAAGTGAAAGTAGTTACTTATTGTTCTTACTTTTCTACTATTAAAAAAGAAAAAAATTAATAAGCCAATTTGGCCTAAATTAGTTGGTGAATCTGATTCACTACTCTTGGAAACCTAAAGAAAATGCAGGGCCATTTAGGTTGGCAAAGATATTAGAAACATGAAGAAAGAGTAACAAATCTGCTGAGAATAACTCCTGGTTTCTTCAAAATGGTGCTTCATTTATCCTTTATTATGTTCGTGGGACTTTTTCATTTTTTTTTATGGACTGAAATTAATATTAAATGATATTTAAGAAATTTTGGTAGATAGATGGTTGTGCAGGTTTGAAATTGTCTCCAAGTCATTCTGAGAGCCAGCCCCTCCCATGAGAATCAGAGTGGCAGCCTACAGTAACTGGTGCAAGTGAACTGCTGCAGGAATGTGGGTGGGTGGACACTGGTGGGCAGGGAAGAGGTAAGGGTGACATCGTCCTAGAGATTAGAATTTTTAGAGTGTACCTATAGGAGGAGAAGGGAGTTAATGATAAAAAGAAAATGAAAGTTGATTTAGAGAAATAGTGCTGGACATATTTAGAAGAATCAGAATGTATGTAGTAAAAAAGGAATGTCATATAATACTTAAATAGAGAAAGCACGAAGAAGAACAGAATCTCTCTTGCATGTTTTTCTTTGTTATAATGGCAAAGGGAGATTCAAAACCAAGACAGTCATTGGGGAAAATTTGTGGAAATAATGAATTAGGATTTGAGAGGTTGTGAAGAGTATAGTTCTGATGTCAAAATCAGGGATAAACTTGTGGCTTAGATGGAAAGAAAGAATCTTAATTTCACAGAGACTAAATACACGTTTAATAGAAGATTTATTAGAGCTGGCAGTAGAACGATGGGGAAACTAGAAGTAGAATTGGGATAGGTGTGAGACGTTATCATTTTGTTAACTCATAAGGAATTCAAGTTAGTAATTCAACTGAATTCAGAATTTTATTAAAGTTACTTTTATTTAAACATACTAAATAAATTAACCCTCCCTAACTGGTTGGCTGTGTGGATTATGCTGCAGTTCTAATTTTGGGGGACAAGTAAAACAGTCAGTAGTAAATCAGACGTGTCTTAATCTTTAAGGTAGAGCCTCTGAAGGAGACACAAGCAAAATATTAAAAGAAGCAGTGGGAAAAGTGCCAGGTGAAACCTCTTTGAAACTAACTTTGGGTCTTCATTTCATCCCATCAATGGGTATCCAATAGTGTAAGGGACAAGAGGTACTAGAAAGAAGGCAGGGAAGGATTTTGAGAGTTCCAGCTGGATTTTGCTACTAAGATGTTGTGTGAACCTGGGCAAGATCATCAGTTTTCTCATGTGTAAAAAGGGTTAGTAATAGTCTACCTGATAAAGTTATGATGTAGACTGAAGATATGTCGGCTGAGATTTATGTTAAAGTCCTTGGAAAGAATCTAGAATATAGAGTCTTGCATTTTGGGGGGATTATTTTCTCCCAACATTATATATACTATGCAAATACGCACACATATGTATACATATATTTATTTTTTAAATTTGGATATCACATTAGAGATGATTTGTGCATACATTTTAAATTTTACAAAAGGCATATATGCTTATTCACAAATAATCTACAAAATTTACAAATATATTTTTGGAAAAAATAGAAAAACATAAGAAGAAAATAAAAGTCACTGACATTTTTCCACCTAGAGATAATTATTATTATACATTGGTCTATATCTCTCTGGTTTGTCCTCTATGCATATAAATACACAAATGTTTTGTTTTACAAACTGCCTTCATATTATATATTCTAGTTAGAATGTATTCTGCTTTATTCACTTAACATTATAAAATGAGCACTTTGGACAGCTTCTGTTGAGATTTCATGATAGAGGAAACTGCTGGGTCTGTTATTGGGCCAGGGAGTCGACACTTGTCTGAAGAGGTTGTGAGAAGTCTAGTTTGATGCTAACTTAACTGCGAAAGATACTGGGGAAATTCGCCAATTTAGCAACTTCCTGATAGGTTACTTTTTTAAACTAAGGAAAGTGTTTTCAGACCAGACTATGAACTAATGGATTTAATCTGCATCCAAGTTTTTGGCCTTGTTGTAATTTGTTTCTGATGTTTCTGAAGTTATTGCTGCCTATAAAAACAATAATTCCAGAAATATGAATATGAATTCCCATTAGGGAAGTGGGTTTGTTTGGTCAATGTCTCTTAAATATCATAGCTGGAAGAAAACTAACTAAAGCAGTCTCGTTGATTTTTGCTTGCCCAAGCTAGAGAAGAGTATTGTGAAATTCTTACTTTCATTCAAATTGAGTGCATCTCTCTTGCAAGTTACTGTGCACAATGGGGAATACAGAGCACAAGTCCTTTTCCCAAAAAACTCACAATCTACTGTGTGTGATAAGAAACAGACAGATAATTACAGTGGAAGGTGATACCTTACGTTTGTGTTTTTCACCAGGAAATAACATTGAAAGGAAACTGAATTATGAGTGATTTTGAAAATATTTTCAATGCTTTTCTGGGCTTGGATAGAGAGTATTGAGA
Organism: Ceratotherium simum simum; assembly: GCF_057802395.1. Taxonomy (NCBI): domain Eukaryota; kingdom Metazoa; phylum Chordata; class Mammalia; order Perissodactyla; family Rhinocerotidae; genus Ceratotherium; species Ceratotherium simum. Next base: position 53,457,813 of record NC_141907.1, on the reverse strand, counting down.
ATTTAAAACATTAAGCTTCATTAAAAAAATTGAACAGCTTCTATTATATTATTAAATATCCATCTTTTGTTTTATTTTAATAAATCCAGATATTTAAGTAGAAATTTCATTATGAAACAGAATTTTTACTTATAGGATTTTAGAGAGGTAGAAAGTGGCCAGGGAACACTAATTAATGGTTAAGTTATTGTAATGAAATGAAGACAAAGTGTTCGGACGCTTTAAAATATCTATAAAGCTGACTCATTGCTGTGCTGAAAAGCTGAGCCTAAGTATTGCTCGATCTTTTTGTTCTAATTAGATTTTATTTATTTCCGATATCTTCTGAGGAGACTGAGAGTAGATCACAAAAAGTAGTCCATTATGCAGCTACATCATTTGAACTTTTTAAAGACAGAGTAATTCTTGATATGGCAGAAATCCATACGTTGCCCGGGCTTCCCTCAGTAAACTCATAAACAAATGGCAGCAATGACGTAGTTAAATTACTTTCTCAAGTGCCTCTCAGCTGTGGCTCCGACGAATATATGTTATACCACTGAGTGTGTAATAACTGGGGAAAGTATTTCCAGGAGGCAGAAAAAGCTCATCAAAATTCAATTCAGAAAAATACAAAACAAAACAAAAAGAAAACCCACAAACTCCAAACCAATCAATGAGGAATCAAACAAAAGGTTTTGGGAAAGACTTTGTACTGATTGTATTGTTGAGTATGCTATAAACAAATATGACCAGAATTCTGCGTGAGCTCTTTCTAGTCCTTAGCTTAGAATAGTAAATTGCCTTAGTGTCCATTGTTGCCTAATATAATATTACCTGAAAGTCCTTAGCTAAGATCCTTATTTGAAAGTGCTGGGAATTTGCATGCTTAAATAAAGCCTTGGATTGGAGGATAGTAAAATGTGTGTGTGTCAAAATATTCAACCACCATATGGCATGGAGATTGACCAATCAGAAAAGATGCTACCTGTAAACAATCAATATGGCAGTACTGGTACATACCAGATGGATGTCAGCTCTCATTGTTTGGTGTTTGTGAGATTTTGCCTGAGGTGGCATTTACTCTGGAGAATTAGAAGCGATTAGATTAATGGGAGGGAAATCAAACTTCCCTTTTGCACACAGAGGAGCAGTAAGGCAGAGGCTCTGGTGACTACATCTTTTCATACATACAAAGGAAAAGCTTGGAAATCATTTTATTTACTTAGCAAACACTTATTAAATGTCTACAATGTGTTAACCTGGGAGTCCATCTATTCAACTTTTCCCATTATATACTCAATTTTATTTAAAATAAATGACAGAGCTAGAAAGAAACTTGGGGGTCATCTAATAAAGCCTTTTTATTTTACAGATGAAGAAACTGAGGTCCAGACTGATTAAGTAACAAATATTTATTGGGCATCTGCTATGTGCTAAGCACTTTTCTAGGTGCTGGAGACAGAGTGGTGAACATATGAAACATAAGAACCCTCCTCTCATGGGATGTACATTCAACAAGAAGACAAGATTTCAGATAGTGATGAGAACCAAGAAGATGAGGAAACAGTGGGTTGTAATTGTGGATTGTGGTTGCAGGAAAAACAGAAATAAGGCCTATATCTCTGGAGTGTAGTGAGTAACCAGAAGAAGTTGAAGAGAGGTGGGTAGGGCCAGATCTTTTGGGTCTTGGTGAGTAGTTTGTTTTTTACTGTAAGTTCTGTGGAAATATATTTATATTTACACTTACATTTATTGCATATTATACATAGCAGGTATATGTACACGTGTATACATGTCAATGATAAAGTCTGATCTATATTTTTGAAAGATCATTCTAGCAGAATGAGGATCACCTAGTAAGCTATTATAGTCAAGTGAAAGCTGATGACATTGTGTCCATAGTGGTAGATGCCGATTTGAGAGCACAGGACGGTTATAAGATATACTTTGTATATCAAGGGCGAGGCAAAGAGAGGAGGAATTAGGTTGCCTCTTAGTTTATTGCGAGGTTATCTAGGTTGATGGTTATGCTGGTAAGCTGAGCCGGGCCCACTGGGAAAAGAATAGACGAATTGGGGAGGAAATCAAAAATTCTCTTCTGAACACATGAACTAGGAAATGCCTGTAAGATATCTTCATAGAGAGGTCCAGTGGGCTCTTGGAGTGTTGGATTATGAGCCTGGAGCTGAATGAGGAGGTCAGTGCTAGAGACAGAAATTTGGGAATCATCTGCCTACTGATGGTATTTGAAGCCATGGAGTAAGACAGGGTCTTGTAAGGAGTGCCAAGGGCTAAGTCCTGGGGCCCTCCAAAATTAAGATTTTGAGCAGAGGGAATAGCTAGGAATAAAGGCTGAGAAGGAACAGCCACAGAGGTGGAAAGAAAACCAGGTAAGGTAATGTCAAGGAAGCTGGGAGTCCACAGGTGACACTAAATCCCAGGTTATCCAACTCTTCAACAAGTCCTCTCTATAATGCCATGCTGCATGCTGCTCTTCTTCCTAATTCTTGTTTATGGCCCATATTTTGCTGCAAAATAAAAAACGAAAAGCTGGGTCATTCAGTGGCTAAATCTTTAACTTAATCTCCTGCCTGGTGTCAATGCCTGATATGCCTGTTTGATGTTGTTTTGATCACAGTTTGGCTGTGTTTTTCTCATGTTGAAACTAGATTTCTTGTATTTGGAATGCCTTCTGGACTATTTTTGATGTGCCTGTTAAGGCCTGGTGATGGTCACTCTGGTGATATTTGAAACCAGGGTAAGAGGTTGTTAATCTTTTTTCTTGTTCATGCCCTTCCCACTGTAATTATCTCCTGAAGAGTATTTCACAGGAGGCAGCAGCTCTGGGTTTCAGTCTTTCTCTCTGACATCCAAACCCCAAACCTCAGCGATAGCTTTATATATGTCTGCCCTTTACTTGTGGCATCGATTGCCACATCTTGCTGCTTCACTTTATATGTGCAGCTTTTTTTCTCTCCCTCCACCGCTGCCCTGGTCTTTACCTGAATGATTCTCTTCATTGAAACACTCTGCCTGTAAGCAGTTCATCTGTTCCATGTCTGCCTATTGCCACTGTTCAAATGATCCTTTCTTAGATTCTGGCATTTCCATTGCTACCCTTAAACCCCACATGGGCTTCCCATTCCCTGAAGTATCAAATTCGTGGTCCTTGCCCATGTCAGGTGTCCAAGCTCTGAATGAGTTCGTTTTTCTCATCCCATTCGACATGTCTGACTTCTTTCACTTTTTCTAGGTTTTCAGAATTCTCTTGTTCATAATTGTTTCAAATTTTCCTTTAATCAGACCCATTCTTTTTAAGAGCCATTAAAAAAATATATAAAAAAAGATTATTTTTTGTCATTTCTTGCTGAAGTATAGTTCACTTACTCATGATACACGTTCAACATTTTAAATGATTATCTAATAAAGTTAATGTGCAACACACACAGAGTTATTTTACCTTGTGGCTCCTCTAAAACTTACCTATTCCAAGCCACAAAGGAACTGACAGAAAATGATCTAATGATGCCCTTCAGGCAGGTAGAAATAAAAGCCTTGTGAAAGTGTGGGGCTCTGGGAAGAGCCAATAGGGTGAATGGGAAAATGTTCTCTATTACAAAGTGCCTATTTTTACTTTGACCTTTGATTTTGTTAGACAGCATTAATATAGGCGGCAGGATGCTCAAAGTAAAAAGGAGGAACTGAGTTAGTAAGCACCAGTTGCCATGTGAGCAGAGACCTGTGTGTGTCACAGATCTTGGCAATGATCAAACCAGAGATCAAAGGCTTTGATAAAATATGACCGAGTTTAGCAGCTCATCACCTCTTCCCACAGCCGTGGGGAGTAGATTGTGACTGTCTGCTGCCAGAGGTGTGCCTCTAACAGGGAGTCCACATGAGAGCCGCTGGCTGGGCCCGAGGTCAGCCTGGATGGTAATGATGATGATTGGGGCTGATAGAAGAGTTGAGGTGCCAGGTTCCAGCAGGAGTTAACATAACAGATACCAAGGTATTAAAGCAGCCAAGCTTACTGTGATCTCAGACAGATGTGACAGCAGCTGGAGAAAGCTGCAGGAGCGAAACAAGCAGCCGTGGCTTCAAAGATAGCTGCAAGATTCCAGCTTTAGGTCAGTGCTATTTGGTAAGCTCAAAGAGGAGAGGCTTAGGCGTCTATTTTTCTGCCTCTGCCATTATTTTCAAAGGGCTTAAAGTTAGCCGACTCTGACTATTCCTTAGGCTTAGACGCACCACCTAAACCCACATCTAAAAGGTGTGTATTTACATCGGCTGGCATAGGTAATACATATTTGGCATTCTCCATAAATATTTGTTGAAGGAAGGAAAGAAGGAAAATGGGAGGGAAAATTGCTGGGAGGGTAAAACTTACATGTATATTTCCAACTAAATGGTACTCATAAGACCAAGACTGATATTGTGAGTAGGTAGCAGGCAAGATGATAACATTTGAAGAAGTAGATCTGTTTTCTTATTTTCTCCCCAATACCTGTCTGTGAAATTTATACTGTTACATATTCATTCCCAAGTGTCATGAATCTTTTCAGGCTTCAAGAGTTTCTTATCAAAATGTAAATAACTCCTGTGAGGGAATGCACTTTAACTATACGTTTGTCTTATACTTTAATTGACAGCTAGTTAAGCGCAGCACCATTTTGGAAAGGGACAGAGACCAGATATCTGGGTAAGTACACTGCAGATTTCAGGAGGAAAATGGATTTCAATCCACTCGAGAGTGTTAGGAGCAGCTCCTTTCTTCTATTTTACAATTCTGGATAGAGCTAGCATTGACAAAAAGAATCTAGTCTCACCTAGTGTCACTATGTAAAGTGACATGTAACCTGATTTCAAGTGGTGCATCTGATTCATTCCAGAAATGTTTCTATCCTAATCCAAAGTGCAACCCATACAAGCAAAGGTACGTACATACGCAAAGATACACATGCAAATGGGTATGTGTGTATTTGCAGTTGGGGAAAAAAGTTAAGTTCGGGGGGTTTCTTTGAGCTTGTTGGTGTTGACCAATAATTGACAGAGCTCAGCTACAGAGTTTCAGACACTATTATATTATTTACTCAGGAAATAAACCTGGAGAATCAGCACCTCCAGTGACGTGATGAACTATACAGCCAGTCTCACTTGTCAGTCTTTTACCTTTTAATAGTTGTAGAAAAAAATATTTAGGTTTACAAAATGGATGACAGGATCATACTCCATTTCTAGATGCTGATGTGTCTCTGAGGCAGCATCAGGGAATCCAGTTGGATTTCACTGTCACTATTATTTTCTAAAGGCAGTTTGAGAGCTTGGTAAGAGGCAGAAATTAATGTGCAGTGAGTGTAAATTCAAATTTCAAATAATTAACCTCCTATGGAGCAACTCTTCACCTTCAAAAAATATTCCAGTACTCTCCCTATTATTTTGATGGAGGCCAATTGGCCAAGACTTTAAATTGCTTGGAAAAATTCCTTCAGGAATTAAATGAGGAAACTGAAGAATGAATAATTTTTATTCATTGTTTTGGCACATGTTTGTGACACAGTGCTTTGGAGACTATTTAAACCCATGACTAATTTGAGTTTTGGTCGCTCTGTGACCCTGTCAGTTGTTTCTCATTGTTGTGCCATTATCATACTCTTGGCCGGTCCAATTTGGATTCTGCTTTGGAAATGACTGAGACTGGATTTCGCCCAACTTCTGCCTCATTTTCCCAATGTTTGTAATTGGCTAGGTGATTTAGGCTGTATTCAAAAAATAAATTTCTGAGCATATTTGATCAGTACTTTGATAATTCAAGGGAGGTAAGTATCCCAAGCAATCAATTATTCAATATGGGCTTTGGTGCGAGTCAGATCTAAGTATGAATCCCAGCTCTATCACTAACTAGCTGTGGATATTAGACAAGTCATCTCATCTTGCTACTCCTCAGTTTTCTCTATACAACAGGGATAATACCTCAAGAATCTGTGGTCAGCATGAAATGAAATAGTGTATATAATATTCTCAGCTATTATTTAGCACTTTACAATGTACTAGGTGATGGGCTAGAACAGCTCTGTCCAATAGGAATGAAATGCAAGCCACGTACCTAATTTTATATTTTCCAGTAGCCGCACTAAAAAAGTAAAAAAGAAATGCATGAGATTAATTTTAATAATATATTTTATGTACTCCACTATGTCCAAATATCATTTCAATATGTAATCAATATGGAAATTATTAAAGAGCTATTTTACATTTTTTTCTCATTATTAAGTCTTCAGAATCCAGTGTGTGTTGTTGTATGCTTACAGTACATCTCAATCTGAATGCTAAATTTCCAACGGATAAAGTGAAAAGTAGTCCCGGCAAAACAATTAAGTTGTGTTTAACAAAAAACTATTTACCCTGCTTCAGTTTATAAATGTAAATGAATTAAAATTAAATAAAATTAAAGTTCAGTTTAATTTTTTTAAAAGTTCAGTTTTAAAAGTGATTGCTTCCTGACAATCATCTGGGTCTACTGGAATATTGGAAGAGATGGCAAGAAAAGTTGAATTTTATGGAAATATTTTTGCTCAGGCCAGCCTTCCTGCCCTGAGAGCTGCTCTCTGGAGGGCGGGACATTAGTGATGGAAGCAAGCTCAATGATGGTTTGAAACTCCACAGTTTCAGTTGTGTGCGGAGGGCTACAACACAGGCAGGGCCTGTGAAGTTAGTGAAATGAGTCCTGGAATAAACCCAAGACAGACTGTTATTGTGTCTGATTTCTCGCACTTGGAAGGCCAAGCTCAGCTTCAGTGGGTCGTGACTGTGAAGCTGAAAGTCCTTGCAGTGCCACGCAGATTTACAGCAGTGTAGTGATGGCAGTGGAGCTGTGAAATAGATTCAGCTGTTTGAGAGGGCCTTCTACCACCCAGTGATGAGGGAAATACAAATATGTTGAAGGCATAGTCCCTGCTATCCTCCATTCACAGGTAGTCTAGTTGGGAAAATATGACATAAGCAGGAGAAGATTTTAATTATGTATGAGATAAAAGTGTGCAACAGCAGTAGAAAATGGTAATAGAACACCATTAATTGCTAAATTAATGATATTGATAGTAAGGGATGTTGGAGTCCACATGAAAAGGAGATCGTTATGCACTGGGTTCATTTGAGAAGGCAGGCAAATCTGAACTGAGTCTTGGAGGATTTTTTTCTGGAGTCAGAATATAGATTGAGTAAAAGCACTAGGTCAGAAGTGTACAAGATTTCTTTGCTAGCGTGGAGAATTCAGAAATGAATAGTTGGAGTCGAAAATGTGATAGGCCTGTTCAAGATTCTTTTTTTCTCTAGACAATGGATGGTCCTTGAATGTATGGAGTATGAGTGACAGGATCAAAGGAAATTGATTTTATAGGGACATAACAGAATGACATACTGGCACAGGATTTTATAGTTTCCTGAGATTTGAATTTATTAACAAAATCCTCATTAAAACTGTGAGAAAGACGAGCGGGTGTAATTATCTTCAGTTTTACAGAAAAAGATACTGAGGATCAAGCAGTTAAGCTAGTTGCGCAAGATCATGTGACTAGTTAGTGGCTACTAAGGCTAGAATCCAGGTGTCCTCATATTCAGTTTAGGGTTGTCTCCATTATATGTCAGTCAGTATATCTTTTAAAGTTAGAGTTTCTTAAAAAGGATGAAATGTTTCTCAGTGATTCACACACTCTTTGATCTACCCTGTATGGCTATTGAAAGGGATTATTTGAGTTGGACTATCCCTGGGCAATATTATCAATATGCACAGTTGGCCGTTGGAGTTCTCACTTCTTTCGGTTTTTCAACCTCTCTCTATGCCCTCACTAAATCCAAATTCCTAATGTCGTTGTGTAACCAGAATGGTGAGGGCCTCCTACTCCTGCGACAAAAACCTTACCTCTTGACCATCTTGCCGACTTAAAATGTATCTGCTCTTGTATCATTTTTTTTTCTGGAAATGCCCAACAGTTTGTAGCAGAGGGTGGTTAACAGTTAATTTGTATTAACTTCTGCTAATATTTTAAGCAGATAATTTGTTGCTTTCTTTTATAATACTGCTTAGACTTTTTTGATGCTAATGATTAGGACTTTATCATTTCAGAACGTCTTGAGGTATGAGTTAGTAGAAATACTTTTCTCCCTCTGTTCCTGCTCAGGATGGTCTCCGTTTTTCTCTGCATGTATCCATCTTATGCCACTTACTGAATTTGGGCCAAGTGCTAGCCTGTGTTCATGCTCCATTCAAGGAGCTTTGCACACATTTGTTTCTACCCCTCTAACTACCCTGCAAGTTAGTTATGAGCAGTTGGTATTCATCTGAGTTCAAAGCCCAGGCTTTCCCCCATGTCAGGTTGCTCAGTGAAGTTTCCCAGTGGCAGCTGCTCCAGGATTTTCTCAGCCTGATTGTTTTAACTCAATGGGCAACAACCCAGCTGTCAAGTCCTACTACTAATTTCTAGGGCCATACTGAAAGCTGCCAAATCCTCATGTAACCTGATCTACTACTCTTGAAGCTTTTTTCCTTCTCATGGGCAATATCCTTTAATGATAGATACAAAAAGTCTTCCAACCCAAAAAATTACTGTGCCAGTGTTCGTTATACTCTGATCTCATTGGTGCTGAACTGATATTGTCCGCTTTCAGCTAAGTTCATCGATGTTGATGCTGCCTGACTAGTGATGTTGGCCACCCGCTGAGCTCTCATCAGTGGTTCTGCTTTTACTCCGGGTTTACCATCGAAACTTTCTGTCTGTCCTCTTTCATTTGCCTCCATTCCATTGGCGTGCATACAAGTAGATTTGCAAGGTTCTTGCTTTAGTGTTATAATTCTACCAAGCCAATCAAGAACAGAGTGACACCTATTCAGAAGTAGGTGAATCTTGTTCCAAACATGTTGTTTGACTCGCAAGGCACTATTTATTTATTAAAAAAATTAAGCCAACACTAAATATATTAAGTGAATACACACAATGCCATGAATTTTTTGTTTCTCTTGAAAAGTTGGTATATTTGGCCACATTGGGGTCACATTTCCAAATGGTAACATTTGACTGGAATTGAATATTAATTGTCCCCTTTCTCTGATTTACTACAGATTTTATTACTCATACAATATATGCATTGTAAATTATGTGCAGTCTACTTTACCTATGATTATATTTGTGACTTCTGTAGGTATGTGAGATTGTAACCTTTTCTCTAGACTTTTATTTATGTAGTAAAAAGAATGTTTTGGAGTTAGATAGACAGGTATCCAAATCTACCTGCTCTTTATTAGCTAAATTTGCTCTTTATTAACAAGAGCTGTGGAAGTTGTTGTACTTTTTGTGATTCAGTTAGGGTCCCTAATACAATATCTGGCACGTAGAAAGTATTTGTTACTTGGTAAGTGGTTTTACTATCTCTGTTACTACAATTACTATTACTCTGCCTATCGCCATCGCTATTGCTATTAGGGTCACATTCTCTAGATCCTCAACAGAGGACTACTCTGATAATCCTCAATGTTCTCTGTTCCTGGGGGAGGGGACCACCAGGGTAACTGACTCTTGTTGGGCTCATGACTAGTCATGGTCATCCTTCAAAGTTGTGGTTAATGCCCTGTGCTGACCTTTAAATGCCTGTCCTCAAAGACAAAGGTGGCACCTGTCACGTCCCATCCAAGTTCTTTCACGTGCTCATAGGGAATCTTGTGTATATGGAGTTCTCAGCTCTGAGCAGCTAAACAGGACCTCTCTGTGCTCTTTGAGGTCAGCACATATTCAGGCTGAAAAAATCCTCTGCTCACACCCATTCCAACAGAGTGTATTGTAGCTGTAGGGAGAACTATTTTGACTTTGTGTTTTCAATGGCAACCCTTGAAAGTGTCATTTGTAGCTATAATTTCTCAGTTTTACAATGGGGATAAGATTATCTTTGGTTCGTGTGCTTCACCCTACTCTCCCTTCAGGACTGAAGGACTTTTCCTCCACCTGATGGGAGTGCTGCTGTGTGAGAGATCTCTGCTGCGAATGGTCCTCAGCTGAAGACAGCTGTTTTGCTCAAATTATGCCCCCTTCCCAGGGACAACTTATACCCAATTTCTGGTCCTTATGGGGGTGCAAAGGCCTCACCCCCTCTTTCCAACTGGAGGCAAATTTTAAGGGCCATGCTAGCTTCAGAGCTCCTGTGGTTTCAGCTGAGGCCTTTGTTGAAAATGTACTGCAGCCCAACCTCTCCCTCTGCCCAATCCCACTTCCTTCCCTCCCTCTCCAGATAATAATATCTAGAGCACTCCCTTGCAAACATCCTGCAGGCTAATCCCTGTCTCAGAGTTTACTACCCAGGAAACCTGAGTAGCAGCAACTGTTTAACTGAATGTATAGATTAATTTAGATTTTACACATTCTGAGTATGCGTGTAATCTAGAGAGTTGACTAGACATTTCCCAGTTGAAATAATTCCATATTGTTTGTAGGAACAGGACAGAACACTAACATATATATGAAATGACTCAAATACATTAGAGCTATAGATGACAGTTTCCAAATGATGAGATTATAATATTCTTCACAGAACATCTACATCTATTTCTGAAATATTCTGTGTTGAATTTATTTTGTTTTCTGTTTCTTTATAAATTTCTATTATTATAATAATGAAAAAGTAGTAACTTTTTAAACATAAATTGAACTCTTCACGTGTATGTCTGAATCTTTTTTTAAAACTTTCAGGGAAATCTACTCAGGGTGTTTTGTTCCCTAACATTCATGTTGAATGTGTTTTCCGGAAAATACAATGATGAGAAAAGGCAGCAGAGAGCTTGCTCTTTCTCTCTCTTCACCATATCAAGACAAAGTGAGAAGCAATTTTTCACCTCATTGAGACCTTTCATTGCTAACTTATTTTCTATGAAGGAATTGCTTCTTGCTTGAAAAATCAGAACATTCTTTATCCAAAATAGAAAGTAAATGTGGTTTAATAGGGTTTTAGTCTTAGTTCCTTAATAAAAAAAAAAGAGGATATTAGATATAAAAGTGTCTTTCTTAATAGGAGGTAATGAGCAACTTGGTGGACTTTGTTAGCAAAATTTCATTAGTGTAGTATTATTAGTTTTGTGAGAAGGGAATACTCCACTTATTTGAATAACACTAGGGTTATATTTCCTGGAAATGTGAGCTTTATTATAAATGGCATTATTTGAAATAATTATCCATACAAACAATGTTGCAAATGGGAATTAAGTTCCAAGAGAAACTCACTTTTATTATATCATAAAACAAAATTTTACTTTCTCATTTGCTGTGATAGTTACCTCACATTTGCTCTCTTCAAACCTCAAATTCCATCTCCTCTCCTTTTTACTCACAAGAGAACTACCCCATATCTCTTCCAATAAATTTCCAAAACATACCTGGACATGAACCCATACTTTCACTTTCCTCATGTTGGATTCAATGAATTCTCTCTGTTATTGCACGTGGCCAACCTCTCCGCTTAGGCGTAGAATTTCACCAACTCTTGCCTACTCAGGGTCTTTGCTCTGGTAGTTATTCTCCCTCTCTCTCCTGCCTCAATCAATTTCCCGTCTCCTGAAAAATTCCCATAGCACACAAACTTGCTATAATTGTCCATTAAAGAAATCCTCCCTTGACCCATTGTTTTTCTTCAGTTGTTGTAACACTTCTCTGATTTCTTTTAAAGCAAAACTCTTTGAAAGAATTGTCTCTACTTGCTTTCTTCGCTTTCTCATCTCCAGTTCTCTCTTTAACCCATTCCAATTAGTCTTTTGTTTCCACTAAAACTCCACTAAAAATGGACGTAACCATTGACCTCCATCTTTTCAAGTCCGATGATCCGTTTTCTGTCATCTTCCCACTTAAGCTCTCAGCAGAATATGACATGGTCAAATAAATTTCTTCTTTGGAATACATGGAACCACACCCCCTACCCTGGGTTTTCTTTCTACAGCACTGCCAGCCTTTCTTCAATCTCTTTGATGACTTTTATTCCTGTTACTAGTCTCTAAATGTGCAGTGCCAGAGTTCAGCTATTGGTCTCTTCTTTTCCTAGACTGTGTCCTAGGTGATCTCATTCAGTTCCATAGCTTTAAATACCATGTCTCTGCTGATGACTTCCAAATTATATGTTCATCCTCAACCTTTCCTTTGGCCTTCCCAACATCCACACTTTACTTGGATGTCTAATAGGCATCTCAACCTCTATATGTTAAATTGAACTCTTAATTGCCTCCTCATCACAGCTCCTCTCCCTCCCTAATCAATCTCAGTAAATGGTACCACCATTCACATAGTTGCTGAGGCCAAAATTTAGAAATAAGTCTTCATTCTTCAATGTTTCTCTTTTTTTCTTTTTACTCTTGATATCAAATCTATCAGCTAGTCCTATTGGCTCTATCCTTAAAATATATACTGAGTCCCACCACCTCTTAGTATTTCCACCACTATTAAACTAACACCATTGTTTCCCAATTAGACTTTTCCAAGAGCCTCTAATCTAGAATGCTTTTGCTTTTTGTCCTTCAGTCAATTCTCCACATAGCAACTGGAATGATTTTCTTTTAAACATAAATTAGATCAAATAATTTTCTTCTTCAAAACTCTTCTATGTCTTTACATTGTATTTGGAATAATCTCTAAATTCCTCATTGTTCTTGTAATGTCTTATGTAATCTGGCTCCTGTCTGTCTCTCTAAATTCATTTCTACCACTCTCCCACTTGCTTATTCTGTTTTAGCTTTACTGAACTTCTTGTTCCTCAAATACTCCTCAAATACTGGTTCTTGCTTCACAGCATTTGCACTTACTGTGCCCTCCACCTAGAATATTTCCTCCACCTTATCTTCACTCATTGATGTCATTCAGGTCTCTGCTATGGACTAGATTGTATCCACCAAAAATTCATTTGTTATAGCCCTTCCCGTAATATGATGGTATTTGGAGATGGGACCTTTGGGAGATAATTAGGTTTAGATGAAATCATGGAGTTGGGGCCTTTGATGGGATTAGTGCCCTTATAAGAAGAAATACCAGAGAGCTTGCTGTCTCTCTCTCTCTTCACCATATTAGGACACAGTGAGAAAGTGGCCATGTACAAGCCAGGAAGAGAGCTCTCACCAGAAATTGACCATACTGGCACACTAATCTCAGATGTCCAGCCTCTAAAATATAGGAAGATCTCTGTTGTTTAAATCACCTAGTCTATAGTAGTTTTGTTAAAATACTGTTTAGATAATGTTTAAAAAATGCACAGGACAATAATTCACATCAATGTCGCATTAAAAAAGCTTATAATGATTTAGTTCTGATATTTCTGTTGGGGCCATTGTCAGCACTCAGGAGTCTATTAAAACTGAAGCCTCTTATACCTGAGGGGTTCACTTGCGGACATGAAGACCCTGTTGTGGAGAGTTGACTATGTGACAGGGCTGCACTATTAGTTCATGGAGATTTTTAACCCCACATAAGACCCTATCCTGTCAGCTCTGGGTTTTACCAAAGAGGACCAAGACAGTGAAATGATGTGAAAATAATGACTGATTGAACACAGGATTTGTTCAATCGTTAATATTTCTCTGTGAATTACAATGACAGTATTTAGTGGTTCTGTATCGTAGTTCTATAACTATGTAAAAGCAGATCATCATATTTCTAATTAAAAACCACATTTAAGTTATCTTTTTAAGTGCAATGTGATCATCAAAATTTGTGTATTTTTCAAGTATTTCATTAGTAAAGTGCAAAATGTCTTGAAGTTTGCATTTGAAATTGCTTGCATATGGTGTTTTGATAAAATAAACATGCATGCCAAACCTTGAACATTCTGTGTGAGTTTAGAAATAGAACTCCCATTGTCTGCCATTCAAACATTTTTGCCTTTGGTTTTCCAAAGACTATTTCTGAAAGAGTGTCCATTGATGATGGTTTATAACAAAACAAAACAAAACAAAACATCAGCATTGCTCATTCACTTTCTCAGGTCTTCTTTCTCCTTCCTACATCTGTGGTTCTTTTTTATGCATTCATGGTAGTGACTTGTTTTATAGTTCTCCAATTTGCCAGCCTCCTCTGGAGGTTAGAGGTAGGAAGCAGTTACATTTTCCAGACACTTACTAGGGACAAGAGGAGGAATGAGGAGCTTCAGTGGTATCCTAATGGCCATGGAGCTGGGTCTGGGGATAAATGTCATCATCTTTGTTCTCCTAAGACCACCTTCATTTGAGCAAAATCTCTATTTTAAAAGGAATAAAGGAGACAAGAATTAAGTTATTAATTCAGCTCCTTTTCTGAGACTTAGTTATGTCTTTATGAGATTGCACATCACTTTTCTCCTGCCTATAATTGTTCAGGACTCAAAAATTCTGCTCAAGTAGCAACAAAAGTAACCCTCAGAATTACCTTAAATAAAGGCATTTTTAAAAAATGAGTTGCCAAGGTGACGTCAGCATCATGGTGTAGTGAGCTTCCCCCTTAGACTCTCCCCACCTAAGATATAAAAAAAAAAGACATTCATTTACCAACAGAGGACATTCACACAACACAGAGAGACCCACACAGCCTTACATCTGAAGGTGGATGTGCTTGTACCCCTGAAGGAAGTGTAAGGAGGTGAGAAGAACTCCTCTCCTTTCCCAATGACAGAGAGCCTGGGACCGTGACTGTGCGGCTATCTGAGGGGGGGGGAGGGGCAGCCCTCTGTGGGAAAACTGTTGCTCTCCAAGTTCTCTCACAGCCTGTGGGAAATACAAATATGGAGGGGACTGAGCTGTTGCAGGGGTGCCTTCATCAAGCTAGCACCCCAGGAGTGCAGATAGGGAGGGAAGAACGAGAGCCCCCAGGATGGAGCAGGCAAAAGAAAGAGCCCCTCCCCTCTGGGGCCATGTGGCTCTCAGAGAAGAGGGAGGGGCGGCCCTCCAAGGGAAAACCGTTGCTCTGCAAGTTTTCTTACAGCCTGTGGGAAATTCCCATATGGAGGGGACTGAACTGTTGCAGGGTGCCTTCATGAAGCTAGCACCCTAGGATAGCAGATAGCAAGGGAAGAGTGAGAAGCCCCTGGGATTGGGCAGGTAAAGGAAAGAGCCCCTCCCCCAGCCTGGAGCACCAGCACAGCCAGTCGGCCAGAGCACCTGCAGATAGCAGTGAACTCGGAATACACAGCTCTTGACCCCCACCCAGTGGTGGCAGGTGGAAGCTGTAACCAGATATTTTCAGAATGAGGAAAAATAAGTCCACACCCTCAAGTACTATGCAAAAATATATTAAATCTCCAGACCAGAAGAAAAATGACAAGCACCCAGAAATCAATCCTGAAGGCACAGAAATTTATAACCTAAATGACAGAGAATTCAAAATAGCTATCATAAAAAAGCTCAATGAACTACAAGAAAATACAGATATACAATTCAAAGAAATCAGGAACTGCTTCACAAAAGACATTGTAACTATAAAGAAAACCAATCAGAAATATTGGAGATAAAAAACACAATGGAGGAGATAAAGAAAAATCTGGAATCTTTAAAGAACAGAGCTGACAATATAAAGGAAAGAATTAGCAATGTTGAGGATAGGAATGCAGAAATGCTCCAGGTGGAGGAGGAGAGAGAAATAAGACTAAAAAGAAATGAAGAAATTCTCTGAGAAATATCCGACTCAATTAGGAAATGCAGCATAAGGATTATAGGTATTCTGGAAGGAGAAGAGAGGGAAAAAGGAGCAGTGAGCTTGTTCAAAGAAATAATAGCTGAGAACTTCCAAAACCTGGGGAAGGAGCTGGAAATACAAGTGAATGAAATCAATAGATCTCTTAAATATATCAACATAAAAAGACCCTCTCCAGGGCATATAGTAGTAAAGCTGGCAAAAATCAATGACAAAGAAAAAATATTAAGCGCACCAAGATAAATAAAAACGTACAAAGGAATTCCTATCAGGCTGTCAGCTGATTTCTCAGCAGAAACTTTACAGGCTAGGAGATAGTGGAAGGATATATTCAAAATTCTGAAAGACAAAAACTTTCAGCCAGGAATACTCTATCCAGCAAAAATATCCTTCAGATATGATGGAGAAATAATAACTATCCCAGATAAACAAAAGATAAGGGAGTTCATTGCCACAAGACCCCCACTACCAGAAATGCTCAAGAAATGCCTAAAAAGAGAGAGAAAGGGCATACAAAGTGTTGAGCAAGGAGAAAAATCGGTAGACAAAATCAGAAAATTGCAGCTCTCCGTCAGAATAGGTTAGCAAACAATTATAACATCAAAGATTAAGGGAAGGAAAACACCAAAAATAAATATAACCTCATCACTTTAAACACAAAACTCACAACACAAGATGGAATAAGTTGTGACAATAATAACTTAGAGGGGTAAGAGGAAAGGGATGGAATTGACTTAATCTAAGGAAATGAGAGGCCATCAGAAAATGGACTATCTCATATGAAATTTTTTATACAAACACCGTGGTAACCACTAAACAAATAATCAGAATAGAGACACATATAATAAATAAAGAGAAAACCAAGAAAACCATCATACAGATCTACCATGCTGAATTGGTAGTCCAAAACACATGAGACGAGAAACAAAGGAAATGGAAAAGTACTGAAAAAAGAGCGAGAAAATAGCAACATTAAACCCTCATGTATCAATAATCACTCTAAATGTAAATGGATTGAATTCTCTATTCAAAAGACACAGAGTGTTGGGATGGATTGAAAAACAAGATCCAACAATGTGCTGCCTCCAGGAAACACGTCTCAGCTCTAAAGACACACACAGGCTCAGAATGAAAAGATGGAAGACAATACCCAAGCTAATGGCAAACAAAAGAAAGCAAATGTTGCCATACTTATATCAGAAAAAGTAGACTTCAAGATAAAACAGGTAATGAGAGACAAAGAGGGGCAATATATAATGATAAAAGGGACACTCCACCAAGAAGACATATCACATATATATATATATATATATACACACACACACCCAACAAGGGACCACCAAAGTGCATAAAGCAACTATTAACAAACCTACAAGGATATATTAACAACAACACAATAATAGTAGGGGATCTTAACACCCCACTTACATCAATGGATAGATCATCCAGACAGAAAGTCAATAGGGAAATATTGGACTTAAATGAAAAGCTAGATGAGATGGACTTAATAGATATATATGGAGCACTCTATCCAAACATAGCAGATTACACATTCTTCTCAAGTGCACATGGAACATTCTCAAGGATAGAACACATGTTGGGAAACAAGGCAAGCCTCTATAAATTTAAGAAGACTGCAATCATAACAAGCATCTTTTCCCACCATAATGCTATGAAACTAGAAATCAACTGCAAGAAAAAAGCTGGGAAATAAATGTAATTGAAACCAAAAAACAGTAGAAAGGATCAATGAAACAAAGAGCTTGTTCTTTGAGAAGATAAACAAAATTGACAAACTCTTACCCAGACTCATTAAGAAAAAAAGAGAGAAGGCTCAAATAAATAAAATTAGAAATGAAAGAGGAGAAATTACAATGGATATTGTGGAAATACAAAGGATTATAAGAGAATACTATGAAAAACTATATGCCAACAAATTGGGCAATCTAGAAGAAATGGGTAAATTCTTAGACTCATACAACCTCCCAAAACTGAATCAAGACGAAACAGAGAATCTGAATAGACCAATCACAAGTAAAAAGATTAAAACAGTAATCAAAAACCTCCCAAAAAGTAAAAGTCCAGGACGAGATGGCGTCTCTGGAAAGTTTTACCAAAGATCCAAAGAAGATTTAATACCTATCCTTCTCAAACTATTCCAAAAAATATAGGAAGATAGGACACTTCCTAACACATTCTATGAGGCCAACATCACCCTGATACCAAAGCCAGATAAGGACAATACAAAGAAGGAAAATCGCAGGCCAATATCACTGATGAACATAGATGCAAAAATACTTAACAAAATATTGGCAAACTGAATACAGCAATACATTAAAAAGATCATACACCATGATCGAGTGGGTTTTATACCAGGGACGCAGGGATGGTTCAACATCCGCAAATCAATCAATGTGAGATACCACATTAACGGCATGAGGAATAAAAACCACATGATCATCTCAACAGATGCAGCGAAAGCATTTTACAAGGTCCAACATCCATATGATAAAAACTCTCAATAAAATGGGTATAGAAGGAAAGTACCTCAACATAATAAAGGCCATATATGACAAACCCATAGCCAACATCATACTCAACGGGGAAAAACTGAAAGCCCTTCCTCTGAGAACAGGAACAAGACAAGGGGGCCCACTCTCGCCACTCTTATTCAACATAGTACTGGAGGTTTTGGCCAGAGCAATTAGGCAAGGAAAAAAGAACAAAATGAATCCAAATAGGCAATGAAGAAGTGAAACTCTCACTGTTTTCAGGTGACATGATTTTGTATATAGAAAACCCTAAAGAATCCATTGGAAAATGATTAGAAATAATCATCAACTACAGCAAAGTTACAGGGTACAAAATCAACTTAAAAAAATCAGTTCTATTTCTATGCTGTAATAACGAACTAATAGAAAGAGAACTCAAGAAGACAATCCCATTTACAATGGCAACAAAAAGAATAAAATATCTAGGAATAAATTTAACCGAGGAAGTGGAAGACCTATACAATGAAAACTATAAGACATTATTGAAAAAAATTGATGATGACATAAAGAAATGGAAAGACATCTCATGCATATGGATTAGAAGAATAAACATAGTTAAAAGGTCAATACTACCTAAAGCAATCTACAGATTGAATGCAATTCCAATCAGAATCCCAATGACATTCTTCACAGAAATAGAACACAGAATACTAAAATTCATAGGGGGCAACAAAAGACCCCAAATAGCTAAAGCAACCTTGAGAAAAAAGAACAAAACTCGAGGCATCACAATCCCTGACTTCAAAATATACTATAAAGCTATAGTAATCAAAACAGCATGGTACTGGTGCAAAAACAGACACACAGATCAATGGAACAGAACTGATAGCCCGGAAATAAAACCACACATCTAAGGACAGCTAATCTTTGACAAAGGAGCTAAAAACATACAATGGAGAAAGGAAAGTCTCTTCAATAAATGGTGCTGGTAAAACTGGACAGCCACGTGCAAAAGAATAAAAGTAGACTATTTTCTTTCACCATACACAAAAATTAACTCAAAATGGATCAAAGACTTGAAGGTAAGACCTGAAACTACAAAACTCCTGGAAGAAAACATAGGCAGTACACTCTTTGACATTGGTCTTAGAAGGATCTTTTTGAATTCCATGTCTACGCAGACGAGGGAAACAAAAGAAAAAATAAGCAAGGAGGACTTCATTGGACCAAAGAGCTTCTGCAAGGTAAATGAAACCAGGATCAAAATGAAAAGACAACCCAGCAGCTGGGAGAAAACATTTGTAAATCATATATCTGACAAGAGGTTAATCTCCATAATATATAAAGAACTCACACAACTGAACAACAATAAAACAACCAGATCAAAAAATGGGCAGAGGATATGAGCAGACACTTCTCCAAGGAAGATATACAGATGGCCAATAGGCACCTGAAAAGTTGTTCAACATCACTAATCATCAGGGAAAAGCAAATCAAAACTATACTAAGATATCACCTTACTCCCATTAGAATGGCCATAATCACCAAGACCAAAAACAACAAATGTTGGAGAGGATGTGGAGAAAAGGGAACCCTCATTCACTGCTAGTTGGAATGCAAACTGGTGCATCCTCTATGGAAAACAGTATGGAGATTCCTCAAAAAAGTCAAACATAGAAATACCTTATGATCCAGCTATCACACTACTGGGTATTTATCCAAAGAACCTGAAATCAACAATCCAAAGAGGCTTACTCACCCTTATGTTCATTGCAGCATTATTCACTATAGCAAAGAAGTGGAAGCAACCCAAGTGTCCCTCAACTGATGATTGGATCAAGAAGATGTGGTATATATATATATAATGGAATACTACTCGGCTGTAAAAAAAGACACAATTGTTCCATTTGCAACAACGTGTATGGATCTGGAGGGTATTATGTTAAGTGAAATAAGCCAGATAGAGACAGAGAGACACCACATGATTTCACTCATATGTGGAAGATAAACTAACACAAGAGAAAGAAGAGTTTGGTGGTTACCAGGAGTAAGGGGATTGAGGAGTGGGCACAAGGGGTGAAGGGACACATTTATATGGTGACTGACAAACATTAATGTACAACTAAAATTTCACAATGTTATAAACTATTGTGACATCAATAAAGAAAAATGTGTTGCCTATTTGGGGAGACAACTGCATAATTGAGATTCTGCAATTATATACTCATTAGAGGGATTCTGGACTCATTGTGAGAGAGTCAGGATTTGAACACTGGCCTGGCCATTTAGTAGCTGTATGACATCAGCAAATCACTTTATTGTTATGAACCTTTGTCTGTAAAATGAAGATAACATCTTTCTCTCAAATTCATTTATTCAACCAACATTTGTTGAATGTTTACCTACGAGAAGGATAGGTTTGTTTTGAGGATTAAATAAATCAGGAATGTGAAAATGCCTAAGGCAATGCCTGGCATATGCAAGTGATATATATTTGCATGGTGTTAGCATACAAAAAAAGGTCAACAGTTAATAGTATTATCGAGTCTTATTCTATGATTGAAATGTACTTGCAGTGGACTGTCCAGGGACTCTGGGAGTACTGAGTACCAAAACTAAAAATACTCTTCTAAAAGATAAATCAGCTACTGGCCCTTTGCTAGATACTACATTTTCTGTTACAGACATATGTCTATTTTCTGTTTACTCCATATTTTCTTCACTGTCTGTTTTTCAGGATCAGAGGTCTCCGACATAGTTCAATTGTGGTCCATCTGGTTTTTGGACTGTGAACAAAATCTTTCCAAATTTCAACCCAATTCTGCTCTTTCTGCCTATTTTATGATATTGTTAGAGAGATGTGCTGGCTGCCTAAGGTAAAAACTGAAATGTCCTCATTGCTGCAAAAAGAAAGAACAAACAGCTCCAGAAAAATATGCATAGGTTTCTCATAATTTGCAGTTGGTCAAATTTCGGTTGTTTAAAAGGCTGTCAGTATCATGTTGAATGTTCAGTTGATTAACTCCAATGGCTATTACCGAGTGCTCAATTAACCCTAGAAGGTTGAGGAGAGGTTCATAGAATGGAGGCCCTGACACTTGCTGTATATGATTTTCAGAACTAAATCTATGTGGTCATTTTTCTTTAAGATTAGATTTTAAAAAAATCTTAGGCTCAGGTAGCATCTGCTGGATTGTTTTACTTATGATAATGTTTTAGTAACGTGGACAAAATCATTGTTTTACTCCATGTAGTTTTAAAGTGGTAAAATTCTGAGGCTTAAACAGTAAGTATGAAATATGTTATAAAATGTCAAGGTTTATTTGTGCTCTCTCAGTTCTTTTGAAGTAATGCTCAAAAGGCTTTCAAGTTATTGCCCCATTTCTCCCCTTGAATTCAGTTGGAATTTGGTCCAAAAACACTGGTCAACCTCTCTGGATAAAAAGGGATTTATAGATCATCTGAGGATATAATACATCCACATTCCCCATTATCTTGTCTATTAGTAGACTCTAATTGATTAATGCTCCCAGAGCATTCACATGCAATTACCAAGTAGTAATATTTCACAGTTACATGTATAGTTCTTACCAGAAATCTTAAAATTTTAACAATTGCTATTTTAATCACAGGATTGCACTGAGAGATAAGAAGTCTTGGCTATATTATTTTCTCCAAAGTAGCTTGCTTAGTGATCCCAGGCTAACCACTTTTGCTTCATTTTCTTCATTTGTAAGCCAGGGATAATGCCACGTGTCTCCTCACCGAGCATGTGGTGAGGATTAGTTAGATAAATATCACCAGAATCCTCTGAGCTCTTTAGGATTGAGGTGTGTATCCATCCAAGGTATTATTATCATTATCATGCTATTTCACTTGGATCATAAATAAAACTCATAGCTGTTAAAGACAGAAAAGATTTTGTTGGCTTGCCAAGTCCCACCCCACAACCTCCCTAAGGAGAAGGGCAAGATCGAGTGAGTCCCTTGACAGAAGACATATAATAGATTAAACTGATACGTCACTTGATCATAGCCAAAAGGTTTGTGTTAATGAGCTTAATAGTATTTACTTGGTGGGTGTCCAGAACAGCTGTCATTTTTTGTTGCAGGTGCCAGAACCAAAACCAAAGCAAGTCTGGATTTGGCAAATCCAATTAATTCTCAGAATTTTCTCCCTTCCAAGACAGCGCTTATCATAATCACTCGTTGATAATAGACACCCTGTTAAGTTGATACTAGATACCCATAACCAGATTCAGGGATCCATTTTCTTTCTTAAAAACGTGATTTTAACTTTATGTAACAAGGCTTATCAGACATGTTTTACATTTAGAGTGAGAGTTTGGCTTTGATTATGATAACACCGAACGACTAATTCCAGATTCTCTTGATTCGATAACACCCCTACAAGAATTGCATTTTAATTGTTTCTGAGCTCGCAAAGATATTACTTGATTAATTTTTTTTTGTCTGCAAGAGCAAAAAGGGAATTCAGAGGACATCCTAATTAAAAATGAAAATGGATCATCACACAAGGAGCTTATTATGAGATGTAAAACCCCATGAAAAATGAATATAATCTTTCTCAAGCAGGGTAAGCTGTGTGTATGTTTTAATAATCCAGAACACCTGGATATTTCACATCCAAATAGAAGCCAGAGATGTAAGGTGAAAGTGACCTTGTAATAAGGAAGAATTCACGTATGGAAGGAGGATGCCTGAATGAGCCGACTAACTGGTGACTGAAATTAGAAAACTCTTCCAATCAGCGTGAGGCAGAGAAAGCATATATTGGCAGAATGACTGAAATGACATTGACGGCCAATAGCTCTCAGGATGCTCACACACAAGCAAGTCTGCTAGGGTACCTTTCTTAAAGAATTTATTTTTCTATTTGTTTACTTTTTGCAAGGAGAAAGAGCAGGGAGAAAAGGTATATTTGGTTTGGAAATGTGCAAATTCCACTTTAAGCCTTGTTTTAGCTAGTTTACATTTTCTGTGATTAGCCATTTTCTTTTCTTCTCTAGGTGACACGGCCTTGCTTTAGTGGATTAGTTAGACAAATGCTTCATCCATAAAAATACGTTGGTGTTCTTAGATAAAAATCCCTCTTCCTGTTTGCAGCACATGAGATATTTCAGTAATTGATTTGGTTAATTTCAGGTTTCATAAAGTAACACATTTTCATTACAGTAGAAAACTTTCTGTATCTAAATATTGATATTCCAAAGATTTCTATTTGAAATAATATAATTTTCTAGGCAGTTTGACTCTTGAATTTCCTTTTTTCTTTTGCTTTTCCTTGCCTTGGCCTCTAACCTTGTCATTTCCCATAATTAGAGATATCATGTATCCCAGACTTTCAGGAACTGTCCCAATTTCTCCCTGCAGTTTCACAAATCACTGAAATATCCTATGAAATCAAATAACGTTTGCTATCCTGCCTATCCCATCAGAAGGCTGATGGAGAGTAAATGCCACGAAATTCCTAAGTCAGGTGTGTTCTGATTTGATTTATAAGGAAAATATGGTCTCTGTGTGCTTGTAAGGCATGAGTTTGAAAACCTAAAGTCACCCATTTGTAGGCTGTGAATGCTTTACTTCAGCCAGTAAGTCTGTTTTCACCAGCATAAGAATAAGTTTTGTATAACATTATCTTCAGTTAGGCCTTTAAAATGCTCTGTGCTGATATGACCCAATTTTCCACTTTTCCAATAGTTAACTCTGTAAATATTTATTGAGTGTCTATTTCATGCAGGCTCCCTTTCCTTTCTTGGCCACCAAATCAGTTCTGAGTTTCTAAAATAAAGAGATCAAGATGTGAGCTGAACAGTCCATGTCTTAATATAGTCATCTCAGAGATGAATTTTTTCCTAAAAATACCAGTAAGGGACTGGCCTGGTGGCATAGTGGCTAAGTTTGCGTGCTCTGCTTCAGCGGCCTGGGTTTTGCAAGATTGGATCCCAGGCATGGACCTACGTACCACTTATCAAGCCATACTGTGGCAGGCGTCCCACATATAAAGTAGAAGAAGATGGGCACGGATGTTAGCCCAGGGCCAATCTCCCTCAGCAAAAAGAGGAGGATTGGCAACAGATGTTAGCTCAGGGCTAATCTTCCTCACCAGAAAAAAAAGAAAGAAAAGAAAAATGCCAGTAAAAACATTTTGAAGGAGAGTAAATGCCATTAAGTTTACATTCTATCTCTTTTTACAATGTCAGGGACATTTTAAAAACTTATATTCAGCATTTTCCTATAAATTTTTGTATGCAAAGTCTAGTAATAGTCCTTTTTCATGCTCCTCATTTGATCAGATTTTTAATCTAACACCTAAAGAGAGAAAATTATTTATCTGATAACATCTAAAAATCAAAAAGTCTGAGCCTGGAGGAAACTTTCTTTCTAGATGGAATTTACTGAGAGAAGGTAGGAGAGGAGGTTAGTCACAGTTTGGGGAACAGGGACCTCCACCCTCTTACTCATGTATGACCTCCTACCCTGAAAACTTGATTCTCTATTTGGCAACCAGTGTGTTATTTTTAAGAATCCAGGTAAGGAGAAGACAAACTGCTAACAGGTGAGAGCTTTGCCAACTTTAATCTTATGTCCTTAATAAACGTTTGTTGACCTGCTTCCGTATGCCAATTATTGTGTTCCTTTTTTGGAGAATTTGTGAACAGGACTACTTCCAAAGTAATCAAGATGTTCCAGCCATTTGATTGCTGCTTTTGACGTTTTTTAATGCCTGGCAGCTGAAATTGGCAAATTAGTATTGTTTTTTTCCACATGGTTTCTACTCTCCTAACCTTGACTGAACCAGAAGTTTAGACCAGGAATAAGGAAAAAGATTCAAGAGTATATAAAAAGATTCAAGAATTTATTTTATATTATATATATATATGTAAAGAGAGATATATATCAAGAGAGAGAGGGAGAGAGGAAGAGAGGGAGAGAATGAGCTTTAGTTAGCTAGCTGTTGGATAAGTCTGGATTCCTATCTATGAGATTGTCTTCTGTGAAGTGAAAAGTGATTTTGCTGTTATATATTATACTGCATTCCTTTCTGAATTAATTTATGATATTGACCCTAGCATATTCTCTTGTTCCTTCCATCTCACGTGGGCTGCCAGGTGTATTCACATTTCCCTGAATATTTCTGGCTCTTTGATAGCAATTAAAGAGCCTAGCAGCATATTGGTGATGGTAAAAAACAGATTTAATTCCTGGTGAAGTATTTCTGGGTGCAATTGGTTCTGCCCAGGATTGCGTATCATTTTCTTATTGCGTCATCACCTCCCAATTTCTACAAAACTCTTCATAACTATCTTACAGGTGAATTACCAAGAAAATGAGACTACCTATTTAAGGAATCACGTCTGTTATAGTTTTACTCTTAAGTCCATTTTATGTTCTTGTGGCATTCCACATTCATCTCTCACGTTGAAGAAATGCAAAGTTGGGGAGATGCGGTGATTAGTATAATTGCATGATTATTGACTTAAAAAAATTAATCTTCCTCTTCTGTGGACACTATCTGTCTGACAAAGTGTCTTTATAAAGTTATAATTAATTTGTAGACCCCATATTTTTATAATCAATTAAATATCAAACTGCCAATCAGAGCTTCTGATCAATGTTAATAGTCAAATTGAATAAGAGTTTAATTTATTGATTGTCTGTAACATGTCAGGCACTGAGAATGTAAAGGAGAAGAAAGCATAGTCCTGGCCTTCGAGGAGCTTATAGTCTAATGGGAAAGATATACATCAATATACACTGAGTTAATATAATATATTCCAAAGCAAAGAAAATTCATTTAAGTTTTAAGCTGTTCTATAGCATTTTATTAGATAAATATGATTTTCATCAAACTTTTTGAAATTAGGTCAGAGATCTCACATCTGCTTCTGAGTGGGTTATTACTAGCCCAAGCTGTAATGGTGAAAGGCATTGACAGTGTTAGGATTAAAGTTCAGAATAATAACTCCATCAAAAGGGGCTTTTGTCATTTAAGTGGTTCTTGTATATAACTGAATTAGCATTAAATGAAGTAGGTTTGCATAATGGGGAAAACACCGACAAAAGTGTTTTTTATTTTTTACAGTATTTTATGCATGGTGGTGATATAGTCAAAAATGTTAGATTTGCTCCCAACCTGTCAGATGTACCCAAACCACAAGAGGGACTATTTTGCAAGAGGAATTATAGAAGCAATCTCTTTTAGGAATTCCGGTTGGCATTTTTGACCTGAGCATGGCCTCAGGGGAGGTTATTCTCTAGTGAGCAATGTGGCATGGATGCACAGTGAAAATCTGGGATTCATTATGCCTATGCAGAATATAACACTATGCATTCTAGGCTCTGATTTCTTCTGTTGGCTGATTCCAGAAGTTTAGGAGGAAGAAGAATATTGTGTCTCACTCCAAGGCCTCTATTAATATACATGATTTGTCTCTCTCCCTCACACAAACACACATAAACAATCATACTTAAACACACACACATTTATACACAAAGCCTCCAGTGATTTGGACAATGCTATTTATGGAAGAGGTAGACTCTTGTTCCTAAATCCTGCAGTAATTACTTTATTTCTTGAAGCATGAGATTTGATTACCCGTATATTATTATGCATGCTGCATAATATTTTTGACTGTCACTTCATGCAGCTCTTCTTAAAAAAAGAAGCTCACAATTTAGTTCAGGAAGATCAATGTTTTGCATAGGCAGAGCAAGTCAGCAGCAAGCTCTGCCAAGAAATGTGTAGGGTTTTAGGAAGCCGTGAAGTAGAGGCTGGGCAGACCAGTATTTTCTAAGGGGAAGCTCTTACAAAGAAGTTTGGAGAGTTGAAAAGGTGAGTGAATTTGAAGAGCGAAGCAGGTAACTACTAATTAAATACCACAAGATAAAGTGTAGTTCTTATTACTTAAGTAAAGGTTGAGTCCCAAACAATGAAAGAGACATACGCTAATTCATTTCCTTTACATACCATGTAATAACCATAGCTAGTGTCTCGGTGAAATTCTTTTACCATATGAGACCCTCCTGTGAAATCTGTTTGTATTCTGAGACTATGATGCATAATAGAAATAACCACAAAGTAAGGGGAAGGGACAGTTTAGTGTATGGCATTAGAAAAATCTGACTTCCTATATGGAGAAAAATAAAACTGATCCCTGTTTACCAATCCAGCAGTAGATTTGATGCATTAAAGACCTTACCATGAATAGGAGAAAACATAGTGAATATTTTGTAACTTAGGGGAGGAGAAAGACTTTTAAATGAGATTCCAAAAGCACAAATTCTAGGATGGTACAAAGCTAGATATGGCTACATTGGAATGAAAGATTTCTGCTCAATGAAGGATGCCATAGACAAAGTAAGGTGATGAATGATGGCTGGAGACAATATTTGAATTTTGTAAAATCAAGATGGGATCAATTTCTAGAATATAAAGTGAATTCTTTGAAAACAGCAAGAAAAAGGCAGACAGTCAAATGGAAAAATAGGCAAAGGATTTGAGTTGGTAATTTAGATAAGGGAAAGCCTGATTTGCCAATGAGTGTATAAAGTAGTAATCCAAGAAATGGAAATGAACTTAACACTGAAATATGGTTTTACGTACATCAATTCAGTCATGATTAGAAGAGAGCGTGCTACCAAGATTGAAAAGGATGTGGGAGACTATCACTTTTATGCTCTGCTAGTGAGAATGTAAATGGTACAGTTTTTTTTTTTCCTGGGAAGCAGACTGCCAGTCCTTAGTGAAATTGAGAATATAGATGCCTTATGACCCCTCCACCTCTGTGGATATATGCCAGGAAATTTTTTTTTCTTTCTTGCTCCTTTTTATCATAATTTCTATCACTTTCCATGTTCAAATTTTCAGACTCAGCTGCTTTAAGGATTTACTAATTCTTAATCAGAACTGAATAATTAGGGTACACTTTCACCAACTATCCAGATTAAACCTTGGGTGTGTGTGATAATTTGCCATCAGCCAGGAAATTTTTTCACAGGTCACTAAGGGGTTTTTGTCAGGCCATTGTTTGTGGTAGTGAGGAGATGAAGGCACAGTAGGTTTCTGTCACCAGGAGAGTGAATAGGTCAACTGTGGTGGTTGCATAGTAAGGGAAATCATACAACAATTAGAAACGGTAAAGTAGATGTACATACAAGTCTCAAACGTGATATTGATAAAGCAAAGATAAATTTTTATATATTTTAAATACATTTTTACTTTTAAAATTTTTTACATTATATATATATATATGTATATATATTTGATTCAGACTAGCAGTTTATTTGGGTGTTTCAGCTAAGAGAAACATAAATGAAAATAGAAAGTGGTGAGGGTAGCCAGTCAACATGGGCAGAGACACTTCTTTGGTATCCAGAGTTCTCTATACTGCTGAACATAGAAAGCCTGTGATTCACCTGTTTCTGCTCCCTCCAGGCCACTGAATGAGCTAGTTCTAAGTCTTAAGTAGGGTAAGAATCACAGCAAAATGCCATTTATGTAAATTAACGCATGACATATAAACCCATTTGTGATATTGTGACATAATAAGAAATATGTATTTAGTCTTTGTCTTTGTCTCTTGGCCAGAGCTCCTAAAACCTTTGTAATTTCCTAAGAAATAAAGGTGCTGGGAGCATCTTTTGTTCTAATATTTGGTCTTTGACCCCTGTTCTTGAAACAGAGCTCCTATATCTCTTGGAATTTCCTAGGTGACAGTGGTGTCTTTTGTTCTAATGAGATGACTCTTGGTGGGCTCCTGGGTAGCTTCAGGATCGGAGCTGGTCATTAGAAAGACCAAGTCATGATTAGAAGCTTGGAACTTTAAGCCCCACCCATCATCCCCCAGGGAGGAAAGAGAGGTTGAAGGTTGAGTTAATAATCAGTCATGTCTGTGCAAGAGAGCCTTAAAAATCCCTGAACTATGGGGTTTGGAGAGCTTCTGGGTTGGTAAACATATCATATGCTGGAAGGGTGGTACAACCTAACACCACAAGGACAGAAGCTCCTGGGCTCAGGACCCTTCTGGACCTCACTCTAAGTATCTCTTCATCTGGCTATTCATCGATATCCTTTATCATATTCTTTGTTACATCACAAACCAGTAAATGTGAGTAAGTGTTCCCCTGAGTACTGTGAACCATCCTAGCATAAACTCCAGGTAGATAGTATCAGAATTGGATTAAATTGTAGGACACCCAGCTGGTGTCAGAAAATTGATCAATGTGGGGAAAAAACCTACACATTTGGTGGCCAGAAGTATTGTGAGTAGCAGAGAGTTTCCACTCTCATGGAAACATGAGAGTTTCCATACACCGTTTTATAAGGATACGTGCTAATTTAAGGACATATTTTGAATACAGTAAAGCATGTGCCTGGCAGGGGGATGTGGGTGATGGGAACTGGAGTGAAGAGTAAGGATGAAGGGGAAGACATAGCATAGCAATAAATAGAGAGAATTCCACACTTCTTCCTGGCATTGATCAAAGATAGACTTTAAAGATTTGTTTCCTTTTTTTTATTGGCACTTATCTTAGAAACAGTGATGGAAAGAGCATAGGATCCAGGTTAGAAAACACAGTTTTGTTCTGACTCTGTTATGACCGGGCAAGTCATGAATACTCCCTGATGCTCATATTCCTCAGCAACAAAATAGTGATACTACTGATCCTTCCACATTTTGAGGCCCATTAAATGAGTTCTAACATGACACAGTGCTTTGTAAACTGAAAAATTCTTCCCCAATGTTAACCAATTTTATTTCTGCTGTAGCTAGTTTAGTCACACAGAGAAACTTTGCATCTTTTTAATAAACCAAGGTAGAAATTGAAAACCAAGCTTCCCTTGTACTCTCACGTGGTACTCAATTCATCTTGGAACAAGTGTTGATCATCCTTTGTTGTCCTGTTGGGGACAGCTTAGTGTAGCAGTGGAGAGCTGGCCTCAGGAGTCAGACTGTCTGGACTAGAACTGAGATTCCACTTGCTCTGAGTGACCTGGGGCAAGTGACTTAAAATTTTTTATGTCTCACTTTTCTCATCTGTAAAATGAGGGTAGTCATACCTACCTCTGCCTCTAGGCAGTGTTGGGAGGATTAAATAAACTAATGAATACAAAATGCTTCAAATAGTCCTGTCACATAGCGCTCAGCAAAGGTCAGTTACTATTTTTATTGTTATTATTTAATTAAGATAAACCTCAGAGATTGACTTTGGTCCCTCTCTTCACCCAATTTTTTGTTATAAATAACCTAAATTGTTTGTGCGGAATATCAAGGAAAACCAAAAAAGATAAAATTGATAAGAGGAAGGGTGTCCAGATATCTTCCAAAATATTAAGAGCATCTAGGGCAAATATGTTTTGCTTACTAGCATGATGAACATCCACACATTTTTGAGGTTGGATTCTGATCTTCTCAGTTGTTTCCAACAGTAGAAAACATTTAGTCTAGTGATTGCTCTCTCTCCTCCTTTCTTTTAATTAGTTCAGAGATAATTTAGAGCCATGACCAGGTTATAGCCCCCCTCAGCTATTTCATCTTTAATACCAATATTCTTTGACATTTTAATCAAAATAGCATTCATTAGTTTGTTCTGATTTTAAGAGTAATACGTTTATGGTGGGACATTTGGAAAATATAGAAAAGGATAAACGATAAAATTGCAATCACTCATATTCCCACTATCTAAAGAATGATGGTTGACATTTTAAAATAAAAACATTAAGTTTAACTACTTGAATATGACAGAACAAAAAAAATACTAGCATGTAACTGAAGGGGATACTAAACTTTAGTTAATTTAAAAAATATGTATTATTAGTTGCTAGAAGTTTCCACCAAAGTTAAAAGATTAAGAAAAAAATTAAAAGATTTTGGATAATTTATTATTGTGGTGGTTGTTGTTCTTGTGACTTTGAAACTTCAAATTTCTTAAAGAGCATAGAGTTAAGTTTCCAGATAGTAAAACTTTTAATGTTTTTAATTGCATAATTTAAGTATAGTGGACTGAGTCATGTCCCAACTAAATTCATATGTTGAAGCCCTAACTCCCAAGTGACTGTGTTTTGAAATAGAGCCTTTAGGAATTAATTAAGATTAAATGAGGTCTTAAGGATGGGGCCCTAATCAATAGGATTAGTGTCCTCATAAGAAGAGACAACAGAGAGCTCACTCTCTTTATCTCCCTGTATGCACGAAGAAGAGTTTCCATGAATGCACAGTGAGATCGTGGCTATCTACAAGCCAGGGAGAGAGATCTCCCTAGAAATCAACTGTGCTGGCATGCTAATCTCAGATTTCCATCCCCCCAAACTGTGAGAAAGTAAATGTTTGTTGTTTAAACCATCTGGTCTATGGTATTTTGGTATGGCAGCCCAAGCAGACTGATACATTAGGTGATTTCACCCTTTCTTGGATCCTATATTTGTTCTTTGGATTTTTTATTTCACTGGAATTTTCCCAGGAATAAATTTTTAAGAAGGAGTATATGAATGGTGAACTTTCTGAATCCTTAAATATCTGAAAATATTGTTTTGAACTAAATTATAAGGTACTGTATTTATTCATTTATGTTTTCTTTATTTATATGATCAAATTCTTTCAAATGTTAAAATTCCATAAATTGCATGCATAATTTAATCAAAATACCAAAACCTCATAAATTGCCAAACAGGAGGCACAGGAGTAAATTATGATGTAGAGCTAAGTTGATGTAGACCTTAGCTGTGTGTTGAAGGTATTTGTTTAGTTGATGATCCCCTCAGTTACTTTTATATAACTATCATCACATATTTGAATTGTAAATTTGTGTCAAAAATTGTCACTTAAAGTCATTGAGCTTCTGCATTAGCCCTTGAACTGTTTACTTGAAGAATTCTTCTTATGTGAGATAATTAAATGTCTTTATCACTTAACCTGCTGTTAGCTGAGTTTTTTTTTGTTGTTACTTGCAGCTAAATGAAGACTAAATGGCACATCATGGGATTTAGCCATACAATTTCAAACTATATTCTTCTTCGACCATCACAATGAAAATATGAGCCGTTGGCATTGGCTCATGGTGACCTAGTGCTTTTCTTAACTCATGATTGCAATCCCGAGTTTGTAACATGCTTAAAATTGTCTGTATGATATTCACATCTAGTAATCTCAAGGTTTACTATTTGGTTAAACTTGTAGTTTTAATTTTTCTTAATTGAATTGCATATTGTAATTAGTAGAACAGTTTCTCTTGAAAATCATCCAGTGAGTCTTGTTAAATAGATGTAATGGTTAGAATAATAGTCCTTTATTTCACATGAGTTAATCACAACGCTCTCTTATTCTTTAAAAATTCTATCATATGTTCTGAGATTTGGCACATGACAGGCAATCTTATGGGTTTAAAATTGCTTTTTATTTCAGTGCTTCAGAAAATTTTGCACAGTATCGTCTCATTTTATAAAACAGAATGACAAACTCCTCTTTTATAAGTATATATGTCGTGTGTGTGTATATGTATTAATACATTCATACTAGGAAATGGCTGCCTCCCATCAACTTGATTTATTTATAGACATTTTCTTGTGGATTTGTCTAGGGCCAAACTGCAGTTACATCTCCATCCATCTCCCATACAGGAGAACTGAGACTACTAGTCTGACTTCCAGAATTTCCATTGGTGCAATTATTAATTACCCACAATCTGCTTCTACCTTCTGTACTTGTTGACACTCTATGAAGTTAATCCAGAATTCTTCTGGAAAGAATGGCTCTTAGTTTCTTCAGATCTTTGCTGTGTCTTTGGCTCTCAGTTTTCTGGGCTCTTATTTCTCCATCTAGCTGGTGCCAGATGCTCTGTCTCTGTCTTCCAGAAAGTTCTCATAGGTTCTTGTCTGGGTAATCATTTTTTTAAGATCATATGTGTCCATTTTTGTTTTATTTTTCTGTCATTTCAATGGGATTTTGGGAGGAAAAGGAAGCAAACACATTTACTCTTTCCTTCTTGAACTATATGTCTCTTTCTTACATGATTCCCCCAATTGAGTTAAGTAACAACTTTAGGGGCTCCATCAAGTCACCACATTTTTTCTTCTTCCTCAGAATAAACAAACTCAAAATTACCATCCAAAAGGCCATCAGTTTTCTTATCATCTTTGTATCATCTTAGCAGAAAACAAAAAAAGTGTGTTTACTGCTCACAAATGACCACAATTTTTATCTCTGACATTATAAGGGATTTGTTATTTGTTTCTTTTTTTGCACCTTTAAAAAAACTTATTTCAGTTGAGGAAAGTACCCTATACTTACTTTAATTCAGATTCTATGTATCCCAAATATATTCTTCAGAAGTAAACTTTTTATTTAATTTAGCCACAGAGCACTAAGATAAACAGTCAAATACAGGACAGGAAGTAAATAAAAATCCCTTTAAAGTAAATATGAAAAATCCTGACTTAGAATAATAAAACACTTCGAAGACATCAAGTTGAATCACCTCCTTTTATGGATAAGGAAGTTAAACTTTTAATTCTTATTCTAATACAACCTCTTTCAGAGATTGAATGAAAATGTGCATGTTAAATATGTGAGGCAGACTCACTGTGCAAACCCTTGAGGCTATGGGAATAGAGTTTTTTAAGGGAAGTGCGGTAACATTGATGACTTATGGCTGACTGCAATAATGCTGTTACTTTCGTGAGCCACTCTGGACAATCCCAGGAGACTAAAGCTTCCCTTTTCCCATCAATCATTACTGGAGTATTGAATGGGTGGCTAATGATGTTGTTGGCCTGTGGTTATATTCCTGTCTCTTTCTTGGAGAACAATAATCTTCACATTTCTTCTTGTGGCCCTGGGCAGAGCTGGCAATGAGAATAAAATTTTCTATTTCCTGTCCAAAGGATGGAAATGCTACCCCACAGGCTGCCTATGCTGAAAGCTGAAACTACGGTTCATTCTCAAATGGTGCTCACCTACTCGCCAATAAATCCATAGTTTCCAAAGTCCTGGTGGAAAGTTGAAAACTGTTATATGTTACTATTCATCTCAATTTTGGATCACTTAACAATTAGATGATTAATTGAATAATTATTGCTGACACTGATAATGTAATTATTACTGCCCAAAGAAGGTCACCATAGTGACATTAAAGCTATGGGTCATGATACAAGAGCAGTAGTGCTGTCTGACTTAAAAAAGATCCTGCTGATCCAGGCCCTGTGCTGGAAGACTGCCCACGTGACTGTAGGTTGAATATGAGCGGGGCATCCCAGTGACGTCAACCCACTTACATTAGAAGTAGAAAAAAATAGGTGACCTAGTGTAGGTATGTTATTCCCATAATTTATGGTCTGTCTTTACTTCTAAAGTGGCCTACTTCCATCTTTTTTTCCCATCCAATATCTTATTTCCATATTTTTCACATCATTCAGTATATCGACTTCTATACTTAATATTGTGTATTATGTTTTTGTGGTTAAGTAGAATATTGCTGTGAATTTATCCTTGTGATCCTATCCTTAGCATTTATCTAAACTGCCCAGAATTTTCAGTATTTCAACCTCTCCTTTTCAGTCCCCTTATTTACTTGATATTGGGCAAGTCACTTAACTTCTCTAAGGGTGATGGGTACTTTGCATGTGTGAGGCTATTTTGAACATTCTACAAAT
Source organism: Ceratotherium simum simum (assembly GCF_057802395.1). NCBI lineage: Eukaryota > Metazoa > Chordata > Mammalia > Perissodactyla > Rhinocerotidae > Ceratotherium > Ceratotherium simum. The sequence goes on along the minus strand of NC_141907.1, from coordinate 53,422,991 downwards.
ACAATTAAGACATCTTCTCTGTCCTTTCTTCTAGCCCAATATCTCATGCATAAGAAATATACTGTGAGATGATGAGATTAACTAAATTAAGACACTGCCCTTGCTTTCAATAAACTGTTGATGGTTATAAATGTGAGGTGTTAGTTGGGAGCTGCTACAGCCCTCTATTATCTAGATGACAGTGGTGACTTGAATTCTATAATTCCCTGGTCTGTTGAAATCCAGAGCCTCCGTCAATATTTCTGTTTATTCTTTGTGTAGGGAGGGTGATGGAGGACTTATGTTGGAATTCTCTGCTGCTTAGTTTCTTCCTCTTATTTTGTTTCTCTCCTGCAGTGTATCACTTCAAAGTGAAATCTAGCTCCTTCATTGATTTCCAGTGTCAAAATATTTGTTACAAGCAGTTAATAATGGATTGTCCACTCACTTTTGTGTCTTTCCACAGTGTCAGAATTTATTAGGGTAAATTCAAAGGATCTTGTCGCAAGCGACAAAGGTCTGGGAATGGCGGTAACAACCTGATGTCCCTTTATAGATAGTCAATCAAACATCACACATTAAATCATATGAGTATCCTAAGAACTTATTAATTAATACCAAATACAGCATTCAGTATGCAAAGGGTTATGAACAAAAGTCCACAAGTTCTTGGCATGGTCCAACGAGTTGGAATGGGAAATCAGTCCAGCCAAAGGGGACAGCGAGAGGCACAGGAATCATCAAGGTGACCAGCAGTGTATCATTCTCTCTTGGGTGTAGCTCGCTGGCATTGGTGTTCCATTGTCCCTTCCTTTTACGCTGTTTCCATATCTTATCCAGGTCTGCGGTCGTGCCGTCTGGTTATCTCTGGGTGTGTCTGTGGTTTTTGTGTTTTGGGCATTCTGTGGATGCTCCTTTAAGGCATTGTCAGTTACACTCTTCTCCATTTTCTTGTGCCAAGTCCTCAGCATGAGTTCTTCCATTTTGTATGCTCTCTACAATGTTACTCAAACAAGCATTCCTAAATTTAATAGACTTTATTTGTATTTCTTCTTTAAATTAAAAAATCTTTCCCATATCATTTCCCACTCACATCTACTTTCCATGTGTATTTACCTTCTATGTCTTTATTTTTATATAAATGCATATCATAAAATGTTTAATAATATGTAATATACATTTTGTGTGTGTAATATTTTTAATACAGATGTTTTGTATTTTGAAACATTTACACAGTGGTATTTTGATGTACTTCTCATTCTACTGCTGATTTTTTTTTCCAAATTTTTTCTAAGATCTATCCATGTTGATATATGTAATTTTAGCATTCAATCCTATCTAATATAACATTTCATTTATCTTTTTACCTAGATAGATATTTAAGGATGCTTCCAATTCTTTGCTATTACAAACAATGCTACAAATAGCATGTTTGTATCTCTCTCTTTGTATTCATATGTTAAAAGTTTCTTTAGGGGTTTGAAGCCAAGAGTGAGATAGGGCAGAGGGTATATATACACTTGGTTTCACAAGAGTCTACCAAATTGTGCCCTAAAATGACTCCACTAATTCATAATCCTACAATCCTTCCCAATTTTTCATGTTGTCTGAATTGTTATATTTGTAAGTCATGATGGTATAAAGTGGATATGTTACATATACATAGATCTCTGCATGTACATAGATCTGTTTCTAGATCTGGCTTTCCTTTCTATTATTATAACACTGCCTTAATTACTATAGCCTTGTAAAATATCCTAACATCTGGTTGAATTAAGCTCTGCTATTGGCTCTACTTTTTCAGGATTATCATGGTTATTTTTAGAATTTTGTTCTTCCATATTAATTTTAAAATTTGTAAATTAGGACGGCCACATTGCAGAAGACCAAAGAGCACCATTCACGTAAAATACAAACTGCAACAATGTGATCCTGTGATAAATTCCATTAAACTCTTAAAATATTTTGACTGCATTTGCCATTGAAGGTGTAGGCTAATTTGGCAAATACTGACATATTTATAATGTTATTATAGGCTTCATATAATTATATATTTATATATACTCTATAAGGATACGAATTTTCATTTGTTTTTCTTTTTCACTGCTATAACACTATAACCTAGATGAGAGTCTGACACAGCAGAAACTCAATAAATAATTGCTGAATGAATAAACAAAGTTTTCTACCCGCCCATTCATTCATTCATGTATATAGTATATCTATGATGTTTACAAGTTTTCCAGAATGGTTTTATAAAGCTTTTGTTAGGTTAATTCCTATATACTCTACAGATTTTATTGTTATTGTGATGCATATAATTCCATGTAAATAAAAATTACCAGTATAGATAAACTTTCCTGATTTTTTTGGATGATGTTCATGATCATATTGCTACATTGTCATTAATTTTAGCAGTTCATCGATTGATTCATTTTTTTCTATGTACACAATCATGTCTTTTTCGAACAACATTTTGACTCTTTATTTGAATATTTAAGTCTTTTGTTTGTGTTGTCTTATTGCATTGGCCAGGACCTCCATGAAGTATGCATGATGTTGGCAGTATGTTTTTGCTAGTCACCTATTATGCAGTTAAATAAGATTTCCTCTTTGTCTACTTTGCTAAGGCTTTTAAAAAATAAGTAAAAGTTAAATTTTATTGAATGCTTTATTTTCACCTAATTCGAAATATTTCCTCTTTAATCAATTAGTGTAGTTAATTTAATTAATTATCTAATTTTGAAGCGATTTTCAATTTGTAAAATTAATACAACAACTTGTAAAAACAGTACAACTTATGATGTGTTTCCACAAAATACTGTGGGAGTCGTTTAGGTAATCCTTAACATAGAATTCTTGTGAATATTTTCACAAATGAGAATGATCTATAATGTTCATCTCTTCAATGTCTATCTAATTTCATCATATATGTTATATTGGTCTTATAAAAGTTAGAGGAAGCTTTGTCTCTGTTTCTGTTCTCTGGGACAAATTATAGAAGCTGTAGGTTATTATGTGTTCTTTGGATGGTTGGTAGAAACTGCATGAATAAACTTTCTGGGTGGTGACTTCTTTTGGAGAGAAGTTTTCATCTATCATTCTATTAAATTTCATGGTTTATTGAGCTATTCCAGTTTTCTGTTTTTTACTGGTTAATTTTGGCAATCAAAAGATTCATTTACAATTTAAAAAAAATCTTTGCTCTATAAGTAGTAGGTTTCACTCTTTCATTCTGAATTTTGCTTATTAATTTTTTTCTTTTCTTCCTGATGAATCTTGCTAGAGAATTGTCTTTATTATTTGTCTTTTTAAAATAGATTTAGTTTTGTTAATCTTTTTTCTTACTTTTTCTATTTCATTGATTTTTGCTCTTAATTATTGCCTTCTAACTAGTTTTAAAAAGTATACTTTTTCTTTTCTAATTTTTGAGTTGAATATTCAACTAATTTTTTAGTCATTATTTCCTGTTAGATGTTTTTACATCTATAAATTTGACTTTATATATATCACTTTGCTTCCAAAATTATGTGCAGTGCTTTCATTATCTCTTAACTGTAAGTATTTCATAATTTGAGCTATTTACTTGTTGACCCATTGAATTTTGGATGTAGGATAATGGGTTTTCAATTTTATGGGTTTTTTCTTTTTTTTGCTATCCTTTTGATTTCTATTTTTTTTATATTGTTGTAGCTATCAGAGGCAGTAGGCAGGTGAGGATGACAGTCTGTGGTTTGCATGGACATTCAGGCAAATGGTATTTGGAGGGCACCGTCCTCTGGTCTGCAGGAAGAGGAGAAGGAGGAGGATGGCTGGAGACTGGCAGTGGAAGGCGGCGGAAGCTGAGAGCACCGGGTGTTGTTAGGCAAGCTCCCATTCAGGTCCTCTGCTGGCCTGACACACCTTATTTTCTGATTTCAGAATGGAACTGCATGTTCAGGATGCTGTGGCCTTGGACCTTGGCAGACATGTGATTGGGGACCCATGGTTCCATGCCAGAAACTTGAGTTGCTACCCTGGGGCCTTTGGCCTTCTGGAAGGAGATAGATTTGTGACCCCCAGCATGTGCCACAGCTCATTCCCCGGGTCTGACCTCAGGCAGTCTCAATCCTGTATGGCCTTTGGGCCAGAGCTTCCCTGGGACCTAGCTGGGCCCCTGGGGCAAGGCATCACCGCACTGTGACTCTGACTGGGGCATTGGAGAAAGTGCTGACAAGGATTGGGGTTTGTGTGATAAGTGGCATGTGCCAGACTCGTTAAGTATGAGTCTGAGATGAAGGGCCTCCAGCAGCTGGGGCACCCAGGTGCTTCTCATCCAGAACTCCCTCCATCCCTGTAGATCTCCCTGTAGATCCCTGTAGCAGCAGCAACGCCTCAGGGCTGATTCTGCCATTCTCTGAGCTGCCCCTGAAGCCCAGCACATCCCAGCCCATCCTCTTCCTGCTCCTCCATCTGGACTCCCACTCCCCCCAACTCCCAGATGCCTAAAGCCACAAGGCACACTTTGTGGGCTCCAGCTGTGCCCTTTATGCCTTCCTAGGAAACCCCACACTAACCCAGCCAGACCAAGCCCCAGCCCTTACCTGCCTCCACTGTCTGTGGTTTACATGATGTAGAGGCAAGCGGTTTGGGAGGCCTGGGGCCTAGGTCTGCAGGAAGAGAAGGAGAAGGATGGCTGGAGACTGGCAGTGGTAGGCAGCCAAAGCTGAGAGCACTGGCTATTATCAGGTGAGTTCCCATTCAGGTCCTCTGCTGGGCTGACACACCTTATTTTCTGATTTCAGAATGGAGTTGCTCATTCAGGTTGCTGTGGCCTGGGACCTTGGCAGAAGTGGGTTGGGCCCCAAGGGTTCACCAGAGAGGTACATTTGTTAGAATTGATGAACCTACACTGATACATCATTATCAACCAAAGACCATAGTTGTATTAGGATACACTCTCGGTGTTGTATATTTTGTGGGTTTGGACAAATGTATAATGACGTGTATGCGTCATTATAGTATTACACAGAGTATTTTCCCTACCCTAAAAATCCTCTGTGCTGCACCTGTTTCTCCCTCCCACCCCCAACTCCTGGCAACCACTGATCTTTTTACTGTGTCTGTAGTTTTGCTGTTTCCAGAAACGTCATATTGTTGGCATCATACGGTATGTAGCCTTTTCAAATTGGCTTTTTCGCTTAGTAATGTGTATTTAAGGTTCCTCCATGTGTTTTCATGGCTTGATAGCTCATTTCCCTTTAGTGCTCAGTAATATTCAATTGTCTGAATGTACCACAGTTTATCCATTCACCTATTGAAGGACATCTTGGTTGCTTCCAAGTTTTGGCAATTATGAATAAAGCTGATACAAGAGCCAGTTTTTGTGTGCACATAAATTTTCAACTCCTTTGGGTAAATACTGAGGAGTGCAATTGCCAGACCAAATGATAAGAGGATGTTCAGTTTTGTAAGAAACAGACTAACATCTTCCAAAGTGACCTTACCATTTTCCATTCCTAGCAGCAATGAATGAGCGTTCCTGTTGCTCTACATCTGCACCAGCATTTGGTGTTGTCAGTATTCTAGATTTTGACCATTCCAATAGATGTGTAGTGGTATCTCATTTTAATTTACATTTCTCTGAGGACATATGATGTGGAACATCTTTTCGTATGCTCATTTGCCATCTATATATCTTCTTTGGTGAGGTGTTTGTTAAGGTCTTTGGCTCATTTTTAGTTGTGTGATTTGTTCTTGTTTTTTTGTGTGCGAGGAAGGTCAGCCCTGAGCTAACATCTGTTGCCAATCCTCCTCTTTTTTGCTGAAGAAGATTGGCCCTGGGCTAACTTCGATGCCCACCTTCCTCCACTTTTTATGGGACGCTGCCACAGCATGGCTTGACAAGCGGTGCGTTGGTGCGCGCCCGGGATCTGAACCTGCAAACCCTCGGGCCACTGAAGTGGAGTGCGTGCACTTAACTGCTATGCCACCAGGCCAGCCCCTATGATTTGTTTTCTTATTGTTGAGTTTTAAGAGTTCTTTGTATGTTTTGGATAACAGTACTTTATCAAATGTGTCTTTTGCAAACATTTTTTTCAGTTTGTCGCTTGTCTTTTCGTTCTCTTTACAATATCTTTCACAGAACAGAAGCTTTTAATTTTAATGAAGTCCAGCTTATCAATTTTTTCTTTCACAGATCATGCTTTTGGTGTTGTGTCTAAAAAGTCATTTCCATACCCAAGGTCATCTAGGTTTTCTCCTATGTTGTCTTTTAAGAGTTTTATAGTTTGTATTTTACATTTAGGCCTATGATAAATTTTGAGTTAATTTTTGTGAAGAGTGTAGGATCTGTGTCTAAATTCATCTTCCAATTTTCCAGCACCATTTGTTGAAAAGACTTTCTTTTCTTCATTGTATTGCCTTTGCCCCATTGTCAAAGATCAGTTGACTGTATTTATGAGTTTATTTATGGACTCTCTATTCTATTCCATCGCTCTATTTGTCTATTCTTTCACCAATACCACACTGTCTTGATTACTGTAGCTTTATAGTAATCTTGAAGTTGGGTAGTATCAGTGCTCCAACTTTTTCTCCTTCAATATTTTGTTGTCTATTCTGGGTCTTTTGCCTCTCTATTTAAAGTTTAGGCTCAGTTTTTCAATATCCACAAAATAACTTGCTGAGATTTTGGTCAGGATTGCATTGAATCTGTAGATGAAGTTGGGAAGAACTGACATCTTGACAATATTGAGTCTTTTTATCCATGAACGTAGAGTACGTCTCCATTTATTTAGTTCTTTGATTTCATTCATCAGAGTTTTGTAGTTTTCTTCGTATAGATCTTGTACATATTTTGTTAGATTTATACCTAAGTATTTTGTGTTTTGAGTACTAATGTAAATGGTGTTTTTAATTTTGAATTCCATTTATCATTCCTGGTGTATAGGAAAATGATTGATTTTTGTATATTAACCTATATCCTTCACCCTTGCTATTATCACTTATTAGTTCCCATAGTTTTTTGGTTTATTCTTTCAAATTTTCTACGTAGGATGATCATGTCATCTACAAACAAAAAACAGTTTTATGTTTTTCTTCCCAATCTGTACACCTTTTATTTTCTTTTGATGTCTTATTGTATTAGTTAGTACTTCCAGTATGGTGTTGAAAAGGAGTGGTGAGAGAGAACATTCTTGCCTTGTTCCTGATCTTAGCGGGAAAGCTCTGACTTTCTCACTGCTAAGTATGTTGTTGGCTGTAGGGTTTTTGTAGATATTCCTTCTTAAGTCCAGGAATTTCCTCATTATTCCTAGTTTACTGAGAATTTTTATCATAAGTGGGTGTTGGATTTTTGTCAAATGCTTTTTTTAGATCTATTGATATGATGATGTTATTTTTCTTTTCTAGTCTGTTGATGTAATGGATTATAGTAATTGATTTTGAATGTTGAACCAGGCCTGCCTACCTGGGATATATTCCACTTGGTCTTGGTGTATAATTCTTTTTGTACATTGTTGGATTCAATTTGCCAATATTTTGTTGCAGATTTCTACATCTCTGTTCATGAGAGATACTGGTCTGTAGTTTTCTTTTCCTGTAATGTCTTTGTCTGGTTTTGGTATTAGGGTAGTGCTTGCCTCATTAGATCATCTTTTAACCTGATTCATGATGGGTTTTTGAGTATATTCTGTGTGTATAAAAAGAATATACACTCTATGTTTACTGGACATACATTTTTTTATATATTCATTAGGTCAAATTTGTTAGAAATGTAATTCTAATTTTCTATGTCCTTTCTTTCATGGCTTAATATATCAATTTTTAGATGGCTGTATTAGAATCTTGACTAAAACAAAAAATTGTTTTTATTTCTTGGTAATTACTTCGGTTTTTGCTTTATATTTTGAGATTCTATTATTGGGAGCCTATATTCATGATTATTATGTTATTAGTATGTTGTTTCTCTTTCCAGTGTGAAATTCTCATCTTTATCTTTTATGGGATTTTTTTTACCTTCAATTATATTTTGGCTGTTACTTATTACATAACATATATTTTAATCTCTTTGTTTTCCACCTTCTTGTGTCTATTTCTTTGTTATTTAGGCCTCTAGAATAACATATTATTGGACTTATTTGGAGAAAATTCATTTTCAGATTTTTATGTTTCATAAGAGTGAGTTTAACTCAATTCATTCATTTTAATTAATGTAAGTAAGGACTTATTTCTAACACTTTATTTTGTATTCATACTTACCGTGCTTTCTTTCTTTCCTTTCCCACTTTTGTTTGGAGATAAAATCTTCTTTGTTCCAATTTTATTTCTTTCTGGCTCCTTGGTTGGAAAGAGTGTATTCTATTTTTGTTTTTTTCATTACCACTAATTAAGACCCATTGTTGTACTTATTTTTCTTTTCAATATAAAGCAAAAACTTCAACTTATTTTCATTTTTAATTCCATCTCATCCCCCCCCTGCCAGCCCCATCTTCATTCTGATTCTGGGTTTGGTGCAGAGGAGGGGATCTGTGACAAGTGCCTTCGTTTGCTTCCTGGAGTGGACAATTTAATTGACTTTGGTGAAGTTATTTTGTGGAGTGGGGTTATAGGAATGGGTGATAGTTCATCATCCACAGACTAGACTGTTGTCACTAGCCTGGTTTCTTTTTCCCTTCTTCCCTCTCCCTTTCCACTTCTCACTCTATCAGTCCTGGATATTCTCCAGTGCTTCAAAAACTTCTCTTTCTCTTGTGCAGAGATGTATCCCCTTACTGTTGAACTTTTACTTCACCTAATAATACTTAGTCTCTTAAGCAAGACCCTCCATTCTTATCGCAAATCAATGAATTTTTCCTAAAAAAATTCTCTTTAAGAAGATCCATGGTGCCACCTGGGAAAATAATGGAATAGTCTGATTTTTATTACGTAAGATAATTTTCGTCAGTAATGAAGAGGATTACAATTGGATAAGAAAGTCTACTTACATATTGGTATCATGGATCAATGGAAATTTGGAAGGAGCAGAGTCCTTACAAACAAATAGATGATGGTTATTAGGATTTTTGTGTATGTGTGTGTGAGGAAGATCAGCCCTGAGCTAACATCTGTCTCTGATCCTCCCCTTTTTGCTAAGGAAGACTGGCCCTAGGCTAACATCCGTGCCCATCTTCCTCTACTTTATATGGGACGCCGCCACAGCATGGCTTGACAAGTGGTGCATCAGTGCGTGCCCGGGATCCGAACCCCAGGCCACCACAGCGGAGCGTTCACACCTAACCGCTACATCACCGGGCTGGCCCCAGGATTTTTTTCTTTTACAGTGAGAAATTCTTCTGCATGCAATTTGGTTTAACTAAAATGTATTCTGTAGAAGAAGAGATGATGCATATTTGGTGTGTACTGTTAATACATTGACAGAAATGGACTCTTTAGAAGGTGGTTTCTTTATATCTGGCAGATTGCAATGAGCAATTTTGGGAAGAAGAGAGAGTGGTAAAAGCAGAAGGAAGCAACAATGAGCCTCTTATTTATGATTGTGGCACTCAAGTAACTTGCACTCTATATTTCTGCATAATAGGACTTGAAAGCTCCTGCTGAACTTGACTGGCCAGGTTTCCAAGCCTTTAACTGATAATAGGAAATGGTAGAATAATTACTTGCTGGTAAAGTGCTTTGAGATCCTTAAACACAAGGTGTTCAGAGTGTGAGTTTAGAACTTTAAAGAGAGAGAACCTTTTGGTAGTAGCTTTATCCATTTTTTTCTGTATTATAATTTTTTTTTTCAAAAACATCAGGGCCCTTTTGTGGATTGCTTCTATCTTTATGGGATTCTGGCGTTTAACTAGCACGCAGGCAGCTTTTGGAAACAAAACGATAACAAAAGCAACATGCAGTCACTTCTTTGTTGTGTGGGGGTTTTTTTCTTTTTTTTACCCTCTAGCCTTTTATCTTTACACGTTCCTTTTTGTCAGACATTTCTGGATTCATCACCCCGTGTCTAGTTGCAATAAGGCTATTATAAGATGGATGGATGAGGAGATGACAGGAATGCAGACAATTCAAGTTTTTCATTTCCTTTGTAGCCGGAGTTTTAATAGTTCTCTAAATCTGTATTTATGTTCTTATCAAAACCCCCTTTTAAAAGAAAGTAGACAGTAGTCTTTCTTCCTATCTCATTCCCAAAATGTTTTCCATGATTCCAATTTTTACAATATTAATGTCTCTTTGTTGCAAAGATAAGATAAAGAAAAATAGATTCACTTATATTCAATGAACTAACTAATTTAGTTCGTGCTCAAAGGCTTCAGAATCCCCTTCTTTAGAAGTCAAGGTAATTGTACTTCTAGGCTTCCCTTTTTCTAACTCGATGCACAGCAGCCTGTGGAACAAGTATTCAAAAGAAACTTTTCTGATGAGTGGTTTTGTCATTTCCAGATTGTGTGTATTCTGCTGTAGAGTTGGAAATGGGGCTTGAAGCATAATTTTTAAATGGGTAAAACATTTTCCTAGAAAGTCAGTGCTGATTACATAAGAATGACCTTTGGTAGGTTGTACATTTGTTTTTAAAGACAATTCTGTTGCTCACTCTGATTTTTTTTGGAATTAAAATGAAAAATGATGTTATAGCACAAAGACACTATAAGATAATTGAAAATGAATTTCCATGCATAGGTGGTGAGTCAATTTTATTACTTCCTTGGTAACCTGTTTTTCATCTTTGGAGGAGGTACTTGCAGATTATTTCGGTGTGACACAGTATGAATAGCAGAGTCACAATTATGTAGCATGTATTCAGCAGTTATTTTACTACAGCGTAAAATGTCTAGACCAACAGTGCAGGCTCAGTCTACCATCTGGCTATTGGTCAACTTTATACTATAAATACAGGTTTCCTCCACTATTCAGAAGTTCACTTTTATGAAAGACCTACGTTAGTACCTGTTTTTGCTGACCAAAAGAAGTCCAAAGAAGATTTTTGCTTTTATGAAAAAAAGGCAAAAAAGTGAAAATAGCATTCAGCGTTTGTTTTGCAGCGAGTTATTATAGAGGTTAAGCAGTCAAGCATACTGTCAAGTCTTCCACACCAGCCACATCGAGGCAGGCGGACATGGAAGAAGGTGTAGATGTTAGTGACCTGCCTGCCTTGATGGATTCAGACGATGATGAGATAGATGTTAATAGATGACTCTCTTCCTCTCTTTCCTACACCCCACTCTCGTGTACCACCCCAACCTCTGACACCTCAGCCTAACACACCATCATCACCACCACCACCTCTTGGCCTTCCATTGTGCTCGCTGTCTTCCCAATTGTGGTAGGTGAAACTACACTGTACATACATTAATTCTGCTTTATATAGGCTTTGTATTTATCATATCATTCCTGCTTTTACTATATGTTAGTGTTATTTGGTATGATTTGATAGGTTATTTTTTGGGTCTAGGAATGCTCAAAAATTTTTCCTATATAAATTAATCATAATTTTTTTGTCACTTGACAGCATTTCTGCTTATGAAAGTGTTCATAGGAATGTTCTACTTTCGGACAGCAGGGGAAACCTGTATTTAGAAACATATGACTTGAACTAATGCGCATTTCAAGTTTATCCTGTGTTTGTTCAGGTAGAATAAATATCTGGATAGCTGAAAATTTCCTTGGAATACAGTTGGTGTGGTTTTACCTTGTTATGTAGCTCTGCCTTTCCTAGCCTTTGCAGTCCCTCATGTTTTTGGCTTGCAAACTTAGTGTTGCCAGTTCCTGAGTCAGCCCGCCACCACTGATGGCAGTTAGTACTTTAGGAATCCCTTGGTCAGCCGCAGATGGGGGCTTTTATTTGCCATGCTGTCATGAGCCTGGTGTTCATAGTATATGAAGTTAATCCATAGGCCCCTATAGTCCTTGAGAGGCGGGCTTTTTTTTCTTTTTTTTTTCTGTGAGGAGGACCAGCCCTGAGCTAACATCCACGGTAATCCTCCCCTTTTTGCTGAGGAAGACCAGCTCTGAGCTAACATCTATTGCCAATCCTTCGCCTTTTTTTTCCCCAAACCCCCAGTAGATAGTTGCATGTCATAGTTGCACATCCTTCTAGTTGCTGTATGTGGGACGCGGCCTCAGCATGGCCAGACATGCTGGGCGTTGGCGCCCGCCTGGGATCCAAGCCCTGGCCGCCAGTAGCGGAGCATGCGCACTTAACCGCTAAGCCACGGGGCTGCCCCAAGGCAGGCTTTTTAAATCCCCATTGTATTTTCCGAATTCATATAACTGGTTTCTGGTTTGATTTCCTTATTTTACTTTCAGTTCTGCTAGTGGGACCTCATTAATCTAGTTTAGGGCTCTGACACTATATATATCCCTTGCCACCATTTCTTCGTTTTCCACGGTGGCTGGGTACTGTTTTCACCAACTCTTAATGTTATCTCCAGATACCATTAAGCATTACCTGCCTAACTCTGAGTGTTGCCATTTCTTGAAAATTTTCTCTCCTCGCCACCCACTGTATTGGATGCCCTGCATTGTAGACCCCTGAGGATACTGAACTTGAGTGCACCATACAGTTTGAACACTAATTTGGACCTCCTCTGAAATCTAGTCTTCCATGCATATCAATTGTTTTATATCTGCCCCATTCATTTGTAGCTTCCTTCCCTTTTTCTACCATCTTGCTGCTGAGATTCCAGTATATTTTAGAGCTGAATCCACTCAAGTTAGGGTGTTGTTATTTAACACACAAAAATTGAACATATTGTACTCACTTCTAGGCCACACCTAGCTACTTCCTCTCCCCTGAATATTCCATGCTGTCTCTGATTTCCATGCCTTTGTACTTAAAATTTCCTCTGCCTAGCACACCCTTCTTTAACTTCTTCACAGGACTAACTATTCTTACTTCTACAGTTTAACCATCAATGCCTGGCAATGTCAGGTGCTCTCCTTAGTGTTTTCAAAGATCTCTGTGCTTGCTGCTATCCTAGCCCTTAGCACTCTGAATCATAATTGTCTCTGTCATGGCCTCTGAGCTCAAGGAGGACCACTTTGTATCTCCATCACCTAAGACACAGAAGATACTTAATAATTGCTACTGAATGCAAGAACAGATTTTCTCCTATTGTGGTAGATGTTACGGTTTAGAAGTTTCAACATGAGATATTTCTTTCACTCTTATGTAGTTCAAGATCTTTTAAAAAATGTCATACCTTGAGGAGTTTATGTATAGTTTTCCTTAACGACAACTTTTGAGTAAAGAAATAAATGAATTGGAAATACTCTTTTGAAAAGATTATTTTAGGAATTTCAGGTATCATTGTACCTCATTTACCCCGAGTTTTTTGTGTCATCCTAATGGTATCCATATTGAACATTTTTTTTCAGGCTTATTGAAGTGTAATTGACAAATGATTTGTAAGATATTTAAAGTGTACATCATGGTGATTTGCTATATGTATACATTGTGAAAGGATTCCCACCATCTAGTTAGTTAGCACATTCATCACCTCATATATTTATCTTTTTTGGTTTTTTTTGGTGAGAACATTTACTTTCTAAGTTCTACTCTCTTAGCAAATATCAGTGATATAATACTGTTGTCAATTATAGTCAGCATGTTTACATTAGATCCTCAGACTTTATGCATCTTATAGCTGAAAGTTTGTACTTTTTTTTACCAACCTCTCTATTTCCCTCACCCCCTAGCTCCTGGAAACCACTTTTGTACCCTCTCTTTCTAAGAGTTTGACTTTTTTTTTTTTTAAGATTCCACATATAAATGATACCAGGCAATATTTATTTTTCTCTGTCTGGCTTATTTCACTTAGCGTAATGCCCTCAAGGTCCATCCATGTTGTCACAAACAGCAAGATTTCCTTCTTTCTCGTGGTTGAATAATATTCCATTGTATATATATACCACATCTTCTTTGGTCATTCATCCATTGATGGATACTTTAGGTTGTTTCCATATCTTGTCTATTGTAAGTAATGCTACAATGAACATGGGAGTGCAGATATCTCTTCAATATCCTGTTTTCATTTCCTTTGGATAAATACCCAGAAGTAGAATTGCTGGATCATATGGTAGATCTGTTTTTAATTTTTTGAGACATCTCTATCCTGTTTTCCTTAGTGGCTGCACCAATTTACATTCCCACCAACAGTGCACAAGAGGTCCCTTTTCTCTGCATCCTTGCCAACACTTATCTCATGTCTTTTTGATGATAACCATTCTAACATGTGTGAGGTGATATCTCATTGTGGTTTTGATTTGCATTTCCCTGGTGATTAGTGATATTGAGCATCACACATGTACCTGTTGACCATTTGTATATATTTGGAAAAGTGTCTATTCAGTTCCTCTGCCTGTATTTCATATACTTAAACATTTTAATAAAGTTTCTATAGAGATAGGGCCCTTGATGTAAAAAAATAAAATCCCAGAAAACTATCATTATCCTACAAATATTTCCATCTTTTCCTAAATTTACAAATTGGTATGTGTTAATATTCCATGTGTATATAAAAATCTGATATATGATACAGTTGCCAGCGGGGAAAGGAGACATTGTTTGATGTATGGTGTAGGGACAACCTTCTCAGTAAATGCAGAAAAAGAAAGCTGAATACCTCCCTGGCACCATAAATATAGTCTTCCAGTCTGATTAAAGATCTGAATGTAAAAGTTATGATTCTATTTCTAAATGTTATTTTGTATCATTGTTTATTTGTTCCTGAGTAAGCATTGTCTTTTTTTATTATTATGACTTTTGTAGTATACCTTAATATTTGGTAAAATGAGTCCACCTCTGTAGTTTTCTGAGTTCACTTAGTTATTCAGTGATGTTTACCCTTCCATGTAAATTTAAGAAAAGGTTTGTCAAGCTCCTCAAAAGACCTTGCTATAATATTGATCAAAATTGCATTGAATATGTAGATTAATCTGAGATAATTGAGCTAATAAGTGTTAAATCACCCTGTCCATGAACATGATATGTATCTCTAGTTTTTTAAATATTCCTTTATGCCTTTTAAGACAAAAAAATGTAGCCTAATTTCATATGCTTTAATAGAGTTTTAATTGATTTGAAAGATTATTAGATAACTCTTAGATTATTTAAATTTTGTGTTGCTATTTTGGATAATATCTCAGATTGCACAAGATTTTCCAGTTAGTCATTATTGGTATAGAAGAAAAGTATTCATTTTTTAAGTTGAACTTGCACTTTGCAATATTGCTGAGCATTCATATTAGTTTTAACAGTTTGTATAGTGATGTACTTTAGTGTCTATGTAAATGATGATGATAGCTGCAAGTAATGAAAGTTTACATTATCCCCTTTCAAACCTTAAAAGTCGTTCATCCTTTTATAATATTAAAGAATTGGCTAGGCCCTCCAATATTACGTTAAATAGTAATGATATTTGTGGGCATATGGTTTTTTTCCTGATATTACTGGGAAGTCATCTGAATTTTTATATTAAGAATATAAATTATTCTAATAAGAGAACCAGACAAAGACATCACAAGAAATGAAAACTACAGGTCAATATTTCTTTTGAATATGGAGGCAAAAATGCTCAAAGTACTAGCAAGTGAATCCAGCAATATAGAAAAAGAATTATACACCAAGACCAAATGGGATTTATCCCAGGAAAGCAAAGTTGGTTTAATATGAATGTAATACACTATATAAATAGATAAAGAATCAAAAACCACATGATCATTCGAATAGATGCAGAAAAAGCATTTCACAAAATCCAACACCATTTTGCAGTAAGAGTATTCAGCAAACTAGGAATATAAGGGAACTTGCTCAACCTCATAAAGGCAATCTATGAAAAACCCACAACTAATGTCATACTGAATGGTAAAAGACTGAATACTTTCCCCCTAAGATCAGGAACAAGACAAAGATGTATGCTTCTGCCACTTCTATTCAATATAGTACTAGAGGTTTTAGCCAGGGAAATTTTAGGGAAGAAAATGAAATGACAGGCACTCAGATTGGAAAGGAAGAAGTAAAATTACCTCTATGCACAGATGACATGATCTTGCATATATGGAATCTATTAAAAAATTTTAGAACTAATAAATGAGTTCAGCAAGGTTATAGGATACAAGATCAACGTACAAAAATCAACTTTATGTCTATACACTAGCAATGAAAAATCCAAATATGAAATTAAGAAAACAATTTCATTTAAAATAGCATACAAAAGAATTAAATACTTAGGAATAAATTTAAAAGAAGAAATGTAAAATGTATATTCTGAAAGTGGTAAAACATTGCTGAAAGAAATTAAAGAATATCTAAGTAAATGGAAAAACATAGATTGGAAGACTTAATACTCTTAAAATGAAAATACTCCCTAAATTGATCTACAAATTCAACGTAATTTTGTTCAGAATCCCAGCTTCATTCTTTGTAGGAACTGACAAGCTGATCTTAAAATTCATTTGGAAACTCAAGAATCCCAGAAGAGTCAAAATGATCTTGAAAAATAGGAACAAAGTTGGAGGATTCACATTACTGATTTCAAAACTTACTACAAAGCAACAGTAATCAACACAGTATGGTAGTAGCATAAGGATAGACATATAGATCAGTGGAATAAAATTTAGAATCCAGAAATAAGCCCTTATGTTTAAAGTCAACTGATTTTCAACAAGGGCATCTAAAAAATTCAAAGGGGACAGAATAGCTTTTTGAATAAACGGTGCTGGAACAACCAGCTATCCACATGCAAAAGAATGAAATTGGACTCTTACCTACATACTAAATACAAAAATTAACTCAAAATGGACTACAGACTTAAATGTAAGAACTAAAACTATCAAATTTTTAGAAGAAAAAACATAGATATAAATCTTTGTGACCTTGGATTTGGCAATGGCTCCTAGATATGACACCAAAAGTACAAGCAAAAAAAGAAAAAATAGATAAATTGTACTTCATCAAAATTAAAAATTTATGTGCATCAAAGGACATTATCAAGAAAGTGAAAAGAAAACTTACATAATGGGAGAAAATATTTGCAAATATTGTATCTGATGAGACACTTGTCTCTAGAATATATAAAGAACACTTAGAACTCAATAATAAGATGACAAATGACACAATTTAAAAATGGGCAAAATATCTGGATAGAAATTTCTCCAAAGAAGATATACAAATGGCTAACAAACACTTGAAAAGATACTCAATATCATTAACCATTGGAGAAATGGAAATCAAAACCATAGTGAGATATCACTTCAAACCTACTGGGGTTACTAATAATCAAAAAAAGAGATAATATCGAGTGTTAGAATGTGGAGAAATTGGAACTCTCATACTCCGGTGGTGGGAATGTAAAATGGTGCAGCCATTTTGGAAAACCATCTGTTAGTTTCTCAAAAAGTTAAACATAGAGTTACCATGTACCCAGCAATTCAACTCTGTAGTATATATCCAAGGAAAATGGAAACATATATCCACACAAAAATTTGAACATAAATGTCCATAGTGCACTATTCGTAATAACCCAAATGTGGAAACAACACAAAAAAGTCTATCAACCAATGAACAGATAAACAAAATGTGGTATATCTGTACACAAATATGAAAAATATAAAATAACAATAAACATATTTTCAAAAATTTAAGGAAGGATAAGATTAACCTGAAGTTGTAGAAAGCATTTAATTTAATTTTCATTTAATTTAGTAAATAACTCTTTATTTAAAATGTGAGCTGTGTTTCGGCCTTCATTTTGAATTCTTTGTGAGTTTCCTGTTTAGATATTTTTGTCGTTTATATCTTTCTAATATTTATAGTTGTATACTGCAGAGATTGGGAAGGAATTAGGTACTCCAAATTTTGCTGGACTACAATCCCTCCCATTTTATTAAAAGGCTTTTAACTGTTATTTAACACAACTTATACTTGGAATAAGTCTGGGATTTGGAATTTTCTAAATCTCCATTCCAGTGACTTCTCTAAGTTTTTCAACCCGTGTCAAGGATTAGTGTTCATTTGCCTCCATTCATTTAAACAAGGTATAGGAGAATGGAGTAGGACAGAGCTGAAGGAAAGGTAACTAAATGGTGGAGGTGATGCTCTGAATGCTGTTCACTGGGTCCACATATGATCTGGGGATGCTGCCTTTCTTGCTTGCTAGGCTACGATTTGTGGAGATGGACTATTAGAAAAACGAAATAAAAATGTGATTTTGATTCAGATTTAAAATTTCCGTTGGTGCAAGTTGATTACCCTTCTTTATAAGGGCATAAAACCTGCTGTAGAGGACTATTATACTTCTCTTTAAGACTAAGTGCCGTTAAAATAGTTCCAAATATCTGAATTTAATACCGAATGCTTCAATTGTGCTATATTTTTATGACAGACATGTATAAACAAAAAACGTCTGCTCTATTTTTTCCCATGATTTTGAACAGAGCGGGTAAATTCTTTCACTCGTTTACTCAACGCACATTTATTAAATGCTTACTGTATGCAGGTATTTGTCTTGAAAATCAGAATTCATTTCAGACAACTTAAAATTGTTCTTTCAGAGGTGTCAGATGGATCCAGGGCTTCATTCTATATAGCACACAAAGCTGCTGCCTATGGCAGAGCAGATATTTAGCGTCCTCCTTTTTCTTCTCCCAGAGGTAACCACAGGTTTGAACTATTTCATCCAAATTACTTACGAACAGCAATGGGAATTTCCCTGGCTAGGGGCAGGGGTGAAATTCAAGGCCGTGGAATAGAACAAAGGCAGTTGATCCATAAGGACTGATATTAATACTGTGTTCTGACCAACTGAGCTAAATAATCTCAGACTCTGAAAAGAAGATGTTCTTTGATTAGAAGAGGAGCAAACTCAACAGATTTCACAAGTTTCTATGGATTTCAACAACCCAGAATGTCAAGGTTAACCAGAAAACAACTGTATTTGTCTCGTAGCTGGTAATCTAGTCAGCACCTACAAAGCAATTTTCTGTTTTAAATTTTGGGATTTTGACCTGTTTTTCTTTCTCAAAACAAACATGCTGAAAGTTTGAAAGGAACCATCATCAGTTTTGATAAATGTGTGCTCGGACCTGATCTAGCTGTAAAATAAACTGCTCTCCCCATAGCGATCAGGAGCAGCAGTGTCTGACTATGGAAGGTGGCTAGCTGCATTCAGACTGTACAATCTAATTCCTCCTTCTGCAAATGTTGATTAAGCTGAAAGAGGATCCTTTTCAAAGCTAATTCAATAGCACTGTCTCCTCACCCGAAAGGCTGGGGATGATCTCACTATCACATGAGGCCATTAGCTGCCCCTGCAGCAAAACTCACCATCTGGCCATCTGGCCTGGACTCTGCTGATTGGATGGGAGCTTTTCTAGCACCCTCACTCTTTTGGTGGTGAGGGGGAGAGGTAGAAACTGGGACAAGGCAGCTGGCCAACATATGACTGCTATTATCTCTTGGGGGAGCCAGGTGAACTCTAAGCACTGCCTGATAGCAGCAGGACGTGCCTGGCACTGATTGTCTGTTATCCAGCATTAGTCACAAATGACTTGGTCATTTAGGATCAACACAGCATGGTGGACAGATTAAAAAAACAGAACAACTCTTCTTTATAACCCTGCAATCTTTGACTTTTAATCCTGTCATTAGACAGCTGATCTAGGAAAGTCACTGAAGCATTGCCTTTATTAGCAATGGATGAAGCATTTTAGAAATAACCCGCAGCCTAAGCCTTGAATCAAATCTAAGTTTGCTCTGTTAGTGTTCTGTATGTCAGTTCTGATGGTAGTCCCTGTTTTTAGCATCTCTTGGCATTACAGAGTTAGATTTCTGACTGAATTGTTAGGAATAGGGGGCAAAATTGAGTATTGTGTTGCCTTTGTTGAATGTCGTTCAAGGTTAATTACTGATAATTATGCAGCTGCTCTTTGGTGCAGTTCTATCCAGTTCTACATCTGAACACAGGGGAAGGAAGACGTAGTGGTTCCAGAAAAAGTAAGACTCCAACAAAACAGTTGATCATAGCTCACATGTAAGACTGAAAATTTGTTCTTTCTTTCACTTTTATTTTATATTTTTTAAAGATTCTGGTTCGATAATAGAAAGGAATCAGTTAGTAAAAGCAACAACATTCAGTTGTCAACATCTGAGAAAGGTTGGTAAGTCCACTGTTGGGTGGAATGTTTAAGTATTATTCCTGAAGCAAATAAAAAAATAAAAAAGAATAAAAAAAGTCTTCATCACTGGAGACAAGAAATAAAAGAAAAGGATAATTAGGCTGGGAAAGGGCTCCTCAGCTGATTCAGATTGGTTAAAAGGGCCACATTGACAAATCAGGGGTTCAATATCGTGTGTCCAGCAATTTAGGTTTTGAATGCCACTTGGTAGTTTAGCTTAATTTATTTGACAGAAGTAGTAGTAAGTCTAACTTGTTTGGCAAAATAATAAATGTTCCCATTCTTTTGGATTGTATATTTATTTACTTGACTTTGCATATCAAGTGCATGAGAAAAAATGTTTATGCAAAATTAAATACCATTAATTAGTGAATCTGCTGTAATTGAATCAGTGTTCAGGGTAATGTACCTAAAAGCACTGTGAATTTTTAAAACATGAATTTACAACAAGAGGAGGAGAAAAGGATGTATGGTAGAGACATAAATGTGCCATAAATAGATTGGGGAAGAGGAATCTGAATTGGCAGAATCTTTCCAATTTCTTCACTCTCTCCTCATGCTAACCTTACTCCAACATGGCCCCAAGCTTTAGATTCAGTTCACGTGAGAGAGACCTGTGATGACATGGCACCAATTCGGTCTTGTTTTTTCCTCAACCAAGCCAAGTGATGTGGTCATGTAAAGTTGACCCAGTTGACAGCATTCATTTAGGTCCTCCTGTTTACAATTTCAAGACAGGTAAAGGTCAGTTACAGTCAACAGAAAGTCAGCATTGCTTGTGGCATAGATGGAACACATGCAAATGACAGAAGTGAAGGAATTCACAAACAGATGTATCACCAACTGGAGTGGAGCACAGTGGCTCCAATTGAGTAGCTGAGGGGTGAAGCAGTGTGCCATAGAGGAGAGCTGTGAATGCTGCATAGCCAGTCAAGGATAGTTCTGGGAAAGGAGTAAATTTTAAATAAGATTTCATAGGAGGTTTGGCAGTCCTAAGTAGGAAACAAAGGCTTTCCTATAAATGAATAAATAAGCATCCATTGAGTGAGACTATATGTTAAGCATTATGAGTTTTTCTATTCACCAACTCTTTAATTTTTGCAATACTCTTGTCATATGAGGATTATTAGCCTCATTTTACAGAGGAGGAAACTGAGACTCAGATATTCAGTGTCTAGGTCAAATAGCGGGAGAAGGGTGGAAATTGGAATCCAGATATTGGGCCCTGTAGCCCCCCTTCCACTTCCGTTGCACTGCAGTGGCTTGTCCTTGTAACATCCAAACAGAAGCAGTGCCAACACTGGAAAGTGGAAAGGTAAGGCCTTTTTCCTGATCCCAGAGCACCTGATACCTTCCATAGCACTTGCTGTCATCACCACCATTGCCTGCCCACTCTACCTCTGCTGGTCACAGAGGAAGCCATGGGAGGATGTTCTCATATCCATGAGTTCCCAGGTGCAGACACTGACAGAACCTGATAAGTTGATTCATGCTCCGTAGTTCTCAGCAGCTCTCTTCCTCTCAGCTTTCACCTTCAACGCCCTGCACAGCATGCCTGTGGCAGCTCTGCTAATCTGCTGTCAGACTAAGGAGGAGAAAAAAGCAGGAAGCTGACACAATACTAATATTAGGTAAATCTTTCCCCAGCTAGTACTTTCTATCCTGAGATTATTTTGTGAACACAGATTTTGTTAGAAAGCGATTGATCTGAACATCTGGGGGCTCATGAACCAACATTAGCTCCTTCTAGTTGCTATAATGTGGTCTCATTCTGATTTCATGCAAGCAGTGCAATCTTCACGCACAAACTATTGATTAATTACACATTTAAGGCATTTGAGAGTACTGGTTCCGTGCATTTGTGGTTCCCTAGGATTTTCTTCTTTATTTTCTCTGTCTTAATTTTTAATTGTTCGTTCACCTCCCCATGCCTATTGCCTTTCCAATTAGTCTCTAAATCATTTACTTTATAAATAGAAAATCAGAATTGTGCCTTACCATTTATCTGTTAACTCACATTGGGATTTGGGAGAGTGGCTGGTGTGAATGGTGACTCATAAGAACATTATTTTTTCTTCTCTACTGAATAGTCTCAGTGAAACACATTTGGATATGAGGATGGTATTTATAAATACCAGTTGGGTTAGCAGATTGTTTACACGTGGGCACTTGTGTGTGGCTTGTTACTGCAGGGCTGTACATTCCTTTAGGAGAGGTTCTGTGGTTATGTGTTATGAAATTTCAAATAAGGGAAGAACAACAGCTGTAATGGGCCCAATCCAACGATGGCAAAAGGTGAATAAAATTATTCCCTCTGGGAAGTAAAATGCTCATTTAGTGGAGGGAAATTATCATTTCCAAGTAGAACATTTGGCTCCTGAGAGTGAAAGTGGCTGCACAGCTTGATAATAACACCTCGGGCTGTAACAGTACCCTTTCCCTTCTGAGAGCTGGGCTCCTTGCTCTCAAATTTATCTCTACAACATCCTTGCGAAGTGGGTAGGCTCAGGTGTTATTGGCCATCTTTTACGGGTGGAGAAACTGAGAGGCTGAAAAATTCAGCAATTTTTCCTTGGAAGCCCAGAAATCAATCTTTAGATCAGGATTTCTCAACCTTGGCACTATTAACATTTTCGACTGGAGAATTCTTTGTTGTGGGGGCTGCCCTGTGCATTGTAGGATGATAGCAGCATCCCTGGTCTCTGTCCACTAGATGCCAGATGTACCTCCCAGTTGTAACAAACAAAATATCTCCAGACATTGTCAAATGTCCCCTGAGGGGCAAAATCGCCTCCAGTTGAGATCCCCTGATCTAGATTGGTCAGCCTGGACAATCTCCTGTAGCCTGTATGAAATCTTAGGCAAAATATGAAATAATCAAAATTTGCTTTGACATCCGTAGTTTCTCATATCTGTAATAACAGTACTCACATAGAACTCACCATTATAATGGTTTTGTGTATGTTAATTTATTTTTTTTCTCACAACAATCCTACTTTAATCACATTTTACACATAAGAAAACAGAACCACTGAGAGGTTAGCTGCCCACATTTATACAGCTAGGCAGCAAGATTGGCTTCATGGGTGTGTAACCTATACAACTGTACAGTGTCCGTGTTTAGAAGGACCTGATGCTTGGTTTAATGGCCTACTGTTGCCATATTGAAATTCTTCATCATTTTTAAACAAGGGGCTCCACATTTTCATTTTGCATTGGGCTCCACAAATTATGTAGCTAGTTCTGCTAGGAAGTGAAAGAGCCAAGATTTGAATCCAGGTTGTCTAAAGATTATATGCTTTATATTTTCACCATACTGCCTCTTATTTTTTTACTTGCTCATTCAGTCATTTATTCATTCAATAAATTGTACTATGAGTTTATTTTGAACCAAGAACTAGGCTTGGCGGTGAGGGAACAATAGAGACACAACAGATGCTGTGCCTTCTCTCATGAAACTGACAGTGTCAGGAGGGATAGAAGCCAATAAACAGGCATTTGCAATTCAGCATGGTATGTGTTATGATAGGAAAGGCCCGGTTGCTATGGGAGCATATAGGAGGGCACTTAACACAGTCTAGGGGGATCAGGGAAGGTTTACAAGCTGAGGCGTAAGGGCTGAATAAGAGCTAACCAATCAAAAAATGGAGAACAGGTATGATCTAAGCAAAGGAAATGGCAGTACAAATGCCAAAAAGTCAGGGGAAGTATGACACTGTTAGGGAATTAGTATGGCATAGTGTTGAATTAGTCAGCTTTCACTGTTATGGTGCAGAAACAACGCCATCATCTCAAATGGTTATTACAACAAATGTTTATTTCTCACTCATACTGCAGGTGATTTGCTATTGAGTTGTGGTGCTACTCAATGAGTCTCCATTTTAGGACCAAAGTTGGAGGGACAATTCCTAATTGGGACATGACATTCTCGTGACAGAGGGAAAAGATAGAAATAAATGAACCACAATCCTATTGGCTCATATTCCATTGGTAAAGCGAGCACATGGCCAAGTTAGTCATGAGTGGAGGGGGAGGTATTTACCTCCCCTCAGGGGCACCATAAGTCACATGGCAGTGGGCAAGGATGTTATATTCCTCTTAAAGGGAAGGCAAAGACTAACTGGGGACAATAATATATTCTACCATGTAAGAGTGAGAGGAAAGGAGTAGCAAGAGATGAAGTTTTGAAAATAAGCAGGAACTAGGTTATGTAAAGTCTTATAGATCATAGCAAAGAGTTTAGGCTCAATCTGTTACTCTTTTTTTCACTTTCTATTAGGTCCTAAGTGTCTTACTCAAGATCTGCTTTCATATTCAACAGAAATCAACAGCAGCAATAATAACACCAAACCAAACAAAAACCAAATATGATAAACTCATTGCACACTAAAGTACAAATGATTCATATAGGGTACTCATATTTTTACAAGAACAAAGGAAAGAGTCACTAATTGTGAAATGTCAGGGAATAATGTACAGGTGAAGGGTGAATTTTGGTTTTATCTGTGGAGGAAGGAATTTCTTGGGGTCTTGGAAATCGTGCCTTTCTATTGGTGACTTCTAAGTATGGTTCTACTGATTAAGGCCAATTCACAAATATTTATTGAGTGCATTCTATGCTTTAAAAACTGGTAATTACTGAATATATGTCTTCAAAATATAATTGAGACTGATGAGAGGGAGCCTGATACATTGAAAAGAGTGTGAATCTTGACCTGCAATAGACATGCATTGACTCCTAATTCATTCAGTTAATATCTGTGTAAATTTGGGCACGTTATCTAGCATCTTTAGCTTTGGTTTCCTTATCTGTAAAATAGGATTTTAATACCTCCCTCCCAACCACAAATCCAATAGCAATAACAGCTAACTTTACTGAGTACTTCTTATGTGCTAGGCACATGGCTAAGAACTTTGCATTATGATACTTAAAACTTGTCACAACCCTATGAAGTGAATATTATGCTTTTACAGAAGAGGAGACTGAGAATTAAAGAGGGTAAGCAGCTTACCCAAGGCCAAACATTTAGTCAGGCATGGAATCCTAAAGTGACCCCAGTTACATGATGACCAAATCTCAACTCCTTATTGCCACGTAATAGGAATAATGACGACAACAATAATAATAGTAAGCCAGGCACCATTATAAGCTTTTTAAAAAACAAACTCATTTAATTCTCATAAACACCCTTTCAGAAGATGCAAGTGATATAGAATCTCAGATTTAATAGTGTGTACGTGTAACCATGTATGTATATATCTATCCATGTATATTTCTATTAATTAAGCATCTTTCTATTCTTGGTCTGTGATTGTAAGTAAGTGAGGTACATTAGGCTGTCCAATAAATTAGACATTACCATATTTTCAATGGAAAATGCTAATCTGTAAGTCTGAGAAAACCTGGTAGGAAGCTTGTTGGCATTGTCCCTAAAATAAGAGTAAATAAGCTTTGAGTGAGGATGTAAGGTCCTCACTCTCAAATACAAGGTATAAACAATACCAAGTGGACTTTATCAGGTATTTTGACTTCTCAGAGGCCTCTTTTTACTCCTTCTGGGTTCCTGGCTGTATTTGGAGTAGTATTTGAAATATTAAGTTAAATGACCTATGGATAAATTAGTTATTAATATAAGTTATTTTCACAACATTTTTCTGGCTCTATTTCTATGATTTTTCCCAGGGTTCAAGTGTAGCTCAAATATATATTTTCTTTTGTCCCTTTATTAGATTATCTTGCATAGTAGATAGTCATTGGCTTTATTTGCCATATTCCCAGGCTCATCTAACAAACTGAGGAATGTCCTATATTTTGCCTGGCGTTGTTTGAGATGTTCTGTGTATGGTTTCTCTTTTATATGTGTCTCGTCCCCACGGAAATCAAATTAAAACAAATTACAAGTTGAAAACAATCAGTTTGGAAATACTGTTTATCTTTCAGCATAATATTTGACTGCCATTTTCTAATGAAAACAGGGCTTCCAGAACAGTCCTCTGATGCCTTCAGCTCGTTGGCTCTTGTGAGCTTCTTTTACAATACCTTCATAAAGTCTGAGGTTGAATAACTAATAATTTTAAGATTTAGTTACAAGGCCAAATGAAGTATTTATTCTACCCTCAAACAGCCCTGCTGCCTTTAAAAAAGAGCATTATGTTTTCCAATCCAGAACAGTAAAATGCACATTAATGGCTTCTTTTACCCATGCTAACAAAATGATTCACCACAACTGAGTGAGTATTTACTTAGGACAATATTTTAGTTCCAAATCCTAAAATAAAGAGTCAATGATATTTTGTAGCCTGTTTTAAACCCAAATTAAAGTGCTTTTGAGATAGTCCAAAAGTGTTTCATCATCATATGGCAGTGTTTCTCAGAGTGGTCTGCTCGCCACCTGTGCAAGGATCACATGAGGAACTTGTTAAAAATCCAGGTTCTCTCCCATCCTACTGCATCAGTCTTGGGGGTTGGGCTTTGTATTTTGCACCATTAATAAATTCCTCAGGAGATTCTTATGCATACTGATATTTGAGAAGCACTATTATGGGGAATAGAAAAAAAACAAAAGATAAAATTTATTTTGCCAACAGATAGAGATTTAGCAACTACTATGCTACTTGCACTGTTTCTCAGAATTTTCACTTTAAAAATGTAAACCTTAGATGCTCCATTAAAAATAATTTTACTATTTGTTGTCTAGAGTTAAAAAGGAGTCTGAGGTCCGAATAGTCAATGTTTAGATTAGGTTAATCTAGAAAATTTAGCAAACCAATCACTTAGGGCAGGGGGTGCTGGTCATCTTATGAAACAGTGAAAAAAGTCTACTGTGCATCTTCTAACATGTTGCATCTCAAAGTGTGGTCCATGGACCAGTAGCATCAATGTCACCTGAGAGCTTGTTGGAAATGCAGAATCTCAAGTCTCACCCTCAATTTACTGAATTAGAATCTGCATTTTAACAAGAGGCTCAGCTGATTCATGTGCACATTAAGTTCCAGAAGCATCGCTCTAAGAAACTACTAGTTCCTAGAAAGTGTAGCTTAAATATAGGCTCAGAACTGTTTGCATAGGAGGATTTCTCTTGTGGTTAAAAAATTTAAAAGAACATTTACCAGAAATGGATAGTCCTTGCAATAACTAAGGAACAAATTCTGAATCCATGAATGCTAAGATGGTTGATGCTTGAGGACTGTGACATTCACTACCTAAATTAGAAAAATATCTGAGCTGAATTGACAATAATTCCATAGAATCATGGAGACAGTCACTCGAATGATTATTTTTTAGTTTTTTAAAAGATGTTCTTTTCTACTGTGGACCATACAGAAGATAATGCCTATTAGATACGGAAAAGTCACAGATGATAAGAGCGTCTATGTGGTTAAAAACTTGGTAAAGAAAATAGAGTGAATGCATAATGGAATCACTGCATTTATGTTGATAAAGGAGAGCTAAAATATTTTTAAAACTTATTTTTTGTTTGGTATAATAAAGAGAGGACTTTTAGAGATAGATAGTAAATCAAAATAGTTTTGAAATACAAAATGCATTGAGAATGAATAATGTAGGCTAGGATATTTGTGTCACCAAAGACAAATCTCTCTTTAACATTCAGATCTAAGAACAAATCCAGAGTCAGAGTCCACCAAGGGAAGTAGGAGAATTCTTTGGAATAATTCAGATATGAACTGGAAAATTAGTTGCTTTGGATACCTGGGGCTGAACTAAATGTGTCCTGATATGGAAATTTTATTCCATTTCCAATCACTTAGTTTGCGTAAACTGGTCAATGCTATTATTGGTGACCATGCATCCAAATTACTTGGGTTAGGCTTTGACTGAAATACTGATTAATTTGCCCTCTCTTGTGCCAGAAACTCCTATGTAAGGAGTGAAATATGATCTTTATAAATCAGGCCTGTAATCACTAAGCCCAAGCAACTTCCTGGTCATCTGTTCTCGACTTAATTTCATGACTTAACAAGTAGGGTTAGAATATTGGCTACTGTGCAGAATTCAGCAGTAAATATTTAGGGATATTTACAATTTGGTTTCATTTGTAGGTAATTTTGCCTTTTAGTGAATCACTTTTCTTAAGGGTGGGTCATTTTAACAGGGACTATTAAGATGAAAAATATTTTAAAACACTGGGAAGTAAGTCCCTAGGCTGGTCTTTAATAGGTAAAACAAATTATAAATTAAAAACAAAAGCAAAAAATATTAGAACCTATTTAATTAGCCATTGTCACTTTTTCTTGGGAAAGATTAACCTTAGAAGAACTGACATAATGGCCCTGCAAAGTACAAAGTTCATCAAATAGTGGCAGAAAATAGTCCTATAAATACTGGTTCAATATCTCCTTACTCATGTAGGCAATTAGCTCTGCAATACGGATATTTTGACATTATAGATGCTTGTTCATATTCTGTGATTTGACCACAGCAGGAAGGGACAATTTTAAATAGAGAATAGAGGCTAAAGAGATAATCTCCCCCCTCCCCTGCTCATTTCATGCCTTCTTCAGTGAATAAAATCTTTTCAGAATATATGTTTAATGATATAGTGAGTAACGTATTCCCAAAGTGGCAAAATACATGGACAAGGGAGAGGATCAGTCATCCCTGGGAGATCTTTAGACCAGGAAAATGACTTCCTGCACTCCCTCATGAAGAGAGATCACCTTCTTTATCCCATGAAATGTCCTCTCCCTTTTTCCTCTCTTTTACTTCCCTTTCTGTCCAATAGGAAGAAAAAAAAAAACCCACAAAATCCTCTGAACTGTTTTTAGAAGAATAAATTGTCTTTCCTGGGACATGAGATGAATAGGAGTTGGCACTTTTTGTTGTCACTTTGGGTGTGGGGGTCAAAGGTCATTATCTAACAGACATCCAAATGGAATCAATCTCTCCTTCGTAGATCCTGTCAGATGCACCTGAGCCTCCCGGGGGTTTGTGCAGAGTGGTTCATGGTCAAAGGCAGGAATGGATATCGGCACTCCAGGGGAGGCTATATTTTTCTGTCGATAGACAGAAGATTGCAGTGTTCTAGACAGGTAATCAGTTATCAAGCACCACAATCAGTTCACGCTTAAACATTAAACAGGTGGGGCAGGAGACAAGCAAAATTTATCATGTTTACTGGGTTTGCCAACAACAACCAAAGAATTGTTTTATCCTTTTTAATCAGTTCTAATCTGTGCTTCTTGCTATCAGTTCTTTGAAGAAATTGAATGATTTTTTTCTTTTTCTCCCTGGCAAATGCTTGGTGGATTCTCAAAGGGTCAGAAATCTACATTTCTGCAAGTTATAAGTAGGTTTAAAAAAATTTTCCCCATTCCTCCTTACCTTTGGTTAACTGAATGTTAACGCATTCACAAGTCATCCCCGATGACACTCAGCTTTTATGCCAGTTTGGTGAATAGTGGGAGAAAGAAAATAAAAAAGCCTAATGCAGAGTTTCCTCCAAGATTAAACTGTATGTGGTTTGTTAAGACTTTTTTCTGTCCCACCATTAAAAGTAAAGAAGAATGGCTTTTCTTTCTTCTTCCTGATTAGAGGGCTTCACTGGATTTGTGGCAAATAAATTGACAAGTGAGGGCACTGATGACAAGAGAGCTATAATTGATGGTGGCAGGTGGGGGCTTGGTGTACTGGCATGTCCTGTGGAGGGTGAGCCAAGGACATCTATCAATCAAATTGGTGACAGCAGCCAGGGAGACTTAATTGGAGATTCATTGAACCTTTAATGATGTGACAGAGAAAAATAAGGACGCTTAAAAGGCTCCTGGGCTATTTCTTTTCCTTCATCCCAACAATTCTCATAGAAAGAGTAGAAAGTGGACATTGCACCAGAGTTGAACATTCATTACTTCCATCAAAGTTAATCACATTGTTTTGAGAGACAGAATAGTGAAAATATTTACCATCAATCCAACATAGAATTAAATCTATACCTGGAGATTTAGAGCTTTGACTGTCCCGTGACTTTAGCATAATCAGAAATGCTTAGCAAGTGCTGGGACACCGTGTGCTAAACAGAGTTACAAAGGTGCAGATGTTGTCTGCCAGAGTATGGGTTCCAAACACAATGAGGAAAGAAGTCCTTTCTCTAATTTAATTATTTTTTTTCTTTATTCTTCTAGAGAGTTCTCTGTACTATACAGATGTAAATATTTTTCAATTTTTTTTTTTGCCAGAAGGTTCAAAATAATTTTCTTTCTCATTTCAGAAAAAGCCCTACAAAGGTATTTGCCCTTTAGCATCAGGTGTTTTTCTTAATGTTAGCAGTGGAGGCAAGAAACCTCACAGTTTCAAGGCACTGTGCATGGATATAATGGATAAATAAGATGGTTTCTGCCGTCCAAGATCTTACATTTTCCTATTTATGAGTTTATACTTGTACTTATTCATTCTAAATGACAATTTTGGACATCTACTATGCACAGTTCTTTGTCCAAGATCAATGAGGCCTGCTTATTTCTTTCAAGGAATTTATAGTCTAGTGATGGAAGACAGACATGTACATTACAACATTACATTGTTATAGGTAATAATTATAGGAGGTAGTGTGGACGCTGCCCAGGAGGGAGAAGCTGTAGATATAAGACCACTGAAGGAGCATTTTTCTTGTCTCTTGAAAATTCACTGTATTTGCTAGAATACATGCTGCACAAAGTTGGGGAAGTAAGAAAATATCCTGAACTTGTTATGGCACAAATTTAGCAAAATCTGAGTCATCTTATACACAGTAGAGACAGATTATTCCACCCCTTCCTCACAGTTTTACATTCAACGTCTTGCCATAAATTTTTTTTCTCCAAAAGTCGATGACTATAAACATGACCTATTCATTACTCAATGGAGAAATAGGAACTAATTGTTTAAAGTTCCCAGGTCAGCATCTTGTTCCACCCAGGGACAGCTCCCTTTTCCCTGTGCAGAGCTCCTGGTTCAACATTTATTCTCCACATTAAACACTTCAAGAATTATGACTGCTTGAAGGTCCTCTTGGTGGCTGAACTCTAAGTGGGTTACATACCACTCAGTAGTCTCCCTCCAGCTTAGTCCTCTTAGAAAGACTTGTATCTATTTCCCTATATATTCGTAGATGCCTTCAAAAGACAACTCACACAGACAAAAAGTACATTAATCAGGAAACTGTACTACAGCAAAGAACTTCTCTCATCATTATGGAGAACAGCTGCCACTAGCCAAGTGTACACTACACTTTCCAGAAAAAAAAAAGTGGTTAAAAATAATCTGAGGCAGGTTGTATAGTAGAAGAAAAACATGTTAGTTATAAGATTTGGAGGATACATTTTGAAAAGGAAGATGCTAGATTAAAATTTTGTGCTACGTTTTATTGTGGTATTTTCACGTTGGAAGAATTCTCTCATTTATATCCTTTTTTCAGGCTTATCAAATATTATAATTAATCATGTTAGATCCTAGGAAGATCCCATTCCTGAAAATTATCTGGGAAATATAAATAGTTTGTAAACCATCAGCATGGACAGTAAACCATCTTAAGATCTTTTTAGAAACGAAAAGATTGATTGCCAAGATTAGAATGATTCTTTGTAAGTATTTTGGTAAAATCATCAAAGTGGTATTCAAATCTCCCTTACAACATTCCCACCAAGTGGTCATCCACTCCAAATTGTACTGAAAAAAAGGCAGACTCCATCTCCCAAGGCAGCTCATTCTATCTTTCATTGACTCTGTGTGTTGAATACTTTTCCTTATGTTGGTCAGAAATCAGTCTCTTCGTAACATCCAGTCTCTGGACTTGACTCATCCTGTCTCTTTGAATATTTAGTTTAAGCAGAATGATTGTACATGGGAGTTCTCCTACTGTTTGAAGATGATTATCCTATTCCATGTAAGCCATTCTTTTTTTTTTAATTAAACATTCCCATTGCCCTTAACCATTGTGGAGGATCAGACCTGGCCATTCCAATATGTGTCTCTTTGGCTTGATTATTTTTAAGAACAAAGACTCTGAAAGAAACTTTGACCTTCCCCCTAACTGCCTAAAACAATTTAAGAGAGAAAGCCTGTTCCAGGAAGGAGCTAATACCAGATAACTATAGTATAATATAAAATAGGTGTAATAGATAGAAAGGCACCAGCAAGCCCATTTTTATCAAAGTTCTATCTCTCGGGGTCGTATTATCTACAGATGGTCCAGCAAACACTTGTTTACCAAACATTTGCTTTTCCCTCTCCATGTGAATTTCCTTCCTCTCCTTTGAAGTCCCAAACCACTACCTCTGACATCCTCCTTTGTCTTTTAGCTGAAGATGGTACTTAAGGTGGTGGCTTCGTCAATTTTGGCAAGTTACTCAGTTTTCCTGAGTTTCTCCCATGTATGTATGTTATTAAACTGTGTTTGACTTTCTTCTGTTATTCTCTCTCATATCAGTTTAATTCTTAGACCAGCCAGAAGGACCTAGAGGGTAGAGGAAATTGTCTTCCTCCCCTACACCATCCTTCCCGTGTTATAGCTTTAACTCCCTTCATCATCCACACTGCTTTGCTCTTTGCTGACCTGTTTATGGTTGAATGTCTCTAGATTCTTCTTAGAAGACCTTGCCAAGAATTCGTCACAACTCCAGGAAGGATCTGACCAGGTTTGAGCAGAGCAGGGCAATATTTTCTCCCCTGTAAGTTGCTTCTCTTTTAAATTTCTTCTTGCTATGTTCAGTCTCAAATGGCAGCATCTATATTTTGTATATTTTGCATGTGTATCCTTCTACCATTAGCTTTGTGTCATCTACAAATTTGACAGCAACAACAGAGTTGTGTGTATTCTCATAAGAGTAAGAACAATGGACTTTCTTCATTTTAATGATTGTAAAGTTGATTTGCTTTA
Source organism: Ceratotherium simum simum (assembly GCF_057802395.1). NCBI lineage: Eukaryota > Metazoa > Chordata > Mammalia > Perissodactyla > Rhinocerotidae > Ceratotherium > Ceratotherium simum. The sequence goes on along the minus strand of NC_141907.1, from coordinate 53,389,995 downwards.
AATGGTTCTTTATAGAGAAACTTCTACCAATCACTGCTGATTATGCTTAGCAAGTGAAGGATTGAGAACATTAAACTGCATCTCAGCTCCCTCTGGTGTACACAACCATCTCAGACAACCATCTACACAACTATTCTTCAATAGTCTGAATCTCTGAGTACAGTAATATATATTATTGATAGAATGTGATGAGATTTGCTTACTGTAACCCTTGTTTTAAATATGGTACTTAGATAGACATGGATTGTGATGCTCCTTTTGGGATTTTAACTGTCTGTGACACTCTGAGGCTCTCTTTCTCTTCACTGTGACAACTTAGGAAATGACTTAGGAAAGTTGTACTATGACTACTGAAGATATTTAGGAAAAAAAATTGCACAGAAATAATGTAAAAATTATGACAATAGATTGTCTAAGCTGGAACTATAAAAAAACCACTGGCTAGCACAGTCTTTATTATAAAAAGCAATAATGAAACATCTTGGATTTTATTTTTCTAATTCTATTAGAATTATAAATCCTAACCTAACACTTATCTACTAAGATAAAAGAAAAACTATTATAAAAAGGCATGGATTAAACAAAAGAAAAAAATTCTTATTTATAATAAAAATTACTAATGATAGTTATTTATTGAAGGTCTCTTATGTTACAGACACTACATAAAGTAGTTTACATAGGTTAATATTCGTACACTTCAAAATAACTCTCTAAGTTAATTCTTTTGATCTCCATTCTATATTTCAGGGATCAGCAAACTATGGCTTGACATGGTCAAATTTTATATATTTGGCTTGCAGGCCAAATATAGCCTTCGTATGGACAGATTTTAAAGCTAGCAAGTTAAGAATAGTTTTTACATTTTTAAATGGTTCGGAAAAAAATCAAAGAACAATAATATTTCATGATGTGGAAATTATACGAAATTAAAATTTACATAATAAAGTCTTTTTGGAACACAGCTACACTCATTCATTTATCTGTTGTCTATGGCTGCTTTTATACTCAATGGAAGAGTTGAGTAGTTGCAACAGAGACCATATAGTATGGAAAGTCCAAATACTTACTATCTGGCCTTTTGCAGAAAAAAAGTTTGCCAACTCCTGCTATAGCCTATGAAAGTGGAGCTTTACATTTTTAAGTGATTCCTTCAAGAAACCTTAAGTTAATTAAAATAATAATATCTCTCTTAATTGATTTCTCTTACATTCCAAGAAATTTTATAACAGAATCTCAACTAAGTATTAATATATGTATACATAGAGAAACAAGTTGGAAATAAGAGAATAAAGTTTGCTTTTTAAGCAAATTTCAATCTTAGGATTTACATTTTTTTTTTCATATGTGTGTATATACAAGAAAAAGAAAGTATATATTGACAGAAAGAAGAACAACTAGAGAATGTAAGAAACAAAATGGAGATGGAATGGACAGAAGTGAACTCTTAAGTCCTTAAGCACTCACTAAGATTTCGTGGTTAGGTGCTCTATGCAGTAAGAAGGCTTTTTGTCCCAATCTGGATTTATGTTTTCTGATTCCCATTTCTGAATCTCAGTGATTGAGCCTCCATAAGAAGGCGCTGAAAATATCATCTGAGAGGGAACATATAGGGATACTTAGAAAAGAATGGCTCCTATATTAGTGAAATGGTGATCTGAATTAATTAAGATAATGCGTGTGAAGTGCCTGCCAGAAACCATAGTAGAAAGTCGATAAACCATAGCCATCACCATAGTTTTAGAAAATCATGGTTGGAATATCTATAATCATCAGAGTAATCCCAGTGTTAAGGTGTCCAGATTAGGCCCAAGGTGGAGTAGCTTATGCTAAGCTCCACATCAGCTAACCGAAATTTAACTAAATTTCTGTGCTCGATTCTCCCAGCAAAGGAAAGCCTCGTCCAACCCTTCAGTGCTTGCCTGCACAGCTCAAGTTCCTAATCCCGGCTTTAAGACTTCCCTTTGCTCCATATAAGGAAAGTAACCCTGCTTTAACCAATCTGCCAATTCCCAGTATAACTTCTTTGTTTCTGCTCATTTTGGTCTATAAAAATCTCTCGCCTTGTACAGCTCTTCAGAGCTCCTTTCTATCTGTTAGAGTGGATGCTGCCCGGTTCATGAGTCACTGAATAAAAGCCCAATAGATCAGTGAATTGTCTGTGGAAAAGTTTCTTTTGAAAGAAACCTAGACATTTTGGGGCAGTCTTTCAGATCTTATTAATGTCTTGTTGCATGTTTCCTTGTGCTAGATGATGAAGATTCAAGATGATTAAAACAAAGGAGAAATTATTTTATTTTATTGGAAAATACTGATTATACATAATTTTCCCTTTACAAAGGCTACCAAACAACTAGAAGGTAGTTATAGCCATGTGCCCTCCTTCTATGCTTGCTCTTTGGAGCAAGGAAGTCTTAAGAGAGAATCCTTTATCCTTAGTTTGGGATTTATATAGAAATGAGGAGTTGGAAGGGGCCCTTCTTATCATTGGGCATAATTACCTTCCCTTAGGGATGAGGAAACAGACCCAGGTAGGTAGGATAATCTGCCCGATGCAGAGTCAGAGTTAACATTGGGCTCTGGATTCTTCTGTTATGCCGCCATGCTCTTCTCTTCCAAATTCAAAGATTATAAGTTTTACTTCTTATGAAGAGTGAACCTCGTTTTTCTTCTTCTTTGGAGTTTCTCTCCAAAGGGGTTTCTTAATTTCCATGGTTAAGTCATGTTAGAACCTTTAAGTCTCAGCTAGTGTGCATTGCAAATTCTTTCACACCGTAGTGTCTATCTCAGAGCTTTTCCTGAGATGTCACATCCTTGATGATAAAGCCTGACTCTGGAGCAGTAATAGAGAAGGATTTATTTGTATTGGGGAATGCAAACTCAAATGCCAAGAGGTGCCAGGCAAGTACTGACTGTTTGTGAATTAGTAAAGGAGTAGGAGATGAAAGACAATAGGGAGTATTGGGGAATGTGCTCAACTAGGAAAGAAATGGCTAACAAAAGGGGCAGCTGTTACTCGGCTGATCTGATTGTCACCATGCAAGAATGTCACTCTGAATTTGTTAAATCCTATGATAATTCAAAGAAGCTGGAAATCAGACTTTTAAATGTGGAAATGTCCTAATTTCCTTATTACTGTGTAGGTCAAGCAAAACACATCTCTGGCCTAGTTTGGTTTTAGGAAGGATGGTTAGCAATGAAAATCCATGATATTATCATAAAAAATGAGTTTTGCATGCCATTTGGGTTGTAGGGTTTACAGTTTAATATTTTATGATTTTTCTTCCTCTTTTTTTTTCCATTCTGGGAACAAGAGTATGCTATGATTAGCCTATAGATTCAGTGTGGCTTTGTGGCTGAAACAATTGATAGCATCAAATGGCTCTGCTTTTGTTTTCTGCTTGAAAAAACTGACACTTGTTATGGTTATGCTCACTGTGTGAGCTATCCCCTGTTGACTTCTGGACAATCACTATAAATCTCTATTATTCTGCTGTTATTGTCTTGTTATACTAACACTGTTGAGGTATCTTCTCAAGGGAAATGAGCCCAGGTGTGTACATACAGAATAAGAAATGTTCTCCTTTAAACACATAAATAGCTATTTTATTTGGCATGACACACATAAATGTTAGTGTAGCCAAAGGAATCTTGAACAGTTATTTGCATTGCAAATATTTTTAAAAAATGGAGCAAAAGTATCAGAGCTCAATCTGCTAGCCCGTCGAGTTTCGCTACATCAGAGAGTAATCCATCTTTTATTTTTTTCCAAGTAATAAGAGTTGAAAGAGTTGAAATGCAGTCCCTTACAATTGGGCTCCAAGGCATAAGAATTTCTCATAAAAAAGAATGTATTCTTGCTCCCCCATGAAATTCAGTTATATAGACCTCTTTTTATGGGTACTCTTTCTTTATGGCCTTGTTCAGAGCGAATGTGCAGAGTTAAGCTCTTTTTGTGCCATACATTTCATTCTCTTAATATCACACTGATGGAAGACTGGAATAGTGCTTTCTCAGATATCTGATACTGGCTTGAAGGTCCTGAAAGCAAAGTTATGCCAACTCCTTCAATTGCGTGTGTGAATAAGGGCTACTCTTGATTCTGGTACTTGAAAATTAATGAGGTGGCAAAAAATTATGTAAAATATAGTACAGGTATAGTTGTATTTTGTGCAGGTATAGTTTGTATTTGAAGTGCAGGTAGCAGGTTGTATTTTGGAGACATGAATGGAATTTGGGAAAAGTTTAATAAAAGCTGGAAGCTCATTGTCATATTTCTTATAATTGATAGAAAAGGTAAGTCTATATTTCCAAGAGTAGAATAAGAAAGAAAGCAGAGATTTTTGGGTAACTAGTTTTCTGTTTATTTATTTATTTTTAAGCTAATGGATTAGATTTTGGTTAATGGAATCCTTGGTGAATTTCTTTTTTTTATTATTTCTATCCATTTTTAATACTAATTTTTAAATATTGAAATTTTTATCCCATCAATCTGAGTATCTCAATCAATTATAGTGCTATATTAACTATTCATGGTTGTCTCATTCTTTTTTTTTTAAATGTTTGCTTTTTATTTTTATTTTTTTTGGTGAGGAAGATTGGCCCTGAGCTAACATCCAGGCCCATCTTTCTTTATTTCATATATGGGACGCCGCCACAGCATGACTTGATGTGTGGTGCGTAGGTCCGCACCCGGGATCCGAACCTGCGACTCCCCTGGCCACCGAAGCAGAGTGCACAAACTAAACCACTACACCACTGGGCCAGCCCCTCATTCTTTGAACTCTCTTTTTATTTTATTGAGGTATAATTGACATATAACATTATTTTAGTTTCAGATATACAACATAATGATTAGATATTTGTATACATTGTGAAACGATCACAATAGTCTAGTTAACATTTGTCACTATACATAGTTAGAGAATTTTTTTTTCTTGTGATGAGAACTTTTAGGATCTACTTTCTTAGCAACTTTTAAATATGCAACACAATATTATCAACTACAGTCACCATGCTGTAATTATATTTCCATGACCTATTTAATTTATAACTGAAAGTTTTTAATTGTTTTTACCCATTTCGCAACCCCCTCAGTTCCCTGCCTTGGGCAACCACCAATCTGTTCTCTGTATCATTGAGCTCATTTTTTTTGTTTGTTTTAGATTCCAGGTATAAGTGAGATCATATGGTATTTGTCTTTCTCCATCTGACTTATTTCACTTAACCTAATGCCCACAGCGTCCATCCATGTTGTCACAAATGGCAAGATCATGGTGAATTTCTGACTAATTATTTTTCTGACTTTTATTATTTTCTAAATTTACTAAAACACAGAAAAGGAAGTGAAAATTACCTATAGCTTAAAACTTTGGAGGAGAAGTTATAATAAACTGAGATTCCCCCTCTCTACCACTATAGTACTATCTCGAGATACAACTACTGTTACATGAATATGAGTAAAAATATATATATAGGAACATATAAATCTTTTTTAATTTTATGAAAAATAAGATCATACTATTTAAATTATTCTGCTGTTTTTATTTAACAATGTAAAATGGACACTGTTCTAAGTCAATATGTATAGCTATACCTCATTAGTGATGGCATTTTATTTTTTAACATAACAAAGTAAGGAAAGTAAGGAACTGTGTCAAAGTAAGGAACTGTGACCCAGGCAGCTTGGTGACATGTACTGATGTATGTCCTCTCCAAACCCCAAGTTAAGAAATGATAAAAGTCAGTAATCCTCTGACTTGAAAGATTCTTGCTTTTGTCTGAGCTGCCAGAACAAAGGAATTTTGGGCTGTCTTGCCCTTTTCCATGAGGAACAAAGAGGACCCACTGGGAACTTTCTGTACTCACACAGGTATGGGAAGGCAGGGTGAAGGGTACAGAAGCAGACACTTCAACAAGCATATCGGTAAGATAATTTTAGTTGTGAGAGTTATGAAAGAAATGTAGACAAGGTAATATTATGGAGAGAGAAGGGGAGTTCTTTTTAGATTACTTGGAAAGGGAAGGTCCAGTAGAGTGAAGACAACGTCCAGTGAAGAAAAGTACACTTATGTTAACATCTGATTGACAAGAATAAGCCAGACATGAGGATTCCATATCATTCGATGCAAGGGGTAAAGCAAGCGCAAATCCTAATATGAAGCAAAAATTCTAGATATGTTATTAGCTAATAGTACCCAACAATGTATTTTTAGAATCATGGCATGTAGAATTATTCCAGCAATGCAATGATTTCATTAGGAAATTTTTTAATATAATTCATTACAATAATAATTACTTAAAAGCATCCAGAGGAAAAGTAACATGATTATGTACAAATGACAACTTAAATGACAGCTAACTTTTCAGTAACATCAATGGAAGTCAGAAGATAGTAGAATGATATAGCCAAAATAGGAATGGATATATATCTGTTAACCTAGAATTCTCTATATTGAACAAAATCTTATTTTTCCAGAACAAGAGTTGAACACTTTTTCAGGCAAACAAAAACTGAGATTTTATAACAATAGACTTTAACTAAATGAATATCCTAAAGATCTCCCTCAAGAAGAGGGAAAATGATCATTGTGGAAAGATCTGAAATTCAATAACTTTTAGTAGGCAAAACAATGGCAAACCTTTAGGAAAATCTGAACAATGACTGCGTAAAACAATGGCAATATTGTCTAATTTGTGAGGGTAAAAGTCTCAAGGCAGAAATAAAATCTTGCCCAATAATGTCATATGAGCAAGGAAAGAGTGTAGGTATTGGAATCAAGCACTCTAAGGCCATTATATTATTTAGAAAGAAAATTAAGATATTTATTAAATATTTAGAACTGGTGAAGTTAAATAAGCATGCTAAAATTTCCGGGGAAACAACTAAAAGAATAAATTATTACAATGTATTTAAAATGAGTAGAAGAAAAAAATCAAATTGGGGTGAAACCAAATCAATCCAAAAGAAGAAAGAAAGGAAGAAAAAAAAGCAAATAGAAAAAGGATTTAAAAAAAAGGGCAAATAAAAAATTTAAAATAAGATGGTAGCAATAAATCCAAATTTACAATCAAGATGAATTGAATAAATTTTTCACCTAAAGACTGGGATCGGATTGAATTAAAAACCAAAATACAATTATATTCTGTCTATACGATATAAATCTAAAAAAATACTTAAAGAAAATAAGTCAGAACATGTCATTTCATTTTTCAGAACCCCGAGATGCCTCTCCAAGTTACAGAGAGTTAATGTTTCAACACATGACAATGGCTTACAAGGTCTTACATGATCTGACCCTTCAGCTCTAACTTCCTGTCTGTCTTTCTCACTCTACTCCAACCCCACTGCCCTCTTTGCTGTTTCTGGGGCTCACCGGGCACAAGCCAGCCTTAAAGTTTTTGCTCTAGTTGTTCTCTGTGCTTGGAATGTTCTATCCCCACATATCTGTTCAGCTAATGTTCTCATCTTCTTTGGGTCTCTGCTCAAATTTTGCATTCTCAATGAGGCCTACCCAGACCACCCTATTTATTCTTGTAACTTATTCCCTTTCCTCCTCTTCCTACCTTCCTACCCTGTTGTAATAATTATGGCACTTATCAACTTCTAACGTGCTATATAATTTAACTTTTAAAATTGATTGTTTATTGTTTGTTTTTCTCCCTTACAATACAAACTCCAGGAGGGAAAGAATCTTTTTCTGTGTTATTCACAGATGTCTAGAACAGTGCCTGGCACACAGTAGGTACTTGATAAATATTTCCTGAAGGAACAAATGTATGCTCTTTGTACCCCTGCTTTGTTGCACAACATCTAATACTAGGGAACACTCAATAAATCTTGGTTAAATGAAATAACAATGAATAAGTACAAAGCAAATAGAAAAATGTCAATTTCATTTCATATTCTAGAGTATGCTAAGGATATGAGGGTAGAAGGAAGGAATGGGAAGGAGACAGAGATAGATGAACTTTCCTCCCTTTCCACCAGGTGAGATGGCTAAACTGCGGCACCCCGTTCTCTTAGCACTAATGAAGAATTCTCTCATCTCTTCTCTCAGGGGTCCTGAAAGCAGGATTTACACTATAGTTTCCAAATCAACAGATATATGATAATTGACAGTTTAGAGAACTGTGACCTAACTAATGAAGCAAGAACCATCAGTTTGCAAGTCCTAACAGGAAAATTTGACATAAAGAATTAGCCTTGCAGCCTGACTTGCAGACGCAGCAGTTGCCTTTGGCTATGGACTGAATTGTGTCCCTCCTCCACCCGCAAATTCATATGTTGAAGCCCTAACTCCCAATGTGACTGTATTTAGAGATAGTGCCTATGAAGAAGTGATAAAGATTAAATGAGGTCATAATGATGCAATCCTGAAATGATATGACTAGTATCTTTATGAGAAGAGACACCAGAGAGCTCTCTCTTTCTATCCCCACCATGTGAGGAAGAAGCCTCACAGCAAGAACAGCAAGAAGGCAAGCCGGGAAGAGAGTTCTCACCATGAACCGAATCAGCTGGCTCCTTGATCTTGGACTTTCAGCCTCTAAAACTGTGAGAAAATAAATTTCTGTTGTTTAAGCCACCAATCTGTGGTATTTTGTTATGGCAGCCTGAGCAGTCTAACACGGATCCCCTGCCCTTTTTGCCATTTTACAGATGAGACCCATTTTGTTCTGGGGCCATATCATGATAAAAACAGATAAAGAAAAACAAGGTGCAACACACAGGTATAGGAACAACTCAGATTCTGAGATATATTAGTTCTCTTCTAAAACTGAAAAATATAATTAACTACAGTATAATAACTTTAAGAAAAAAAGAAAGCAAAACTGGAGAGAGAAACATTTTTCTCCATAGGTCAAAAATCTTCCAACCAAAAGGTTCTATATAGTATAAGGAGTATAATTATGAGCTAATTAGACACTGAGTGGGAAAACAAACTATAAGAGCATATTAAGAGCTTTTAATATATTTAACCCTGACTATGTTATATCTGAAGGCAATTATTATTCTATAGGAAAATCTGTGCTTCTTGAGGACATCCGAGTAAACAGAGTATGAGAATGTGATAGTTTGTTGCAGAAACGGCCTCAATAATTCACCTCTCTCTATGTGTGCCCAGGAGTAGTCCTTCACCTCTTACTCTGGGCTTGACAATGTGACTTGCTTTGATCAATAAGATGATAGCAGATGTGCGAGAAGCCAACTTGAAAAGTGCATGCTTACTGGGCTTTCCCTCTCTTGCTGCTCTTGGGACCCTTGTGACTCCAGCGTGCATACATTTCTGGGCTAGCCTGCCAGGTGATGAGATCCATGACACCAGGTCATCTCTGTGGCCTCCACTGACATCAAACCAACCTCTAGATGTGAAAGACGTCATACTACACCATCCTGCTCCAGCCGAGTTGGCCTAGACCAGAAGTACATCCAGCTGATCCATAGAATTGTGAGAAATATTAAATGTTTATTGTTTCAATAAGTCACTAATTTTGGAAATGGTTTGTTATGAAGCAAATGCTAATTGATACAAAAAGATAGAACAAGAAAAAAAAGTAGAACAAAGATTAAGTGAAAACAAAGCACCACAAACCAATTGCAGATCTCCATTTACACCTCTTGAATCTGATAGTGGTCCTATTAATTCAATATATCATGGATGCTCAAAATGAAGGAAAGAAAAAAAAAACCCAAATCTTTATTTAAGTTCTATACTGGTCTTAACTGAGGGAAAATTGCTATTTGTATTTAAAGATAATAATTCCTGTCATTTCTGAAATGTCTTCTTATGTGCCACTCTGTTCACTTTTTTTTACGTATTCCATATCATTCCATATCATCCATATCCATAGTCCTCAAGACTGCTTTGCAAGGGAGGTGTTTGTAGAGTCCTTTGATAGATGTAGAATCTGAGGCTCAGAGAAGTTTAGAAACTTGCCATAGGTCACCCACCGGCTGAGTGAAGGAGATGAAAGGTCCATTCTGCAGTCTTTTGTGACAACACACTATCCAAAGGCCACCAGATCTGTGAATAGCAAGCGAAGGAATTCAGGCATGATTATATGAACAGTATCCATTCTAGGCATGGTTATGCTTTTAACTCAATGTGTATGACAGCTTTGCCAGAGACTAAAAAAAAAATCATCAGTTTTAAAATGGAAAGTCTCTATTTTGATGCAAAGGTTTTTAACTGGTTTAAGAGAATTCTACAAAATTAAGTATGAGGATTGTTTTTCATATTGGAAATTATTGATATCTGACTGTGGCACTTCTCTCATTAACACTTTTATTACCTTGTCAATCAAAGCCCCACCTGTACCAACCAGGGACTGAAAGGATTTGCCATTATTAAAAGACTGGTGCCCAGGAGCAAAGAAAACCTGACGAAAGTGTAAGGATAAATCATCAGGGATTTAGATAGCATTCTGGATGCAGAAAGCAATTCCGAAGTTTAGAAAATGGAAGTATTCGAAAATCATTTAAGAAATAGATTTTCTCACTTTTTTAAATGTTTAGGATTTTAGTAGTAAAAACCCTTATTTTAAGCAAGTTGGGTTAAAAGCTTGTGTTATTTTAAACTATTTTTGAGGCAATTGTATTGTACAATTTTGCTGAATTGCACTGGTCTCAGGGCAAAAGTAATATGTAGGCAATAAATGTTTCTTATGTGTATGGCTAATTTTATCATTTCCTCTAATAGTGGCCTATTAGAGCAAACAGATTAGCAGTTAATTGGTATCCAGTGAAGAACTATTTTGGCCTTTATTTGCTATTTTTTTTCTTCATTAGTGATCTTAATCAATACCAACACACAGTCTCCAGATTCCAGTGTTTGCCATTACCTTATAAAAATGTTGCATTTAGAATGTCGTTATTTGCTAGGTATTCAACAAATTACACACAAATTCTCTCCTCTGGAGCTTCCCTTACTTGCCTCATATTCAACCATCAATAATTTCATGGTGATTACTTTCACAGTACATAGCCATTTTCAAATATGTGAGCAGCTAATTTTGTTTGGGTCTTACATTAGCTTAACAAGTATTTATTGAACAGATAACCTGTATGAAGTACCAATCTAGGCCCATTAAAGGATACCCAGATTAAGATAAGATGGCTTTATTAAGGTATGTATACAAGCAACCATAATACAGAGCAGTTATGCCAAATGCCATAAGAATGGTGTGCACAAAACATCACAGAATCTAATAGAGCGTCAGGTCCAAGTGTTTGAAGGATCAGGCAAAGGGTCATGGATCTTAATGCACGGATGGGGTTGGTCATGAGACTGTGGCAAAAAAGAATACAAATGAAGACAGGATGAGTGAGTGCGTTGTGTATATGTGTATGCGTGGTGAAGTAAAGTTTAGAAAACAACGATGAGTCCTGGTACAATGGAGGAGAATATATACATGGGAATGCAGATTCATACATTTGAATGAAACTGTACAGACAATGAGAAAGTTTTAAAGATTTTATATCAGAGAATGGCATAATTCTTAGCTATGCTTTAGAAAAATTAACCTGACAATGGTATATTGCAGCATATCTCAAGCTAAAATAATGTATGGAACACTTTTAAAGAAACTACCGCAATTCTCTTAGATTCCTAGTATGGATGCAAATTATTTTTAATACTACATAAATATGTGCAACTGTAAATTAAGTATAAATCCCTATGATTATAGGTCTTATGACAATTATAAAAAAATTAAAAATTAAATACCTACTAAACAGGAAAACTAAGATAATTCAAATTAGTAACATTAGGCTCTGAACCAGGATGGTGACATAGGAGGCTTCTGAATTTCCCTCTTTCCATGGACACACCGAATGTACAGCTACCTATGGAGTAATTCCCTCTGAGAGATATCTAGAAACTAGCTGAGTAATTCCTACACATTGGGTGAATGAGAAAGTACCCACATCGAAACAGGTGGGAAAGGCTGAGACATACTCTTGCCATAAACCCCACCCTTGGCACAGTGCAATATAATCAGGAGGGAATCCCCAACTCCCAGCTTCTCCCTGAGGGGTGAACAGTTTGACCTGCACATTTAGCACTTCAGCTTTTAAGCTTCCCACTTGAGGGATGGGCCCCCAAAACACCTACCTCTGAAAGCTAGTGATGCTGTGTCCATGAGACCCACTGGACTATAGAAAACAAAGAAGCAGCTCTTACTGGGTGCACCAGCACTCACCATAGCTATCCCTGCCAGGGCTCAGTGCGGAGGGAGCAGGCAAAAATACCCATCTCCTAGTCTTTACCTGGAAGGTGGTTGACTGCGTACTTTACAAGCTGCTTCCCAAGGGTCCAATTTCTAATCAGCCAGCATCTAGGAGCTGACTGCAATCCTCCACTTTGGTACACTGATGGGTCTTGGCACACCCTCAACTTCTGGGAACCACTATGAACAAAGACAGTGGTGTGGACAATCTTAAAACTTTGAGAGGAAACCAGGAGCTCAGGCCAGACTGACTGACAAGGTTCATCTCCTGCATGAGGGCAGTCTCTGAAGACTGGGAAGGTGACTGTTTTATCTAATGAGCAGACACCAATACAGAGAATCAAGGAAAATGAGGAAACAAGGGAACATATTCGAAACAAAAGAACAAGATCAATCTCCGGAATCCAATCTTAATGAAATAGAGATAAGTGATTTACCCTGTAGAGAGTTCAAAATAACAGTAGTAAAGATGCTCACTGAGGTCAGGAAAGCAATGCATGAACAAAGTGAAAATTTCAACAAAGGAATAGAAAACATAAAAAAGTACCAAACAGAAATCAGAGAGCTGAAGAATACAATAATTGAACTGAAAAATTCAATAGAGGGGTTCATCAGCAAACCAGATCAAGAAGAAGAAAGGATCAGCAAACTCAAAGAAAGGGCAGTAGAATTCATCCCATCAAAGGAGCATACCTTAAGGAACTTCTTGCTCTCCTGCAGCCACTGTCATGGTTGACTTACCCCATGTGCACTTGCATGGTTCAGCTGCCTGGGGTCTATTAGCCTACTGTGGGGCATGGGATTATACTTCTCAAGAGGTTGCTAAAGGATAGGATGCAACCCAGAAGTGTGAGAAGTTAGGTTCCAGTGGGGCAACTTTGAACAGTGGAAAACAGGAGATGGGCAGGACCTATGAAGATTCATACCTACTTTTGTCCTTCTTCCACTGGACTGGTCTGAGCTGTAACTTTTTTCTTACAACTCTCTGGAAATATTCTGCATGACTATGCAGATACCTCTGCTGCGTGACCAGATGCGTCTATTTATGGCTCTCCATGAAGCAGTGGCTAGCTCAGTAATGCGTCACCTTGTAATGCTTGCCATTCTTCATGCCTAACTCCACATTCCCTCACTCTCACAGCCCTGGATACCTCTCCCCACAACCCCCCGCCAATTAAACACTAGTACTTAATCCTTGCTTCAATTTCTGTTTTCTACAGAGTTTTGAACTAAGAAACATTTAGAGTTTTTAGCTTCCAATCTCTGTTTTCCTCAGAATTATGCCCCATGGTTACTTTACTGATTGGTAAGCATTCTGATGTCAAAAAAGTAACCAAAATTAGAGTAGATAAGCACATTTGCTTAGTAAATTATACTTCACCTAACTTACAAATAGATAAAAAATTACCTAAATATCTTAAAGCTGAATTTTAATAAATGCATTTCTGTTAAATTTTAAAATTTTCATTCATTTTTTTCATATTAATATCTAAGTAATTAAAAAACAAATTTAAGTAAATTGATTTGCAGTCCCTAGAGATTCCATCAGTTACTAAGAAACATTGCAAGTAATTCTTTCTTCAGTTTTATGTCATAATTAAAAAGAAAAGAATCTCGACGTCAAAAGACATGGATATGAACTCTAGGTCCATCATTTATTAATTGTGTGACATTGATTTTCAGTTTATTACTATGTATATTGCCTATTTAAATGTATGACAGTAAAAATAGAATATTATGAACCCATTGTATGTGACATTACTAACCAAATAGTTTTGTTTGTAGAATTTACATTACTAAATGTCCCAGGTTTACTCTATCTCATCTCACTCCCAGTTTGTCACATATTCTGTTTTCTCTTAATCAGAAATCCTTTCCTCTTCTTCACCTACTTAAAGTTCAGAATTAGACTCCAGTATGAAAATTTGGCCATAATATCCAAATATAATGTCAATTTCTGAGTCATTTGGGGTAAGTCACTGAGCTTCTTTGCATATTTATTTCCTCAAGTGTAAAATGCAAATGGAAACATTTGCTCTCTCCTTGTTCCATAATAATCTTTGAAAAGGATGAAACAGTCGCCAAAAGAGCCCTTTTTCAAACACTTGGGAGATGGTACACCATTAATAAAATTACTGCTGTTCTATTTATTTCACAACATTAAAAAAACAACAAGAATGAAGAAAAGAATACAATTACCGTACAAACGATATACCCATGGAATGAGATGAAAAAGCTGTAAAAAATTAGGAATGTTATTTATCCTCAGTGTAGCCAAATCGCATTTGCATTACCTCTTCACTAAATCATATGACTGATTCTAATAGAAGGATGCTACAGTATAGGAAATAACCTTTTTAACATGTTTTTAACCCCCAAGGGTAAATTAACATGTGTATACGATTTCACTAATATGTTAACTGGGGTGGATATATTTTTCTGATCAGACGTCTTTATTGACTAAGCGAATATTTGTTACATGAAGATTTTTAAGATTTAAAAAAATATTTGCTGTAAGAATGAAGGCGTTGGAATTTGAAATTGAGTACGTGACTGAATTTGCTGTGAATGTACAATATGAATTGTACTATGTACAATATACATAGTAATAACATTTTAACTTAAATAACCAAATGTTTTTATGTTTTTATTTTTATAAATATTGTTCTCTCATGTCATTTCTCCTCTCCCCCTCAAAAGTATTTGGGGTCGAGTAATTTATGCTTTGTCTAAACATGTGTTTAAAATAGAAGGTATATGGCAAAATTTCCAATTATCCACCTCCCAGGAGGTAATGTAGCAGTGATTAAGAGCAGAGACCTTGGAGGGAGGCTGGGTCAAGTTGAATCTCCATTTCTTCCTAACCTGAGCATAGTTGCTTGACCTCTTTACGGCTAAGGACATCTTATTTGTAAAAGGAGGATAATAACGATCTCTTTGTAACAGACCTGCTTTGAGAATTAATTTAGTTGAAGGATATAGAAGGCTTAGCACAATGCTGGGCACCACTACAGAGCCATATCATAGTCTGAGGCAGAAAAAAGAATCAGTAATACTGTCTTTAGCTAAAGACAGTAAAGAGCTTGTCTTTAATTAAAATGTTAATGTTTTGTTTGTCCTGGATTTTTTGCATTAATTTTGATTTTTTTTGAAATATCACATAAAATATTGTTGACCTTGATTTCATAGTTTTTTGGCACCCCCTTAAATTTTTGGCCCAAAGCGAGTGCTTCATTCATCTCACCCTAGTCCCTGCCTGGCTGGGCACATAGTAAGCACTCAGTAAATATTGGATAACGTTAACACTAGGTCAAGCAGATACAGGTTAATTATTTACAAGTATGATGTGTTATGAATTGGATTACAGGAAGTTCTGTGAACATGCGGTAGGGGGACTCTAACCCAGTGTAAAAATTCACAGAAGGTCTCCCAGAGGAAGTGAAATACTAGCCAAGACCCAAAGGATATGTAGACTTAGGTGAAGAAGCAGGAAAGATGTGGAGAGAATAGCACATGGAGGTGATAGGCGAGAGAAAAATCTAGGACATAGGAAATTGACATAATCTAGTATGACTATGGCATAGAATGTCAGGGGAACTGGAGTATAGGATTAGGAAGAGTATTTAGGGCCAGAGAAAATGGTAGTTTAGAGGTGATAGGTGAGAGAAAAATCTAGGACATAGGAAATTGACGTAATCTAGTATGACTATGGCATAGAATGTCAGGGGAACTGGAGTATAGGATTAGGAAGAATATTTAGGGCCAGAGAAAATGGTAGTTTATAAATAATATGTAGACTCAGGGATGGCTTCATGGGCTTCTTGTTTAGATGAATCCCATGCTTGTTTCTGTGCTCTGTTATCATTATCTTGAAATTCTTAATAATTTTTGAACAAGGTGCCCCATGTTTTCACTTTGTGCTGGGACCTGCAAATTATGTAGGCGGTCCTATGTAGACTTTATCATCAGGGCCTCTCAAGTAAAGTGACAGGAGGAGGTTCAAGTTTAGAAAAGATCCCTACTGCTGCTGTTTGATCTGAGCCAACACCGAATGCACCATTACCATTTGGAGATAGTTGCACTCCCCCAGGAGAGAAATATTGTGGCTCAATGTGGGAGAGTGCTGAAAGGGATGGAAAATGGGGATTCAAGATATTTAGAGAAAAGATCTCCAGAATATAGTTTAGATTAAAAAAAATCCCCCAAATTGCTACCTTTCGTGTAAGGGCAATATATTCACGTTTTTTAAAATGTATATTTGTGTAAGGAAACACTGGAAAAATATAGAAGAAACTAATAAAAGTGGTTACCTAAGTGTGGTGTGGTGGTTGGAGAATAGTATGAATGGGGCATAGGTGAGAAGGAAACTTCTGGGTGTATGTTTGTGTGTGTGTGTGTGTGTGTGTGTGTGTGTGTTTTTGGGTAATATCATTTTGACCTTTGAGCCACATGAATGCTTTAAAGAGTCGAAAGATAAAATATAAAAGAAAAAGAAAGACATGCAGGTAAAAGAAATATTCATGAAGTACAATCTGTGGAACTTGCTGGTTGAATGTGAGGGCGGTAAGGAAGAGGGAGGTAAAAGGTGACTGTAGTGGTCCTCGTGGTTGAGTCTCCACAATCCACTCCACCACAAATGACTAGTCCAAACCAATGGTCATAATTCATTCTCCTTGCCTGTGATTTGTTTAGTCATGGATTTTAATTCACTCCTGGCAAACATCATCCATAGGAAAGTAGGCTTGAGGATGTATTAGTTTCTGAAGGCAGCTATAACAAATTACCACAAACTAAGTGGCTTAAAACAATAGAAATTTATTCTCTCCAAGTTCTGGAAGCCAGAAGTATGAAATCAAGGTGTCCTCAGGATTGGTTCCTTCTGGAGGCTCTAAGGGAGAATCTGTTCCATGCCTCTCTCCCAGCTTCTGGTGGTTGCCTAGAGTTCTTGGCATTCCCCAACTTGCAGCTGGATCATTCCAATCGCTGCCTCCGTCTTCACATGACCTTCTCTCCTGTGTGTCTCCTCTGTTTCTCTGGGTGTTGACGCGATGTTCTTATAAGGACATCTGTCATTAGTTTTGGGGCCCACTCTACTAAATAATATTATCTTTAAAGACAGTAAAGAGGATGTCTTTAATTAAATATTGATATTTTGTTCTTCATGGATTGAACATGACATCATTCTAACTAATTGCATCTGCAAAGACTCTATCTCCAAATAAGGTCCCAATCACAGGTGTCTTTTTGGGGGACAGAATTCAACCCACTACAGGGGTCTTCTGGAAAGTTTTCTCATTCTTAAGTAGGATATGTAGGAAGACACAGTCCCTTTTCCTCCTATGGATATTGTCATGTCTGGAAGTGATGCCTGAATCTGCTGCCACCACCTTCCTCTCAGTCTAGGGATGAAGTCAACATGAAAGGAAGATAATTCCAAGAAAATTACAGAGAAGGGGAGCTAGTGCTAAAGAGAGGTGCTATATGAGATACACTTTTTACTGTCTAAGCCAGATTTATTCAAGATTTCTATTAGTTTCAACCAATAGCATCTTTTTTTCTTTCTTTTTTTTTAAATTGAGGGAACATTGATTTATAACATTGTATAAATTTCAGATGTACATCATTATATTTCCACTTCTGTATAGACTGCATTGTGTTCACTGCCAAAAGTCTAGTTTTTATCTGTCACCATACATATATGCCCCCTTACTCCTTTCACCCTCCCCTTACCCCCTTCTCTTCTGGTAACCACCAATCTGTTCTCTGTCTCTATGTGTTTGTTTGTTGTTGTTGTTTTATCTTCCATATATGAGTAATATCATAACATTCTTTGTCTTTCTCTGTCTGACTTATTTCACTTAGCATAATACCCTCAAGGTCCATCCAAATTGTTGCGAATGGCAAGATTTCATCTTTTTTTTATGGCTGAGTAGTATTCCATTGTATATATATACCACATCTTCTTTATCCACTCATGCATTAGTGGGCACTTAGGTTGTTTCCAAGTCTTGGCTATTGTGAATAATGCTGCAGTGAACATAGGGGTGCTATATCTTTTTGAATTAGTATTTTTGTGTTCTTTGGATAAATACCCAAAAGTGGAATAGCTGGATCATATGGTAGTTCTTTTCTCAATTTTTTGAGGAATCTCCATACTGTTTTCCATAGTGGCTGCACCAGTTTACATTCCCACCAGCAGTGTATGAGGGTTCCCTTTTCTCCACATCTTCAATACTTGTTTTTTGTCTTGTTAATTATAGCCATTCTGATGGGGATGAGGTGATATCTCACTGTAGTTTTGATTTGCATTTCCCTAATACTTAGTGATGTTGAACATCTTTTCATGTGCCTGTTTGCCATCTGTATCTCTTCTTGGGAAAAATGTTCAGATCCTCTGCTCATTTTTTAATTGGGTTGTTTGTTTTTTTGTTGTTGAGTTCTTTATATATTTTGGATGTTAACTCTTTATGAGATATATAATTTACAAATATCTTCTCCCAATTGGTAGGTTGTCTTTTCATTTTGTTGATGGTTTTGTTTGCTGTGCAGAAGCTTTTTAGTTTGATGTAGTCCAATTTGTTTACTTTTTCGTTTGTTTCCCTTGCCTAAGGAGACATATTAAAAAACATACTGCTAAGACTGATGTTAACGAGCATACTACCTATGTTTTCTTCTAAGAGTTTTAGGTTTCAGGTCTTACATTCGGTCTTTAATCCCTTTTGAGTTAATTTTTGTGTATGGTATCAGATAGCGGTCTTCTTTCGTTCTTTTGCGTGTGGCTGTCTTGTTTTCCCAGCACCATTTATTGAAAAGACTTTCCTTTCTCTGTTGTATGTTCTTGGCTCCTTTGTTGAAAATTAGCTGTTCATAGATGTGTGGGTTATTTTTTGGGCTCTCAATTCTGTTCCATTTATCTCTCTGACTGCTTTTAATATTCTTTCTTTGTCATTGATTTTTGATAGTTTTATTGTCATGTGTCTTAGAGAAGGTCTTTTTGTACTGAGATAATCGGTTGTTCTATTAGCTTCATGGATTTGTATATCCAGCTCCTTTCCCAGGTTTGGGAAGTTCTAAACTGTTATTTCTTTAAATAAGCTCTCTGCTCCCTCCTCTCTCTCTTTTCCCTCTGGGATACTCATTGCACTTATGTTGCCTTTTCTAATGCAGTGAGATAATTCTCATATAATTTCTATATTTTTTTAAAGTCTTAGTTTTCTCTCCTCTTATACCTGCATCATTTCTAGGTTTCTGTCTTTGAGCTTGCCAATTCTCTCTTCCGTATGATGCTCTATTTCCAATGCTTTCTAATGCATTCTTCCTCTCATTTATTGAGTTCTTCAACTCCAGAATTTCTGTTTGGTTCCTTTTAGAGTTTCAATCTCTTTGGTTAAAGTATTCCTTCTGTTCATTGATTTTCTTCCTGAGCTCATTGAACTGCCTCTCTGAATTTTCTTGTAGCTCATTGAATTTCTTCATGATAGCTGTTTTGAATTCTTTATCAGTTAGATTGTAATCTTCTGTGACTTTATATTTGGTTCCTGGAGAATTGTTTTCTTTTTGTAATGCCATGGTAGTGTGGCTTTTTGTGGTGCTTGCTGAGTTATTCCTTTTGGGTGCATTTGTTGTAGCAAACATGTTTTTTATTTAGATATAGCTTTGTTTTGATTCAAACTTCAACTGCTTGGAGATGAGAAGGTTTTCTTTTATTTTTCCATAGGTGGCGCTATAGTGCTAGTTTTTGGTTTCTCTTACCTGAGCTGCCTCTGGCTATATTTGAGGATCTACACTGTTCCAACCTCCACTGCCTCTATTTGGGATGTCGCTGGTACCCTCCTTGCTGCCTGCGCTTCTAGGGTGACTGATGCCTTGCTGTTGCTAGTGTCACTGTGGTCACTGGCTTTGCCACTGGGGACACAGGGATGGCTGATGCCTCAACCATATCTGGGATCCCCTGGGTGAAGCCCTGGCTGTGTGTGGGAAGGGGGACAGTGGGGATGGAGCCTGGTACGTGGGGCACTGTCCCAGCTGTTGTCTGTTATTTTGTGGCTACAGGCACTGCTGTGGTTGGGATGTAGGATTCTTGTGTACACCCTCACTGCTGTTACCAGGCATTGAGCTGAGGCTGGGGTGTCTGGGATCATGGGGCTCCACCTCTGCTGCTGCTCCTCTTCTTGTGGCTGCAGGTGCCACCATGGCTGACTGGCTAGGGTCACACGCATGCCTCTGTTGCTGCCCACTGAGTTTTCTGGAGCTGGGGGTAGCTGGCTCAGCTGCCATGGCCAGGGATTCAGGGTACTGGGCTCTGCCTGTGCTGTTCCCCCGATTAGCTTCCTCTATGTGCTCCAATTTCAGCCACCTTTGTCTGGACCAATGTATAGATCTTTCCAATGTCCTGGTGTGTTGTGCGGAGTAGCCTTTGTTGGGTTATGGATGTTTACTTGCTGTAGACTGAAGAGGAGAGACAAAAGAATCCTTTCACATCACCATGATGATGACATCTCAGCCAATAGCATCTTAAGCAACACAGTGATACTCAGATTCCTTATTAATCTATCAAATGTGTGGTGATACTCTATGGGAGTACTGAAGGAAAATAGTTCTGGGGGAAAAGATGTCACAACTATGTATGTATATATGTATATCTCAAGATACAATGATACTTTCTGGAATACTGTTACTTTTTCTGATAGAAAATGTCTGACAAAATGACTTTAATTTGTGGTTTGTAAATTATTTTAATTATCTAAGACTTTCTCTATAGGACATTCCATGCACTGCCAATTTAAAGTTAATTTGTGATTCTGTGTGACACTTGTGGAGTTTGACCAACTTGGAGCTTGTTGTCATTAAAACTTCTACAGAAGATGCTATAACTGTATAAGATCTATAGTGTGATTACTTAGTCATATGTATGCAACCACTTGGTCTTAAGTACTAAAAAGCAAGGATTTGGTAAAGAGGCTGCTGTAGTACTCCCTGAAAGAGGTGACAAGAGCTTGATATAGAACAGTAGGAGTGGTATTAGAGAGGATGGAATATACTTTCAAAGGAGGAATGTAGAGTTCTTGGAAATATGATTGGAAAATGGAAACAGACAATGTAGGCAGAAGAGCCAAATCTGATGCCAAGTGTTTGAACCTCTCAACAAGTCCCTTCTTTACACACTGGCAGAACCAATCAGGCCCACTAGGCATGTGAAATTGCTTTGAGGACACTTTGTTTGATGTGATGTTTGAGTTCTTCTTTGATTTTATTTCCCGGATAGCGAAAAATGAAATCATTTTTATTTTAGCTTTTACATTAATTTGTGCAATGCTGGATCCAGACGGAATAACAAAAGGTCTCCTTTAATTTCCTGTTAACCTCGTAAATATCTTTAAAAATATGTTGATCATTTCTAACAGTTGGGCTTTCTTAATGGCTTAATGACTAGGATATAGTTTGATGATGATCTGAATTCTTTGGTAAAATTGTGAATAAAAATGGTATTTGTATAGAAATCATATTATACATTTAAATAAGTTACAGTGATACTAACTAATGATTAGTATAATTCTTAAGAATAATGTAGATTAATATCAGTTTATATGGCAAAGTTTCTTTTCATTAAAATACAATGGAAAACATCTTATTTTTGACATACCGCAAGTTGTTTCAACCTCTATTTTTGAATTTAAATTTATATCTGAGAATAATTAACTGCAATGTACACCAAATCCCGGTAAACATAGATTAGGCACCATTCTATGCCCTTTGAATTCTATATTTGTGCTAAAACTCATGCTTTCTTGCTGCTTCAGGGACTTTGTTCTGATAATAATTTCCTTGTTTTCCTATGTCTTCAACATTTTACTTTCTTTTCTCTTTTTCATCAGTATATACAGGTATTCTGGTATTGCCCATATTTATAAAATCCTTCCATGAACCTTTGCTTCATCTACTAATGTCTTTCTCTCGATATCCATTCTTTCATTTATTCAATGAGTATTAATTCAGTACCTGTTACGTGACTGGTATGTTCTAGGTGCTAGAGATACAACAGTTAATAAAGCAGATACAAATCCCTGCTCTGATGAAACTAGGATTATAGTGTGTGGAGACATATGATAAACTAAGAAGTAAATAAAATAGATAGAATGTTATATGATGATAAGTGCTAAGGAAAAAGAGAAAAGCAGGGAAGGGATGTAGAGAGAGATCAAGGGAGAGGCGTTTGCAATTTTATATTAGCTGCTCAGGGAAGACTTCACTAAAAGAATGCTACTATTTGTGCAAAGACCTAAAGGAAAGGAAGGAGCAAATTACAGAGATATCTGAAGGGAGTAATATTTCAAGCAGTGGGAACAGCATGCACAAACATCCTGGGGCAAGACCATATTTGACTTATTTGAGGAGTATAATGAGACCAGTATGGCTGGAACTGAGTGAGGGAAGTGGGTAGTTGTAGAATTTGAGATCAAAGACGTGCTAGTAGGGGACAGATCATGCAGCATCTTTTGACCATTGCAAAGACTGTGAGTGAAAAGGAAGCTAGTGGTGGGTTTTGATTTAAGTGATTTTTTTTTTTTTTTTGTGAGGAAGATCAGCCCTGAGCTAACATCCATGCTAATCCTCCTCTTTTTGCTGAGGAAGACTGGCTCTGAGCTAACATCTATTGCCAATCTTCCTCCTTTTTTTTCCCCAAAGCCCCAATAGATAGTTGTATGTCATAGCTGCACATCCTTCTAGTTGCTGTACGTGGGACGTGGCCTAAGCATGGATGGAGAAGCGGTACGTTGGTGCGCGCCCGGGATCTGAACCCGGGCCGCCAGTAGCAGAGCGCGCACTTAACCACTAAGCCATGAGGCTGGCCCAAGAAGTGATATTTTAACTGGAATACTCTTGCTGCTGTGTGGCATATAGACACTAGAGAGGCAAGAGTGTAAGCAGAATGCCTAATTAGGAGGCTGTATTAACTGTTCAGAAAAGAGATGGTGGTGGCTTATATTATGGATGACATTAGAAGGGATGAATAGGAGTAAGGTACGAATACATTTTCAAGGGAGAATGGACACCTGGTTTCTCGATGGATTCAATATGAAGGGATGAAAGTGCCATTTTATTTAAAAAAATGGTTTATATATGCCGAATTCTCTTCTCACCTCTAATCACTCTTCAGCTTGCTGCATTTTGGGGTTTTGTTTTGTTTCTGTTTGCCCCTCCACTTCCCCTGAAACTTCTCTAAAAAATGATGAATGCTAATAGGTGTTCCTGTCTTGATCTTATGTGACCAATTCGTAGCGTTCACCACTATTCATCCTTCTTCCTTCTTCAAACTCTCTTCTCCCTTGACCCTGTTCAGTCTTTATTCCTCTTGGTATGACAATCTCTACTGGTCTGATTTCTCTTTTTCAGGCTGCTAAATGGACTTCACTTTTTCAGATGTTTGCTCAAATGTCACTCTTTCGGTGAGGCCTTCCCTGAGCAATTGATATAAAATGGCAAACTCCTTCTTCCCTGGAAATTCTCCATACCTAAGAGATTAATAAAGTTACATTTCTCAGTTTCATCATTAATCATTGCTCAGTTTTAAACTTCACAAAATCATTCAATGATGTTAGGAGCGTTATGTCTATGTTATAGAGAGATGATATTGGCTTTATTCCTGCAATTGTGGGAATTTCTTAGATTACTATCGTTATTATTATTGCTATTGGAATATTATAACTACACTACTATATATATACGTATATATATATACACACGTATATATATATACACTGTGAAGAGTCTATGCATATGTAGACTCTTCACAGTGAAGTTCTCAAATGCAGTCTCTTGACTGAGTTACATTTAATGTTAATAACGGTCCGTGAGTAGACAGTAAACAGTGAAGTTAAATCATGTCTCAGAAATTAAAGGGCCATCTATAATATACATATAGGCTTTTCATTGCACAGGGGCAGAGAGCCCCTTATTAATTAAAGAACTGTTGCTTGAGCAAGATACCTTCTCTAAGTCATAGTTTCAACTTTAATAGCTTTAAAATTATTTACTGCACAAGATTATTATAAAATTAAATGAATGGTTGTGTAAAATCTAGTTTGACAAAGAGTTAAGTTTCTTGAGATTCAAGCATTGCTCTAGGTGCTGGAGATACAGTGATGGATAGGATAGCCCCTGTATTCAGTTAGATTGCCATCTGCTTGAGGCAATAAACCTTAAAACCAAGCATTACTGAACATTTTATAGGTGCTCTATTAAAAGCTGACAAAACCAGAGGAGGAATGAATGAGTCCGAGTCTTCCTTGAAGAGGTGATGCTTTAGATGAGTCTTGAAGTCAAGGTGTTATTTTGATAAGGCTGGAGAAAGGAACCCAAGTTAAGAGAACATCGTGCTCAGAAGTATGTAGGCATGAAACAACGTGTCTCATTCATGTTGTAAGAAGATCAGTGTTGAAATCAAAAAAGCATTTAATGAGGTTGCAAGACTGAGAATAAAGATTTAGGTAGTGGCTTGTGCAATAAACTAAGAAATCTGAACCAAAAGTCAGTGTTACTATGAAGGATTCTAAGCAGGGGATTAATGTGATTCTATTAATCATGTTAAAAGGTTACTTTGGGAACAGTGAGGAGAATGGATAAGAGAGAGGCTGAGCTATTGATGTAAATTCTAATGACGTAAATCAAGAAAAAATGATGAGGTCTGAATTAAACAACAGTGATAGAAACGGCATAAATTTGAGGCATTTGTAGGAGGTAGAATAGACTGACCACAGTGACCGATTGAATGTGGTAGAAGATGGAAGCCTCCAGGTTTTGGCTTTAGACACTGGATGGATGACGCCATTCACTAAAATATAGGAAATAAAGTAGGAGAAATCAGAGTCCAAGGTGAAGACAGTTTCTTTTTTCATCATATTGCATTAGAGGTTTCATGGAATATCCAGTGATTTTTGGATAAAGGCAAAACTCTTTAACATGGCCCTCAAGACTGCATGGTTTTGTTCCTCCTTCCGTTCCAGAGTCATTCATGTGACCATGGTCCCCATTTTCTGCTGCTGGAGCAGCACAGGCCTTCTTTTCATCCCTTGTATTCACTATCACAGAGCCTTTGTACTTGATATTCCCTCAGCCTGGATTACCTTTCCTTTTCTTCATTGCTTAGTTTTTTCCATCATATTAAATTCCTTGGGGAAGCCTTCCCTGACTTCCTTAACAAGATCAAATCCAATAAACATTATAACTCTCTGAGGCCCTCAAGAATATATTCATCATGGAAGAGGTAAATACTAAAATAAAGACAAATGGATGCTGAGCAGCCAAAACACAACGGATTTCCTTTCATTTTTTTTATCTTGTTCAGCAATGTGTGTCTAGTCTCTGGGTTCCAGGAATTTCTGAATCTACCCATACTATTATTGACTGCAACAGAAATTCAAAAGAAGAGCCTGAATCTGAGAAATATCCCAAGAGAAACAATGATAGGATTTGATGACTGAAAGGATCTAGATATTATATCTAAATTTTTCTTCCTGGGTGATTAGAAGGTTGATAGTAGTATTGACAGAAACAGGGGAATCAGGAAAACATTGAGAAAGGACTCTGCGCTAGCGGTGAGACTGATAAATCCTAGCAACTGCACCTCTTCATTAAAATTTAATAAAAGCGTTATAGGCTGTTAATGATTCCTTTCCTCAGTGAGATATATGACTGATCGACAAGGAAGGTCTTTTCATGAAATCAGTGGCTGCCTTGTAACTTGCTACCTCTTTTTATCAGAACTATTACAGAAAATATTAGTTGAAAGAAGTCATGTTAGGTAACAATTTTGTTTTCTTTCTTTATTGGCAGCATTAATTAGCCTATTAGGCAGGTTATTCTGATACTGGTTATTAGGATGCATTAGGAGTTTTATTGCACTGGGGTGTGCTCAGCAGACACGACCTCTTGCTCTACTTTTTCAAACATCTGTTGTTCAGAGTTTACCCATAATGTCACTACCTAATTAGACTCTAACAGCATGAAAGTTTTTTTGTTAAATATAAAGTGGTTGTGATAAACCCTGACATAGGAAAACTAGAGACTAGACTTAAAGGAAAGAAAGGTTATTTCTAAGTTTAAGTCTTTCATTAGTGAGTAGATAATGCTACTTTTTGACCAAGCCTATTTTGTTAAAGGAGTAAAGGTTACTCGTACAGTTCATTTTTTTTTTTTAAGAGAAAAATGGTACAGAAAGGCCCTAGGCAGGGCTATGACCTAGATTCTGTGAGACCCAGAAAGAGAAAGGGTCTCTAGGATCTAGTGACCTGCCGTAGAGTTGGTTCTGATGTTTCCACATAGTCTACTTAAGATATGGCAATGGCTATTTCCAAGGCTTCATTGGTATTACATTCATATATAATGCTAACTTTCACTGTTTCCCTACATTTTGGGGAATTATTCTTTACATAACGCTCAATGATAATACAATCATGATCATACTAACTCTCATTTAATAAAATTTACCAATAATATTTGGAGTAGCATATTTTACAGTTTTTTAGTGACGACATAGTGTTTAAAATTCAATGATATTTGGTGGTAAATGTGGTTGACTTGCTATTGGAAAATGATCCCAAAGTAAATTACTATAACTGTATAATCAGATTACCAAACTCTGATCCCCGAATACACGTTCATTCATCTGTGAGCACCTATTGGAGAATAAAAGACATCAAAAAGACTTTTGTTCTCTGGCTTTTTCTATTTAGAATAATAATTTTTACCAATAGTTTATATAGCAAATCTTAGAGATCTGTGCTTTCCTTGTGTATTATATTTTTTCCCACCAATATTACGAACGCCAGATGTAACAGGAACTTGAACAAAACTTGAATTTATACAATCTATCCAGAATAAATGGATATGTTCTTTAATATTTATAATCAGGATTATTTTTATTAATAAGTAGGAAGTTGTTATTGGTTGTTCATTCAGTTATTCACAAATTTTCCAAGTACATACACAGATTTTTTTATTGAC
This sequence comes from Ceratotherium simum simum, assembly GCF_057802395.1. Lineage (NCBI taxonomy): Eukaryota > Metazoa > Chordata > Mammalia > Perissodactyla > Rhinocerotidae > Ceratotherium > Ceratotherium simum. Next base: position 53,362,764 of record NC_141907.1, on the reverse strand, counting down.
ATATTTTTTCCTAACAATATTAACAAAAGCTAGAATTCTTTTTGGGTTCTCTCAGAAGCTATCATCATCTTATATTTTAAAACATATTAAAAATCATTTGTGATTTCTTTAACTGTGATATAGACTGTTGGATGAGTGCAAATATGCATTTATGAGAATATGTATTAAGTTTACCTTAAAAATAAATTTAGTTTTTTACTGTAAGATCTGGGAACTATTATAAAAATTGATCTCAGATGTTTGTCTAAACTATTTCCAACTTGCATTAATAATAGATTTAAAAGAAGTGCGGAGAGTAAAAGAATAGCAAGGTTATTCAGGGGTCTCAACAGTTAAATGTCTCATAGAAAGGATTCTTTGCTACACATGTTCTTACTCGCTGCACATTGCACACAAATGATTCTAATCACTGTTGCTCAAATCACCTGATGCCTCAATTACCTTGGCTTCAATGAGCACATTCCAAACGCCAGAGCACCCATATACGTACTCTGATAATAGGCTGCCAATTAAGTTATCTTTCTCTGGAAACTTATTATGGCAGCTCAGTGAATATAATATCGTTAGCACCCTTATATCATCACAGCCTGGGCGGTTGCTGACACTGCATGAATATAACTGCTAAGCTATCAAAGTAGCTGCTCAACCCCAATAGCTTTGAAATTACAAAAAATAAAAATCTGTAGCTGCGTGTGCTTATTTACACATGTGTGAAGCAAGCATGTAAGTGTGAGTGTATGCATTTATGCATGCCTGTGCAAATAAATCTTTTGTATAAAAATATAGATGGGGAAAATGATTATCATGCACAAGGAAAGCACAAATCTTAGATAGAAGATAGATAAATTATTAGGAAATGTTGCCTTATAAAGCTCATGCAACTTTACCACCAATAAAAATGTCATCAGTTGTAGCTATGGTCGGTATTTCTGTAACATGGAACGCTCCAAGATTGAATTATGCCTTGTAAAAATATTCTATAGGGCATGCTGTTTCCACGTGAGATCTGGGAATAAAATTAAGACTTTAATTTGAAACTCCAAGAAAGTTATGAAAGGATTTTTGAGAATGACTGAACTCTCACTCTATAATTAGAAGTACACACATTTTTCTAGAAAGTTAAGCATAAGGTTATACAAAAATTACGAATGTTATTTACTCAGATTCCAGTGTAAGTTGGAATCATTCTTATTAATTAACTTACTTAACTCATTCTTGTTAAGGAGCTGGTGAAAGCCATCAGGAGAATAATCTGTTTTTTCTAGATACTATTTCTCCTTAGAACAGTGGTAGAGAGCGTGACAACAGGAGTCATTCTGACTGGATCAGAATCATGTTTTTACCCTTACTTATCCTTGGCAAATTCTTTGACCACTCTAAGCATCAATCTCTTCATTTATAAAATGGGCATTAAAACCTTGCCCCATAGTTTATTGTGAGGATTAAATAATGTAATACATACAAAATGTTTAGCAAGGTGTCTGGAAAGTTGTAAATAATAAAAAATAACTTTTATTTCTATAGCTATTTGTATTTTAAATTATTTTTAAAATTTCCAACTTCCACTGACTCTTTTTAGTGGTTCCTATACAAAACTGGCCTGTGCTGATTCGTTACAACTTAGATTAGAGCCTTTATTACAATTTGGTCTTTGCTCTTACACAGGCTCACTGTTTTCCTTGAGTAAGATATTTATCAATTGTATTAGTAAGGAGAATTGCTTCCCACAAAATGTCTGCTGTTTTACCATTTTATTTTGTTTGCAGATTTGTTTTCTATTTTTTTTGGAGCTTCAGCTCTTGTTCTTTAAAGTAACCTTGGCTGGTTGCTGTGTTATAACAAAAGAAAGGGTACTTAAAGTACCTCTTGGAGAGAATGAGTAACTTCCTAATTGAGGTTTTCATTGTCACCCCTGTACTTTTCCCCAAAGAAGTATTGGCTCCATAACACTTCCAGATTAAACCATTTAACCTCACTTTCTTGGCTGCATCAGTTCAATGTATCCTTATGCCTTAAGATGTGTGTGATATGCCTAGTTAACCACTTCATATTCAATATTGTGTAGGCTATATTTCAACTTTTCTTCTACCATTTATGTTCTATGTGACAATAAGATATTTTAAATGTTTCCAACCACATAAAAGAAACTGTGCAATAAAAGAGAACATTTACAATAAAAACAATTCTAAAAATTAACACAAGACTGGATATTAGACTTATGCTTAGTCCAATAAGGTAGGAGTACAGTGCTGCCAAATCATTTGTCAAATAAATATCTTTACCATATGCCCTAAAACGTGGCACAATCCTGCCAAAACAGAAATTCCTTTCATTATGGATGACAAAGGAGATACTGCAGTACTCGATCGTGAAATGCCCTTATCTGTAGGAGAGCATTCTCTCTGCTGGTAATTAAAGACACTACTGATTAAGTGGCCCCAATGCCAATCATCATGGTTGGAACTAGAACGTGGTTAGGAAAATAATGCCTGGCATATTGGTTTCTGCAAAACCCTCATACTAAGAGCATGGTGTGTGATTTGTTATTCTGTAAAAAGAGCATTTTGAAAAAACAGTGGAAATCAACTGCCTGTTGGTGAAATCAAGGAAAATCGTGTTGTGGGGGAATCAGAAGAAGCTGTTTCCTCATCAGGTTTGGCTTTCCTGCCTTGCATTTGAGAGCTCTTGTTATGCAAGTCATGCAGAACATGGAGAGACAAGAACAAAAATATAGATCCCACCAGGCAGTTCCTTTTTATAACCATTTCATCAACAATAATTTAGGAGTCTGTTCCTTTCAGCATTGAGCTCTCTGAATGTTATAGGGCGTGGCAGTACTATTCATGGGACTAGTGGAAACATACTTTACCTAATCTTGATTTATGCCCCTAAATTTGTAGAAGACTGGCCTTCACTTTGCCAAATCCTCTCATGGTTCCTTTAGTGCTCAAGCATGAAAATCTGAACTCTGGCTAAATTCCCCCTGTGGCCATACAGTATATGAAACATCTGACTGTTGTTTTAAAAAAATAGTGGGATGCCAAAATAATAGAGAGGCAAGTAGAATCCTTTCCTGAAAGCAGTATTAAATATTGATAGTAAAGTGAAAGATAATTATTTTCTGAAGTCAATTTAATTTCAGAAGACTGCTCTTTATGTTTGACCTATATTTTTAGATGATACGGACCAGTGATGTTGAATTTTATTCCATCTTCATAAAGACAAAGGTGAGGTATTGGAAGCCGCTGAGAAGCACAGGAGGCAAGCGTGTGAGAAAGGCCAAATCGAAGCTTTGTAACTAATATGCTGGAACATTAAAAAGTACCAAATTGAACCTTCCCATGGAAGGTTTTCTGAGGGTCAGAGCTCAGTGAGGAGGCCCAAGATTCTGAAAGGAACATGCTGTGCAACCTTGAGGAAGAGAGGCAGGTGCACTATATATTGAATGAATCCTTGGGTAGAGACCTTGATATTGGGTTTTATAGGAATTCTAAAGAGGGACAAAAAAATTCTGACTTTGGACATTTAAAACTCTAATTATAAAAAGTTAAGCAAAAGAGTATTAGACATAGAGCATGAGTAATGATTGCATGTGTGTGTACACACACCATCTAAATCCTATATATACGGCCACACAAGCAGTGACCCACAGAAGTCTCTGCTAGAAACCTTGGAGTGACATTTAATCAGTCCTGAAGTTTCGTTGATTCTATTCCTTGAATGGTTCTTACATTCATTTCTGCTTCTTTCTAATCTTACCAAAATTCCTTTAGATTGGGGCACCAACATCCATCACCTGGGTTACTGTAATAATCTCCTAACTCCTGCCAGCTCGCAATTCCCTCTCCAACTCCTTCTGTGCACTGCACCTGGAGGGGCTTTTCTAAAGTGCACATTTGATCATGTTGCTTTTTTGCTTAGAACGCTTTGTTGTCTCTCAGGGTAAAATCTAACTTCTTAGCATTACCAGGCCAGCCCCTCCATCTTTTGGCCTCTGCTTTCTTCTGAGATTCATCTTTCCCACCTATGGTTCACCATTCTCAGGTCCACAAATCAGCATGCTTTTACCTCTGGTGCATTTTCATGGGAGTACCTTCTCCCTCCTTTGCTTCAAGTCCTCCTTTAGTTATCAAACTGAATGTCTTTCCCTCTGGGCAGGCTCTTTCAATCTCTCCAGACAGTGGGTCTCCCTCTTGTGCATTCTTATAGCACCTACTACAACATAAAACTACTGAAATGGCCTGAACTCATTTCTTCCCTCATGAGACTGTAATATTCTTGACAAGATCTATGTCTTGTCAATTTTTTATATCCTCCTACATGTTAAAGAATACTTGTTGAAAGATAAATTGAAATAGTAAATGAAATAATTGTTAGATCAACTTATTCACTGTGTGGCCAGTCAATCAACACATTTTCTGGGCCAACATGCAAAGTGTGAATTAGACTAAAATGGTCCCTGCTTTCATGGGCTAATGAGGAAGAAAGTAAGGAGAGACAAGAGTGCAGAGTATTGAAGAAAAAGAGAAGTGCTGGGTGAAACAAGAGAGGATGGCGGGGCAGGGGTGGGGAGCTCAGGAAATGTAGGGCACAATGGTGCATTTTTAGGAAAACTCCCTAAATGGGTATGAAACGACAGGCACAACTGTGGAAGTGTGTTTCCTTCTTAGGAGACTAAATGAGAATAATGTATAATTATCATGGTTTAAAAATAAGATATGTGAACACTACTGCAATCTATGGGTATTTATACTGAGCAAGAAGAAGTAGCATCTGCACTATTCTCTACTCTGCTTAAAGCCAATTTGTATAAAATTTGTATAAAATCCTACTTGCTTTTCTTTTTTGATATGTGTAATTTGAAAGAAACTTGTTGCTCTGTGTCTCAAATAGGGCCAAAAACCTTTTTAATTGGACTTCAACTTGGCCCACAATTTCTGCTCCAGGGAAAGTAATAATATGGTTACACTCCCCCTTGCCCTTTGCTGAAAGTGTTGCCTTGTACTTTCCAGGACCCTAAGAACCCTTCTGTGACCCACCCTAAGAACCAGTGAATCACCAACTGTGGGAACATATGAAACCGGGTAATTGAAAATTCCCAATTCAGATAGAATGCTGCAAGCAGTGCAATAGTATTTGGATTTGATATTGCATAACAGGGGTAAGGGCCTATGAAATTTGATGAATTTTATCTCTTGGTGTTCTGAGATTTCCATCTCATTGAAATAAAAAGAATTGTATTTTCTGCCTTAGAGAAATGGAGCATCGTGGCGTGCCACCGATTAAGAGCATGAGACCTGGAGTCAGGCTGCCAGTGGTTGAATCTCATCTCCTCAATTCCTAACAATGAGACTGGGGTGAGTTTCTCATTGGCTCCGGTTTCCTTGTCTGTAAAATGGGACAATAATGGTATGTATTTCTTTAGGGTTATTTTAAATTGATAAATATGTGCAAAATGTCTAGAACAGAGTCTGGTACAAAAGGAATATCCAATAAATGTTAAGTATTATAATTGTGGTTGTTGCTGCTATTGTTGTTGTTAGTGTTGTTTTTTGTATATTTCCCAACTTGGCAGTCCTACCATAAAGGCATCAGGAAAGGCTTTTCTGAGGAAATGATGTTTAAGTGACAAAAGGAGGGAAAAACTTTTCAGATAGAGTGAAGAGCAGACGGGAAAACCTAGAGACAATAGAAACCATGGTGTACTCAAGAAATGGAAATAAACCCTGTCTAGCTGGCGTGTCCGGAGCAAGGAAGAAATTAGTGGGGGTTGAGAGCATAGAGGGAAGTGGAAGCCAGATCCTTCATGGTCTTGAAGATCACGTTCAAGGATTTTGTCTCTTATTCCAAGATTAATGGGCAGCTCTGAAAAGTTTTAAGTGACAGTGTTGGTAAATAACAGAATGGCTAGACATTGTGTACAACCTAGGGTAGATAGATTAATCCTATATCAAAAGTTGAAGATGAGGGATGTGGTTTGATGGAATCTAATAGGGATCTGTAACTAAAATGAGAGTTGGAGATGTGTCGATTGTGGTAAGTCTTCAAACTTGAGGCTAGGAGTTTTGTTTGAATTTTAGAGCCAATGTAGAGCTATTTGAGCTGTCTGAGAAGCAAATAACATAACAGAGGGGTGTAAAGAATCTACTGATGGGGCCGGCCCTGTGGCTTGGTGGTTAAGTGCGCGCGCTGCGATGCTGGTGGCCTGGGTTCGGATCCCGGGTGCGCATCGAGGCACCACTTCTCCGTTCATCCTGAGGCCGAGTCCCACATACAGCAACTAGAAGGATGTGCAGCTACGACATACAACTATCCACTGGGGCTTTGGGGGGAAAAAATAAAATAAATAAAATCTTTAAAAAAAAAAAAAAAAAAAAAGAATCTACTGATGAGCATACTTAGATAAAGTTGCACCCGTGGAAGCCACTGATGCTGCTAAATCCAAATTGGTCGTGCTAAGCACAGCACATGGTCCTGAGAGGGAAGGAGAGCTGATACCTTGCAAAACTTGAACTTTTTTATCACTTAAGGTGTAAGATAAAGTACCTGTAGAAACATTTTATGAGTTGTATAGCTTTTGGACTCTTGTTTGGAACTCTTCATTCCAGCTGGTATAAATCAAAGTAAAATGTAATTATTCTAAGAGAATTTCACTTACTAGGGGCCAACCTATTTTGGAGAACCAAGAGTTAGGGATTTAAAAGTAAACTCTAGAGGACACATTTTTTTTTTTTTTTTCAGTTTATGAATGACGTTAATAGAAAATATAATCTTCATTCAAGTAATTTACCTCAACTGACCCCCAATATACACTCATCATGCACATGCAAACCAAAAGCAAGTGGGCTTTCCCACCCTGAATACGGAAACTCCATAAGGCTGAGGGTCCCACAATTTGTGGTTACCCCAAGTATCCGTTTTGGCTTGGCTCTTTCTCTCCCTGTGGCTGTGGCCCCAGGAAAACTCTTCTCCCAAGTCAGTTTCCTCCTCTTCAAAGTGGGAGTTGGAAACAACAGTATTTGAGAAAGATTTTGTAAACCTTGGGGAATGAGGCCTTCATGTGAGGCAAGAGTGGCTGTCAAGGCTCCTTAGGAGAGGTTAGAACATCCAGCAATCAGTCCTCCTCGGGCTGCCCTGCATCCTGCACCCCATCTGCTGTCACCCTGTGGCAGCCCCCAGCATGCCTTGGGGCATCTCTCCTCTGTGCTCTCCCTCCCATTACTGACCTTGCTCATCCATCACTTCTTTGTTTCTTTTGTAATGATCTATGTGTCTATCCCTCCATCAATCACACAGTTTTGATTTTGATTACTGTAGCTGTAGAATAAGTCTTGAAATGGAGCAGATTGATTCCTCCCACTTTATTATTCTTTTTCAAAATTATTTTAGTTTTTTTGCTTTTCCACATAATTTTTTGAATAACTTTGTCTATACTAACAAAAAAAATCTTGCAGGGATTTTGATAAGAGTGGCTTTAAACCTATATATTAATAATTAACTGATGCACAACTATCTTCCAGTTATAGAAATCTTTACTGAAGACAGCTGCTCTTTAGGAATGACAAGAACCTATATCGAATATGAATAATTTCCTCCTTAGCTGTTTTATAAGAATTGATATTCTAGAATAGCGTCCAAAATTAATTTGAGAGAAATATGTAAGAAGAAAATGGAATTTTCTCTTTAGTTTGTCATATTCTCAGAGCTGCTCTCATTTCTGAAATGTCTACCTTAGTGCCAATTTGTCAGATTCTTCCAGCTCCCAATCCAATGTTGGACAGAGACAACACATTTGAAGGATACAGTGTTAACTTTTGTGAAGGAAGGCGATGGGAAGACTGTGCTTCTTGGATTTTCCCACAAGAGCAACCTAATTACATCTCTTATTTAATTTTCTGTAACTCTAAATGTAAATTGGAAGGAGCTAGTAGATTTTACAAGGCAGTGTCCTTATTTCAGTGATATAATGGTGAACCATGCTGACATAAGGGGAGGTTCCACTTCATTACACCACTGTTTGTCATTTTTAACATTCTTCAGAAAATATATGGAACATATGGCATTTGATAGAAGAAGTCACTGCATCCTTATCTGACTTCCAAAGGTACTTTGAAGTAATTGTATGATGGTCTTAACTGTGAGCTTATTGATTGAATTTTAATTTTAACAGGGATCGATGAAATTTTGATTATTTATTAGCTATTTAACACTGTCAATAAAAAATGTTTTTATTCATCACTAATTATTTATATTTAGTGTATGTATGCTTTGCATTTATAATCATTAAAGTGTGATAAACAGTGGTCAATTATGCACAACATAAACCTTTTCAGATATAATACTAATAAAAACTAGATGTGCGTACTTACTGGCAGTTTATAATCCGTAATGGACCATGCACAATAAAATTATGAAATTATATTACTTAATGGTTTTATTAACCAGCTTATTTTAAATTGAAAAAGTAATTTATATTCATGGTAAAAAATTCAAACAGTGCAAAGATGATACAATGAAGGTGATTCTTCCCTCTGTAGACCCCTCCAGCACCCAGTTCTGTAGTGTGGAGGGATGGTTGTAGGTCCAACTGCTATTTACAGTATTTATGTGATAAAAAATAGTTTAAAGCCTCACTACCTCATACTAACTGCAAGCAAGGTCACTACAACTTGATGTAAAATCTGAATTATAGTATATTTCAAAAGAAATATAGCTTTGCTACTTTGAGCTATAATGAGTAATTGCTGACTGAGAAAGGGGAGGGTGGAGCAGAGCATTTATTTTAAAATATCCATTTGTGCTTTTCAAGAAGCTTTTACCCATATTAATTCTTTTAATGTAGAGCTGTTGATACTCTGGTGCTTTAAAAATAGTTTGCTTCCTTCACAGTTAGGTATGCAAAGTATTTGCCATGTTTGCTGCATTCTTTGCTTATCAAATTCCATTTTACAGAAAGCACAAAAGTGCGTTCTAGCTCAACAGCCTGAATGGCATTCGCGGGCATTCATATATCACGCAATTCAATCTACTGAAGTTATATAGATGCCTTGCTATGTTTCTATTAAGACCACGTATGTTATTTGTGAAAATACTTGTGGAAACATGAAGACCTCATATATAATTCTTTTTAAAGATTATAACGTGTTTCTGAGTACATGATCTTATTTTATCTCAGCAACTCCCTCTGATGTGCACATGGCAACCATTAGAATGTTAATCTCTAAACCAAGGTAATTGTTCTTCTTAGGGGATGTTATTGGGCAATTATTATTTGGAAAAGACAACGATAAAGAGGAATAAATCTTGTTGGAGAAGGTATAAGTACAGGAGGGAGAAGTAGAGAAAGTTATAGAAATAAAATTTTATAACCCAGTGGCGAAAGGACTGGAGGAGGGGCAATGGAAGTATACTGTTACAGAGTTCTTACATTACTCAAAATGGTACAATATTATTTGAAAGTGGACTGAGATAAGTTAAAGATGTAAATATAAACCCTAGAGCAACTATTAAACATATAAAACTATAAATAATAATATAGCAGTGAAGATAAAGTGAAATACTTTTAAAAATCCTCAATTAATACAATGAAGGCGGAAAAGACAAAAAAGAACAAAGAACAGTTGGCCCAAATAGAAAATATAGGAAGATGTTAGACTTAAACTCAGCTATATTGATAATTACATTAAACATAAATAGTCTGAACACTCCAGTTAGAAGTCAGAGATGATCAGACTGGATTAGATAAAAAGCAAGAACTAACTATACGCTTTTTACCAAAAAAAAAATGTACTTTATATATCAAGACAGATAAGTCAAAAGTAAATGTTGGAAAATTATATTGTGCAAACCATAACTGTAAGAAAACTAGAATGTCTATATTAATAATAGATAAAATAAACTTTAGCATGAAAATATTTCTAATGATCGTTCATAGCAATGAAAGCGTCAATTTGTCAAGAAGATATAAAAATCTTAAAACTGTATGCAGATTATGACAAAATTTCAAAATACTTGAAGCAAAAACTAAAGATGTGAAATGAGATAAGTGCACAATTATAGTTGAAGATTTCAATACTGTTCTTTGAGTAATCAATAGAATATGTAGACAGAAAATCACTAAAGAGATAGAATATTTGAACAATATTATAAAAAACTCAACCTAATTGACAACTGTGGAATATTGTACCTGACAACAGCAGAATACACATTCTTTTCAAGTGCACATGGAACATTCACTAAAATAGACCATACATTAAGCATAACAGGACTCTTAATATACTTAAAAGATTTAAAGTCATGCATAGTATGTATTTTGAGCGCAAAAGACGTAAATTAAAATCCGTTAAGGGGCCAGACTGGTGGCGTAGTGGTTTGTGTGCACACTCCGCTTTGGCAGCCCAGGTTCTGCAGGTTCGAATCCCGGGCGTACAGTGATGCACCGCTTGTCAAGCCACGCTGTGGTGGCATCCTATATGAAAAAATAGAGGAAGATGGGCACGGATGTTAGCCCAAGGCCAATCTTCCTCAGCAAAAAAGAGAAGGATTGGCATTGGATGTTAGCTCAGGGCTAATCTTCCTTGCACACACACAAAAAATCCTTTAATAATGAAAAGTAAGTTTTGAGGGGATTATAAAAATCCCCAAATAGAAAAAATCACAAAGAAAATTAGGGGATCTTTTGAACTGAATCATAATGAAAACACAATATATTAATTTTTTTCATGAAGCCAAAGCAGTGCTTAGTGGGAAAGTTAAGCTTTAAATGTTTATGTTACAAAAGGAAAAATGTCTAAAATTAATGTCTTAAGGAAGAAAATAAGAAAGAGAGGAAATCAATGAAATAATGAAAAAATCTATAACACTGCAAGCTTGTTCTTTGAAATCATTAATGAATTTGATAAACTTGCAAGACTTAACAGGAAAAAAATAGAGAACACACAAATGTCCAACATCAGAAATGAAAAAGGAGACATCAATCCAAATCCTACAGACATTAAAACAATAACTAGGGAATATTATGAAAAACTTATGCCAATAAATTTGACAAATTAGATGTAATGGACAAATTCCAAACTTACACAATAAGAAATAGAAATTGTAAATAGCTCTACAGCTATTAAAGAAATTGAAGCAATAATTAATACCTTTCTTACAGTCTGAATGGCTTCTCTAGTGACTTCTATTAAGCATATATGGAAAAAGAAATACCATTCCTACATGAATATTTCAGAAAATAGAGGAGAAGAGAATACTTTCTAAACTCATTTAATGAGGTTAAAATTATCCTGATAAAACTGATACATTAAAAACAAAACAAAACAAAGCACAAAACTACAGAATCTCTCTCAGGAACATAAGTGGAAAACAAAATCCTTAACAAAATCAAATCAAGCAATATATGAAAAGGAAATACATCATGACAAGATGGGATTTATCCGAGAAATGCGAGGTTGTTTAAACACGTGAAAACAATAAACATAATTCACTATGTTAATAGAAGAAGGAAAATTAACAGTATAATCATGTCAAGAAATGCAGAAAAAGCATTCAACAAAATTAAATAACCATTCATTAATAAAAACTCTCAACAAACTAGGAATGGAAGAAAACTTCCTGAATCTGATAAAAGACATCTGTGAAAAATCTAAAGTGAAGGTTATTATTAATGCTGAAAGACTGAATACTTCTCCTCTATAACTGGGAACAAGATAAAGATGTCTGCTTTCACCACTTCTGTTCAACATTGTAGTAGATGCCCTAGCCAGCATAATATGTAAGGAAAATTAAAAAAAGACAAACAGATTTAACAGGAAGAAGTAAACTATTTTTATTCACAGAGAGCATTTTTGTGTATGTAGAAAATCCTAAGGGATCCACAAAAAAGTTACTAGAGCTAATAAGTGAACTTAGGTTGCAGGAAACAAGGTCAGTATACAAAAATCAATTTTATTACTGTACATATGCAACAAACAATTGAAAATGAATAAAAATACCATTTACAAGGGTATCAAAGCATAAAATATTTGGGGATAAAATTTAAAAATATATGCAAATTCTATATACCGAAAACTAAAATATATTACTGAGAGAAATTAAAAATCTAAGTGGAAAGATATACTATGTCCATGAATTAGAAGACTCAACACTTTTAAAATGTAAATTATTCCCACATTGAAATATATACACAAAACAATCCCATTCAGAATATCAGTGGACTTTCTTCTGTGTGGTAGAAATTAGCAACCAGTTTTTAAAATTTAAAAGGATATACAAAAGCTAAAGCAGTTTTGAAAAAGAAGCAGCAATTTGGAGAATGTACCCTATCTGATTTCAAGACTTATTATAAACCACAGAAATCAAGACAGTGTGGTATTGGTATAAGAAAAGGCATATAGATCAATGACCAGATAGAATGTCCATAAAAATATAGAGACATACATATGGTCAAATGATGTTTATCTAGAGTGTCAAAGAAATTCAACAGAGTAAGGATAGTCATTAAAACAAATGGTATTGGAAAAACTAGATATCCATATGGAAAAAAGTGAACCATTTCACTTTACACACTTATTTCACGTTACACACTTATTTACGCCTTACATGCTTAGGTAAAAGCAAAACATAATTCTAAAAGAAAACATAGAATAAAATCTTGATCTTTTCTTAGGAAACAAAAAGCTTGAACCATCAATGACAAAAATTAATATATTGGATTTTATTAAAACCAACAAGTCTATTCTTCAAAAGACTGTAAAAATGGAAAGGGAAGCCACAGATTGGGAGAAAATATTTTCATACACGCATCTGAAAAATGGATTGGTATGTAGAATATATAATTAACTCTTATAATTCAATAATTCAGAAAACCCAATATGAAGTGTACAAAAGATTTGAATCAATAGTTCACACAAGGAGGTATATAAATATGATAATTCCATGTAAAGATGTTCAATATCATTAAACATCAGGGAAATATAAATTAAAGCCACGATGGGGTCCTATTGCATATCCACTAGAATAGCTAAAATTAAAAAGACTGAAACAGACAAAATGTTGGTGACAATGTGTAGCAACTGGAACTTTCATATATTGCTAAGGGGAGTATAAAATGTTACAGCCACTTTGAGAAACTATTTGACAGTTTCTTATAAAATTAAACATATAAGTTCTCTATGACCCAGCAATTCTACTCATAGGTTTTTACTCAAGAACAATTAAAAAAAATTTATCCACAAAAAAACTTGTATAAGAATGGTCATAGAAACTTTATTTCTAATAGCTAAAAAACTGGAAACAATCTCAATGTGTATCAACAAGTGAATAGATAAACAAATTGTGGTATATCTATACAAGGAAAACTAATCAACAATGAAAAGGAATAAGTTATTGATACAAGCAACACTATTGATGAATCCCTAAAATGCCATGCTGAGTGAAAGGAAGCAAGATACAAAAGCATGCATACTCTATGATTCCATTCACATGAGGTTCTAGAAAAGGCAAAGTTGATTTACAGTGACAGAGAACAGATCAGTGGAGTGGAGGTAGGTTTGGGGAGGGGCTTAACTGCAATGGGGCAAAAGAGGATATTTTGGAGTGATGGAAATATTATATATCTTAATTGTGGTACTGGTTATATTTGCCACAACCCATTGAAATACAAATAATGGTATATTTTATTATTCCTATTTATACTTCAATAAAACTGATTAAAAAAAACAGAAAATTGTGGAGATCCTCTAGTCTAAAATAAATCTACCTTAAATAAATAAGGATAAATTATTTCCCTTTTTATAATGATATCATCCTATCTCTTCAAAATGCCCCTCAATTTTTCCCTAAACTACCAATCCAGATATTCTGATTCATTCACCAAATATTTATTGAGCAAATACAATGTGCCACAAAATATACAACGTGCCTTATATATATGAGACAAGAAAAAATAAATTTATACATACTTGTACTGAATTGAATGATGTCCCCCCAAAATTCATGTAGCTGGCCCTGATGGTCCAGTGGTTAACATTCGGCACTTTCACCTCCATGGCCTGGGTTTGTTTCCTGGTCAGGGAAACATGCCACCTGTCTGTTGGTTGTCATACTGTGGCAGCTGTGTGTTGCTGTGATGCTGAAAGCTATGCCACCAGTATTTCAAGTACCAGCAGGGTCACCTATGGTGGATAGGTTTAGGCAGAGCTTCCAGACTAAGACTAGGAAGAAGGACCTGGCCACCCACTTCCAAAAAAACTTGCCATGAAAACTCTATGAATAGCAGGGGAACATTGCCTGATATAGTGCTGGAAAGAGAGATGATGGCACAAAAAAGACTGGGCAGGGTTCTGCTCTGCTATACACAGGGTCACTATAGGAAATGGAATCAACTCTACAGCACTAACAAGGAAAAAAATTAATGTCCCTCCAGAACTTATGAATGTGATCTTATGAGGAAGTAGAGTCTTCATAGGTGTAATCAAGTTAAGATGAGGTCATACTGGATTATGGTGGGCCCTAATCCAACAACACTTGTCCTTTTAAGAGGAGGGAAATTTGGATATGGAGACATGGACAGAAGGAAGACGATGTAAAACACAAGGAAGACAGCCATGTGAAGACAGGCAGAGACTGAAGCGATTTATCTACAAGCTAAGGAATGCCAACAATTATCAGCATCCACCAAAAGCAAGGAAGAAGCAAGAAGAGTCTCTTCCCCTATTTCAGGGAGAGCATGGCCCTTTCAACACTTTGAGGTCAGACTCCTAGCCTCCATTTCTGTGAGAGAATAAATTTCTTTCGTTTTAAGCTACCCAGTGGTGGCACTTCATTATAGCAGCTCTAGGAAACTGATACAATACCCAGATTTGAAGTGTGATGTAAGAAACTATCATGGTGCCAAGGAAGAGTTAAAATAATATTAGTTTGGATTCCCAAGGAGAATCTCTTAATGAAATGATCTCTAGCTCAGATGGAGAGCTAAGTAGCGGTTAGCAAGATAAAGATGAGGGTGATGAGGAAGAGAAAGGTACCCAGGCAGAAAGAACAGCATTCACAAAGTCTCTGAGTCAGGAAAGATCTTGCCGTATTTCTAGATGTGGAAGAGAAGACAGCTTGCTGGAGAGTGAAGAGCAGAGATGAGATTGGAAAGAGCATGCCTTTTAGGACACGTTAAGGATTTGAATTTTATTCTAAATGCAATGGAAAGCCATTTTATGGTTTTGAGCAAGAGATTGATGTGATCAAATAAGATTTGTTTTTTTAATTGATCAGCCTAACTTATCTATGGAGAAGTCATAGGAATACAGGAGAGTCGGCAGAAAAGGAAATTAAGAGAAGTCAAGAGGGTAACTATTGTAGTAATTCAAGTGACAGACATCATTGGATTAAACTAGGGTGGAGAGATGGTGAGAGGCAGATTTATTTGAGAACATTTATGGAGGTAGACTCATCAGAACTTGGTAGTGGATTGGATGTGGAGGTGAAGGAGAGGGTATTTTAAGAACAACTCTCAGATTTCTCACATGAACAGTTAGGTGGCTGAAAATGCTATTTACTATGATCAGAAGACTGAGGGTGAAACAAGTTTGGCAGGAGAAGATCAGAAGTTTCTTCTTGGACCTTCTGAATGTGAGATGCTTGTGAGATAGCTAAGTGGCTGTGTCTAAGAGATAGTTGAATAGATGAGCCTGGAGTTTAGAAGAGAGGTCTGGGATGGAGATACACATTTAATAGTTGTAAATGTATAGGTAATATTTTAAATAATGGGAGGTAATAAGAACATCTAGGGAGAGAGTACATAGTAATTAAAGACCTCACACTGAACCCTGAGGAATTCCAGACTTCAGAGTTGCATAAGAAAAGTAGTCAACAAAACTCTCTGAAATGGAGCAGCCAGATGGGTAGAAGGAATATCTGGAAAGAATACTGTAATGGAAGCCAAGAGATGAGAGTGTTACACAAATGAAAGCTTATTCAACTGTAAAAAAATAGTTGAGATGCCAAGTACGGTAGACTGTCTTACTCTTTATCAATATTCACTGCCTCTCTCTGTTAAAGTCATGCATGGCCATGGACTTGCTTTGACCAGAAATGACATGAGTCACTGCCAGCTAGCACATACTTCACCTACTCTTTTTCCGTTAGCCATGGTACAAGCCATGTTCTAGGTAGAGGATGCTCTACCAGCTTGGTTCCTAGAGTGAAAGCAAAGTGGAGCACAGCCATAGCTGATCCATGATGACATGTAACAGGAGTGAAAAATAACATGTTTTTGTAGTTGTTTGGGTCTTTTGTTACTGAAGCAAAATCAAGCTTATTTTGAGTGATAAACTAAGATACAAGCAGAAAAGAGGACTTTGGATTTAGCAACATAAGTATTTGGTGACATTTGAAAGAGCATTATCAATGGCATGGTAGGAGTAGATACCAGTATAAAATTAGGTGAAGAGTGAATGGGAGATGAGGAAATGGACATCTTTTTAAGATACAGATGGAATTAAAGCACATTAGAACATTGAAAGGGATGATTCAGTAGAGAGGGAGAGGGCTGAAGATGCAGGAGAGAGAGAGAATGACTGGAGTATAGTTTCTAAAAAGGGGAGAGGAGAGAAAAAGTAGGTAGACTGGAATTTGATAGGACCTATGCTTCAATGGGAGGGAAGAAGGAGCAGATGGGGTTGCACATCCAGGGCTGGAAAAATTTGCAATTCTAAATAAAGCTGGATGTCTTAAAAATATTTATGTTTTAGGAACCAATCTTCAACTCAATTT
Organism: Ceratotherium simum simum; assembly: GCF_057802395.1. Lineage (NCBI taxonomy): Eukaryota > Metazoa > Chordata > Mammalia > Perissodactyla > Rhinocerotidae > Ceratotherium > Ceratotherium simum. Next base: position 53,345,997 of record NC_141907.1, on the reverse strand, counting down.
TATAGCTCTATTTTAGAATGTAGAGATTTGATACAGCTTCTTATGTAAACCCTCAGTCTGAAAAACTAGATTTGGTTAAAAAAAAAAGAAAATCCCGTTAGGTTTCCATCTGCTTCATTCAGATATAGGGTAATTCTACTTATATTTATAAAATTCTTTTCCTTTAAGATACCTGGGTTAAAATCTAGGAGGTGCTGAAAATTTCTCATCTTTATGAATCAGACAAAGTGATTGATCCTTTAAGTAAAGCTTTACTGATTATATTGATTTATGCATGCTCTGCCCTGCTCTATACCTCTAAGCATCAGAGCCTCCTGATCCTCCTATCCAAAAACATTTCCAGAATCTGCTTTAGAGCTTATGGCGCTTTTTGCTTTTGGGACTGATGGAGAAGACACTACAAGCATTTTGGGGAAAGTGGGGCTTTAATTTATTTTCTAGAGAATAAGTAGTATTACACATATCATGATAAAAATGGATAAGCATGAAATGATTTATTTCCTAAAAGAATACAGGGATATTTTACAAGATGCAGTGTAATTGTTAGGATTTGTCCCCGGCCCAGTCTAATGTTGACAGGGACACAGCCAGTATCTGTCTGAAATATTTTCCCCAGGGCTTGTTGAATGGCAAATGTAATTCCTGGGGGAAAGCTTGATGTTCGTAGTCACTGAAGTCCTTGCACTTGAAAGTCAGGATAAAAGCTTATTCTTTGGCTCTGACAGCTTGGTGGATATATTCAAGCTGCATCTTGTGGGTTCTTAATACTTGTATTTTCACAATATTAATTGTAATTTCCCAAGCTCCTGTTAATTTCAATTGCATTTATCATATCTTTTTTGACCATTCCGGTGTTGAAAGACTCTGGTGAGATCTCTATATTTGCACTTGAGGGCTTAGTGGTAGGGAGGATAAGTGACCTTTCCTCTTCCTTCTCTTCCTCTTCTACCTCTCCTTCATCATCTTCTTCCTTTTCCTTTTTTTTGCCTCCTACTCCTCTCCTCCTATTTATTCTTCTCCAGCCTATATATTAGCTAAATTAATTATTCAGTATAAACAATCTTACAGACTAGATTGCTCTATAAATTAATAAAATTACTTAAAGAAGTCTATCACATTATACATCTATTGATGCCAAACATTCAGTAAATTTCAGGTGTCACTCACACCCATTTGGATATTATCTCTTGTTGCATGTATATGTGAGTGGCCAAGTACCTACATAAGATGCTTAATAGAGGACTAATTCATAAGACTTTTTTTTTTTAAATTATAAATGTCTAGGAATATCCTCATCTTTCATATAAACTGATCTTGGTCTCATGTTGACATCTGCCCAAGTGTTGTAAGGCCTAAAATTTCAAGTGCTGCCTTGATATCTTTATGCCTCACAGGGCCCCAAAGTCCTATCTGTGTTTTTCTGCTCTTATCTGATATGCTCCCCACCAGCAGGAAAGGCTTCCCACCCAGCTAGTTCCCCTATCATCTGGACTAGCTGCACTCCACCTGGTCCTCAACCTAATGGGTTTCACTTTCCTTCCAGCTCATGAAATTATTCAAATAAGCCAATCACATTCTACAGCAGGAATAAGGGGGCACCTTACCCTCTTGTTACTGCGAAGCTTGCCACCCACAGCCACTGTTGGTTCACTCTGCTCCTGAGTGTAACCCCTATGTTGTCCTGCATGGTGCACAGTGTCTTTTTTCTCTGAGTTGTGAGTATGTGACTAACAAACTTTTCTCAATCTCATGTGTCCAGTGTCAGGTATCATGTGCTCAATCATCTTGTAATATTTAGGGCGGGAGATCCCTCCTTCACCAATGGGATGAATAGGAGGTGATGAGAAATATTTCATTTCTATCCTCATAGAATAAGAACAAACATCATAGGCTGCTGGATTTTAATCAGGTTTAGAGTCTGTTCCCTATCATTAACCTAATTTCACTTTTATTTTCATTTATAAACTTTAAAAGAGTGGCAATTTTTTGACAATATTTAAAAGTTTGGATAGATAGGCCATTGCTTCTGTCCTTTTCAGCCATTTTCAATAATTTATATACATTTGTACACATACATGCATATTTTGAGCTACGTTAGCTTTTATAGTGGTTTTGAACACAGTTAGTAGAAGTTGCCTTGACAATTTGACTGGAAAGAATATTAAAAAGAAAAAATGTAAATGATCAGCTTATTTAAAAAAATTGTTGCCTATCAAAGTGATTCTTCAACTCAAACAAATCTGTCATTCAGGTTTTATGTGTATATCTAACAGTGACCCTGTTGTCTAGAAAAACTCTTTTGAACTTAAAACAAAAAGTTAGTGAGTCACATTTAAACCTAAGTGTAATAGTGGCTAAAGCTTTCAATAACATAAACAACCAGTGGAAGTTATAACTAAATTTCTTTACCCAAATTATACTTTCTAAGTCAGTGAAGCCTTAAATTAATGAATTCATTCATTTATTGATTCAGCATGTATTTATTATGCTCCTGTATGTATTAAGTTAACTACTTTGGTGGGTGCTCAGAGGATACTAAAAATTGTGTAGAACATAATACTAGGCTAACATATAAAGCCAAACTCATAAAATTACAGAATTTTAGAGTTGGGAAAGACTTTAGAATTTCTAAACCAAGGCTCAGAAAGTCACAGGGACTTGCCAAAGATCACACAAACCCTGTTAGGATGAAATGTGTGTTCCCAGCCCTGCATTATAGAAGTGATTCAATGAATGGCAGTGACATGAAAAGCAATTCTCTTTCAAGTGCCAAAACATGTGAAACAATCAAAAAATGTTATAGGAGATAAGAGAAATATATGTAGGTAGTCCTTATATATGAGTCCATGAAGAAAGTAGGTTTTGAGCTGAGTCCAGAAATGGTTTACTATAACTTTCATGTGAAAGGGAAAAAGTGTAGGACATTTCTATTAAAAAGAGTATCAGAAGCAAGGTGCTCTGTAGTTAGTAATGTGGTTAATGTACGCTTGGGTCGGTAGAGTGACTGACTGAATAAGAGGTTAAATTGTTTTCTGGCAGTAACAGCAGATAGTAAAAAAGTTAGAAAAGCTTGGTAAAGTAAGTTAGCAAAAATGTTAGTAAAGGACTAGTATTTCCATGGCTTTGAGAGTTAATGGGGTTGCAGAATACTTCTAAAATAAACAGAAAGCAGCTGAGGCAGCTGAGAAGTCAAGCTCAGCATTGAGTTTGTCGTCTGCCTACTGAGAAGTTTGAAAGACCAATTTAATTTCTGTGGGCACTGGAAAAAATTGCTCCCACCTGCCACATCTCGTCATTCCCCATCCCACCTCACCAAAATGGATTCCTGTTAACGACCAGACATGTTCACAATTGTTTGAACCAATGTTAATAATGATTACCATTTATGGAACATCTACGGTGTGCTCATGCACTGTGATGCAAATTAGAAGACCTTTCTCTCTTATTGGAAAAAGTGGTATCTTGTTGGGATAGATATATGCTTCTCTCTTTTTTAGCTAGAAAATGAAAGTTATCCATCACTCATGCCTAGAGGGGGGAAGTGAGGTGCACCTTTTGTACCAGCATCTTGAGAGTAACTCAGCTTGGAAATTGACTCATATTTGGGCTTTGAAGCTGTCATTTCCCCTATGAGAAGATAATTGTAATAGGGCCAGAACTGACAAGTGGTATTTTGATGTAAACAATGAACAAACCGACAGATCAATAAATGCTGAGCAAGGCATGCTTCACCTCAGATTATATTGACTTACTGCAAAAATAATGGAGCGACAAAATGAAAATGTGTTATGTTTTATCTGAGTTATGGTTGTAGTAATATATAAGGTAATAGATTAACTCGGATAAGACTTGCTGCAAAAGGAGCATCAAGCACAACCATAAGAAAATCAATTTGCAAACATCTTCATGAAAGCAAGTTTCTAAGAAACAATCAGCACACTTTACTAAAGAAAAATACCTGTCACACTTACTTATTCTCTCTCTGTAATAGAGGACCAGATGGGCCAAAATTACATTTTATTTTAGCTAAGGATTTGACCTTCAACAGAGGTTATTTTGGTAATGTTGTTACTCAAAGGCATCAGGTCAATGTTCCAGAGGGTCCAAAATTTAAAATCTTGAGTGCTTTTTGACAAAGTCTTTAAGTAAAACTGTGATAGACAGTGATATGCACCTTCAGACTTAAGTATGGTAAGTAGACAGCCTCTGGCTGTTAACTCTTTCGTTTCCACCTCAGCCTCTGAGTCAAGATCATGTTCTTCTCAGGGTGGCCTTAATCAATGACTAATCAAGACTGTGCTATAAAGGACAGGCTGATTCCACCCAACATGGGAACGTTCTGACAGGTAATTTTTACAAGAGCTCCCTGTTGGCTGGCAGAGACTTGTCAGAATCTTCTGCTTAGTTCTGTTTTTTCTCTTTTCTTTACATAGATGTTGCTTGCCAATAAATCTTTTGTACTCCTAACTCTGTCTCAGGATCTGCTTCCTGGAGAGCTCAATTGACAGACACAGTGGTACTGGAAGAGGTCTAATAAAACAACTGGTAATGGGCCGGCCCCGTGGCTTAGTGGTTAAGTGCGCGCGCTCCGCTACTGGAGGCCTGGGTTCAGATCCCGGGCATACACCGTCGCACCGCTTGTCCGGCCATGCTGAGGCCGCGTCCCACATACAGCAACTAGAAGGATGTGCAGCTATGACATACAACTATCTACTGGGGCTTTGGGGGAAAAAAAGGAGGAGGATTGGCAACAGATGTTAGTTCAGGGCTGATCTTCCTCACAAAAATAAATAAATAAATAAATAAAAGCTGTTTAAAAAAACAACGAGTAAGATGGAATTTGGGGTCTGGATTGTTCACCATCTGGATGGCAACGAGGATCCTATTCCAGGTGGTATTCCTGGCACAAGGACCCTATTCCTGGCACAAAGTCGTGGCCCAATTGCTAAAACTTGTGTTCGTAGTGACTTTGGAGAATTTTCTGAGAAAGGAGATACAGTGGGAAAGCACAAAATGCTGATGACCTAACTCAGGATTTAATATTTAACCAAGCTCAAAGATGACCCAATGCTTAGTCAAGGCAGGACAATTATGCCAAAGTCAGCATCCTGCTTGGGAAAACCTGCACCCTGGCACATCTGGGTGGATGCTCCTAAACCTTTTGACTCCACAAATTTCTCTGACCCCTTGGAGCCTTGAGAGGTGGTCCATGATTCCTTATGAAGAGCTAGCACATGTCCATGTGGAAGATACTGCTGAGGCCTCTTTCTTGTAAGGTAACAGAGACTTTTCCCAGGATTAACCCTCACTCCTCTCTTAGCTTTCAGGCCAATAACCAGGGTTAAGTAGAAACGTAACCAAGCTGGAGATGTGTTGGGCATGATATGGGAAGAAAAGACTTCATGCCAAAGGATCTCTAAGAACTATCCAGCATGAATCAGCAGAAGCTGCAGGAATTTAGTTGGGACTGGATTTTGGGGGTGCCAGAATTAAATCAAAGGGGCCAGAATATAAATTTAATAAGGGAGAATATATTGATTAGGAACATGCTTTCAGGCTATTGGCTTAACATCCTAACAAGGGCCCAGGTGATGGGACAAACTTGCTGCAAAGGTGACTCCTAGAAGCAATAGCCCTGATTGAACAAAGTTGAAATGCCTGAATTGCCATGAAAGATGGTAGAGGAAAGGATTAAAAACACTTGAAAATGAATGTGCTGGAATGGATATATTATATGAGACCAGAAAACCCATCAGAAGACCTACAGTAAAGCTAGGAGGACATGCATTCACCAAGCCCATCAGGAATGCATTGGTGAAAGGGGTTCCAGTATCACTAAAATGTTTAGCAGTGGTTCTTCTCTGAAACTCAGGGCTTATGGGAGGGAGGTTGTCATGGAACTTGACTTTTTGATAGCAATGGGGATGAAGTAGCTCTGAAGCAATATAGGCCAGGTTGTAGCGCTTAAATTCCAGACACCAGGGGTCACAATTATTGTAACTGTTAAGGTTAGAGTGGCAGCCCAGGGGGCTGGGCGTACAGAGTTGTGGAAATGGTTTATGGAATGCAGCATGTCAGAGGGCAAAATAAATGGGCAGCTAACAAGGATACTTCTTAATCTATATAATCAAAAGAAAGCCAGAACGGATGAACAGGAAACCGAAGGCCATAGCCCCAGTAAAATGCCACATCATCTGCCTAGTTTCCATACCTGTGCCAGTTTTCAGACCTGGAACCCACTGATTGATGAGGTGGCAAGGCCATCAGGAAAAAGGAACTTGTAACAGCACAGCAAGTATGTTCTGTAATCATTTCCTCAGTCTTTCCCCAAAGGAACAATAGCCACGTATTCAGGTTATTGTATATTGGGGAAAAGGAATACTCAAAGATTTTGTGTATTGAACACAAGGCTTCAGCTGTCATTGATACCCAGAGGGCTAAAACCTCATCATTGCTGCATTCTCATTAAAATGAGGGCATACGGGGACCAGGTAATAAATGTAATCTTGGCCAAATCTAGCTTAGAGTGGATCCACTGAGTCTACGGATCCAACTAGTTGTCATTTCGTTGGATCCTGAATGTATAACTGGGATTGGCATTCTTGGCAGTTGGAGGAACTCTTACACTGAGCCTTTGGTCTGTAGTGAAGAAGGCCAAGCAGAAGCCACTGAAACTGCCCTTCACTGGCCAGGGGGACAAGATGGAGATTAGTATTACTTTTAAAGATCTAATGAATCTCTATCATATCTTTGTTTAATTTCCAACCTGGCCACTGCAGAAACCAGATAGGTTCTGGAGAATGACTATAGACTACCTCAGTCTCAACTAAATGATAGCCCAATTTGCAACTGCCATGCCATACATGATATCATCCCAAGAGCAGATTAATATGACCTCAGGTACATTATTTCTGGCCATTGATTTGGTGAATGTAATTTTTTCTATTCCAATAGAGAAAGAGGGTCATAGTTTGCATTCAAGTAGAACAGAGAACAGTATGCATTCACAATTTTGCCCCAATGCTATGCTAACTCCTCTAATCTCTGTCATAATATGGTCCAAAGAGATAGTCCAAGACTTACTTGACATCCCACAAATCTTCACATTGATCTGTTACATAAATGATATCATGCTGATCAAGCACGGTGAGCAAGATATGGCAAGAATGCTAGAAGCCTCGGTAAGACACATGCCCTCCAAAAGGTGCGGAATGACTCTGACAATAAGAAACCAACTATGGGGGGAATTGGAGGAAGGTAGTCAAAAGGTACAAACTTCCAGTTATATGATTAAGTACTAGGGATGTAATGTACAACATGATGACTACAGCTAACACTGCTGTATGATATATAGGAAAGTTGTTAAGAGAGTAAATCCTAAGAGTTCTCAACAGGGGAAAAAAAAAAGAAACCAACTATGAGTTCCTGAAATGATACTATTCTTTGAGAAGACCAACCAGCCACTTGGTAGCAAGTTAACTATCTTGGGCCCCTTCTGTCCTGGAAACACTAGCAATTCCTTCTCATAAGAATAGAAACTTATCTTGGGTACTATCTTTCCTTCCTGCAGAGCCTCAATCAATACCATGATCCAGGGGCTTATGGAATGCTTGGTCCCCAGGCATTGAATCCATATAACATAGCACCTGACCAAGGGACCCACTTAGTGAAGGAGATGAGAAGGGGCCCATAACCATAGGATCCATTAGTTGAATTATATACTGCATTATCTGGAAGCAGCTAGCCTGATAGATCCCTGGAATGGTCTACTGAAGGCACAGCTGAAGCACTAGGTCAGAGGCAATACTTTGTGAGGATGAGGGGCCATATTCCAGGTGGTAGTATGTGCATTTAGTTAAAGAATTTATATGCTGCTGTGAACCCAATAGGGATAATTAATTGGTCTGGGGGTATAGGGGGAGAGGTACCCAGATTTATATGTTCTTAGACATAGATACTCCCTTTCTTGAGGCTAAATATCTTTAACTTTATCCCATGAAGGAATATCAGATATTTATTTTAGAAGAGAATATCCTGAGAAAAGCACAATGACTGCCTTCAAATAGTTGAAAGGTTGATACTATGGCCAAGAGGTAAATAGTAGAAGGAAAAAGTTATTAACCTAGTGCAGAAAAGACTTCCACAAAGAGTAAAGCTCCCTGTCACTGGAAGTGTTCAAGTAAAGTTGGGGCAAACACATCAAGGAGGTCATGGAAGAAACTTTGGGAGGGATTTTATCTAAGTGATGTGAAGACTCTTTCCTATTCTAAGTTTAAAGAATTGAAATTAAGATCTAAAACTATATGAGAGTCTATTCTCCAGAGTCTGTATTAACATGTTTGTGGAATTCAAAACAAAAGAAAAGGGGCTAAGATATAGAAGTTATAAGGTATATAAAAGATATAGGAAGGATATGTCATAAATAAAAAGAGCTAACAGGAAAAATTCTAAAGGTGTATTATAAGATCATAAAATCTCTTTCTCTAGAGAACTTAAAATCTATATAAAATCCTCTTCTGTTATCTGAGATAACAGAATTCTGGCCCATTCTAAGGAGGGTAACATAGCAGAGGTGAATAATATTTCAATGTCATTTAGTGTCTTGCCTGGTACCAAGATTTGATTCTTTGAATTTGTGCTGTCTTTGGAAGAATATGGAGTTTATTAAGGAAATTTTTATTTTAAGTTAGGAGAACCGTGTTACAACTGTACTGAAGAAAATGGCCATCTTTGGTTTTGGCTTTTTATGGTATAAGGAGAATGTTTTATTTCATATCATATGTGCATATGAAGAATAGCTCTGATATGGTAAAAACATGTAGTAAGATTTTATTTTATGTAAAGAAACAAAAATGGTGATAAATACATATTATGTTCATAAAGCCAATGAAAAAGGAAATTATGGCGTTAAATATATTGTAAAGCCTATATGAAAGCCGTAAAAGCCCAAAGAACAGTGAATAAAATAGTTTGCAACAGTTTGTTAGATTTTATTTTCATGTTTATATGAAAATTTCAATTTATATTTACGCATCATGTAGATGTTTATAAGTGGATTAAATACAATTTAGATTTGAGTGACTGGCTTCCAGAAATTGTATGACAGAGTGAACAGGCAGCAGGAATTTAGAATGCACCATGCTTTGGGGTGTTATTTGTAAAGTTAGAGAAAAAAATAAAAGACATGAGCCTTTCAGTTGTGAAAATTGATGGTAGAAAAATGAGTTAATTTCTTTTTTTTTTTTAAATTTTTGTTTATGGCAGTGACATTGGTTTATAACATTGTATAAATTTCAGGTGTACATCGTTATACTTCTATTTCTGCATAGATTACATTATGTTCACCACTCAAATACCAATTACAACCCATCACCACACACATGTGCCGAATTATCCCTTTCGCCCTCCTCCCTCCCCCGTCCCCTCTGGTAACCACCAATCCAATCTCTGTCTCTATGTGTTTGTTTATTGTTGTTATTATCTACTACTTAATGAAGGAAATCATACGGTATTTGACCTTCTCCCTCTGACTTATTTCACTTTGCATAATACCCTCAATGTCCATCCATGTTGTCACAAATGGCTGGATTTCATCGTTTCTCATGGCTGAGTAGTATTCCATTGTGTATAGATACCACATCTTTATCCATTCGTCCCTTGATGGGCATTTAGGTTGCTTCCAAGTCTTGGCTATTGTGAATAACGCTGCAATGAACACAGGGGTGCATGTCTCTTTACACATTGGTGTTTTCAAGTTCTTTGGATAAATACCCAGCAGTGGAATAGCTGGATCATATGGTAGTTCTCTCCTTGATTTTTTGAGGAATCTCCATACTGTTTTCCATAGTGGCTGCACCAGTTTGCACTCCCACCAGCAGTGTATGAGAGTTCCCTTCTCTCCACATCCTCTCCAACACATGTTGTTACCTGTCTTGTTAATTATAGCCATTCTGACGGGCGTGGGGTGATATCTCATTGTAGTTTTGATTTGCATTTCCCTGATAGTTAGTGATTTTGAACATCTTTTCATGTGTCTGTTGGCCATCTGTATATCTTCTTTGGAGCAACATCTGTTCAGGTCTTTTGCCCATTTTTTAATTGGGTTGTTAGTTTGTTTGTTGTTGAGATGCATGAGTTCTTTATATATTGTGGAGATTAACCCCTTATCAGATGTATGGTTTGCAAATATCTTCTCCCAATTGTTAGGTTGTCTTTTCGTCTTGTTGATGGTTTCCTTTGCTGTGCAGAAGCTTTTTAGTTTGATATAGTCCCATTTGTTTATTTTTTCTATTGTTTCTCTTGCCCGGTCAGACATGGTGCTTGAAAATATGTTGCTAAGACTGATGTCGAAGAGCATACTGCCTATGTTTTCTTCTAGAAGTTTCATAGTTTCAGGTCTTACATTCAAGTCTTTAACCCACTTTGAGTTAATTTTTGTGTACGGTGTAAGGTAAGGGTCTACTTTCATTTTTTTTGCACATGGCTGTCCAGTTTTCCCAACACCATTTGTTGAAGAGACTTTCTTTTCTCCATTGTATGTTCTTGGCTCCTTTGTCAAAGATTAGCTGTCCATAGATGTGTGGGTTTATTTCTTGGCTTTTGATTCTATTCCATTGATCTGTGTGTCTGTTTTTGTGCCAGTACCATGCTGTTTGGTTACTATAGCTTTGTAGTATATTTTGAAATCAGGGAGTGTGATACCTCCAGCTTTGTTCTTTTTTCTCAGGATTCCTTTAGCTATTCGGGGTCTTTTGTTGTTCCATATAAATGTTAGGATTCTTTGTTCTATATCTGTGAAAAATGTTGTTGGAACTTTGATAGGGATTGCATTGAATCTATAGATTGCTTTAGGAAGTATGGACATCTTAACTATGTTAATTCTTCCAATCCAAGAGCACGGAATATCTTTGCATTTCTTTGTGTCTTCTTCAATTTCTTTCAGCAATGTTTTATAGTTTTCGATGTATAGATCTTTCACCTCTTTGGTTAAGTTTATTCCTAGGTATTTTATTCTTTTTGTTGCAATTGTAAATGGCATGGTATTCTTAATTTCTCTTTCTGCTACTTCGTTGTTAGTGTATAGAAATGCAACTGATTTTTGTATGTTGATTTTGTATCCTGCAACTTTACCGTATTTGTTTATTACTTCTAAAAGTTTTCTGGTGGATTCTTTAGGGTTTTCTATATATAAAATCATGTCATCTGCAAATAGTGAGAGTTTCACTTCTTCCTTTCCAATTTGGATCACTTTTATTTCTTTTTCTTGCCTGATTGCTCTGGCTAGGACTTCCAGTACTATGTTAAATAAGAGTGGTGACAGTGGGCATCCTTGTCTGGTTCCTGTTCTTAAAGGGATAGCTTTCAGTTTTTCACCATTGAGGATGATATTAGCTGTGGGTTTGTCATATATGGCTTTTATTATGTTGAGGTACTTTCCTTCTATCCCCATTTTATTCAGAGTTTTTTTATCATAAATGGATGCTGTATCTCGTCAAATGTTTTCTCTTCATCTATTGAGATGATCATGTGATTTTTATTCTTCATTTTATTAATGTGATGTATTATGTTGATTGATTTGCAAATCTTGAACCATCCCTGCATAGCTTGAGTAAATCCCACTTGATCATGGTGTATAATCTTTTTAACGTATTGTTGTATGCGATTTGCTAGTATTTTGTTGAGGATTTTTGCATCGATGTTCATCAGTGATGTACATCGTAATTTTCTTTTTTTGTGTTGTCCTTGTCTGGTTTTGGTATCAGGGTAATGTCGGCTTCGTAGAATGAGTTAGGGAGCTTTCAACCCTCCTCAATTTTTTGGAAGAGTTTGAGAAGGATAGGTATTAAGTCTTCTTTGAATGTTTGGTAGAATTCACCAGGAAAGCCGTCTGGTCCTGGACTTTTATTTTTGGGGAGGTTTGTGATTACTGTTTCGATCTCCTTACTGGTGATTGGTCTATTCAAATTCTCTACTTCTTCTTGATCCAGTTTTGGAAGGTTGTATGATTCCAAGAATTTATCCATTTCTTCCAGATTGTCGAATTGGTTGGCATATAGCTTTTCATAGTATTCTCTTATAATCTTTTGTATTTCTGAAGTGTCTGTTGTTACTTCTCCTCCTTCATTTCTGATTTTACTTATTTGTGCCTTCTCTCTTTTTTTCTTGGTGAGTCTAGCTAAAGGTTTGTCAATTTTGTTGATCTTTTCAAAGAACCAGCTCTTGGTTTTATTAATTTTTTCTATTTTTTTTTAGTCTCTATTTCATTTATTTCTGCTCTGATTTTTATTATTTCCCTTCTTCTACTGATTTTGGGCTTTGTTTCTTCTTTTTTTTCCAGTTCCTTTAGGTGCATTGTTAGATTGTTTATTTGAGATTTTTCTTATCTGTTGAGATAGGCCTGTATTGCTATAAACTTCACTCTCAGAACCACTTTCGCTGTATCCCATAAATTCTGGCATGTCGTATTTTCATTTTCATTTGTCTCCAGGTATTTTTTGATTTCTTCTTTGATTTCTTCGTTGACCCAGTCGTTGTTCAGTAGCATTTTGTTTAATCTCCACATATTTGTGGCTTTTCTGATTTTCTTCCTATAGTTGATTTCTAGTTTCATACCGTTGTGGTCAGAAAAAATGGTTGGTATTATTTCAATCTTCTTAAATTTATGGAGACTTGTTTTGTGGCCTATATGTGATCAATCCTGGAGAATGTTCCATGTGCATTTGAAAAGAACATGTATTCTTCGGTTTTTGGATGGAATGCTCTGTATATATCTACTCGGTCCATCTGTCCTAGTGTGTCATTTAAGGCCAATGTTTCCTTATTGATCTTCTGTTTGGATGATCTATCTGTTGGTGTAAGTGGAGTGTTAAAGTTCCCTACTATTATTGTGTTACTATTTCTCTTTTTATGTCTGTTAATAATTGCTTTATATGTTTAGGTGCACCTACACTGGGTGCGTAGATATTTACAAGTGTTATATCCTCTTGTTGGATTGTTACCTTGATCATTATGTAATGCCCTTCTTTGTCTCTTTTTACAATTTTTGTTTTAAAGTCTATTTTGTCTGATATGAGTACTGCTGCCCCAGCTTTCTTTTCATTGCCATTTGCATGGAGTATCTTTTTCCATCCCTTCACTTTCAGTTTGTGAGTGTCTTTAGGTCTGAAGTGTGTCTCTTGTATGCAGCATATATATGGGTCTTGTTGTTTTATGCAATCAGCCACCCTATGCCTTTTAATTGGAGCATTTAGTCCATTGACTTCTAAAGTAGCTATTGATAAGTATGTACTTACTGCGATTTTTTAACTTTTTATTTTTTCTCAGTGTTTTAGTAGTCCTTCTCTGTTCCTTTCTCCTTCTATACAGAATTGATGGTCTCTTTAGTTTGACCTCTGTCTGAAAGCTCTACTCTTTAACTCCCCTCCTCCCTCATTTTATGTTTTTACATAAAATGTAAAGAGGTTAGATACATATCTAATCTCTTTTTTGTGCATTTGTATCCATTAACCTCTTATCATGGAAATAGATAATTTTTACTATTTGTGGTCTTCTCTTTCCCCTTAAATCAGTCCCTTTAACATTTCTTGTAGCACTGGGTTCTTGGTGACAAACTCCTTTAATTTTTGCTTGTCTGGGAAATTTTTGATCTCTCCTTCCATTTTGAATGATAACCTTGCTGGATAGAGTATTCTTGGCTGTAAGTTTTTTCCTTTTAGCACTTTAAATATATCGTGCCACTCTCTTCTAGCCTGTAAGGTTTCTGCTGAGAAGTCAGCTGATAGCCTTATGGGGTTTCCTTTGTATGTAACTTGACATTCTCTTGCTGCTTTTAGGGTTTTCTCTTTATCTTTAATTCTGGACATTTTGATTATGATGTGTCTTGGTGTGGGCCTCTTTGGGTTTATCTTGTTTGGGGCTCTCTGTGCTTCGTGTACCTGGATGTCTGTTTCCGTCTTTCGGTTAGGAAAGTTTTCATCTATTATTTCTTGAAATAGATTCTCTGCCCCCTTATCTCGCTCTTTTCCTTCTGGGACACCTATAACACGGATGTTAGTGCACTTGATGTTGTCCCAGAGGTCCCTTAGACTGTCCTCACTCTTTTCAATTCTTTTCTCTTTTACCTGTTCAGCTTGGGTAATTTCTTCTAGTCTTTCGTCCAACTTGCAGATCCGTTCTTCTGTATCCTCTACTCTGCTTTTGAGTCCCTCTAGTGAATTTTTCATTTCCAGTATCATATTCTTCATTTCTGATTGGTTCTTTTTTATATCTTCCATTTCTTTGTTGACATTCTCACTGAGTTCATCTATTCTTCTCCCCAGGTCAGTGAGCATCCTTAACACTCTTAGTTTGAACTCTCTGTCAGGTAGGTTGCTCATTTCTCTTTCACTTAGTTCCTTTTCTGGAGTTTTGTCCTGTTCCCTTACTTGGAATGTGTTCCTTTGCCTCCTCATTTTGCCTCTTTCCCTATGGTTGTGTCTACGTGTTAGGTAGGTGAGCTACGTCTCCTGCTCTTGGATAGGTGACCTTATACAAGTGATGCCTTAGGAGTCCTGCAGTGTGCTTCCTTCAGTTCTCAATTTTCCAGGGGTGACCTCTATGTGGGCTACGTGTGTCCTTCTGTTGTGGCCTGTTTGCTCTCCCTGTATGTGCCCAGGTAGGCTGAGTTATGCTCCTGGTCAGCTGTTGAAATGCTCAGCTGTTTGTAGTTGTTGTGGGCCCTTCAGTCTCTTTATCAGGTGTGGGAAGCCCCAGCACCGTTGGCTGCAAGTTCTAATACCACATTTGTGTTGAAGCATTTCTTTTAAGTGAGTAGGCCCCCAGCGTGGCAGGTTGTTAGGCTCAGGGGCTTACACTTGGTATAAGCCTCCAGCCTTTAGGTCTCTTGTCAGCTCTCTGAGGATTGTAGCTGTGTGGGGCTGGCCTCAGGCAGGGGAGCACCCAATTGTTTCAGGCTTTGGAAGGTGAGACAAACCCCCTATGTAGGTCTTTGAGAAGCACAAGTCTTCTGCAGCTGAGAAGCCCTGCCGCCCACAGACCCACACACACAGTCAACACAGTCCTGCCCCGTGTGCGTGCCCCGACCTCCTCAAGTGGACTCAGTCTCTCCACGGCAGGAGCCCCACACAGTCCACCGTCGCCCCACACTCTCCACCCGCTCCTTGTGCACGCCCTGCCCCACTGAAGTGGGCTCAGTTGCCAGACTGCAAAGAATCCAGTCACCAATCTATGCAGGCCCACAAGTTGCCTGAGGGCTTCTTGTTGGGTGGGGCCAGTCTCTAGGGTGGGCTGACTGCCCTGGCTGAGCTGGATTAAATCAGTGCTCTAGTGGGTGGGGCAGATCTGGCCTAGCAGGCCTCAGGGAGAACTCCAATGGCGTCTGTGTCAGCACACCCACACCAGGCCACAACAATGGCCGCTGCCAATGTCCCAGTCCCTGGAGAGGTCTCACCTCTCACCGAGATGCACTCAGGGCCTATCAGGTGAGTCTCTTTTCACCAAAGCACTATGCACCTTTCTTTCTGGTGATTTTCGGTTGCTTTCTGAAACAAGTGAGTTTGTGTCTGGGCCCTTCAAGAGCTGGTTTTAATTTCTTTGTGAACCAGGTTTTCTGGGGGTACTCCCCAATGTTTTAGTACCAGGCAAAGTCAGTTATTCTGCCACTTGTCTCCGTTTTGCTGGGTCCACAAAATGCCCACAGCGAGGGCGCTCCCCGGCTCAGGGCCCTGCTCCTCCAGGGAGGCTGCGGACCTGTGGGCTGCTCCCGGGTGGCCGTGAGGTGCTGCGCCTTGTGAAGGCGGCGTTTTTTCTCTCCTGAAGGGAGTTTCTGCCTCTTCCACCTCAATGAGGGTTGTCCTTTGTTACAGGAGTTCCTCTTATCCAGTTTTCAGTTCTCTCTCAGGGGTAATTTTTCCATGAGTAGTTGTAAATTGGCTGTGTCTGCGGGAGGAGGTGAGTTCAGAGTCTGCTTACGCCGCCATCTTGACTTCCCCCCCAAATTAATTTCAGTACAACAAAAATTTATTTAGTTTCAACAATTTGCTCTGCACTGTGAGCTATATGCCATCAGGAATCACAAGTCTAGTGTTTCTAATTTAATTTAGTATTTAGTGTTTCCCATCTTTTGAGAAACAGGACTCATTTTCATGAAGAGAGACACAATGGTGTCATGGAAATACCATGGGATCTGGAGTCCAATTTTGTTTAAAAAGATGTTCGAAAGCAGAGTAAGTATGACTGTTTCCACTTGGGTAAAACTATGTTTATTGTGCTTAGTCAATAGATTTAACATTTCTAATAATTTTGAGAAATTAAGAAAAATTTTATCATGTTTGGGCTAGATCAGCTGGCCAAGTAGAGAAACATTTCCAACTACAGTTTGGTGGAGTTATGTAAGTGAACTAATTAGCATGCCTACATACGTTTGCGAAGCATACACTGAAAATAGAAAAAAAATTGTATTCCAATAAATATGTGAGATCAACATTTCGACATTAATTGATTGAGAAAAAACAGCAGAGGAGATTACAAGCAGGCATTATACCTTTCTCTTTGTAAGTCGCTCCCACTTTTATTCTTGTTGATGGTTCATTAAATCTCTTAATTGAATAGTTCCTCTCCTTCCTTGAATCACTAACTTCCATTTCTACTCCACCTCTACACAACACTTGTATGAACTTAGACATTAGAGGCATGCCCCACCTCTGAGATCTAGAATTTGCCACTCCTCCTTTGTCTATAATCTTATGTATCTTCCCTTTTATTAATCTACATACCTTAGGCCAAGCTTGCTCACTCTCGCCATGCTCAGTACCCTGCTTGGATTGTTTTGCTTAGTCAAAGATATAATTAGGCCTTTCATTTTGGCATTGGTGGCAGTCCCTTTTAAAATGTGAGAATATTTTATTTGAGTATATATTTTCTCAAAATAGTACATATTACATCACACATTCAATGCTATGTAATGAAAGTGTTAACTTTTAAGAATGAAGTTATTAATTATATCCATTTCAACCTGAGTGGAGGTTTTGGGGTTGTAAATAACATTTTCAGATGAGGATTCATGGAAATGAATAAAAAGAACTCTTAGTCAATATATCATATGTTTTTAAATGTTGTTTTTAAGTGTCTTACCAGTGCTTATCAATATCGGGATCCTAGGGACAATGTTTTTCTTGAACTTGTCTCTAGTAGATAAGAAAGTGAATTTTAAATCACATTGTATATTCTATTCTATATTCTATTCTATAGATGAGCCCTTATTTTGATAAGCAACTTTTAGTGGAAATACTTAGTTGTAGTTTAAAATCTGTTTTCAAATCATTTACTCTTGAAATAGAAATGAATTATTACAAGAAAAGAAACCGACAAGGTAGAAAATAAATTTCATAGTTTTATTAGATGAGGCCACAGACTATAAGTTTAATCAAGAAACATTTACTGGTAATATGCAAAACAGAATATTTATCTAACTCTATCTACTATATCTAATTGGAGTGTTATATATTCTTCGCTGTTTTCTGCCCTACTTGTGCCCTGGGAAGCTGACAACCACAATTTGCATCACCTTGATTTTCTTGCCTTATTGATTTCAGCCAATGGAAGGCAAAAGCAGGAGATCAGAGGGCAGGAGAAGAGAGAGGTCAGAGTATTTATCCCCATTCCCCATCCTCTTCCCTGCCTTGCTGTGGTTCTGTCAGTGGCTGGTCCTACAGTTATACTTCTGGCAAGTAGCTCCTCTTTCACAGCCCTAAGACCTCTCTGGGCTTCACTAATACCCGTCCTTCACCCGTTTCCCTTAGATTCCCTTACAGGGATGGTAATGGCTTCCTGTTGTTGTTAGTTCCTGGGTGCTTCACCATTGCTTGTTTAAGATTTCCTTAAATCTGCTTACACATCTGTAAATAGCCCCTTTGTTCAAGAAACACTCAGGATTGCCATATGTTTCTTGGCAGAATCCTGAAAATTAACACCTTAATTTTAATTTATGTTACAGAGAGTTGAGAAAAGTCTGGGAAGGATAAAGTATTGGAAAAAGAATCAGCCTCACATCACCTTAAGATGTACCAACTTCATCCAACTGAAATAGGATCTTAGCATAACACAGATATGCAGAATAATGGAGCCTGCTTGTGGTCATTATGAGCTAAGGCATCATTCTGACTACTTGACTAATCATAATGCTATAGGATGTAGAATATAAGTCAGTTAAATAATAATTACCACAGATTTTATTTGACTCGAGCAGAGTGGAACCAGCTTCACTGATATATAAGTATAGATTAAATCTCCCACAGTTGCATAATATCATGAATATATTGTTGATTTACTCAACCAGTCTTCATAAATTTACCCACAGGGGGGAGACTTAGCTGATGGCTATGTCAGATGAGTGTATCAAAACCCAATTTAGTTTCCATGCTGCTATATTCTCGTGTTGGGATGACTTGATAGATGGTTTCACAGTCTAAAAATCACCATGTGTTTTGGTTCTAAAATATCAAGAGATCATGTAAATCTGCAGCATATAACCCTGATTATTTAAATTTATTTGAATTACTGGTATGCAGTGTTACAAGTTTGGCAAATCATAAGTCTCATCAAGGTCACAGGTTGACTTAATTTAAATAGTAGCCTTTTGATATGGGTTGCTGGGAGTGGCAAAATGGGAGTGTTCTCCACTTAATTACTATCTATGTGGTATTATCGCTAACAATGTTACATGCACCCTTGCGCCTCTTGAGATTTAATCCCCTTCTCAGCTGGTATTTTTATGTTTGAATTGCTGTGACTACTTCAACCAGATAGTAAAAGCCCGGGGCATAGACTGAGTCCTCTTCTAAGTCAACTCAGAGCAGAGCACATTGTCAGTGTGTTACAAGTGATTAAGAAGTAAAACTTGGCAGGGAATCTTGCCTTACTGACATCAGCTGAATAATGAAGGCAATAGCAAAGAGACAAAATTAAATTCTTGCTATAAGGTTCTTAGTGTCTTTGACTGATATCATTAAAATTATTTTTCCTTTTCTTCTTCTGTCTGGACTGGGTGTTTGGGCTACAGCAGAAGGGACTCTCAGTCCTTTCTGCTTCTTGCCTGCTATTTTTCTTCCTGATTTATAGTGCTAGGCTTATGGCTCAAACACTCTCACACTTCCCATTCAACATCTGTCCCCCTTTTATAGCACCCTTCAGAAAACTAAAGTTGAAAGGAAATATTTTAATTTTAATAAATGGCTAATCTGTCTGAGACATAAAGATATTCCCTGTACGTAAGCTACATTTTAGAAATGAATGAGTTGTTCCAATGTGCAATTGTCCTTGAAAATTAATGGTATGCAATTAATAATATGCTAATTCATTTTATTCTCTGTTCCATATGGTATTGGCTTGAGTTTATGCTAGGTTTGCCCTTTTGAGAATAAGTGAAAAATAGTTCCTTACCATTGAGAAGTTTTCAATAAGAGGCAAGGTGATCTATTGGGTAGAACTCTGAACTAAAAGTACAGAGATGGGCTTTATTTATATATTTATTGTACAACCTTTGTCATGATACTTACATTTTAAGGATGCTGTCCACTGGAAGATAAAACTAACCTGGTCTTTTTGTAGATGTTTATTTTAGAGCTTTCCTCCACACCAAACTGACAAAAGCACATAACCCTGAGACAGGAATTGCTAACAAGCCCACTTTACTTAGTTGAACTGCGAACAAATTCAGGATATAGAGGATATTTTGCCACTGCGAATGTAAGAAATATTTCTGCTTTGAGGGCCTAGACTAAAATCTCATCCTGTTTAAAAAACCCAAAGCTTTCTACTTGAAGTCACCATTAGCTCTTCATTGCAATTAGCTCTTCTCATCAAGACCAGGTGACCATATAGATGGATGGTGTTTGCAGAGTGTTCAGGAGGCTGGCAACTTTCTATGTTTGCTGGCAAGTGTTTAGAGGTTTTCTTCATACCTGTGGGTTTTGACTCCTAGCTCATCCTATACTTTTAGTCTCTCTTCTGCTAATAATTAAGGAGTTACCATATACCCTTAGGGAGGGTGATATTCATAACATTTAACCAATAGAACATGTCTACTGACTAATCAGAAGAGACACCAGCTATAAACAACTGGAACAGTTGGACAGAGCAAACCCACTGGGTATCAGCTCTACTCTTGAGCTAGGATTATCTTGTCAAATGCTGAGTGTAAGAGACCCTGTGGCTGCCCTGCCTATGTCTCCTTTGTATTCAGTATTTCATTGTATGTCCAGATGTCCTACTGTCTTTCCGCCTGAGGGCTTTCTCTCAGCTTTTGCACAAGGCAGACAGGAAGTTCTGGAGAATTAATGCTACCAGGAGAAATTCTTGGTTAATATAGACATGTGTCACCTAACGATGGGGATACATTCTGAGAAATGCGTTGTTAGGGGATTTCGACATTGTGCAAACATCGTAGAGTGTACTTACACAGACCTAGATGGTATAGCCTACTACACACTGAGGCTATATGGTACTAATCTTGTGGGACCACCATTGTATATGTGGTTGGTGTTGACCATAATGTCATTATGTGGTACATGGGTATAATGCGTGGAAATTGGAGTAAAAATACTCCAGTGTTCTTGTCCCTTGCATGGGGCAACTCTGAGGCATGTTCCACACTGTCTCTCAGAGATCCTCAGCAGGATTGAGACCCTGTTGCCCACAGTGCTATCTTGCTCATTAACACACCCTTTATTGATTTCCTATGTCATATCACTTCTCCCCTTCCAGTGCTTCTTGGGATTACCCAAATTACACAGGTAAGGCAAAAAGCAGGAAGTGGCACTGAACTCTGGAGGGGGCAGTGATTTATCCTTGCTAGGATTTATATGTATTCTGGGTGTGGGCTTGGTTTCTCTGCCATGTTCTCAGTTGGCACCATTATCTGAGAACTCACAGATAACATTATCTTGGACCAAGGATCTCACTTTTTTGGCAAAGGAGGCACATGATCACGAAATTCATTAATCCTATCATATATCCCTTAACCATGAAGTAGCTTGCCTAATAGAACTTTGGTATAGCCTTTTAAAAGCATAGAGAGCTATAGTCCTGCAGAGTTTGGGTACTGTCCTTCAAGATGTAGTATAACTTTCAACCAATGGCCACTATATGATATTTGTGACAGTATACATGGGTCCAGGAATAGGGGTGAAGATTGGAGAGGACCCTTTCACTATTCCCAATGACCTTCTTGGGGATATTTTGCTTCCTATGCCTTCTGCTGGATTAGGGGTCTTGGTTTATGGGGGAGAGAATAAGCATTTCTAGCAGGGCACACAGTAATGGTCCCACTAAATAGCTGCTGCCAGGTCATTTGGGGCTCTTGGTGCTGTTAGATCAACAGGCAAAGCAAGGAGTTGCTGTGCATAGAAGTAATTAACCCTTCTTAAAACAAAGAGATGAGTTTGTTGCTACATAATAAAGACAGGGTGGAATATATTTGAAACCCACAAATTCTCTGGGATTTTTCTTGATGCTTTTATGCCAACACAGAGATATAATAAACAGGGCTGGGACTTCTCAGGGACAAGCAGAAGTACTGGCTAAGGTAGTTATAGTGGGTAGAGTGAGTGGTAGCTGGAGACGTCAGTTAGGCCTCAATGTCAGCTGCAATAGTGAGGACTATAGCTTGCCCCATTGCGTTTCCTGTTTTAAGTCCCCATTAACCTTCTCATTGTAAGTTTTATTAGTTTTTTAGAACTTGTTATGGACCATCAACTTGAAGAAGTAGTGATGATTGAATTTGTCTTGGGAGATGAGTGAATCTATGCATTGCAAATGGAAAACTGTAGCAGATACTGTTGGAGCCCCAAGGATATCTGCTTCAACATTCACTGTTGCAATAGCACTCACTGTTTCGACACAAGAACATATTGATGACATCCTGTTTTAAAATCTTATGGCTGTCTGCCTGAGCACTTTTTGTTAGCCTTTGCCCAAGGCAAGCCAAAAGAGATGAAGGAGTTAATGCCCCTAAGAATAGCTTTTAACCAATGATGAATGGGAATTTGAGCATAAATACCTGTAGATTACAACCACCTTAGGTGGGACAACTCTGAAGCTCCTTTCACACTGTCTCCCAGAGTTGTCAATAGGACTGAACCCCAGGTGTCTACAGTAGAAACCTGCTCATTAATACACCTTGTATTGGCTTTTTTTCCTTCCCTTTCACACTTCCCCATCACTCTAATTGCACTTCTTAAGATGAATTCCTAACCTCCCAAATAAACCACTTACACCCAAAGCTGCTGAGTTAAACGAAGTTAAAAAAGAGTCTTGAATGCTATACTTCTCAGATTTTATTGTATTTGAGTGCATTGTGTGTCAACAAGAGGAGAATCTAGAAGAACTTGTCAATCTTATTCAACCATAGCACCTTTTTCACCAATTCCTTTTTGCGTCTTGAAGAAAGGAGGGTTCTTTGGAAAATACTCTAGAAAACATTTAAAGAATCATTTGGAGAAAAAGTACCTTCATGAGAGATTAAAATTTCCTAAACTAAAGCAAACTCTGTAGCTGTAGAGAGACATAAACAGGAACCATCTATGTGAGAACTAGAACCTTCTTCCCCCACATTCAGCCTAGGCACTAAAAACTGAAACCATAACTTACTGTCTACATTAATGTGACTTGGCTATTTGTTAGCATTTCTGTACTCTTCCAGGAATGTCTAGCTTAAGCAAATAATGTGATTGTTCATTATAATAACTTCTCAAAAGACTCATCAACTCTTCAACAGACAACATCAACAGACAGTTTGTGCCCAAAGATTCCTTGAATCCCTCAAAATCCTTGCCTTGCTATTTCTACCAAGCCTATATGGTTGTATAATGATTCCTGCCCAATCCTAATCATGTCTCTGAATTGAAAGACCCACCTTAAGCTGAACTTCCAATTCTCAATAAATTCTGACTGTACTTTCCCCTTCTGAAACTCTAAAAGCTTTCCAAGGTAATAGTCTCCCTTGTTTTCAGTAAGCAATAACTCAGCTTTGTCTTATGAACAGACTGTGTTGATAATGTTTAGGGAGCCAGCTTTTGCCATATGGTAAATTACTTTCTATTACTCTTATGAAAACTGGCCTAAGAGTAAGTAGTTGTTATTATTTACTAAGAAAAGGAGATGGGGTAAAATTAAAGCTGAACCTCACTATGGGCCAAGTCATTTGCTGACTACTTTATATGTACTAATTCATTTTATCATCATGAGAGACTGAATATACAAGTTGACATAACCAGACCTTATATGACAATGGAACTCTGACCCACATCTTCTGCAGCAACCAGCCTGGGAAACCAAACCTCAATCTCTGCCATAATTGACCCAAAAGGGCCAGGACTTGGCCAATGACAGCCAGTTTCCATATTCAACAACTTCACACACACACACACGCCTTTCAGATTCAGGACCAACCAAAGAAAGCAAATATGCTCCCCA
Organism: Ceratotherium simum simum; assembly: GCF_057802395.1. Lineage (NCBI taxonomy): Eukaryota > Metazoa > Chordata > Mammalia > Perissodactyla > Rhinocerotidae > Ceratotherium > Ceratotherium simum. The sequence goes on along the minus strand of NC_141907.1, from coordinate 53,322,528 downwards.
AACAAGTGGCATAAGATGCTCTGGTTCTAGTTAACCTGCCTCCAGCTTCCCCATGCCAACAACCTCAATTACAGCCTAGCTGAAGCCTTCTCTTTTTTTCACTATGTATATTTTTCACTCCCCTAGTTGCCTTCGTGTCCCTGCCAAATGCAAATAATGGTGGCTAACTCCCTTACTATAGCAAACTCTGAGCAAATAGCCTATTTGTTCTCATGTGGGTGGTCTTTGTTTATCTCCACAATCATAAGAACTCTACGAAGTCAGTACTTTTGACAAATGAAAACAGTGAGGCAAACAGAGATTACGTACATTGTTCAAGTTCACAGAGCTGGTAATGGCAGAGCTGAGATCTGAAACCAGTCTGTCTGACTCTATAGCTTGTTTTAACTACCACTCTAGAAATAGTGCTAAATTGAGTTCCTAGGACTGCACTATCCTATAGTGTTAAACTTGACTGGAGCCCTGTGAACTGGAAAACAGGAACAGTTAAAGAAATCCTCCATCCTTTGTTTCCAGGAATTTGGCTTACCACAGAGGACCACCTTTCCCCATATGACTTAGATAAGACTCATGGATGCCCCCGTTGTTTACCTATGCCAAGGCCAGACACAGACCCTCCAAATTCCCATTTCTTTGCCTCATAAAAGATTAGCTTAACTGGTTGTCCCAACTGATCAATTGGAACAAAAGTGCTTATTGATCAACTTGACCAACTTTAGTTAAGCTTTCTCTCCTTCTTCTGGGCCCCTGATCTTTGACTTGCCCTCAGTCTGAACCAGTATACAACCCTTCCTCACCTTTTCCTCCTGAGAGTCAGCTCACTGCACGGAAATATGTTCTTTGGTCAACTGTCTGATCATGCCACCGACTCCCCCACTCAGTTCTTTCTAGTCTTGTTTACTCTTCTGTATAAGAGAAAATTCCTTTCTGCCTAACCTTTGAGATGCTTGCCAATCTTGTGGTCAGAGCTTTCTCCCTATTGCAATAGTTCCCCTTGCCCTATTGCAATGTTCCTTTCCTTTTCTTATAATTATTCGTCCAAATAAATTCTCTCCTTACCCAAATCTGGATTTGTTTTTATTTGACATGTCCAATCGAAATGTAATGCAAGCCACATCTGTAATTTAAAATTTTCTAGTAGTACATGGAAAAAAGTAAAGGAAACAGGTGAAATTAATTTTAATAATTTATTTTATTTAACTCAATATATTCAAAATATGATAATTTCAACATTTAGTCAATATAAAATTATTAATAGGCTGTTTTATATTCCTTTATTCATACTACATTTTTGAAACTGCAGTTTTATATTTCTAGAACATCTCAGTTTGGAGTTGCCACATTTCAAGTGCTCAGTACTTTGCTACTGTATTGGACAAAGCACTATTTTTGGTGCAGTCTCCCTTTGTCTAGCTTCCTGGAAAGTTTGTTTTTCTCACTAGTCTCAACTTAACTGTTCATTCTTCTCCTCCCCCTCCTCCGCTTCTCTCTCCTCCTTCTCCTCCAATTCCTCCTCCTCTTCTTCTTCTTCTACTACTACTGCTTCTTTAGACTTTCTTCTCCTTGTCTACTTAAGAAGCTTGCGTGTTTCTAGTTTCCAGATTTCACAGCATGAGACACATTTTCTCTTTCTCCAGCTAACATTAATATCTGAGCTCTTGGACATTAAAAATGATTAAGAATACAATGCAACACATACGATTACATATTTTTTAGTGTCAGATTCTTTCTTCTCAGCTGGGGAATAAGAGACAGGAAATGGAAAGAGATGTTTCCTATCTAAAAAACAATCTATAGCTATTTAACCCATATGCACAGAAATATTAAGTCTAATAACCCCAAAGCATTTCCTAATCAGGCACACTTAGTGGGTTATATTTGTTGGATATTCAGAATTGAATATTAGAGGTAATAAGCTGTGAGGGACTCAAAAGGAACAGGGAGAAAATTGTACTTAAACAAAAAGTGTCAATTTTTGCCTTCTCTGAAGTCTTTGTGTCTTCTTCTCTTTAAAAGAAATAAAAAAACAACACCTGATTCTTCAATATTCACACTTGGGTCCAATTCATCTGTGCAAATGGAACAATAGCTGAGGATCTCCTGTTGCTGCTTGAGCGCGTCTCTGGAGATTGCTTTGAAATATCACTACATACTCAGTATTTGAGAAACTGAAATTGATTTGAAAAGAATTGCTGCTTCAGTGGTCCATGTTACTAAGCAAGTTTCCCCAAGTGCCCATCCACTGTCATCACTAATGTGGTATCGTTCTCCAACTGAACACACAGGAGCTCTTTGCTTGGCTCGCCAGTCACAAAGATGATAGATGGGCCAGTGTCCAGTCATTCTTTCTCTATGATTGGGCTTAGGAATCATATTCTTATTTAGATTCTGTTTCATTTCATTCTCTTTTTCTTCCTCTCAGTTTTAGCTCTCATAAAGCAGTGTGAATTTCATACTACTAAAGGAAATTCAAAAATTATCTAATTCCGGGCCGGCCCCATGGCTTAGTGGTTAAGTGCACGCGCTCTGCTACTGGCGGCCCAGGTTCGGATCCCGGGTGCGCACGACACACCGCTTCTCCAGCCATGCTGAGGCCGCGTCCCACATACAGCAACTAGAAGGATGTGCAACTATGACATACAACTATCTACTGGGGCTTTGGGGGAAAAAAAGGAGAGGGATTGGTGATAGATGTTAGCTCAAAGCCGGTCTTCCTCAGCAAAAAGAGGAGGATTAGCACGGATGTTAGCTCAGGGCTGATCTTCCTCACACACACACACACACACAAAATCTAATTCTACCAAAATTTATTCAGAACCAGTGTGTGCCAGGCATTGTGTTAAGCACTGGATATGCACAACTGAGTAAAATACTCAAGAATCTGATACTTTAGAAGGGACAAATATGGAAAAGTAAATATTTAACTATGATAAAAGTATGATTTTTGTCACAATAGAGTTGTTTTTAAAATGTGTGGGTATCAAGGAGTGAGATTAATTTCATTGGGTGATGAGAGTATAAGGAGAAACCAGAGCACGGTGGTTACATCTGATCTGATATTTAAAGGAGGTCATGCAGACTGGAAAAGGAAAGACGCTCCAAGTAGAGGAACTAGTAACAGCAAGGGGCATGATGTATTCAAGGTGAGTAACTAGAGGCTAGAGTGGAGTGGAAGAAAGCAGTAGATGATCTTAAAGTTGTTAAACTGTGGATAGATTATGTATCTGCTGGTAAGCCATAGTAAGGAGTTTGCAATGTTTTTTGATATTTCATTGGGAACAAAAGTAGACTGTGAAGATAATGACATGATATGACCTGTGACTTAGAACTGTGATTTTGGAGAGTGTGGAGAATAGTTTGAAAAGGAATCCTAAAATAACATATAGAAGATACTTTAATTTGGACATTTGCAAATGTGCCTTTTTAATTCCACCTTATCTGACATGTAGCTGTTATTTTAATTTTGCACTTCTCTGCCCAGGTGATTTTGTATTTATTAATGGGCAGGCACTTTGTGTCCAGTTATATGAGACTGTCCATGCCAGTGGGAATCTGGGTGTGAGGTGTGATTCCTCCTCTTCTGGGACTGACCACTTTGGAGGATCATCAGTTATCCTTGATAGCTAATCAGGGTTCTTATAAAAATAAAAAAAGACCAATAATGATTAAAGACAATCTCCTGTCAAGTAAACTTTGGATAAATAAATTGTCTGAATCTATAGCGCAGTATATGTTTGTGTATGTTGTGCATGTGCAAGACACATGGACACACAAATACACTTGGAGATGATGAACCTAGCCAGTATTTATTTAATAGAGACATAGGAAGAAACAACAAACGTGTACAGAGAGTGAGAGATATGCCTACAAAGACACCCAGAGAGAGAGATACACACACTCAGACACATACAAGGGGAGATACCAAGAGCCTAGCCCAGTACTTCTTTAAAAATAAAAAGGAATGAAGTACCAATGCATGCTACAACGTGGATGAAGCTTGAAAATATTATGCTAAATGAAAGAAGCCAGACACAAAAGGCCACTTATTGTATGATTCCATTTATGTGAAATGTCCATAATAGGCAAATCTATAGAGACAGAAAGATAAGTGTTTGCCAGGAGCTGATGGGAGGGGGAAATGGAGAGTGATTACTTAATGGATATCGTCTTTCTTTTTGGAATAGTGAAAATGTTCTGGTCTTAGATAGCAGTGATGGTTGTACAACATTGTGAATATACTAAAAACCACTGAATTAAACTGGTTAAAATGGTGAATTTTATGCTATATGAATTTTATCTCATAAGAAAATGAGAGAGTAAAAGTTATACCCCCCACACACAAACACCATAGAGAGAAAGACACAAATACAGTAGCCATATACAACGCACACAGAAGAAAAACAAAACTTATCCATACAAGCATATACAGAGAGATACACACAGAGAGCAAGAGAGAGAGACATAATCATAGACAGATATAAGAGAGACAGAGAGAAAAAGAGGGGCAGAGAATGCACAGGCATCAGAGTTTAAGTGGGGGTACAAAAGATTATATTGAAGAATAATGAATCAAGGTAAACAAGAACCTCAATTTGTAAATAAATTACTTAATTAGGCAGAATTGATGTCCCCAAATGAGATTTAGGCTATATGAAACATGACCTTTTTTTAAGGTGACATTTATTAGACTGTGGCAATGAGACAATATATGAAATGATATTTCAGATTAAAACCATATAATTATAGAATAAGAGAATATATCAAAGGGACTATTTGGAACTTGGGACTTGTAACAATATCTATTTTCATCATACAGAGGTATTCATCTTTAATATCCGTGACATTGCATTACCAGTAAATAATCAGTGTGTGAATATGGTTTGGAAAGGAGTAACATTCTTCAGGAATAAATTGAACTAATTTCCTGTATAAAATATTTGGCTTTGATTTTCTTACAGTAGAAAGTAGCTTGATTATCTCAGTTGATTTTATTTTCCTGATAAAGGGCTGTTCTAATATTTCCATGCCTTGCAGGCCTGCTATTAATTTTAATAAGAATTTAATAAGTGTGAAATCCTTTGGGGATTTGCAACTGCAAGTTACCAGATGTTCTGTGTGAAGACAACATGGTTTAGGTGTAACTGAAAGCTGTGGTGCTGTTCTCACCTTTTTAAAAGGAGTTGAGTCTCCTGCTCATCTAAACCTAGTTCATGACTATGGTTCTTACTTAGTTTCCCTCTTTTTTATTCAGATTGCATCCTTTCCTATTTTTATGGAGGAAAGTTTGGATTAGTTCAGAACATATGCTGTCATTTCACCACTGAGTATTGCAAGAAGGGAAGAAAAGTTTGTCTTGTACACTGGGGTTGGAGGAAAATAACTTCTCTATAGTAGTGTGACTTCACCTTATCTTTCCAAGGTTATGCACCTTACTACATTCTTGAAAGAATGCTTCCCGCAAAGTGCCTCCTTATTATGAATGAGGTCCTCTTATTGTTCACAGGAGTGCTGAGAGCCACCTTTTTTCAGCTTCACTTCTTTTATTATCCTCTTTTATCTTGCTCACTTTCATCTTATGCTTTCTCTTTGGCTTATAAAATGCGTAAGCTGCAAGCAAGGAGGGGTAAAGGCCATGACTCAGACAGTGGCCAATGGAGGCTTCTATAAATTCTAAGTCTTTTGATGAAGGTTGCAAAGTAAAACATAAATGTGCCGCCATTTCTGGAGAAGAGATGAAAGGCTGTTTGAAGGACAATACATATATGTCCAATTAAAGATTATTAAAATGAATGTTTCAAAATTTGGCATGTTTGTTGAGTTGTAGGATGAGCATATTGATAAAGTGAAATGAACAAAAACTCACCTGATCTTAGGGACCAAGGACTTTCAATGATGAGGGAAAAGGGCTTTGTTTTGGAGCATCCATTTTAATTCAAGAGGCTATATATTAGCCATAAAATAATAGAGACATGGAAATGCATATTGAATAAATGGAAAGAAAATCGGTTGTCCATTGGCATCTAGTGAAGATTAATTTCTACTAAATGGTGGGATGTGTAGAGCAGTTGTGTGATAGCGACCGAATTATCAACTGCCACATATGACCTTTCCACCTCTTTCATTGCCCATAGGATGAGACACTGTTGACCAGTCACTTTTTGAATTTCTCTCCTTAGTGCTTTACTTTTTTGGTCTCCTCCTGACTCCTTAACTATTGTTTCCACTCTTCTTAGGCTACTTTTCTCCATCTGATCCTTAAATGCAAGTATTTTGGATCTTGGTTTGGATCTTGGTGCTATTTCTTTCTTGTGCTATATATTCTCCATGGGCAATATGATTTTCATGGTCTTGTATATTTAATGTCTCCAAATTTCATGGACCCACTTATATTCATGGTGTTAATGGACACGCATATAGTTAGGGATCTTCAAATTTCCACCTGCAACTCAGATTTCTTCTGACTGCCTCACCTTATTGAATCTTCTCCTGGGACATCCCACAACAATATTAAAGGGTTTAAGACTGGGTGTTTACCTTAAATACAATATGTTCAGAAAGGAAATCATGTATTGGACTTCGTTTTCAGCTTATTCTCCTTCTAGTTCACAAAGTATCAAAATATTTCTATTTTCTTAACCTGGATACCTGGGAATCATTCTCAATTATCCATTTTCCCTTTTTGTTCAAAATGACCTAAGCATTCTGCTAGTTCAGTCTCTTTCCTGTCTTTTACCTTTATTTTGCCCCTTTTCATTCATTTTCTTGGACAAATTTTAAAATAAATTTTATCTATATTATTTCAGCAGTTTCCTAATTTCCCCCTTTCTAATTATCAACCCCAAATCATCTTTAAAAATTGCTAATATGACCATGTCATTCTCAAGTTTAAAATATTTCATTGGCTTTTTATAACTTGAAGGCTACAGTCCAGACTCCTTTGTATGACACACAAAGTATATCATTTTATGATATCTGCTTATTTATTGAGTCTTCTCTTTGCTACTCCTGTATTTTGAACCCGGAGGCCCAACCTTAATGAATGTCTTACAGTTTCTCAAATAGATTTTCTTTCCTGTTATGTTCTTTCCTTTGCACATGCTATTTCTCTTTTTAGATCTGCTTTGAGAGCCTTCTATTATCCAAGATCTAGATTATTTGAGATCTAGATTATTATCCCTCTGTAACATCTTCCCTGCCTCTCTCTCCCTCCCAGAATCATTCTGTCCCTTCTTTTTTGTTGTGAGTGCTGTCAAGTCGATTCCTACTCCTAGTGACCCTGTGTACAGCAGAGCAGAACCTGCCTGATCTTTTTGTTCCATCCTCTCATCTATATCAGACAATGCTCCACTGCTATTCACAGGGTTTTCATGGCCAGTTTTGTTGGAAGTGGGTGGTCAGGTTCTTCTTCCTCGTCTATCTGAGTCTAGAAACTCTGCTGAAACCTGTCCCCCATGGGTGACCCTACAGATATTTGAAATACCAGTAGCATAGCTTTCAGCATCACAGGAACGTGCAGCTGCCACAGTATGACAACTGACAGACTGGTAGTGCAATTCCCTGACCTGGAAATGAACCTGGGCCCATGGCAGTGAGAACACTGAATCTTAACCACTAGACCACCAGGGCTGGCCTCCTTCTTTTTATCACCACAGTAATTGTTAATTTATTTAATCTCTCTCATATCCCATTTTATGCTGCATTATGAATTCATTAAGGCCAGGAACCTTGTCATTTTAATAATGATAACAATGATAGTAATAATATTAATTCCACTGAGGGATTTTGAGGTCTGAGTGACAGGATATGACATAATTATAAATGATCACTCTGGAAGCTGTGTGTGAGCTAGGATGTAAGACAAAAGACTAGGTCCTGTCGTGATCCAGGTGAGATGTGATATTGGTTTAAATCAGGATGGTTGTGGGAGAGGTGAGAGAGAAGTAGTCCATAGGATTTGCTGATGGGTAGTTGATGGATAAGTGCTGTGGGTGTGAAACAAAAAAGTATCAAGGATTTTGGCCTGATTAAATAGATGGATAGAGTGGTCACTTATCAAAACTGAAAGACTATGGGATAAGTGAATTTCAGGGCTGTTTGGGGATCAGGAGTTGAGTTTTGACATGTTAAGTTTCAGATATTTATTATACATCCAAGTGGAAATGTTGAGTTAGTAGTTAAATATGAGTCTGATATTCAGGGTAGTGTTCTGGGATGGCATAAATTTGAGAATTAGTGTATTGAAGGTATTTAAAATCATGAGGCAGGAGATTGTCTAGGAATAAAAGTAGATAAAGAGGAAAAGACCAAGGTTTTGAGACTTCAAAATTTAGAGGATGTGGAGATGAGGAGAATCCAACAAAAGAGCCTGGGATGAAGTGGGCAGTGGTGTAGAGAGAGTACCAAAAGAGCCAAGAGAAAAAATTGTTCTAAGGGGGAAATGATCAAATATGTCAAATGTTATTAGTAAGTCATGATGAGAACTGAGACTTGATTATAATTTTCAAATGAAACCTCACCATTTGTTCTTTCATTCCAAGAGTGCATTTGAGAAACTTGAGAAGTACTGATGTGGGAACTCTAAATCAAATATGAGGAAAACACATAGGAACAGGAAATAAATGGGGATCTCCTAGTCAATCTCAGAATACGTGTGTATTCATACATATTCCTGCACCATCAGAGAAATTTGATGCAAAAGATGACATGAGTGGAAGTAATACCCACCCCTACAGTCTCTGGGAGAAGTGACAAGCACATTTTCTGGAATTTCTTTAGTAACAAGAAAGGAAGCTACTATTTCAAATTCTGCAATGTAGCTCTTCTCTGAAGCCATATTGAGAGTTTCTATAAAACCATTAATTGTCAAGTGAAAGAAACCGGAAAAAGTTTGTTTGACATGATTAGGAATGGTAGAGTGGATTTGAGTAACATCTGATATTCACTGGCACTATGCGAACGCACATGCATAATGACATTTTTTCAAAAGGTTAATGCATGTATTATGTAAGCATGGCTTACTTTAAAGCTGTGCAAATTTTCCCCAAGAAATAAAAAAGAAAGTCAGCCTTCCTTCTATCAGTACTGAATACAAAAATTCTAATACAAAATAGTTGAAATAGAGATTAAGTACATTTAAAGTTTTTTAACTATGAAGAGTAGAATTGTTCTTCTAAGAAAATTAGCAGTTGAACTTATTGTCTTCAATTTAAAATAATTAAAAATAAGCAGTATATTCAAATAGTTCAAAATTCAAATGCACTTAAGGGGAGAAATTTCTGTCCCATTCATCTCCCCTAGCTGCTCAGTTTTTTCCTCCCAAGAGACGACCAAAATTATTAGTTAAAATGAGGCATTTTAAGTTCATTTTAATGATTATTTTTGATTGACTTCCACAAACAAGTTACTGTGTTGGATTGTGGAATCAGCCTTAAAGGAGTTAGAGAAAATTCAAGTTTGATTCTGAACAATGTGCTGGCACTACCCGAGTAGACAGCTATAGCACTACAATTCCACTCTGGGGTGGCTCTGAAGGAGAGTGGTGAAAAATCTTCCTAGTCAGTAGAGCTTTAAACCTTGAGGGAGAAATAGCCAGAGCACTGTTTCATCAGTGGCTATTGGTTAGATTGGAAGGTCAGGAACTTAGAAGGAACACAATTAGAAAATTGGTGACAAAGTATTAAGGGGTAGAGGTATGCTGATAGATCTCTCTGAATGGGCACAGAGTGTGAAGCCATTTGTATCCCATATGAATGCTCACCAGCAAGCAACCTCAGCAGAGGAGGAACTTAATAAGAGGTGGAAAATGATACATTTTATCCCCAGCCATTCTTTTTCTTGCTCAATGGGCTCACAAATTCTACATGGTGGTGGCAGTGGAGGTTATGCATAGACTCGATAAATGGACTTCCAATCACCAAGGATGAATGGCTACAGCCACTGCTGAGTGTCCAATCTGTCAAGAGCAGAGACCAACATTCAGCTCCAATATGGCATCATTCTCTGTGGTGATCAGCCAGCCAACTGTGGCAGATTGGTAACATTGAATCACTTCCCTGATGGAAAGGGCCGGAATTTGTTCTCGTTTGGAATAGACATTACTCTGGCTATGGATTTGCCTAACCTTTTCTCAATTGTTCTTCCAAAACCACCACAGATGGATCTACAGATGACTTAGTCACTGTCATGGCATTCCTCATAGTTTTTCTTCTGACCAAGAGACTCATTTTACAGCAAATAAAATGTGACAGTGGGCTTACGATTATGGAATTCACTGGTCTTACTATGTTCTCCATCACCTTGAGGTATCTGGTTTGATAGATGTGTGGAGGGGTATTTTGAAGAGTCAATTTTGGTGCAAGTTTGAGCAACACCTTGCAAGCTGGGGTAATGGCCAGCAGTCTGTGGTATATGCTCTAAATCAGCCATCAATACATGGTGGTGTTTCTCCCATAGCAAGATTCATGGGTACAGGAATCAAGACGTGGAAATGTGAGTGACTTCTCATTCTATTACGTTCAGTGATCACCTAATGAAATTTCTTTTTGTCTCCCCTTAACTTTGGGCTCTGCTGGTCTAGAGATCCTAGCTCCCAAGAGAAAAATGCTTCCACTTGGAGGCACAGGAATGATTCCATTAAACCGGAAGTTGAGATTGCCCACTGGTCTCTTCATACTTGTGAATCAACAGGCAAATATGAGGGTTACTATACTGGCTATGGTGATTGACTCTGACTGTCATGGGGAAATTGGTTTACTACTGCCCAGTAGTAATGAGGAGTCTCTCTGGAGTGCGGAAGATCCTCTGGGGCACATTTCTTAATACTTTCAATTTCTGTGATTGAATTCAGTGGGAAAAAAAATTTAACAACCCCATACTGACAGAATAATCAATGGCCCTGACTCTTCAGGAATGAAGATTTTGTTCACCCCGCCAACCAAGATGCTTGCTGAGGGCAAAGTATACATGAAATGGGTAGTGAAAGAAAGACATTATGAATACCAGCTGTTATCATGCACCCAGTTGCAGAAATGAGGACTGTAATAATCACAAGTGTTTCTTCCTTATTTTGATATCAATGTATTTGTGTATATTTTAGCCATTTTTTCTTTCCTTCTCCCATTGCCCTATAATCTAACATAACATGTGATAATAATAGCTAACCTCATCTCTTAGTATTTAAGTTATACAGTATCAAAGAGGAACATGACTTAGTTAGATGATAAATGAACATCATCCAAAGATGGATAGAGTGACTTTGCATCCTTTCTTGGGGGGAGAGTTAGCATATTTTTGGTTGTACAAGGGATAGTTGTATCATGTTAAGTGAATATATAATTTTGCTCTTGTTTTTATTTGGAAGTTAAGTATGGTTAAAAGAGATGTGTATGATGCCAAATTAATAAAAGGTGGACTATGGCGACTTTGTAATGTGTCCACTTAAATAATCTGGGACTACTTTTCCAGAATTCCTTTCTGTCCATGGTTCTGGGCTGGGGTTGACCACAAGAGAAATTCGTGTGGGATTTGGAAGGTGAAAGAGAAGCAGCAGCCATGCGTACACTCAGAAGGTTGGTGTAGGCATGGGCACAGTTACACCTCACGTACGTTGTTGTGGATCTGCAGGCTCACCTCCAGATCTTGCTAGATTTCTTCCTTTAACTTCAAATCCTGGGAAACCTTCATACACAGCTCCACGGTGAAGTGTACCAGGTCTGCAGGAAACCTGTACCACTGAACTTGGAGGCTAGGGGCTTTCAAGAGGTACAAGACGAAGGCAGGTTTTGGTGAGAAACAGATGCAGGTTTGCTTATCTATTTAGGTTAAAGCTCATCCTCATGGATTCCAATTGGTCCTTGCTCTCCTCCTATTCATATTTATCTTCCCTTTCTGACTGCTGGCCTGGTTTACTTAAGGCCTAGCACTATATGTAAGGATAACAGATGGATCTGAAGTAAAAGAGTCTCTAAATAAACCCTTATATTACCCATAGAGGTTCTGCTACTCTGATGGCACATGGCTGGTAAATGTTCTAGTCAGAAATGTACATGTGTGTAAAAGTAACTATAAGGTGGTGTGTACATAGATGTAACATATGCTATTATATTGGAAGCACGAGAGAGAGAGAGAGAGAGACCCAAGGATTGGAAAATATGTTGTGCAGGGGGTGTCATTTCACTCTCTGAACCTTGAAGAATGGGTGCAATTTATACTGGTATGATAAGGGAACAAAAATTTAGATGAGCAAGTTGTTATCTACTGCATACTTAACAACTGCCAGGCATTGGTACAATGGAAACAAGACAGGCACAATTCCCGATGTTTTGGAATTTATAGTCCAGCAGGGACGATTCACACTGAAAATATTTTGCACTTCATCTAGTGATGGTTCTAAGTATGTACCGTGTATTTTGCTCTGATCATAACTAAATGATCCTTGAATGACTAACTGAATCTTGAATACTCTAATATTGTCCCGGTATGGATAACTTTTGCAAGATATCGCTAACAAGGTGTAAGGAAAAAGTCTCTGGGCTTTGGTTTTCTCCCCTTGTTTCCCATTCTCACTCCTTCCACCACCTGCTCTCTGCCATCTGTCACCACTATTCTATTGAAACAGATGTTGCACAAGCCACCAATGCTCTAATTGCCAAATCTCACTGGCACACGTTGGTCCTTATTTTATTTTACATTACTTTGCCATTTGACATTGTGGTCATTCCCTTTTTCTTTAAATTCTCTCAGCCCCTGACACTTCTGTCTCCTAGTTTTCCTTCTGTTTCTCAGCTTCTTCTTAATCTGTTTTATTTTGGTATTCAATATTTTGTTACTGGCGCCTGAAAGTGCCAAAAATCACCTGAAAGTCAATTCATCATCTCTTTTATCCATCATTCTATACATCCAATTGACTGTTGAGCTACTAAGTTGTTGAATTTCTTTTTTGATTTGTGCCCTCTTATTCAGTTTCACTCTCCTTGTCATATATTAACCCTACGTGACTTATTCCTTGACTACTATGAGAGCCTCCTTTCTTGCCTATCTGCCCTATATTTGTGTTCCTTCAATCCATCCTTCACATGGCCACCCGACACATATTTCTAAAATGCAAATGTGAGTATATGACTACTCTTCTTACTCTTCAGGGACCTCAGGATAAGGAGCAAATTTCTTAAAATGACACAGAAAGCCCTGTACAATTTGACACCTGACTACCTCTCAATACTCAAATTCTAATACATGCTCCCACCCCTCTAACCATGTCAAATAACTTAAACTTCCTCAAGGATTCCATAATCTTTTCGTGTCTCTAAAAATAACCTTCTGTCTCTTTATCTACTTGGCTAACACCTGCTCATGCTTCAATAATAAGTTCTAGGGTTATTATTAACTCATGTCTTCATTCAATCAAAATTGATTGACCCCCTTTGATGTGTCAGGTACTGTTATCTCTCCTTAATGAAGCCTTCCCTAGCTAGTTGCTCTTTTTCCTTGGCTTTCATTCCCATTGTTTCTGGCTATCCACGGAGCAGCCCTGGATGTTACTGTTCTCCGTTGGAATTTGGATTTGAGTCTCTCCTCTGTAATCAATATCTGAGGCACATAAATATCATTGCAGTTAACTGTACCATAACTTTTGGTTCCCTTGTTTGTCTCTCATATTATGCTGTGAACTTGTTGATGGCAGGAATTTTGTCTTTATATTTTGTGTGTGTGTGTGTGATCCTATTGGCCAGTATGATTTTTGCTACTTTATTATTTCTTAATACATTTTTCTGAATGGAGATGATTTAGAATCAGAAGACCTGATAGAATGAAGTGTTTAATCTCTCTGAGCCCTATTTGTAAAACAAAATAAAAATAAAAGAGAGAGTAATAATTGCTCTGAACATTACATGAGCTTTTGGGAATTTAGATGAGATACTATAGGAGAAAATATTTTATAAATGGCAAGGCATTTTAAGTTCGAGTTGCAAGGAGTAGGGATGTTCAGGTAACTTCCAAGAACGGAGGTATGGAAAGGGCACAAACTGCACTTCTGCTCCAGGGCTAAGCTAAGTGTTTTTATTGGTTTGTCTCTGCACAGCCTTTCTTCCTGACTTTCACAGTGTTTCTAGTGCTAACACTGCCAGTCATGTCCTAACGCTTCTTTTGTGCATTCTGTTTACCTCCGCCACTGGGACTCCAGCTATCTCTACCTGGAAGGCCAGTGAACAGGGAGAAGGAGAATTCACAACATAGCTCTGCCATCAGTATGGTTGTGTCCGGCTCTCTTCTTAGTTTCTCTCATTTGACACTCCTGGTCTTTCACAGTAGCTCTAGTTTACTTGCAAATCTGTTTAATTTTCTTCTCATATCCAATTCTTGCTTTTGTACAGGTACCTTCTGTACTTATTTTTTTATTTCATAGCTTCTGCTAGCTCAAAGGTTTTATTTCCTAAATAGGTTTGTTTTCTGCATGACCTGTTCATAGCCTCATGGTCTCTTATTATGTATCTCTTTAATTTCAGTTATGAAAACTGATGTATTCTCTCTATATTTTAAATTTCAAATTCTAAAGAATTGAATAAACTTTGGAATAAATTCCTTTATGGCAAGTCACCCCATAGATCTTCTGGCCAGCTTATCAATAAGGTCCTATCTGCTGGGATATATAGTGTTGGGTCACATGCAGTTGACATGGCCTTTGATGCCAGGACATTGGCCTGGTTGACAACATGATTGACACATTTAGTGTAATTATACAGGCCTAGATATTTTTTGTTGAATAATGATGATGATGATGGAGTGTATATATATATATATACACAATAAGTTTATGAAAAGATACTCTAGCAGGAGTATGATTAATTGGGCACTCTCATATGTTGTTGGTCAAAGTAAAATTGGCTCAGCTTGTCTAGAAATCATGTTTACTATATGTTTCAGGAGTCTTTCCAAAGTTTATATTTTTATTTCTATTTCCAGAACTCTGTCTTGAGGAAATAAACAGAGTTGTTTACAAAACTTTATGTACAAAGACATTTATTGCTGTGTGGTTTACAGTAATGAAAAATGAGAAACAACCATGATTTCAAACTATTGGAAACCATTAGCAAGGATTTTGTCTGTCTTGTCACCTGCTCTATTTTGAGTGCTCAGAACAGTGCCCAGCACATACGAGACATTCAGTAAATACTTGCTAAATGGATGTATGTTGAATCTCTATTATGGACAATTGAACAATCATTAAAAATAATGCAGTGCCAAACTGGAAGTGGTTAGGAGCACTCCAACGACAGAATCTTGGGGAGAGACTTTTATAGAGGAAAGGTGAAAGCAAAGTAAGGAAATTATTGATTGGCTATAGCTTATAGGTGGCTATTTGTGATTGGTTGTCCTTAGGTTTCCATTTGCTAACCTTGAGGCATTTATAGGGTTAGATTTTGCTTTGTTTACATAAGCCACCTTGGCATTAGAGCCACCTGAGTCTAATGGCCCCCTTGTTTAATTAATTTAACCATACAAATATAATTTATATATATAAATATAGTTATTTATAATATATATTTATGTAAATATAAAATATGCATATTATATATTAATATTAATATATATAATGTATATATGTTATATATATAACATTTTTACTAAGAAACTCTATACAGTTTATTAATGGTTATTGTAATAATGACTGAACACAGCACAGTGCCTCATGACACACTTCATTCAGATAATTCCTTACCTCGAGCTGCTATTGAATTTTCATTCTTACTTTTTCATCTTTTAGATTGTTTTCTGTCTGAAGTTTCATATATTGACCTGGGATCTTAAAGATTGATTTTATAAGTAACATTTTGGGAAATATATTAAGGATTTTGTTGAATATACACAACATATATGTCAAAAATTTGGTGAATTCATTTTATTTGTATCCAAATTGAGCTAAATTAACCTTAGAAATCAATATTCTACATACAGAATCATGGAAATATACCTTTCTCATGGGAAAAATGTAGCCTTATTTTCTCCATGCTTTGTAGCAGAACTCTTAAACTAGGAAGTGGGAAATAAATTGAAGGCACTGGATTTTCGTTTGTCTAGAAGAGAGGAGCATGTTGGATCCAACTTTGGAAAGAAAATATATCTTATTTTTTCTTTTTAAATATTTGAGTCTTAAATTCTCCTTTCTCATACTTATCACTTATGTTTTATCATATTATGTTTTGTCATATATCATTCTGCTTGAATTATCTTTCCCCTCATTGTTTAATTGAAAGGATTCAAAACTTCCAGTAAAAGAGCGTTCATTTTCTGAGTTCCATTCCCACGGAATACAGGAAAAATTTGATGTCATTGACAAAGAAGTCTTCAAAAAGGGCAACAATAAGGGGATTTCAGGGGCAGGGCTTCCTGGAAATTCATACTTGCCCTTCACCATTAGTTTGATCTATCTGCCAATGTCACTTCTGTATTTCTCAGTTTAAATTCTTGAGAGAGAGCAGAGAGAAGATAATTGGCCCAGCTTGGATCAGATATTCTCCCTCTTCCAATCTCCTATGGATAGGAAGGCTTAGTCCTGTCCATTAATCTGGGGAAAAATGAGGGACATTTCCAGTAATCTTATAAAATTGTCTGTGTCCTTAAAGACTTGTCCAACATGACATTTCTCTGATCTCTTGTACCTTTCTTCATCTTTGATTACTTCTTCCTTGGGTTTCTACAATTTCTGCTGTAATGCTTTTTATAATTGCTTTATCTTATTTGCTGGTATGTGATCTCCTTCACAGTAGGGGCACATTTTGTCCATCGTTACATTCCTAGTGCTTATCAAAGTGTTTGGCATATAGCAGTTCAGAAGTAAATATATAATCAATGAATAAATGTAGCTGAACGTTAGCAAATGCCCATTGCTCAGTGACTTAGCATTGGACTACATATGTATTCCATCTAGCTGAGCATATTGTATGAGTAAACATAATTTTTTTTAAAAGGAAAAAGTAGAACAACTTAGGGTGCACTAATTCTGCAGTTGCCTTCATAACTATGATTTTCATAGCCCATGTTGATATGATACTTGGTCTTCTGGCAGGTATATTATCTTTTATTTTTGGCATAGAATTGAGGAGGGATCTGATCTTCACTATCAGAGCAATTCTTACTCAGAGCAGGATTGTTGTCGGCGGAGGGGAGGTTTCACCCCTTAGTAAGAAACTATTGATTTTTCTCTGCTCCCTTGTACCCAGCAATTCTCAAATCAAATAAGTATAGTTTATTTCTAGGTTAAGACATAAATATCTCATTTCTAATAGAAATATTAAAACATTCATATTCCACTATCCAATAGATATGAGTAGCTAAAGCCATATTTTTTTGTTGGAAATTATTAGGTTTAGTTGTAGAGCTATGTATATACATGTTGTGTGTATATATGTGTGTATGTATATGTATACGTTTAAAATATAATTCATAATATATATTTAAGATATATATATATATATGCACATATTTGAGACAGCATGAATGAACCTGGAGGACATTATACTAAGTAAAATAATCCAGACACGGAAAGACAAATATTGCATGATCTCACTTACAACTGGAATCTAAAAAGAAAAAAAAAACACCTAAAAACCTTAACTCTTAACTAATAATAGAGTAGAATGGTCGTTATCAGAGGCTGCGGCTGGGGGTCATGGGGAGTGATTGTTTAATGGTTACAAAGTTTCAGGTTTTTTTTAAATTTTATTTTTATTTATTTTTTCCCCCAAAGCCCCAGTAGATAGTTGTATGTCATAGCTGCACATTCTTCCAGTTGCTGCACGTGGGACTCGGCCCCAGCATGGCCAGAGAAGCAGTGCGTCGGTTCAAGCCCAGGATACGAACCAGGGCCACCAGCAGCGGAGTGCGCTCACCCAACCACTAAGCCTCCGGGGGCCGGCCCCAAAGTTTCGGTTTTGCAAGATGAAAAGAGTTCTGGAGATGGATGTTGATAATGGTTACACAACAATATGAATGTACTTAATACCACTGAACTGTACACTTAGAAATCATTGATAGTACATTTTATGTTGTGCATATTTTACCACAATAAAAACATTGGAGGGGCCGGCCTGGTGGCGCAGCAGTTAAGTGTGCATGCTCTGCTTTGGTGGCTCGGGGTTTGCAGGTTCGGATCCTGGACGTGCGCCGATGCACCGCTTGTCAAGCTATGCTGTGGCAGCGTCCCATATAAAGTAGAGGAAGATGGGTATGAATGTTAGCCTAGGGCCAATCTTCATTATCTCAGAGCTAGTCTTCCTCACACACACAAAAACAAATTGGAAAAAAAATTGAGGTGACTGAGGAGTCCTGGATGTCCCACCCCTAAAGTCTTCTGAATTGCTTTTATCAATGCCCCCACAGCTTTTTATGCTGGCCTCCCTTCCAGATCCTAGCTGTTAACAATTCCCTGCTGTTGTAGAGGTGATGTTAGGGGATGATTGCTGATGATTGGTAATGATGATTATGATGGTGATGGCGATGATGATGATGATGATAGCAATGTTGGCAAATACAACCAATAATTATAATAACTAGGAGAGAAAAAGGAAAGGAGTGAAAAGAAAAGGAAGAGGAGGAGAGTAAGAAAGAGCAAGAAAAGGAGAATTACTATGTTCCAGGAGCTTTGCTAGTTGCTTTGTCGCTTCTTTCAATAAATATTTATGGCATAAAAATAAGAAAGTGGAAAGCCTATATATTAAAGTCAGTAATATCATTATTTTAGAATAGAGATTTCTAGATCTGAATGTTCCAGTATTTGATATATATTAGAGCATTTTCAGTTTTCAGAACAATTTATGAATTTAAGACAAATGTTTCTTAATTTTTCTTTCACTAAGGTCTTTGCAATCTAGATTACAATCTAAAAGAGGCCATGGACCAAGTGTATTCATTTTTTATCCCAAGCATGTACCAATGTGCCTGATATCCATTAAACTTTTAAATATTTATTGAATTTGAATGAATAAAATGGCATTATATTAAAATGACCTATTATGGGAACATAATGGAGCAGATGAAGTGATAATATTAATTGGCAGAAAGCAATTTCTAATTAATTGAAATGATAAGGGGAAGGGAGTAGTTACATGAGGTTTAGATTTAAACTGATAATGTAAGTAGGCAAAAGTAGGGCTGCTTCTTAAAATGAGAGTTTGCTTCAGGAATCTGTGGGTAATGTGAATTGATGAAGTCAGCAAATATTGTTTTCAGATTAAGGTCTTAAAAATCATTCTTTGTTTTGTTGTATCTAGTTAGTATGAAACTATTTATCCCTAAAACCCTATCACCATACGAGTCCATTATTCTTACAAAAACCCAAGTCTTTGACTTATATACTTATCTAATATTGAGAGTATAACTAGATGTAATTTCCTTTTTTACCTAACCCCTCACTCAGTAACTTCCTGTGGTGTCACCATCTTTTGTAAGCAAACATACAGTCTTTACATTGTGGTACCCACTGTTCTCAGCTCTGAATATACATTAACTCTTTTCATTCCCATAATAACTCTTTGAGGTACATACTGTCATCATCCCCATTTTACAGACAAGGAATCTGAAGCATCCAGGTGAGATTAAGTGAATCAGCTAGTGAGTAGCAGAGCCAGGATTTGGACCCAGTTAGTCTGACTACACAGTCTAGGCTCCTAACCAGTAGCTCTGCTGCGTGTGAGTCATCCTAAAGCAGCGTTTCCTAGAGATCAGTCTTCAGGGTGTTATATCATGAGGCACTGCGATAAAACCTCTGCATTCAACTAGCTTGGTAAATATTTAAGACCATATACACTTCGTTTTAATTGCTGCTATAACAACTTACCTGCTGCTATAACAAATTACCTCCAATTTAGTGGATTAAAACATACAAATTTATTTTCTTACAGTTCTGGAGATCAAAAGTCCTACAATCAAGGTGTGAATATGGCTCCATTCCTTCTGGAGGCTGCAGGGAGAATCTGTTTTTTTTGCCTTTTCTAGCTTGTAGAGGCCTCCTGCATTCCTTGGCTCCTGGACTCTTCCTCTGTCTTCAAAGCCAGCAGTTTAGCATCTGGACTCACCTAAAGAATCCAGGGTAAACCTCCTATCTCAGTTTCCTTAATTTAACCACACCTGCAAAGTTCCTTTTGCCATGGAAGGTAGTATATTCACGGGTTCTAGAGATTAGAATATGGACATATTTGGGGCCATTATTCTCTCTACCACACACTTTTTGTGCCATCATAATGTATTGAAAGCTATGAGAATTATTCCATAATGAATCTTGTTCTTCTTTAAAACTCATATGCAAGATACATCAACATTTATAGTACCATAAAAAGAAAAGCCACTGCTAAATAAATTGTGGTATGACATTTTCCAAATAATTTTATTTTATACGTATTGCAAGGTTTTTTTTTTTAGATTTAGACATATATTTTTATCATATATCACTCGTATATAAATAAAAAATATAAGTGAGATAAGTGAGTTAAGGTATTCTGAAAACTTCACATTTAGAATCTCTCTCTTCTAAATCCTTTCTGACTCTTGGTTGTTGATGTTTGTGTTTTTTCCTCACAATATTTTTCTCTGTGCAATTTAGAGTGTTGGTGATAAAGTACTGAAAAAATCTAAACCAAAAAGCTCAATAAAAGAACTAAGACCTGTGTTCTTAAGTTGACTTTGAAATTTTGTTGAGCTAGTATTTTGGGAAAGTCATTAAACACCTCTGATTCACCACTTGCTTCACCTCACGCCATAGAGGTTTGACTTATAGAGGTTAAAAGAATGCTTCACTATTGATTCTGGCATTTTCTTCTAAGATCTTGACATTGATTCTGCAAATTTTGATAGTGATACTTTTGGGTTCAAATATAAATATGCAACAACATAATTTGCCATATGGCTGATGGCAATTGTACAAGTTCAGAGATTTTAAAATTTGAAAAAAACATGTCTTAAAATTGACAGTTGGATTTCACTAAGAAGTTGGTGAAACAGTCATTTTCGATAGTGGGAAAGGAAAAGTGCTAGAGGAATGTTGTTGGACTGACAGGGAGTGCTGTGGGTCGGTTGTGATCTAAGGTCAGAATTTCAATGTGAGTCTGCCCAGTGTCAGCATGTTTCTTTCCCTGGAAATGTTAAGATGTTCAAGTGCAGTTGTAGAAGTTAGGAGAATAGCTGGGTTTCATCCAGGCTGTGGCTGTGCAAGGTGAATGTTGTAGAGAGAGGAATGGGTGAGTGAGTTAACAGGGGTTGCAGGGGAGTGCTTATGCTGGTGGCCCACACAACATCAGCAGGGTTAGAAGATGAACAAGACATGAGTGGGTGCTTGATAGTAAAAAAGAACTAGGGTCTATATTTTGGTCTAAATTTAGTCAAAGAAATGTAGGAATGGAAAGGCAATATCTGGATTGGTTGATAACAGATTCTGGAGCCAGATTGTCTTGATTTGAATTGAGACTCTGCCACTTATGGGCATGTCCTGGACAAGTTGCTTAATGTCTCTGTGCTTCAATTATCTCATTTGTGTATTAGTGGGATAAAAATATTTCCTGTTTTATTGATTTGTTATAAGGGTTATATAAGTTGATATACATATAACACTTAATTCAGTGTCTGGTATTTAGTAATACTCAAATATATAATGAATTTATTATTTAATAATAATATTAAACATTTCATAATATTTAATTAATCATAATAAATTGCTATTACCTGATTAGGTGAGCTAAAAGGATAGGAAGTCGTAGTTTGAAAGAGAGTTGCTTGAAACAAAAGATGTGAAGATAGTAGTTGATGGTTGAGATAGGTGAAGGAAAAGATGACTGGAGATGAAGAAATCAAGGAACTGAGAGACCAGCATGTAGGAAGGATCATCTTGCTCAATAAGTCACTGCTTTTCAGCTTTTCTTTTCCCAGTTGAGATTCTGATGTTTTTCTAGATTGAATTATTGGCCCCGATTTCCCACCCTTCCTTCCATCCACACCCTGCTATGGCTTCATCCTGGGCAATGTGTGTTTCCTGCTTCTCAACCTTGAGCTCAGCCACGTGAGCGGTTTTGGCCAATAGAATGAGGTGGAAGTGACACATGATCAGTTCCAACCCTAAACCTCAAGATACTTTGTGTGTTCTGCTTGTCCTGCCTCTGCTGTGACCATGAGAAGAGCCTTCTCTGGGTGATGTTGCCCCTTCACACTGGGCCCCAGAGGGAGCTTATGTGGTGCAGAGTCAACCTAGCCTCCAGCA
The DNA here is from genome assembly GCF_057802395.1 of Ceratotherium simum simum. Classification (NCBI taxonomy): domain Eukaryota; kingdom Metazoa; phylum Chordata; class Mammalia; order Perissodactyla; family Rhinocerotidae; genus Ceratotherium; species Ceratotherium simum. Next base: position 53,300,285 of record NC_141907.1, on the reverse strand, counting down.
GAGCCTCCTTAGCTGTCAAAGCCTGAAGGAACGCTGTCCCGGCTGACCAACCTACAGATCAGTGAGAATCACTGCATGTTGTGTTATGTCACTGAGATCGTGTGCTTGTTTGTTTTGCATCAATAGCTAATTGATACAATGATTTCACAATTCCAAGCTATTGTTTTTCAGAGTTTTCTTAAAGGCAATCCTTGAAGTTACTGAACATTTTTTCTTCAAAATCCCTGTGGTTATATGAGGTGAGCTCACCTAGAATTGCAACCTTTTAACTGGGTCCAAGAAAGAAGAAATGGAGGGCCGGCCCCGTGGCTTAGTGGTTAAGTGAGCGCGCTCCACTGCTGGCGACCCGGGTTCGGATCCCAGGCTCGCAGCGACGCGCTGCTTCTCGGGCCATGCTGAGGCCGCGTCCCACATACAGCAACTAGAAGGATGTGCAGCTATGACACACAACTATCTACTGGGGCTTTGGGGAGAAAAATAAATAAATAAAATCTTTAAAAAAAAAAAAAAAAAAGAAGAAATGGAAAAATATGGAATAGGTTTGGATAGCGAAAGGCTGGTTACATTCTATAGTGATTGTCCTAAATATAGTGTCACCCTCCACGTGTACAAGTTTTCATGAAATTATGCTTTTTAATAAGAATTATTTTGTGAATATATAATTTATATTTTATAGAAGTATACAGTTTATCATGTATTTTAATAAAGCTAAATATTAGAATTGAGTCATTGCTTTGGAATGAGACTGACATATGACAAGTCAAATTTCCTGTTAATAGAGTAAAAGCTCATAGAGCTTTTAATAAGAGCTAATATTTTTGAAATCTTTGTTCCATATATTGTATTATATGACTTACATGCTTGATCTCATTTAAACTTTACAGGAAGCTTAATAGACATTAGATATATTTAGTCATATTCATTTTACAGATGAAAAAATTCATGTTTAGAGTATTTATGTAAGTTGCCCAAAGGTGCAGTAGCAAGTAAGCCAAAGGGATGAGAATTGAATTCTGGTCTATGCTGTTAATCACTCTTTAGCACTGCAGTCAGTAAGCCATTTCTGGAGCCAAATCATCTTATTTTGAGTTCTGTCTCTCCTGTTATGCTTACTAGTTCTGTGCATTTTTTTTCTTTCTTATAAAATGGGGAAAACAATAAGATTATCTTACAGAATTGTTGTGATGGTTAAATGTCATAATTCATGTTTAGCACATAGAACGGAGCCTGGTAGGTAGAAAGCATTCAGTAAATGTCAGCCACTATCATCATCATCATCACCATTGTCATCATCATCATTGCCACTTAATAGAACTTAGCATTTATGTGGACACTCCAACATTAAAGTGGAAGGGCATTTGTAACGGAACAACAGAGTTGGTTGGTAATAAAGAGAGTCTGGTATTGTCTTTCTCCTACTAGTCTGAAATTTTATCTTACAAATAGCTGGTGATAAGAGATTTTAAACTCTGTTTTCCAGTAAATGTGGTGCTTGTAATTAAATTGTTTAGAAGGTCTCTTTTTTGTGCTCTTCTCTCTGTAATGCTGATTTAATCATCTTCTGCATGTAGTGTCCTATTGGCAGGATTCCCATGTGTACTTGTAAGTGGAAGCTTATATGCTAATGGATGTTCATTGTGTAATGGGAGCATGGGGTATTTATTTCTTATGGCGGAGCTTGTTACTCAGGTTATTGGTTCCTGTTTGTACTCAGTTGTTGCGCATCTTACCTGATCATGTAGAGGCTGAGTCGAATATATGCAGTCTCTCATTTATGCCACTGCAGGGGGTTTTTGTGCTTTATTTCATTTCCTATTCTAGCAAGTGCCTTTTACTTCTCGATATTCCCCTGAATTCCTCTCATGGCTGAGTGGACCCTTGCCATTCACAGATTTAACATTTGTGGTTTTGACAAGTCACAGGAAACCTGGAAAGTTCATGACTTGCAGTACTTGTAAGTGTGTGAGGCTCATGATTAAATCGTGTATCCTTGAGGCCAGTCTGAGGGGAAAAAAACATGAGTGTATGAGTGAACCTCATCAACCACTCTGTCTCAATATCAGCATGCTCTGTTGTTCTCAGCTTGTCATCAGGTATGCAGAAGCCCTCATTAGAGGTCTGAAGGGGTTATTTAAATGCATTACATTCAACAAATTTATGTGAGAAATTATGTGCAATAGTGACATTTACGCGTGTGAGAATTTGCAAAGGTCTTTTGACATATCCCTTGTGAATGTTACAAGTCTATGGCATATATTACATTAAACAGAATGAGGTTTGGCCTCCCCCTATTGGGGATGATCCCAAAGGGTAGTGGTTTTATAATAAGGTTCTGGGAAATCGATGGTTGGCAAACTCAATTAGGATTATTGTCCTGCCTAAGCACTAAGATGGAGATCAAATTGTCAGTTCAATTCAACTGTGTTCAGCTATTTCTCTTTTAAAATCTTAGAGGAGTCTTGCAACTTGAAATGTTGGAAGCCAAGGCATTAAGAAGAAGAAACAATGCTGTGCGTGAGCCAATTTGAATCACATTTGTATAACAGGCAGAAACAGCGTAGAAGACTTCAGTGAGCACCTACATTGTGTCGGGCATTGTGCTTAACGCTGTCACATATTATCTCACTGGGTTCTTAAGCATCACTTGCTTGGGCCCCCAAATCTCAATGTAAAATTTTAATTAATTCAGCTGTAATTTATTGAGACCTCATCACTAAGTTCTAAGAAGCAAATTACTGGTATACCTAATGTTCTGTTCAGTCTATTTCTACCCCAATGTTTATACCAGAGTCTTGGATCTCAACAGTTGAATGTGACAAAAAGTTGTATATACAATCCTAGATTAAATTAATTTTAAAAATTATTCATTCTCTTTCTCCACTTCTATGGGTGTGGCGTAATCCGTTTACCTTGATTCTGGGTGTAAGCCAAATAACTTGTTTGGCCATTGGGGTATTGGCAGATTTGACACAAGCAAGGCCCCTGAGTGTAAGTAGACATTCTCTCTTGAGCTTATGCCATTGCTGTGAGATGAACAAGATAGGGCCTACTTGCTGGTCCCAGGAGGAGGGTTACATGGAACAGAGCTGACCCGTCACAGCCCAGGCGAGAGCACCAACCAGGATCCCCCCACGTGTGGAAGATAACCCAGGTGAAATTAGCAGGGCCTCTGAGCCTAGCCTGCATCAGCATCAGTCTACATGTAGATCTGTGAGATAGAGGATTGTTGTTTTAAGCTATTATATTTAGAGGAGGTTTGCAATGCAGCAATTTTGTGGCAGTAGCTAATGAATACATATACTATTAAGAAGCAAAAGAAGATATAAGAGATAGAAAAGCTATTTGTCCAGCATTTTTTTTTTAAACTCTCTGTTATGGACTGAATAGTGTCCCCCTAACATTTCTATGTTGAAGTGCTAATCCCCAATATGACTGTATTTGGAGAAAGGACCTTTAGAGAGGTAATTAAGTTAAATGAGATCGTAAGGTTGAGGACCTAATCCCGGTCTCAGAAGAAGAGGAGAACACACCAGTTATTTCTCTCTTTCCACACACACACAGAGAAAAGACCATGTGAGGACACAGCAAGAAGGCAGCTATCTATAAACCAGGAAGAGAAGTTTCACCAGAAACCAACGCTAGCAACATCTTGACCTTGGACTTCTAGCCTCCAGAGCTGGAGAAAATAAATTTCTGTTGTTTATGCCACTCAGTCTGTGGTATTTTATTATAGCAGACAGAGCAGACTAATACACTCTACTACAAATTCGACCTCCTCGCAAATCTGGCCTGAACAGTGCCCTCAAACTTGAACAAATTGATAGCAACATATCCTTGATGGTAAAGTAAAATACCTGGATTTTGATATATGCTTGGGGAAGAGTAAGGAGGTGAGTGACTGGAAAGGGGAAAAGATATTTTATTTCAAATTTCTCCTCTGAGAAAGCCAGTATCCCTTTATTATAGGCTCAAGAAATTAACATACTGATCCATTTCCAAAATCCTGGTACTTTACACTAAAAATATGCCAACATTTATTTGGCATCTACCTTATGTCAGACAAGGGTTACTGTGCTAGCATGAGCTGGAGGGCAGAAGTGGGGCAAGGATGAATAAAAAGAGGCGTAACACAATATATATAGAGAGTGTGAGTCTCATTTTACTCCCTTCCTAAATAAGGGATACATTTAATTCTTTAGCTGCTTAGGAGTAAGAGGCAAAATTTCGGTCTTAGTTTGGATTCTGTTTTTTGGATTGTCATCTCTTTGGATTCTCAAATTTCTTTCTTTAGGATGACACTTCCGTCAAATGTCTCTAAAAGCGTTCTGATCCCTTAGATGCCTCAGGCTCTTTCATCATATTCCTAAATCCAATTTAGAAATTATTTCTGGTAATTTAGAAAATTTTCCTACTCCACTTAATATCTTCATTCATCCATTCCATCACTTACCATTGCATCACCATGCTGAGCAGGAGGTATTTTTATCCATCTACGACTGCTGTTCTTCACATTTGGAACATTGTATTCATTCTTCTTGGGCTTTGTTTTCCATAACACTCACTGCTGGACTGAACTAACTAACTGGTATCCCATTGTGTGTGTGTGTTCTGCTCTTTCAACCTCTCTTCTAATCTGTGAGTTATCTGCTGTCAAATTCACCTTAAAAAAAGATCTCAGGGCTCCTTTTTTATTTTCGGAGAGGCCCCTATGTCTGTGGAATGACAGATTTTTATCATTGCTGTCATCATGGCTCTACTCACCACTCTAGCTGCAGTTGTTAGCATTACAATCTCTTTGATTACCATACTTCATTTCCCACCATTTTTGGTTTTTGCATGATCCTTCCCTATTTTCCCCTAAGGAATTTTTAATCTTGTTCTTATAACTCCATTGGGACTGAATGACTCCCATTCAAAAATAGCTTTTTCCCGCAGATTTTCACGTATCTATTAGGTGTGTTCTCATCATTTGAATGTCAGCTCACATGTTACTTCCTCAGACAGGCCTTCCCTGGCCATCCTATCCAAGTATTTCTCTCCCATCCTGGGATCCCTCTCCCTTCTCTGCCTTCTCTAGCTCATTAGCCTATTTTTATTATCTTCAAAGTGCTCTGTTGCAAAAATCTATTTTTTTGCTTGTTTATTGTTCATTTTACTCATATGAATGTAAACTTCATGAGAACAAGAGCCTTTCTTGTTTACCAGTGTACCCCTGGAGGAAAAATAACTCTTGGCACATTCTGAGTAGCTGGTAGATACTTGTTGAATGAATGAATAAATGAATAGATTGAAAGATTGGACAATCTGTGAAATAACAAAATGCATCTTCTGTGGATATTTTTCCAGTTGCTCATTTCTAAAATGTCCCTTTTCTTTCACATTTATATGCTAAATATATCAAAACCTGGGCTTAGACTGAAACTCATGTTATTCTACCAGGAAATTTCACAAGTAAATTCTTAAGTATATACTGCCTCATATTTATACATTATACCAGAATATTGCAATGGTTGAAAACAATGATTTTATATCCTAAATGCCTTACATTCTAATAATTCCTTGACCAATTATCTATCTTATGTATTTTCAAGATATTTTTTTCTTACTATGGGGTTAAATGGTATAAGATAGTTGACAATTTCTCCAATTTTTTTTTTAAGACTAGTAATAGCCCTTCACTGGACATCTGAAGACAACATATTAGAAGAGGAAATAGGGGCTGGCCCCATGGCCTAGTGGTTAAGTTTGGAGCTCTCCACTTCAGCAGCCTAGGTTTGGTTCCTGGGCGCAGACCTACACCACTTGTCAGTGGCCATGCTGTGGCAGCAACCCACGTACAAAATAGAAGAAGATTGGCACAGATGTTAGCTCAGGGCAAGTCTTCCTCAGCAAAAAAAAAAGAAGAGGAAATAAATTAGAGTAGTTACCCAAAGTAAGTTCTGAAAACTAAGATGACAGGAATGGTGTTATTACCAATGATGATACATTTTCTTTGTATATCATTTTATGGCTCCATTTTTAAGCCTACTATTTTATTTTATCTTTTTAATAATATCATGATATGGGTGATGAAAGATGGTCTCCATTTTCCTAAGAGCGAGATGAAGGCATTCGACATAACAGTTATTAAGACTATTATTAAGAGTTCCCAACTTCTCATCCAGGACATTTCCATTCCTATCATCAAGTATTAGATTTTTGACATATAATTTGATTTGGCTTAATATAGAAACACATCATTTCTCTAGCTGCAAACTACATTTCCGTCTCAGCAGAGGTCTTTAACGTTTGGGATGGTGGAGTGGAAAGTATCCTGGACTAGGAGTCAGCAGACTGAGGTCCACCTCTAGTATATTGCTAATTAATCGGTCGTTCTTAAGAAAAACGACTTCATTGTTTGGTGTCTAGTTTTGTCCTATGTATAATCTAGATTACACTAGCATTTTTTTCTAAACACTGTTTAACAGAATCACTTGGTAAGTGTACTATTAGAAAAAGAAAATCTCTGGTCACAAAAGCTTAGAGAAGAAGGCAGTCTGTATTTTCCTCTTTGAAATTCACAACATACTTTAGCATATTAAAAGCTCTAAGAAGTTCTGGAATTTAAAAAATAAAGAGAAGAAAAGAAAAGAAAAATGTTGCTGAGTTTTATTTAGCCAAATGATTCCCAAGCTTATTTGGTCAGTTACGGAACCTCCTTTTTCGAAGAAATGCATCCCAGAAATAATTCTGTGAACCAATCAAGTTAGGAAAGTCTGAGTATCTTCTGGTTCTGAAAGCCTGTAAACCTTTTATAGACTATAATTTAATAAGCTAGCTGGCTCTATTTTACACTAAAGATTGATTTGTTAAGAAACGTTTGTATGGATTCTTATAAAAAGATTATATAGATTATATACTTTGGAAATAAATATTTGAGTTTAGTATAAAATAACCAAAACCATATTAAATTTCAACATTTTTGAAATTGTTAGAATAATTTTTTACTCTGTTGAGGGATGTGCCCTTGGCCTAGCTTCAGGCCACTACATGAACCCTTTCCCCTGGACCACTCATAAAATCCTCTCTTCTTTTTCTTTTCACTATTCAAATTTGAGGCAACCTTGGGGCTTCAATCAATCGGCAGACTGTAAAATATTGTTGCCCTAGAGCAAGTCACAGGTTCCTATTGTGGTTTTCCCGTTAGTGCCTGAAAAAAAGAGAAACTTTTGATGTGGGCATGTGCTGGATGTTTAATCTTTTGAACCATTTGTGGAATTCAAACATTTTTTTTCATTTTCCTAGCTATAAGCACTGTTCCTTGCAACCAAGACAAAGGGAAGAAAGGAAGGAAGGAGGGGAGGGAGAAATTTATGTTTTAGCAAATAATCCTTCAGTAATTTATGACTGTGAGAGATGAAACTAAGATTTTACAGAATGAGTTGGAATTGCTGGGATCAAATCCCCATTTTGCCAATAGGAAAAACAACATTTTGGGGCTTAGAAAAGCAAATGTAAAAAGTAAAATTATAAAAATTATAATTTCTTGATTTATTTTCTTATTAACAATGTGCCTTTGGGCAAAAAAACCTTAATACTTTAAAATGGTGACAATAATGTAGTTAATAATCTATTAATAATCTATTGAGCATTTACTTTAAGGCAGGTCCTATATTAAGTGCTTTAAAAAACATTATCTTATATCTGCACAACTTACAACTACAGCCCATGGGATTACACCACTTCTCAAGATCAGAAATGGAACCCAACTCAAAAGCGAGTCTTAGCTATTATCCATACTACTTCAGTATACAATGCACATGTCTGTTTCATGAGACAAAACTTTTAATTCTTAACAGCAGTTGGACATTTGTTTTATCATAGTTTCCTGGAACACATATTCAGTATCTAACTGGTTGGAGATGTTGATCTTAACGCTCGTGACTTAGCTGATAGATTTAATTACCTTTAACTATCTGGAAGGAAATTACTGACTGTGCAGTTATCTGTTTCCTATACATAGGAGGTCCCAAGTCAAGTACCAAAAATGATCATTTTCTAGAGAGTATTTCCAAGGAGGCACTTCCCCATAGTTAATGTAAAATGGTAAATAATCGGGATGCAGACAAACTAGAGCATCCCTAGGCCACAGGAAAGAGAAAGTCTTTGGACTTAGTTAAACTAAACTATGACAAATAGATCCTGTTCTCTTTTTAAAAAATCTTTTAAGGAGTCTAGTTCTCTATTCTGCTCTCATCAGTGTTTAAGAAATTTTCATTTAAGTTTCATCATGATGCATATTTGTGTTTCTGAATCTGCTGCATTTGGACAGGTGACCTGGTGTATAAATTGGTGGAGGGAAACAATTAGAGGATCTGGGTCTATCTGGCCCTTACTCTTTCTGTGGCCTGGATAATGCATAGCCTAGGTACCCACTGTGGCTTTGCTCCTCTGCATCTAACATTTATGCTAATTCCCTCGATTTAAAGAGCAGTGAGATTAATGAGTTAAGTAATACGAATATGTACATGAATAAAAATACAAGTACTAGCTATAATTTATTGATCTCTAATTATTTTCTGGGCAGGATATTAAGTATTTTGGACTTAATACCTTGCTTAATCTTCACTGCATCTTTATGAGGTAGGTGCCATTATTATGCACATTTTATTGCTGAGGTAACAGGATTTTAGAGAACCAAGGCCTGTGTCCAGGCATATGCTATTACCATCTCCAGGGAATATGCTTCTGTTTGAGTATTCAGTTAGGTAGGCCTATGTTATTATTCTAACTTTTTCCTCATTTTGCTTTTTACGTCTTCAAAAATCCTTTGCAGTATCTTGGAGCAGCGTTGCATGGGAACACAGGCATTTGAGATTGAGTACCATGTGAGTTTCATGAACTTTTCAGTTGCTTCCTAGATGAGAATTTCCCTAATCTGTGAAATGGGAGAAAAGAAGATGATAACATTCTTTCAAATTTGCAGAAGAAGATCTGGCATCTATAGGCATCTTCCTAGCAAAACACACAAAAGTAGACAAATTGATTCACAGACATAGATACAGATGTGTGAATATTTTAAATCTCTTATTTTTCCTCGTAATAACTCTCTCTCTTTGTGTGGTGTAGAGGCTTCCCTCTAAATTCACGCCTAAAGCATGATTTTTAACCTGTCTTTGCCTCCTCCTTACATTGAAAAGCCGTAACAAAGAATTTTTTCCGAAGGCAAATTTCTATTTCTAATATTGCTGATCATATTTTTTAAAATTTGAGTTTGATCTAACTTCATTACGTTTAACAAAATATTAACTGCTGCCAGGTATGCTTGTTTCCTTTTTAATTGTAAGACATTTTTTCAATCATTGATGAAATTTTATATTTATTTTGGAAAATTTGAAACTACAGTAAAGAAGCAAGAGCGGCATTCATAATCTACACAAAGGTAGCCCTGGATAATTGATTTTTAATGTATTTTTTGTCTTGTCATGGGCTCTATGTTCTTAGTTTAAAATTTAACAGTATAAGAATCACAAGTAGTCATGTGTTCCACCCTCAAGACATTATTCCCCAGAGGTAGGAACTCTTAGTGCTTTAGTGTATCTTCTGGCATTTACACCCATATTTCTAAATAAAATATGTATACTGTTATTTATTGATTTTTAAATTTTTGATATTATTTATTGATTTTTCTGCTATGAAAATGAGAATTTGTGTTCAGAGACCACTCGCTTTCAATTAAACTCACAAGCACTTCTAGTATGCCCATTCTTACCATATGATTATGTCATATTTTTTGGTTAAATGAAACAATCTTAAATATTTTCCTCATTATGGATATGTAAATATTGTTATAACTGAGCAAAATACCAAAGTACTATATTTACTTTTTTTTGAAACTTTTTTAAAACTAGAATTAAAAATTGTCTCTTTTGGTTTGTTTTCTTCTCTGTGTATCCATTACTGACCCTCCACTAACACTCTGACAAGCTTTAAAAATGCCTCTTACTTGCCTAGAAGCAATGATGTGCTACTAGCAATCAGCACACCCAGCACACCCAGATCCGGTACCTAAATACCATTTTCCAATGAAAGGAATCAGTGTTCCTTGGAGAAATGACTAGCTCTAGGGCTGGAGTAGGGAAAGTGCTAGATTAGCCTGGAGCATCTTGTAGTACCAGAAAGTGGTGAAGTACTCTGAAGGTGGAAGTATGGGATCGCGTCAAAGGGACACAGGAGACAACTCGAAAGATCTTCTAATGGCCAAAGCTGGAACACTGAGTAGTACTGGATTATAACCTAAAGTAAAAAATAGATATAAATGAGTCTATGTGCTGCTTTGAATAAATGATTAAATAAGTAGATAAATGGGGGAGAAGAGACCCATCTTCTTCATAGAAAAATTCAAATAGTATATATATATACTCCTCCTTTCGGGAGATAAAGTTTAACACCAGTGTAATCATGATAAACACATCAGAGAAACCCAGATACCTGGCTAGCACTCCTTAACACTATCACATGAAAAACAAGGAAAGACTGGAGCCAGCCCTGTGGTGCAAGTGGTTATGTGCGCGCGCTCCACTGTGGTGGCCCGGCTTTCGCCAATTTGGATCCTGGGCGTGCACCGATGCACTTCTTGGCAAGCCGTGTTGTGGCGGCGTCCCATATAAAGTGGAGGAAGATGGGCACGGATGTTAGCCCAGGGCCAGTCTTCCTCAGCAAAAAAAAGAGGAGGATTGGCAGATGTTAGCACAGGGCTGATCTTACTCACAAAACAAAACAAAACAAGGAAAGACTGAGCAACTGGCAAAGACAAGAGGGACCGGGGAGACCTAACAACTCAATGCTGTATGGTAGCCTGGACTAGATCCTGGAAGAGAAAGAGGATATTAATGGAAATATGGTGAAATCTGTAAAAGTCTGGACTTTACTTATTTGCAAAGTACTAATGTCCGTTTTTTAGTCTTGGCAAATACACGATGGGAATTCAAGATGTTAAACATGGGAAAACTAGGTGAGGAATATATAGGAAATCTATGGACCATCTTTGTAAACTTTTCTGTAAATCTAAAATTATTCCTAAATATAAAGTTCATTAAAAAAGGAATGCTTCAGGGCCGGCCCCGTGGCTTGGTGGTTAAGTGAGCGCGCTCCACTGCTGGCGACCCGAGTTCGGATCCCGGGCTCCCACCGGCGCGCTGCTTCTCCGGCCATGCTGAGGCCTCGTCCCACATACAGCAACTAGAATAGGATGTGCAGCTATGACACACAACTATCTACTGGGGCTTTGGGGGGAAAAAATAAATAAATAAAATCTTTAAAAAAAAAAAAAAAAAGGAATGCTTCTTACTGAGGCCAAACATATTAGGGAATCTACAGTAGCTTTTTTGTTTCATTTGGAGACATTTTTCTGGTGCCCTTCATGCTCCAGGCTTGCTGTCCTGGCCTATTGTACTGTCATCAACACGGCATTTCCCTCCTCCCATCATCCTAGGAATTCCCTTTACTTCTTTTTTTTTATTTTTTTTTTTTCATTGTGAGGAAGATCAGCCCTGAGCTAACATCCTTGCTAATGCTCCTCTTTTTGCTGAGGAAGACCAGCTCTGAGCTAACATCTATTGCCAATCCTCCTCCTTTTTTTTTTTCCCCAAAGCCCCAGTAGATAGTTGTATGTCATAGTTGCACATCCTTCTAGTTGCTGTATGTGGGACACGGCCTCAGCATGGCCGGAGAAGCAGTGCATTGGTGCGTGCCGGAGATCTGAACCCGGGTTGCCAGTAGCGGAGCACACGCACTTAACCCCTAAGCCACAGGGCCGGCCACCCTTTACTTCTCTATTAAGATAGAACCATTATTTCCTGCTTCCCATGTCCTTTTTTATACCTCTCCCCACCCACCGTTCTTGGAGTAGCTCTCTTAGGTATAGTAGAAGAGAGGTAAAATTCTTGAGCATTTGAAGAAAAATATCTCTATTCTACTGAACCACTTGGCAAATAATTTGGAGGTTTTAGGATGGAAAACTTTTGAGAAAATCAACACCAACCTTATTCCTATATCTTTGTTTGTAACTTTATTTATTCTCTACCTCCTCCTCCTCCTCATCATCATTATCTCTGGAAGCTTTTAGGATCTTTATCTCCAGAACTCAGAAACCTCATGTTGATGTGCCTTGGTGGGAGTTGTTTTTCATTAGTTATAGTGATAACTAATGTATATCTTTCAGTTTGGAGAAATGTTATTTTATTTTTTAAAACAAATTTCTCCTATTTCTACCTTTTTTTCTGGAAATTTTGTTGGTCAGCAATTGAACTTCCTAGATTATTTGTCTAGATGTTCTTTAATTTTTTCTTTCATACTACTTTTTGAGAGATTTCTCAACTTTGTCTTCCAAAACTTCAACTGAAGATTTAACTATCATATTTCTATATCCAAGAGGTCTCTTTTTTTCTCTAATTGACCTTTAAAAAAAATAGCATCTTGTTCTTTTTTCACAGAGTAATATCTTCAAGAATATTAATTACATATACACGTTTTGAAATTGACACCCATTTCTTGTATTGTACCTATTTCTTTGCATTATTTTTCTGTTTTGTTTTTTAAGTTTCCAACATTTATGCTGAAGGCTTTCCTCAAATGTTTGCTGATCTTTGACTCTCTGTTCGTATTTGATTGAAGCACTGAATACTGGAGACTGATGTTTGGGCAGAATTTGTTGGCTATTGGACTCCACTGCAGGGTGATCAGGTAGGATCACCAATTTGCTCGAAATGTCCAAATTTCACTATCTGTGTATCTTTTCTTTTGGGCTGGATTGTTTGTCCAAGGAACATTCTCCAGTTACAGGCCTGGGCGGTATAACCTGGCTGTCATAGTCCTGGATTATGTGGGAGAAATCATAAATTCGTATGTGTAAGATGTTTTCTGTTTTCAGTATTAAATTGTGGTCCTATTCTCAGCTATTATTGACGTATCCATCTTTGTGTCCAGAGCCTAATTTTTCCAAGTCCTCCAAATATTACACCAAAGTTGAGAGGAGTAGTAGAAAGTCTGACTCCTCTTTTAAACCGATTTTCGAATACTCCTTCTACTTTTAGTCTTACTATGATCCCCATATTCTGAAATATCTGGTGCTCCCAATTCCTAAGTCTATCTGGGAGTCAGCTACATAAATTGGCTGCTTCATGTTGGCATCCTCTCCTGAATGGGTTTCAGCTTTGTCTTTTTTAGGTTTAGGTTTCTCCTGTTTTCATAATTACCTCTCATCCATCTGGTTTTTATCTTCCAAAAACTTGTTGACATCTTTTGGCTATTGCACGCCTACTTCTGTGCCTTAGTCCTCCTGGGGTTATTCCTGTCTTCTTTTTTTTTCTGTCTTTTTGGTAGGCTTATAGGAGAGAGCAGAGAGTGATGCATGCACTTCATCTACAATATTTACTGCACACCCTCCTTCAGTTTTTATCTGGAAATCTTCACAAGTTCAGTTCCAATAAAACATGTTGTGCTAATGACAAAGTGTTGACAAATATAATTAACTTGGGGCTCGTTCTTTCTTTTTTGACTGTCTGAATAATGAAAGAAAAAAACAGTATCAAGCTATTTTATTAATGTAAACAAATATTTTACTGAAAAATGTCAAAGTCTAGTTTGTCTCCAATTTGAAAGGCAGAGTATTTATATCAAATTACTTGGTCTTTTGAAGAAGGCTTGACTGTACTGAAAATAAATTTGACTAGGCTGAATGTGTGATTTGTTCTGACATTTCTGAGGTGTTCAGATTTGTGAATGTGAAATATAAAATGAACCTCAGTAGGGGTGTGAGACTAACAAATTTGAGCCAACTAGTTGTTTGCAAAAGTATATGGATTAAAAATAATTTTAGATAGCTCTAATGCCAGCTAAATTAAGTTGTCATTGTCTTGAATCTTAAACTCTGAAGCATCCTGTAATAAGAAATTTCAAATTACCACTTGAGCTTCCCCAAGTAGATTTGTGAAAATAGAAATGAAAATACACACTGTTTTTGAAGACCTCTGTGGCGTCAGATTATGGCATAGTACTAAGTTAGAAATGACTGTCCATATAGAATATACACTCAGTAAAAATGAGTAGAGCCCAGGGAAGATGATGACACTGGTAATTGTAGGCAAGCCCATCAAACTTGCTTCCATATTTTAAAGCACTGTACATAAGTACTATGGTATGTGGAGGAATGAAAACACCTTCTTCAAGTCTTTGAAATGAGTTCTCTTCCCTTTGTTTGGCCCTTGTCTTCCTATGTCAGGTGAGAACTGTCTATGTGGGCTTCTCATTGTTTTCCAAGAGGCAAAGAGAATGCATTATCCTGGGGTTCTACTTTAAGGCTCTCCACACTTGGGCTTCTGCGTTGATCGGAGAGAACAACATAGAAGTGAGTAAATAATATTTGATTCATTTGAAATTTTTAAAAAATGGTAAATGGCAGTTTCCCATTGTCAAAGTGGCATTTGAGTTGATGATTTTTTGTTTTTGTTTGAAGAAGATTATCCCTGAGCTAACATCTGTGCCAGTCTTCCTCTATTTTGTGTATGTGACGCTGCCACAGCATAGCTTGACAAGTGGTATGTAGGTCCGCACCTGGGATCTGAACCTGAGAACCCTGGGCGGCCGAAATGGAGTCTGTGAACTTAACCACTACACCACTGGGCTGGCCCCTCGTTGATGACTTTTCAAAGGAAACCAACTTGTTTATACATGCTGTAGGCTTATATTACACTTCATTCTGCAAATTTGGCTTCCTGCAATGGAGGCCAGATTGAAGAAGATTTATAAGAAGTGTTATGAGAAGAATATCAGTATAATATCATTTCATCTAAAGATTAGTCTTGCATTATACATTCTAAGTAGGTATTTTAGTGAGTTTTCAACTTATGTGTTTTTTTTTTTTTGAGGAAGATTGGCCCTGAGCTAACATCTGCCAATCCTCCTTTTTTTGCTGAGGAAGACTGGCCCTGGGCTAACATCCATGCCCATCTTCCTGCACTTTATATGGGATGCCGCCACAGCATGGCTTGACAAGCGGTGCGTTGGTGCGCACCTGGGATCCAAACTGGTGAACCCTGGGCCGCCGTGGCGGTGTGCGCGCACTTAACCACTTGCGCCACTGGGCTGGCCCCTCAATGTATGTCTTTTGGTGGAATTATATATATATATATATATTTTTAGCCTGAGACTGCATATATCACTTTATTATTTTTAATTTTCTTCCTTTTTTTAATTGAGGGTATAATTGACATATAACATTATATTGGTTTCAGGTGTACAATGTAATGATTCAATATTTATATATATTATGAAATGACCACTACAACAAATCTACTAACATCATTCACCACACATAGTTACAAAATTTTTCTTTGTAATGAGAACTTATAAGATTTGCTCTATTAGCAACTTTCAAATATGCATTACAGTATTATTAACTATAGTCACCATGCTGTACATTGCATCCCAATGACTTATTTTATAACTGGAAGTTTGTACCTTTTGACCCCTTCACCCATTTCACCAACCCCTCACCCCCAACCTCTGGCAACCATCAATCTCTTCTCTATATCTATGAACTTGGTTTTATTGGCTTTTTTTTAGATTTCACATGTAAATAAGATCATATGATATTTGTCTTTCTCAGTCTGACTTATTTCACTTAGCATAATGTCCATCCATTTTGTCGCAAATGGCAAGATTTTCTTCCTTTTTTATGGCTGAATAACATTCCATGGTAGATGTATACCACATTTTCTTTATCTGTTCATGTGTTGCTGGACACTTAGGTTGTTTCCATATCTTGGTGATTGTAAATAATGCTGCAGGGAACATGGAGGCGCAGACATTTTTTTGAGTTAGTATTTTTATTTTCTTTGGATAAATACCCAGAAGTGGCATTGCTGGATCATATGGTAGCTCTGTTTTTAATTTTTTGTAGAACCTCCATACTGTTTTCCACAGTGGTGGCACCAATTTACATTCCCACCGACAGTGCACAAGGGTCCCCTTTTCTCCACATCCTCGTCAACACTTGTTATTTTTTGTCTTTTTTGTAATAGCCATTCTAACAAGTGTGAGGTGATATTTCATTGTGGTTTTGATTTGCATTTCCTTGATGATTAGTGATGTTAAGCATCTTCTCATGTATCCATTGGCTATCTGTATGTCGTCTTTGGAATAATGTCTGTTAAGATCCTCTGCCTATTTTTTAATCAGATCGTTTTTTTGTTATTGAGCTGTATGAGTTCCTTATATATTTTGGATATTAACCCTTTATGAGATATATGATTTGCAACTATTTTTTCCCATTCAGTAAGTTGCCTTTTCATTTTGTTGATGATTTCCTTTGCTATGCAGGTAGTGTTTTTCATATCAAGAAAAAAATGGTATACAAATATTATTTTACTTTCTCTACGCCCAACAGACTTCAGATAACACATGTGTCAACAACAGGAATCTTCAGATGACAGTATTGAAGGGTAGAAGAAGTCAAATAATTCCCCTGTGGCCAAATATAACTCATATCACCATTAATAGGTTTTACCTGGATCAAAGTAGAATATACATTTTTTTAAGCTCTTTAACAATTAATTTGATCCTGATAAAAGTATTTTCTTCCATTTCATTTTAGGACTGCTAAGAATCATCACATCAAGTCTGTCTCTAATAAACTAAAATTAGAAGGAAAAAATAATTTCAGGTTAAGAAAAATATTTAAAATGTACTAGCTGGGTATACATTTTTTTATGCCTATTTGAAAACTGCTGATTTTATACGTAAATACATCAAGAATACTAGTCAGTCTTTCTTTATTAACCCTATATTGATGCAGTTTATTCTGGATTTGGTGGTATTCTTTCTGCCAATGTGAATTCATGGTAATTTTTCATCAACACACTATATTACAGCCTGGGCATCATGGTGACCTCATTGATAGGATCAAACCAGAATATTTAGATGGAAAGAGTAGTCAAGAAAGTGCAACCATTACCAACGTCATTCAGTTTGGGGATAAATGTCCTTCATACGGTTCCAGGGAATCTCAGGCCAAAGCCTTTTTTTGAAAGTGCTATTGTTTATTTTTCTCTGGGGCACAAAATCAATGTGCTATTTCTCCATTTCAGAACTGCTACATTAAAATGTCATGACATATGTGTTTAAAATGTAAAATCTATAAAAAAGAAAAAAATCCACTTAATGTTGATGGTATTTTACGTTTACCCTTTCTTCATGCTACAAAAAGTTGTCCTTTTTCTTTTATTCATGACCAAGTTTATATATCATTTATTTACAGATATGTATGGAGAATGCTCTGCTTTCTACCTGGGGGGAACAGGGGGAGTCATCCTTTAGAAGGCAGTCTTATTTCCAGGTTCTGAAAGGTGATTTTTCTTCCTCTGCCTCCTGTGAGAGACTGCTTGATTTTATGCTTGATCATTTGCTTTTTAGCTATCTAGATGCTGACGGCCATCTATATACAAGAATATAAAGTCTATATACTATAGATATATTTATATACACAATATATAGTTTCATATATATCATATACATATTTATATTCTCCATACACATCCATAAATAATATATATAAATTATATAATTCGTATGTACATATATTCATATATATATAATTTGGAAGGATGTGAAGGTTTGCACGAGACAGGTATTTTTACCCAAATTGTTATTAATATCAAAGTATCAGGGGCCGGCTCAGTGGCGTAGCAGTTAAATTTGCACACTCTGCTTCGGTGGCTTGAAGTTCGCCAGTCTGGATCCTAGGCGTGGACCTACACTCCTCTTATCAAGCCATGCTGAGGTGGTGTCCTGCATAGAGCAACTAGAAGGATGTACAAGTATGACATACAACAATGTCCTGGGTCTTTGGGGAGAAAAAAGGAGGAAGACTGGCAACAGATGTTAGCTCAGGGCCAATCTTCCTCAAAAAAGAAAAAAAAGTGTCTTGAGGGAAGAGTAGAAGTTCATTTTAATCTTCGTTTCATAGGTTTCACAATGTCTAGAGTATAATAATTTTCGTTTGTTGAAAACAACGAAAATTCAGAATAATTGGGAGAAACCATCAGTTACTAATGAATATTAACCTGTTTAAAATGGTCAGACTTGGAGCTGTTGATATTGTTAAAGGAAAGATCCTAAAATGCAATTGATTCAAATAGATATAAAGCATCTAAATAGCCGCACTGAAACTAATATTAAATTCTGTTGCTTTTTCATCTGGTGCCAGTCAAATAAAATGAGGTCATTTGAATAATATCTGTCCTTGCCCATAATTGTGCCACCCCAGTGGTTCACAAGCCATCTATAGCTTCAATGTCTTTTGTATCTTCTCTATATTTCTTTTGGTTTTGGGGAGCAGAGCTTTTAATTTAATTTCCTTGGATTTAGCGCTTTCATTTAAGAGCACACCATGGCTTATTGGGACAACATTATTAAATGAGATTTAAATCATTAAATCTGGGCTAGAGTAGGTCAGATGAGTGAAGGTAGATTTTGGTTAACAAAACTCGCCAGGGTTCCAGGTCATTTTTTAGATTTTCAAAACTAGTCACAGACATTTCGTAGATTTTTGTCTGAAAATGTACTTTTGTAGGTTTAACTAAAAGGTAGTTTACTTGAAACTGATTTTTTAGGGTAAGCTGTTCTTATGACATCATCTTCTAGGGGTCCATGGCTGTATTTACAAATGAGGGTTCAGATCTATACTTTGTTGTCAAGGTTGCTTTAACAAATTTACAGAGTCCCAGGAGGAATTGGTACAGAGCAGTTCCAGGATAAGGGAACCTGGGCCTGGTGTTGGCCGTGGTGCCGACTCTCACAGTTTTGTCCATCAGATCCATCAGCTGACCAACAATAGTTTTCTATAAAGAGGTCATCTGGTCTTTCCCTTGTCTTAGCTCAGGGAGATCAGTCCTATCTCAGTGACTCAGAAGGACTTAGTATACAATGATACTGTATTACCCATTCGCTTATTTGTTCGACACCATAGAGATGTGTGTAAAATGTCTTGTTTTATTTTCAGACCAGTAAGTCCCTTATAATTGTTAAATATCTGATCAATGTCCCTATTATAGTGAATAGTGGCTAAACTTGAAGTCTTTGTTATTAGGGTATTGAGCAACATAATTAGTTCAAATAAAGTTAGCAGCAGACTGCTAGGGGCAGGGAAAAGGGGGGAAGAAATGAGTTTTAAGATGACCTCAGCATGGAAAGCTCAACAGCTATTCCAATACAGGTTAAAAAGACAGAGAAGATTAAAAAATACCTGTAGATGAGAGTGGGTTTCTCTAAGCACTGAAATACAAAATAGAATTTTTTGAATAGAAATACAAAATAGTAGAGGAAATGGTAAAAAGGGGAGATTGAAAGGAATAGATATAAGCTAGCCTTCAAGGAATGCAGGCACACAATAAGAGAGACAAGAAAGCAAAATGAAATAATGTAGCTAGGGGACTCAAAAGAAATAAGAAAAGTTTCTATAAATACATCCAAGAGAAAGAACAAAACAGAGAGAAGAACACTGTAAAGGAAAACGTTGAGCAGGCAAAGACTCAAGAAATGACCACAAACCTATCACATCTTTTATTCTTCTCAGTTGTCCGTAAAATCTGGATAAAATAAGAATAAAAAAGGAAATAGAGTTATTTATTTTTTTGAATGTCTATGGAAATGGAAGCTATTAATGACAATAATAGACAAAGCTATTATTGGGACAAAATAACAATTGTGAAATAAAATTTTATGATGTACTCCTGCAGGTTAAAACTAAATGCTTCTGACAGTTTTGAAAGAATCACTTAGAGTGTTATAGTCCCTAAGAGCTTCCACTAAAAGAAATAATATTTAAGAAGAGAAAGGTAATACATGTTCACCTAAATCTCCTTTCTAGGAACAATTAGAATGAAATCAGGGAATATGTGCATGATTAATTAAAATTTTCATCGAGAATTTATAACGCTCTTGAAACTATCAGTGAAATATGTTTTGCATCACAATTATAATTTCATTTTATGTTTTGTTTTATCCCAAGACTTGTTAGGAATTTTTAGGTTTCAGGTTTCATTGGGGGTAGGGATGTCACAATTTATTTTGTAAACTTGGTTCTTTTTGGGGGGGTGGGGAGTGGGTATTTGTAAGTCCAAATAGTGTTGTTAAAGAGTATACACCATAAGATGTACTGTAATTTAAAATACAAAGAAAACATAATCTCTGGCCTTATGATCCAGCATTAAATTTGATCTTAATGAATTTTTCTTTTGTACTGTGTTGCTTCTGAATGTGTTCAATTACTTTCATGGTTCAATTACTTTTTTTTTTTTTAAAGCATAGTTTTAAATTTTTTTTTTTTTCCCCTAAAGTAGATAGTTGTATGTCATGGTTGCACATCCTTCTAGTTGCTGTATGTGGGACGCGGCCTCAGCATGGCCGGAGAAGCGGTGCATCAGTGCGCACCCAGGATCCAAACCCGGGCCGCCAGTAGCGGAGCATGCGCACTTAACCGCTAAGCCACGGGGCTGGCCCTCATGGTTCAATTACTTTTAAGGGGACGACTTCCCTGTGTGTGTGGCCTCTATAATCACTTGAATATGTTTCAGTCCATCTTGGAGTTAGTTGTTTTGCCTCACTGTCCTTCCATCATGTCTCCTCTAGAGTTTATTCTTTCCTTTTAAGGTCAGCTTTCTTTTCCTGCTGTTACATAGTTAAATCAGTAGACTGTAGGGCAAGTATTTCCAAAGAAGTTAAAAATATCTCCTTGTGTGGTATATGCTGCCAGTTTCTTAGCACTAGAGGGGCTAATTGGTAATGGTATATTAATAAACTGAATCTATAGGTTTCTCTGCTATCTTGAGATGCCTATTCTATTATCAGCAACAGAAAAAGAGATAAGACCAACATAGATGGGGTTAATAATTATATCAGAAATAAATATAGTTGCAACACAGGTAGCTTGAAACCAGGTAATTTAGAAATAGTTTGGATAATTACTAATTAGGTCTACTGACAGCAGAATTTGAATTATTCATGAAAATCTGAAAGGAGAGGATAATTTATTCCTGAATACCTAAAACTAATTGGGAATTTGTTTATTATATTTTTCACTAGGTGATGTGCTGATATTTATTTCTTGATTTATTTTTGACAATTTTATTTTAGAAATATCTTCAAGTGACAAATAGAAAAGATTGTTAAGGATATGATCTTACTGCCTCAAAAATTAGCTCAAAATTTAAAAAAAAAATCTACTTTTAGTTGATTATTATGATTAAATCTATGAAATTTCTGAATTCCCATCTCAAAATATTAGAGAGATTCCTTTGGCAAGCATTTTTGGCACTTTTTCCTCTAATTTATTTTATAATATTGATTTTTACTGTTCAAAATATTGCTGCTAGTTTATTTGATATTTACACTCTATAACGCTTCTTAGGTTCGTTTCCATTTTTTGTGAGTAGAGGGTTATTCAATATTAGCTTTCAGAATGATGCCTTATATCCATAGATTATATATTTTTATTTCATTATTAACCATAATTTGCTTGAGTAAATCTTCAGGAATAGAAGGAAGCAATTTTAGTGATTCTGAATTTTCAGATGATAGAGTCATTCAAACATTTATTGATTTAATGATTTAACCATTTGTGGGGGTTTTTTTTGAGCAACTAGTATGTGGCATCGTCATTTTGCTAAACAAGGGAAATACATAGTATCTCCTTTTACAATTCAAAATCTAGTGGGGATGTGTGGCAGAGATAGTAGCTAGGAGCTGTTCAACCAAATTTATGTTCTCCTTCCATAGACTAAAGGAGTCCCTGGGATGCAGCTGCCCAGTGAGGGCTCCATTGCCCTCCCTTAGTGTCCTGATGTTGCCACAGGACTAGAAGTTGCCTGTGGAATGTGAACAGAAGTGATGTTTATTAGTTCCTGTTTGGCACTTGTAAAATGTATAGTTCTATTTTCCTCATCTGCTCACTGAACCTAGAGGATGGAAGGGCCATAAAAGGAAGGAGCCTAGATTCCCAGATCACCGCACGGAAGAAAAGACACTCAACTACCAGGTAAACTGTTCTTGGACTAAGAACTTTCCTGCTATGGCAGCCACCCCCCTAAGGACCAGCCACCCCTCTAAGGACCAGCCACCTCCCTAAGTACAGCCACAAAAAAGCACCCCATCAGCCTCAATTTGTTGCAAGAAACAGCCAGACACAAAAAAACCTCCAGGCCGAACATTGAACAACCTTCCTCTTTTCAAATGCCCACAGACTATTCATTCACTTGTCTTCTCTAGCCAACCAAAAGCTGTCAAATGTATCTGGAAACCAATTAGAGATTCTCCCCGATTCCAAAGATACTGTTTTAATAGAACGGGTTGCCAGTCAGAAATTCTCTCATATTTCTTTTTGTACTCTTTAAAACTTCCTTGCCTTTCTGACACCTTGAATCCTCTGATGAAATGAAAGTGACAGCAGATGGGTTCTCTTGCCCAAGTTTATGAATAAACAGCCTTTGTTAATTTTGTCCCAGACTTAGTTGTGTCTTTGACAGGATTTTATAAATGAGAAATAAACCTTTATTGCATTAAAATATTGAAATTTGGGGCTGATTTGTCTCAGCGACCAACATCGCCTTACTGATACTGGATGACAGGCAAGTAAATCATAATTTTAATGTAGTGTTAATTTGAATACAAAGGACCTGTGATAGGTGAGGAAGGAAGCTGTAGGAACACAATAGAGTGCACAATGGCATTTTGGGTGTTGAGGGCAGGAGGCAGTCAGAAGAGAAAATGTGCAGAAAACAAGATTTTAATCAGAGTATGAAAGGCAAGTGAGAGTTAACCAGGCCAAGAGGAAATGACGGGGGAAAACATTAGAGAGAGTGGGAGCAGCATGCGTAAGGGCACAGAGGTGGAAGGAAGCACTGGGCATGTGCTCACCAGCAATGGGGGTGAAGCCGAAGGAAGATACCATACCAGGTCTTATTATGCTCTCTTGAACTTTTAAATTGTCACTCTGATAACCAATATGCCAAGTTGATTAGGAGTTCGGGCATGACTCTAGGCAAGGAGACCAATTAGAAGTGTGTGGCAAGAATCCAGGTGAGAAATAGCAAGAGCCTGAAGTATCGCTGTTCCAGCAGGGAGAGAGGAACATGACTGCAGTTGGCAGCTATTGAGGTAGAATTGAGAATGTGCAATGCCTGAAGTTCAAGCAGGACCAAAGGAGTGGGCGGTGACATGAATTAGGAATTAGTAATATAATTAAAGGCAGAGGGCACACCTGGGAGAGGAGAGAAGCTGCATTGTTTAGTTTCGAATGTCTCCATGGGGAGGCATCAGTAACCACCTGAGACGTTTGTTTGGAAACCAAGAGAGAGATCTAGGGTGGAGACATACATTTTCAAGTTGTCCTGGAACACACAGTAACTGAAGGCATGGAAACAAATAAGACCACATGGGAAGAGGGTCAGGAGAGTGAATAACGAAGAGGACTGAGGCCCAAACCATATGAGGAGCTGTTAAGAAAGAGGTCTTTCTGTATTAAGATGGGAAGGATGGGACAAAGATGAAGGAGAAAAAGCATTAAAGAATAACATCACTGAAATTATGGGACAAGCATGTTTGAAAAAGAAGGAGGTTATTAAGTTGTAGTAAAGTATGTCAAAATGGAAGAGTTTTATTTATTTATTTTTTTTTATTTTCCGTGAGGTAGATCAGCCCTGAGCTAACATCCATGCTAATCCTCCTCTTTTTGCTGAGGAAGACCAGCTCTGAGCTAAC
Organism: Ceratotherium simum simum; assembly: GCF_057802395.1. Taxonomy (NCBI): domain Eukaryota; kingdom Metazoa; phylum Chordata; class Mammalia; order Perissodactyla; family Rhinocerotidae; genus Ceratotherium; species Ceratotherium simum. Next base: position 53,276,492 of record NC_141907.1, on the reverse strand, counting down.
ATCTATTGCCAATCCTCCTCCTTTTTTTTCCCCCAAAGCCCCAGTGGATAGTTGTATGTCATAGTTGCACATCCTTCTAGTTGCTGTATGTGGGACATGGCCTCAGCATGGCTGGAGAAGCGGTACGTCGTTGCGCGCCCGGGATCCGAACCTGGGCCGCCAGTAGCAGAGCGCACACTTAATCGCTAAGCCATGGGGCCAGCTCCTGGAAGAGTTTTAACTGTATATTAAAAATAATTCAACAAATATTTGGTGAGTGTCTCCTGGCATCGAGCATGGCTCTGCACCTTGGGATACAGACAGAGATAAGCAACATTCAGGAACAGGAACATCCTGCTCTCCTGGATGTAACATTCTGGTGGGGAGCCAGACTCAACCAAGTGACCAAGTCATATAATTTTGAGGAATGATGGTACTTTGAGGAACACTAAAGCAGGATAAGGGAACAGAGCAAGTGGCACACGGAAGACCTCTGTGAGGAAGTTATTACCAGCAGAGGCCTGAATGAGGTGAAATAAATGAGAACTAATGGGAGGAACTGATATCATTGTACCCTCACCAAGAACAGTTTCTTTGGAAGGTTGGAAGCAAAGTCACAGTGCAGCAAATTGAGGACTAAATGAGCAGTGAAGGTTATTTTTTAAAGACTTGCCTGAAGAGGGAAAGAGAGGAACTAGACAGTAGGTTGAGGGAGACTTAGAGAAGATTTAACTTAGTTTTGTTTTATGAATAAAGTTAGAGAGCTGAAGACCTTACAATGCTTGGGAGAAACGTGTAGTAGAGAGGAAGGGATTGACAGTACGTAGTTGATGGAAAATGCTGATAATTTTACTGATGGCAAATCGGAAGCTGAAGCTCCAGCTACATGTTTCCCTGAAGAAGAAAAGAAAAGAAGGATTAAATATCAGATGGCTTGAAGAACCACCCTAGGAAGCAAAAGGATGATGCACATTTTTTATAGGCTTAATATCAATGTTTCTCTAATTACATGATTCTCTTAAGTCTTTCAGACCTTTCTACAGTGGTTTTTCTAGTCCTGCCTCAATAGCAAAGGTTGCTTCCCTGAATTTCTGTGATCATTGTGTTGGATCCACACAGAGTAGCATATATTGCTATAGTTGGAACATTCACATTTTTCAGAGAAGAGCGTTTTGGTAAAAATTTTTAAAAGATGAGCAAAATCAGAAGCCATAAATATTTTCTAACTTTAGTATGTAATGAAATTATAGAGTTAACTATGTTTTTACTTTATAATATAGTCTTATAAAAATAATCTCTTACACATTTGTAGACAGTTTTGTGAAATTTCAATAACTCGATGCCTTCTTTCTGTTTCTCATTCATCCTTCTTTTTATTTTGAAGATTTTTGCCATAGTAGAGCCCCCATTCTCTTCCAAATAGCCTTGTCTCTTCCATTTTCCATGATAGCCATGCTCTTTTTGGGATCTCTATTTAGAAGGTCCCTTCTGTATTTTTATTCCATTCTATTTTCCCATAATCTTCAAAATCCGTTTTAAGTTTTCATACTCTACATGCTTCAGGAACATTTCGGGCCAAGAGTATTTCTTTCCTTCTTGAGATTGTATAGTTGATATTATGTATAACAAGTTATTTTGACCTTTAATTGCATTCTGTCTTACTTCTTGTGTAAATTCTGTCTTCCCTGTAAAATGTCAAGAACGTTGAAGGTGTCCCTTCCTTTTTATTTGGTAACATAACCGACTGCTTCCTTTGCAAACCATTTCTTCTCTACTTGATGACCTGTCAATCACATGACCCTGTTCTCCCCCAAGCATGAAACTTCCAAGCCAGAGACAGCAGATCTTGTCCTCGTGTCACATCTCTCTGCCTGCTTTTCTGTTGTTATATTTCTCTCTGACTATAATTGGGAAAGGTACTCTGATTTTAAGAATATATGTGATGAGGTTGGGCCCATCTGGATAATCTCCCCATCTCAATTTCCTAACCTCAAGCTTATCTGTAAAGTTCTTTCTGCTATATCAGATAATATATTCACAGGTCCTGAGGACTAGGATGTGGATATCTTCAGGGGTGATTATTCTGCCTGCCACACCATCAGATAGGAGAGTTTATCTGAGAGACAGAGATTGATCATTCACTTATTCAACAAGTATTTATGGAGCATCTACTATGTGACAAACACTGATATAGAAACTTGGGATACATCATTGAACAAAACAGAGGATTATCCCTGATTTTGCTGAGTATTCATTCCAGTGCTGTGTGTTGAAGACAGGATAAAATCTTACCTCAAGTCAATGGTAACCTTGAGCTTTCAGTTATGTGCTAATAAATTCTCAATTTTGTTTAAAGGAGTTTGGATTGGGTTTTATCACTTGGACCTAAAACAATCCTGCCCAATACAGGCAGTGTATGGGAAGAGGGAGAATCCCCCTCTGCCCTTTCCCTTAAAGTTCTTCTGGCTGGCCAAATAATTAAAAAGACAGGTTAGCAGGAGAAAATAATACCAAGTTTAATAACATGTAGACATAGGAGAAACCAGGGAAACTGAGTTTCTCAACACAATAGCAGAGATTCTCGTCTTAAACACCCTCTTCAGTCAAAGACAAAGGAGGATGTGGGGGGTGGGGGGAGTCGGTTACGGGAGATTACCAGAAAAGCACAGTAAACAAGAGTAAGGTTATTATGCAGATTTAATGCCTCACCCTTCACATTGATAAGTTTTTAGAGATGAGGTCATCCCCCCTCTTCCCAGTACAGAGAAGGAGATACCTGTTGGGGGAAGAGGGAGAATCCCCCTCTGCCCTTTTCTTTAAGGTTCTTATGGCTGGCCAAATAATCAACAAGACAGGTTAGCAGGAGAAAATAATACCAAGTTTAATAACATGTATACATGGGAGAAACTCAGAAATGAGCAACTCGCCCCTCTGTCTAAGCTGCTTGGTTAAGTATTGCAGCTAAAGGCGAGGAGCGTGTTGGGGGTGGGTAGTGGCCTGGGACTTCAGAGGGCAGGAGGACAATTCTTTTTGGGGTCATCTATAGACAATGTGGTCAGGGAGAGACAGAGTTTTTGATAAAAGGGGCTTGGTGCCCCTCCCGTTGTAACATCTATTTTACATTATCTTTACAGCCATCATGATAGAAGATCTGTTCCAGGAAGGAGCCACCATGTCAAATTCTTTAGGCAGTTAGTGGGGGAGGTCAAATGTCCTTCAGAGAAAACAATCAAAGCTTTACCTGATATATTTCAGGGTGGCCAAATCTTGATCTCCCACATACCTTTACAAATGGAGATCTCCCTTATAAATTTAAATGTTTGTCTGGCAACTCCCAGCAGGGCCACCCAGAGAATGTGGCTGGGAAGAGACAGAATTTTGATAAGAGGGGCTTGGTGCCTTTCCTATTGTAACATCTATTTTGTATTATATTACAGCCATCATGATATTAACTCCCTCCTGAAACAGATCTTTTTTTTTTTTTTTATAATTTTATTTATTTATTTATTTTCCCCCCAAAGCCCCAGTAGATAGTTGTATGTCATAGCTGCACATCCTTCTAGTTGCTCTATGTGGGATGCGGCCTCAGCATGGCTGGAGAAGCGGTGCATTGGTGTGCGCCCGGGATCCGAACCCGGGCTGCCAGCAGCGGAGCGCGCACACTTAACCACTAATCCACAGGGCCGGCCTGAAACAGATCTCTTATGTTAACTTCTTTAGGCAATTTGGGAAGGGAAACTCAAATGTTCTTCCTGAGTTTTCTGAGTCTTTATTGTCTTCAGCTCGAAATAATCCACATACCAGAGTGGTGCATCTTGGGGTGGCCTGCCCTGAGCACCATCAGCAGTAATAGACTTAAAAATATTTACAGTGTGTAAGACAGTACTACTCCTTTATTAATTGTACCTAGCTAAAATTTAAGAATATCTGTCAATTTCCAAATTCAGAAGGGTACCCAATCATTTATCCTTTTTTCATTCAAAAAATATTTACTGAATAACCACTGACTGGGTGCTGGGATGAACTTTGTGCCCAGTTGACTAGAACTTTTTCTCCACAGGGCTTACACTGTGTCAGATGATAGATATTAAGCCAATGAACATACAAATATATAGATATAGATATACAATTTCAAATCATGATATTGCCATGAGAAAAGTGTCATGAATGACAAGAATAGCATGCCACAGAATGCCATGAGAGAGATCAGCATAGGCTGGCTTTTGATTGAGTAAGATCAGATTTGAGAACACTTAAACCTGGTTTAGTGGACTTGACAGATAATTTTCATTTGCAAATGAAATGTGAATTTCAGCGGTGTTCCATGGGCAAGGTGCAATTGAGGATCTCCAAATCAGCATCAAAAATACAGTCAGATTCAGTCCCTATCATTCTATGGGGTTCATCTTTAAAAACCTAAAAATGATAAGATAGGAACTCTCACCTTAAAGATATATTTGTGTGCTTCATAAAACATGAGTCAAAAACAGTTATTTTTTGTTTTATGTCAAGTTGCTTTATCCTTTTACTTACTTTCAGAATTCTATACTCAAGTGTGTCTATCCCAGACGTAGACATGTAACTTGTAAAACAATGTTAATAGAAAAATCAAAGACAATCAAAGCAAAAATACCTATAGGCAGCATTTTCAAAGACTGAATGAATTTAAACGATTTCATAATTAATCAAGATAGTGTGGTAGAACTAACACTGGCTTAAGAAATGAGGAAACCCTATTCTAATCTCCTCTCTGCCCATGACTCATTTCACTTATCTGGGTTGCAGCTTCTCATCTATAAACTTTTTTCTTTCTAAATTTTCTTGCAGTTTAAATATTTCTTTGTACCATTTAATTCACCAAAATACTCAAACATATTGAGAGAGAAGTTCTCTTAATGTTGAATCAGAATTTGGTGTTTTGGCAAAGGACAATGATAACATTGCAACATAACTGAGTCAGAGTTATTTAATAGTAGACAGTTTACTAGCTGGTTTCTTTCATTATCATGTGGATTGAGCCAAGGAGGAGCCTGGTAGCCCTGGAATATAAAGAAATTTATATTCTAGGATCTTTAAAACAAAGAGCCTTGCTTATCTCAAGTGCCTGAACTTGGCCACAGTCCAGGGTTTACAAGGTCACTCAGAAGTTCTGAAGCCAAATTGAAACTCTGAAATTCTCTTAGGCATTTGGTTTCTATCATTCAAATAGCACTTCCCTTGGGCTGTTTAGCATTATAGTTTTGGTTATTTGTTTTCCCTTTGTTACTTGACAGTAAGTTCTCTTTGAGTTTCAAGAATATCTGTATTTTACATATATTTATATCTTCTGAGGTATCTTGGAAAAATGCCTTGTATTTTGTGGGCATTTGATAAATATTTGTTGGACAAGTAGATCTTAAAATGAGTTCCTTTGAAAAAAAAATCAAGAGGTAAAATTCAAGAGTATTACACGTCAAAGAAAGTTTTATTTAAAAATATTTAAAGTATCCTCAAAATGTCAATATTATGGAACAGTGGCAGAACAAAGTTCTTCAAAGAATCAATGCCACATCCCTTCAATTGAGATCTGAAAAGATTCAGACCATACTGAAAGATTAATTAAAATTTCTGAAGTACATAAATAATCTTACTATGTCACATGGTTTCTTTTCCTGCTAAATTGGCAAAATAATACTGCAGGCACAACAGTGATGACATACAGGAGCAAGAATCCAGGTATCTTCTTTTAGATATCCTTGTTATAAATATTTTGAATAACATATTCCAGTTGCAAAGAGAGACAGACAAATCCCTGCCCCCGGATTCCTCCACCGAAGTAGTTGTTAGGAGGGCTGCGGACTCTTTTTGAGAAATGTGCATCAAAATTTTTATCTCATTAGGGCCACTCCAAACAACCAGGATAATGTGATATCTCTGTATTTGGTGGAATGTGGTGGTTAGTGTGGGCACAACAAAAAGGCCCTCTGGCCTCATTCTAATTATTTATCCAGGCAAAGTAAACATTACATTCCCTTGTAAAGTGCCTATTAAGTGCATGCTTGGTAAACATTATCCAGTTCTCTCTATGCTATTCTTTTTTTTTTTGAAATTGGATCCTTTGCTTATTTTTTTTTAGTGTGAGGAAGTTTAGCTCTGAGCTAACATCTGTTGCCAATCCTCCTCTGTTTGCTGAGGAAGACTGGCCCTGGGCTAACATCCGTGCCCATCTTCCTCTACTTTACATAGGATGCCACCACAGCATGGCTTGACAAGTGGTGCATGGGTCTATGCCCAGGATCCGAACCCACGAACTCTGGGCCACCAAAGTGGAGCACCCGAACTTAACCGCTGCACCACCAGGCCACCACTATGCTGTTCTTTTGAATATGGGTGCATTTCTTTTGTAAGGCAATAGTAATATCTGCTGTTACACACAGAGTCTGCCCCTTACTCTTCAGCTATGGCAGGGTGACAACGATGGAAGTGATAAGTAGGGCCGTGACAGCCCACATGTGCTCTTCAAGCAGACAGGGAGCTCAGCCTTTTTGCTGTCGGAGTCTCACACCATCTGCTCAGGCTTATTCACTGGATAGCACAGAGGATTCATTTTCTGCGACCTCTCCTGAGTTATCACACGTGTATAGTGGATTGGCCCGGAGAAAAGGTTGTGTGCTTATCCTCTCTGTGAATATAAATGACTCGGGCAGACATCTACTGTTTCTAAACAAAAACCTCTTCTGTTACTGTAAATATTTCTTTACAACTACAGGATTGGACATTGGTTGCATTGCACAGTTATCTTTGGTGGGGTGAACGTTCAGGATGCATCTCTAACCTGCTGCTTTTCTTGTCAATGGACTACATTTAGAGTTATCTCTATGAGGTTCTAAGGTTCACCACCAAGGTTCTCCCTGTGGCCAGATCAAGGGGCATGACTTCTGCTGGCAGCAAGGGGTTAGGAGTTAAAAAGACGAGCTCTCATGTCAGTGAAAAAAGGGTTGAATTTCAATTCTGCCATTTACTAACTGTGTGGTTTTAACCAAGTTGTGTAATGTCTTAGTGCCTTAGTTACTTTATCTTTAAACTAAGAATACCTTCTTCGAGATGTTATGAGGATTAAAATAAGATAATCAGGGCCGGCCTGGTGGTGTAGCAGTTAAGTTTGCACGCTCTGCCTTGGCAGCCTGGGGTTCGCAGGTTAGGATCCTGGGGGAGGATCCACACACCGCTCAAGCCACGCTGTGGCGGAGTCCCACATAAAGTAGAGGAAGATGGGCATGGATGTTAGCCCAAGGCCAATCTTCCTCATCAGCAAAAAAGAGGAGGATTGGCAACAGGTGTTAGCTCAGGGCTAGTCTTCCTCACAAAACAAACAAACAAAAATAAGATAATCAGTGTAAAACGCTTCACAATGTCCCTGGTACCCAGTGAGTACTTAATAAATAATAGTTATTGTTACGATTACTATTGTTCTTAAGCAGGGCATTTTCAGTGTCCAGGTACAAAAATTGTTCAAACCAGTATGAAGCCCTTCTCATTTTTGTGTTTGTTATGTCTAGAGGATTTCACCCGAATTTAGAACATCTTACCTACACATTTAAAACTGATCTCATTTAATTTCTATATTTGAGAATCACCTTTACTTCTCTAGGTTTTATACATTGTTTCCCATTTCTCTTTGGGATTCTAGTTAAATAGACATTGTTAAGGAGTTTCCCAAAAGAACAGGTGAAAATAGAGAAGCTAAAATTATTTATTCCAGATTATTTAGTGTGAAATTTTCAAACTGGTAGAACATTTGTGGACACAAAATCTTATAATCAATTGGTAACATGTTTTAATAATATCTCTTCATTTTACTCCCTTGCTTCCATTTTCTCTGACCATATTTAATACCAGATGGCTTTTAGGCCATCGAACAGACTGGACTGCATTCTGTTCCTGGAAGGCTGTTACCCACATGTAGGTGGTTCATGCAACAGAAGACTAGAGGAATACATTGTGATAAAACAATTTTATATTCAAGGCAAAAAAGTCTTAATTTATTTGCATTAAGTTAACATTCTTCTAAGTAGACACATTTCACTTGAAGGATTGGGCTATCCATCTTGTAAATGTGTTTCTTCCTATGCGCACCCAGGCTTCTCTAGAAATGCTTCCATTCTGATGAAATAGGAGAAGAAAGAATTAGCAGTACTTGCATTCAATGCAAGCGTTTCATGTAGACTATGGTGTATCTTTATAGGCAGAAAGCTTAAACATATTGTGTACATCAAAGTGACTGTTCTCACTGTGTGAAGAAAAAAAAGCAATTAAGTCACAGTTCCATGTAAAATATCGCTTCAAGAAGTTCTTTGGCTTTGAAGTGGTGTCTAAACCTTTGCATCTTTATGAGGTCATATTTTTCAGATTGGATTTTAAAATATATCTAATATATGTATGTACACATGTCAAGGCAGAGGGATGCTTTGTATATGAATTTAATTAAGCAATAGGCCACTTTGGGACTTGTTTTATGGAGCCATTTATTTCATGCGAGTTCAACTGCCCAAGCTACCGTGCAATAATGGTCTCATAAAATTATTCTCTGGAGGGTCTTATTTCTACTATAATGTGCTTTTACTTAAAATTTAGTTTAATAGCAACATTTTTCCTTGTGTGTCGACTGTATACAAGTAATAGCTCTCAGAAAATTTAATGGTTAAAGAGCTTTTTGTTTTCTATATTTGTTATTGGGAACTGTTCATTTAAAGAAGGAAAAATGAGAAAAGAAGAGGGAAAATGTACATGTTACATTAGTAACAATCTTTGGATTTGCTATTTGTATCTAATTATCTTCTGAAATACTTTCATTTAAATCACTTGGGGGAATTTTTGGGCCTCAGCATGTCCATCGTGTACATGTGCTTGATCCCAGCCTAACCTTCTTAGAAACAATGCAACATTTACAGCAGTATTTCCTGGTAGGTGCCAGAAAATAGGCTCTTTAATAGGACCACAGTAAACAATTGAGACCAGTTTTTGGTAAGCTTCTAATTTAGTAAGGAAACAGATTTGTCAGTAAAGATTTGTAAAGTATGTACAATTTACAGTAGTGTGTACTGGATGTATTTTCAAGCCGAGAATTTTGGTATGCAAGAAATGTATCCTTCTGCATTTTTCTACAACTAAACTTAGTTTCTATCTTGAGCAAGACTCCCTTACATCCAGGCAAGAGTAGCCCTTGCCGCCAGCCCTGTACTTTATAAGACCTTGAATATCTTACATACACGTATGCACCAATTTTAAAGAACACATAGGTTTTCAATCACTTGGAAGTTAGCACTCAGTGCTTGCAACCCTGTAATCCCAAACATTTCCTGTCCTGACTAACATCACTCTTGCCCGAAGGTAATATTTTTCTTCCTCTCTTGCACAGGCAAATGTGTCCAAATGCTGTGAAAGTTGTGGGCTGTGCTACTGATGACATTGGAAACAGGCATTGCTTCTGAGTGAGGGGAGGATCAGAGCAGGGAAACAGCTTAGGTAAGAGAAAAGATAGATTAATCGATCTGTCAACTGCTTCTTCTCAGTAGCATAAACAATAGAGTCTTGAAAAATGTATCATTTCTCAGTAATTCTGAGCATCTATTTTTCTTGTTACTTTTTGTTTTCCAATTTGTGTTTCCAAAGATACTCCTAAAGAGCAGATATTCACAGTATGTTGCAGAGCTTAAAAAATATTATAATATTAAATAATTCATAGTTCTCTGAAATATGTATTTACCTGGGTTTAGACCTAAATTTCATGAAGCGTGATACTGATGCTTTACATTGGCAACTAGAAAGACATTAAATGCAAAATTGTGATGAATTATATTTTTATGAAATATTTCATAAGATTTAATTAACTTTTAAAAAATTTTAGATTTATTTAAATATTTTTTATTTAAAACTGATATTTCTAATTGCTTTTCTGTAGTTAATTTTAAATATTTAAAAAATAATTTTGGGATAACATATATGAAAAATAATTATTTTTTATATTCAATGAGTGAAAATATATTCAGATTTTTTGTACATTGAATTCAATTATAGTTTATTTTTTAACAATATAAGTAATTGAGAATGAATACAAGTTGAGATTGTGATAGAAATAGGAAATATTAAAACAGTGCTCAGAAAAATCTGAAAAGCAGAAAATAAAAAAGAAATTTTAAGAAATCCTCAAAAGGGTGGTCTGCTAAAATTTTTAAAACCTGGAAGCAACGAAAGTAAGCAGATGACTTCCCATGATGATTGTTGTAAAATTTATTAATGTCAAAGTGACAATGGGAAGTGCCCCTGTATGACCCTGGACAATTTACTTAGACTTGCTATGACTCAGTTTTTTTTCTGTAAAATGATGATGATAAAAATGCTTGCCTCATAGGGTTGTTGTAAGGATTAAGTCAGCTAACGTATAAAAGTTCTTAGAACAGCGCCTGACACGCAGTGAGTGCTCTCAAAGTTTTTAGCGAGTATTAATATTTTGGAAAGGTGGATGTGATGTGTAGAGTTAAAGATACCAAATGAGAGGAAACAGGGATATGTAGGAGGTGTACTATTAACTTATTTTTGTTTATATCTCTTATTTGGCTATATTTTGGCTTACATGTATAGGAAGCAGCTAACGGAATGGGAAAGGTTGCCAACACAGGAAAACTGAATAATGGTTGGAGCAAGATCCTGGAGGAAGCAGAGAGAGATGAGATATAAAGCATTTATGAAAGAAATGCCTTGGAGAAGAGAAGCAATGCTTCTTCCTCTGACAGGGGCATGAAGGTGAAGTGATGGTGAGGAAGCAGATGAAGTACTTTACCCTCTCCGTAATGTGAGGCTGAAATTGAGTCAGGCAGAGTCCAGCGCATGTCTTAATGAGAGGAGATAAGGAGAAAGGGAGCAGCCTTGAGCCATCTTAAAGGATTAATGCATGATGTCCAAGGCTTGTAGCATCATCAGTCCATATAAATGTTGTATTTACATGGCTGGATCTTCAGAAGTCTGGCTGGAGGAGGAGAGAATTCAGATATTTGGAATTATTTAAGCGTTCTTTTTTTCAGGATGTTAAACAAGAAACACGTAAAGGTAAAGAAATCGAGGGTGCTGGCAAGAGGGTGGTTAAATTGATACAGATTTAGGATGGACAGGTAAGGAGAAAAGGTTGGAAATAAGGTGATGGATAGACCAAAAAGAAGGGTTAAGGGAATCAAGATATTTTGAGGTCAAAGAACATGTATATTAGGAGTGAGGGAAAGAATGGTCTTGTCAGACAGCGGATGTTGAGTTTCTGCATGACAGTTCTCACAGATGCTCTTTTCCAGACTTTTTAGAGAAGTGGTCAAAGGACTCAGGGTGCCAGATAGGAATCTTGTCACCTAAAATGAAACAAGACAAAAACAGTGATCAGTTCTTCATTAGCCATACCTATTAATCATATAAATTAAACTTTTAAACTAGGTGCTTGCATCTAGCATAGGTTCAAAAAATAAATAAATAATGGAAGACACATTGCCAATGCTGCTTGCTCCTGGACCCTTTTGTGAGCAATACCAAAAGTCCCAAAGAGGACCCAAATTGGTTAATGGAATAGTTGTTCTTCACTTGGCTTGAATCACTCTTATAGAGTTGGATGAAGTGCTTTCCACCTGACAATGTAACAGCCTTCATTTGCAAACAAGCATTTATATGAAACAGGAATGACTTAATGCAGGGCTAGTCATAGCCTCTGAAAACTGACTGCTTTGCTTCCAGAATTCTCTGCGCCTCAGGTTGTGAAATAACGATGATAACAGTAGCCACCTTATAAGGTTGTAATGAGGATTAAAGAAGTTAGTGTCTGTAAAGCACTTAGGACAGTGCTAGACATATGGGGAGACTAGATAAATAGTATCAGACAAAGAGGTTTAATAATAATAATAAAAGGAACGTCAGCAAATATCAGTAGTAGAAATATTGGAGTTACTAAAGTTCCTACACATAGTTCTCCAGTCTGTCAAAGTCTCATATGTTTCACACAATACTTAGCTGCCCCAAAGAATATGACTCAAAGTTACCTCAGGTTATTAGAGAACATTTTCCAAGCCCAGAGCCCAGAAGCCCCTAAAGCTGTCCTCTGCCAGTGGATTTATCTGATTGTCCTCTCTGGCCACAGCTCCACAGTGTTCTTGGTGTTTGTTTGGCCAACAGTGTCTGATAGGGTCTGTTCAGGTTGCTGGGCACTGCTGTGCCTTCTCAGCTGATGCTTTGGAACACGTGCTTAAAAATTACTTCCTTGGGGGCCAGCTCGGTGGTGTAGTGCTTAAGTTCGTGTGCTCAGCTTAGGCCGCCTGGAGTCCACGGCTTCAGAGCCCGAGCACGGACCTGTGCACCACTCCTTAAGCCATGCTGCGGGGGTGAACCATATATAGAGCAGAGGAAGACTGGCACATATGTTAGCTCAGTGACAATCTTCTTCGGGCAAAAAGAGGAGGATTGGCAATAGATGTTAGCTCAGGGTCAATCTTCCTCACACACACACACACACACACACACACAAAATTATTTCCTTGACTCCTACATCCCTCCAGCTACTGCTGCAATTCACTGCTCCTCTTTACATCCAGTATTTTGGCAGGCATTTTCTGTATGAGGTATCCTCACTCTCTCATTGCCCAGTCACTTGGTAAGCCATTGTAATTTTGTTTCCTCTCCCTTCATGTCACTGAATCGATTCTTTTCATGATCACCAATGTTGCCACACTCAATTTCTATCCCTTTATCTAACCTCTCAGCAAAATTGATAGAATAGCCCGTTGCCTCATTATCAAAAACACTAGCTCCTCTTAGTTTAGTTCCTGTTAGTTTCTGTCACACACTTCTGGTATTCATCCGTTTTCTTCAACTTCTCCTTCTCAGTCTCCTTTACAGGATCCCTCTCTACCCAAATCCTGTATACCCATGAAGCCCAGAGCTCTCTCCTTGTGCCTCCCTCCTTTATACACATCCTTCCCAGGTAATTTATTTATTCCCATGGCTTTAAATGCTCCCTTTGAGCTCATAATTTTCAAATTTATTTCTCATGCCCTAATTACTTTTCTGAACTTCAGACAGTTTGCAGCTGGCAGTTTGTGATCGTAGGGTTAGAGACAAAAGACATGAGGTCAAGAACTTTCCGTTTTGAGAGACAAAAGACGTGAGGTCAAGAACTTTCCATTTTGTGACTAATGAACAGATCCTCATCTGCCTAATTGTGGCTGCCCTATGCACTTTCATCATTTCCCTACCATATAAGATGGGGGATGCAATTTCTTGGTGGGCATTTAGGGTTATCTGACATAGAGAGAGGAGGCAATTAAATATGAATGTTGTAACAATCTTTTGGTTTCGGGTCAGATTTCTTGCTAGGACATTATTATCACCTGTCAAAGGAGGGATGGGGCTATTGCTTCACATTTGAATTCAGTTACAAAATCTATATGAGACTGGGTTGACTTCCAGTCATTTTGGGTTCTAGAATCTCCAAATAAAGGCAGTCTGGGATACCTTTTTTTTTTTTTTTTTGTGAGGAAGATCACCCCTGAGCTAACATCCATGCTAATCTTTCTCTTTTTGCTGAGGAAGACCGGCCCTGAGCTAACATCTATTGCCAATCCTCCGCCTTTTTTTTCCCCCTTTTTCTCCCCAAAGCTCCAGTAGATAGTTGTATGTCGCAGTTGCACATCCTGCTAGTTGCCGTATGTGGGACGCTGCCTCAGCATGGCCGGACAAGCAGTGCATTGGTGCGCGCCTGGGATCTGAACCCGGGCCGCGCGGAGCACGCGCACTTAACCGCTAAGCCACGGGGCCGGCCCCTGGAATAGTCTTAAACTTAGATCTTGTGCTTCATTCCTTGGCAACTGCTTGGCAGAGAGTCTGGTGCCTATGAAGTTTTCTGAGACAGTGGCTACTTTAACAGAGGAGAGTGGTGAAGCAAGTTCTCAAGGATGGAAAGAGTCTGTAAGCCATCAAAAGCATCTCAAATTTAATATATCTGAATAAAATGCTTGATTTCTGCCCACAAAACCTTTCTTCTTCTAATTTTTCTCATTTTGATCACTAATGCTATACCCAATTATTCAAGCCAAAATACTTCTTTCTTACTTGCTGCATGCAAATGATTAGGAATTCCTGTTGTTTCTACTTACAAAATATATTCCAAATTTATCTTTACTCTCCATCTCCCACTGCTGCCACCCTTGTCCAAGAGAGCATCCAGTCTCGTCCAAGCTATGGCAATGGACTTATTCATGGTCTCTCTTCTTCTCTTGGCTCTATTTTATTCTATATTTTACTTAGCAGACAAAGTAAAATTTTGGAGGAAAAAATGAGAACATTTTATTGCCTTGCTTAAATCTTTTAATGGCTTAATATTTCCCTTAAAACAAAATTAAAATTCTTCAACCCATTGCACAAGTCCCAGGGTGGTCAGCCTGCACCTGACTCATCATTGTCCTCCCAAGGCCTTTTTCTCCTTGTTCTTTGGGCCAGCCTCTCTGGACTCCTCTCAGATCCAAACATGTCAAGCTTTTCCTAACTCACTTTGTTGATATAATTTATGACCATATTTAATATTGTCTCATTATTCATTCACTTATCCTTTCATTCATTTATTCAACAAATGTTAAGTAAGCTCCTACTATGTGCCAGAAATTTTTGTAAGTGCTGGAGATAAGAGCAGTTAACAAAAGTAAAAAAAATTATCTGCTATTAAGGATCTTACATTCTAGTGATGGGGTGGTGAGAAGAAAAAAATAAATTAATATAGAATGTGTCAGACGTTGGTAAGTGCAATGGAGAACAATAAGCCTGGCTACAGGAGTAGGAAATGCTGGGGAGGAGGAGGTTTCTATTTTATGGGATGAAATGGTTAAGTTTCTCTGATGAGGTTATGTTTGAGCATACACTCAAAGGAAGTGACAGAGGAATCTATGAGGATATCTGGCAAAAGAGAATCCAAGTAAAAGGAACAGCAAGTAGAGATGCCCTTAGTTGGGAGAGGTCTTGAGATGTTCGTGTAAGAGCAAGGATGCCAGTGTGGCTAAAACAGAGTGAGTGAGTGAGTGAGAGAATGGCTGGAGATGAGAAGAGACAGGGAAATCTGTGAACATGAATTCAGACCATCAGATTAGGGAGGGCTTTTTGGACTTTTACATATTTGTAGAGTTTTTAGCAGAAGCGTGACATAATCTGATTTATGTCTTAAAATAATCACTCTAAGTGCTCCACAGAGCAGAAGCCCTAGGGAAATATTGGTGGAAGCAGGGAGACTACAGATAGGAGGCTACAACTGTAATCCAGGATTGATATGATAGGGACCTGGACCAGGTGGGCAGCAGTGGAGATACTAAGCAATGGTTGGATTCTAGAAATATTTAGAAGGTAGAGCTGAGATAATTTTCTGATGTATTGGATGGTGTTTGTGAAAGTGTTAAGGAAGATTCTAGAGTTTTTGGGCTAAGCCCTAGAGGATGACAACAATGTGGGAGGAGAAAGTTTAGTGGTATTAGGGATGTGGGATAGGGAATTTATTTTTGGACCAGTTAAGAATGAGATGTCAGTTAGAAAGCAAGTAATTATTTGAGTAAGGAACTTTATTCTGATTCAGGAGATGAGAGGAGAGATCCTGACTAGAGATATAAATTGGGAGATCATTATTAGTGTATAGATAATAATTTAATATCATGAAATATGTTAGACAATTGAAAAAATTAAATTTTTTTCAAATAAGTTGAAAATTAAAGAGGTACCCTCTATTCTTTGCATAAACAAAATAAAACAAAACAACTAAGACTCTTGGATATCCAAGACACCAATATAAAAATATTTTAAAAAGAAAAATAATGAGACGAAATAGAGATAATTTAAGGAACAAAAGAGAAATTAAAAAATATCTCTAGTTACATAGATTTGAGAAAATATTGCAGTCTATAAACAAGAACAGGATGCTATCAAAAAGAAGCAAGAGCTGAAGTTTTGCTAAGTGTACAGTCAGGTGAGTAAAAAAGAACCACAAGACACTGTGATATTTTTGAATACTAAGGGTAAACGAGTGATTTTTAAAGCTTCTGTAGATAAAGAAAAAATAGATTAAAAAGAAATGGGAATCAGACTGGCAACAGAAAATGCTTCAAAGATCGAAAGGAAAATGATTTTAAACCTAGAATTTGTATCAGCAAAAATTTTATTTTTAGCATTGACTAACTCAGAAAGTAAACCTCTCCTTCATTTTTTATCAGAATGTTACTTAAAGTAATAATCTGGTGGGAGATAGATGGTGAAAAAATGGAATTCAGAGATTTGATACTTTTCTTGAAAATCTGGAACAATTAAAGGAGGTGATAAAGATAATTAATACATACACAAATGGAAAGGCAATTGGTACCTCTAAGAAAAAGTAGAATCACAAAAGACTTTGCAAGCGAAAAATCTCATCATAGCCCAGTACAGTGAACAAAACCTCCAGCACTAACCATTCTTTATTGATTCTCAGCATTTAGAATCAATCTATAGATACAACAATGAAGAACTGGTTATAATTAGAGAACCAACTATAAATATTATAAACTTCAGAAATATAAAAGTAGGGATAATCAAAATTAGAATCTAGAAGGTAGGAAAGGGTAAGTCAAGGGGAGGGTATAGGCACACATAATCTTGTTGTACAAGAACAATTGTCTATATTTTTTTTAAATAAGAAATAAGGTTATAAGCAAATTACTTAATTATAAAATTAATGAAATAGAGGAACTAATAATATTACCCTACTGGGGAGGGGAAGATGAGAGGTAATAGGCAATGGCATAGATGAGTTATGTCCTCGTTTAGCTCAGTAGGAAGGCAAAGAATAAGGTCTAAATTTGATAAATTAAAAAAAACAAAACAAAACAAAGCCAGTTGCATGTGTGTATTATTCATAAATATGGATCACGCAAAAAACAAAAGTCAATAGCAATAAAAGTTGTTAAATTGGTGTATTATGAGCAGTAAAATTAAACTTAGGATGGGCAAGGGAAGTTGAGAAAACCAATAATTTAAATCATAAGTCCTTTTGCATATTTCGATTTTTATCCATGTTTGTGCCGTAATTTAATAAAAAAGAATTTTAGTTTCAAAAACAAACCAAAAGTTAAAAGGAGTTTTTATTAAAGGACTACTTTCCATGTGATTGCTTTTAGGTATCTCAACTGAAATTTTTATACAGAACTTGTGTATTTGTATAATATGTACAAGCTATTTGCTTTTTCTGGTCTTTACTTCATATATATGTCATCCTTTCTTTGGAATATTGTTGGGAGGTTTTGATATGCTTGTGTGAGTGGTATAAAAGATATGCAAATAGAATTCCTTCCTGTTCTTGTTCCTCATTCCTCTGAATTGTGAAGCTCATCATCTGTAGCTCCCTTTTATGTTAGTATAGATTTATCATTGAAAACACTGAAAAGTTGCCTTTCACACAGCATATCATGTGCTCTTCCTGGGAAATGCTAAACGAAAGAAGTGGTGCAATATATATTTTAGATTAGATTTAGACTATAAATACGAGCCTGTTAGATTTTGCACACAGTTATGCAGAGCTCTTCTTTTTTTAGAACGGCTACTGTCTTAGAATACATTTGAAGGGAGAAAAAAAATCACATCTTCAGCATATGTGGCTTGTGGTGGTGTCCATCAGGCTTGCCAGTTTTATTCCAGCCAAGATGTCATTGTGAAAAACAGAAGGCTTCAGGAGGGAATGATTCTCAGAGTTACTGTTCTATGCTAACCCCTCTCCATTTTTCATGTTACCTTCAGATTGGAGCAATTTTACCCTGAGTAATGAGAAAGTAAAAATCTCATTTTTCCCCCAGGCCTCCGGCAGAAGACTATGAATACTCTTCTTTGCTGCTTTTGTACTTTGGATTTCTGTCTCTCAGAGATTTGTGAGAGCAGATTTGAAAGACTTTGTTTTCTGTACTTCTAGTTCTGATACTAGGTGTGCAGATATTCACTTAAAAATGTCACCAAAATATCCTTGTGCAGTATATGATTAATATATAAACAGACTATCACTATCCTAAAGAGAGAATGAGGTCTGTTTATATTTTATTAAGCAGGTTGGTTGGCCAGGCACTTCCCTGAATGAAGACAATGATAGGTGTGTTTGCATAATCCATATGCCCCAAAAAGAAGATCACCAAGAGAGAAATTCACAGAGCCTTAAATAGAGTTCTCACAAGTCAATGTGAACAGTACTCTTCTATGTTCCTATCTGTTTCACTTGCCCTCATTGCAGTTCCTCTCTGGATTTACCTGGAATCCTTAGCTTGAAGGATTCAAGTACATTAAATGTTTAATGATTATTCTTCTTCAGAGCGTAAGAGGGGCCGGCCCCACGGCTTAGCGGTTATTAACGGTTAAATGCATGCGCTCCGATACCGGCGGCCCGGGGTTCGGATCCTGGGTGTGCACCAACGAAAGCTTGTCCAGCCATGCTGAGGTGGCATCTCGCATACAGCAACTAGAAGGATGTGCAACTATGACATACAACTATCTACTGGGGCTTTGGGGAGAAAAGGGGGAAAAAAAGGAGGAGGATTGGCAATAGATGTTAGCTCAGGGCTGGTCTTCCTCAAACAACAAAAATAATAAATAAATAAATAAATAAATAAATAGATAGATAGATAGATATTTAAGGGTGTAAGAAAGGACCCAAGGCTGATGCCTGAAAGAGCTTTGATGATTAAGATTTTAACCTTTGTGATCTCATGAGTCTCCTATGCCTTCAATTCTCTTGTATTCTATTCACCTGGGGAGGTGGTTAATAACCCCTATTTGTTATCAACGTTCTGTGTGGGATTTTTCCTTCTGTCTTAGTCGGCTTGGGCTGGGTCTTAGTGCATTCAGGCTGCTATAACAAAATACCATATGCTTATAAATAACAGAAGTTTATTTCTCACAGTTCTGGAGGCTGGGACATCCAAGATCAAGGTACCAGAAGAGCCCGCTTCCTGGTTCATAGTCTGCTGTCTGCTAGCTGTGTTCTCACATAGGAGAGAGAGAGAGAGTACTCATCTTATAAAGACACTAATCTTCCTCATCTTTTAAGATACTAATTCTGTTATGGGGACCCCACCCTCATGACCTCATCTAAACCTAATTATCTCCCAAGGCCTCACCTCAAATACCATCACATTGTGGGGTTAGGGCTTCAACATATGAATTTTAGGGTGACACAAACATTCAGTCTGAAGCATTCTGCTCCCAACCCCCCAAAATTCGTGTCCTTCTCACATGCAAAATACACTAATTCCATCCCAACAACCCCCAAAGCCTTAACTGGTTCCAGAGTCAACACTACAGTCTAAAGTCCAAAGTCTCATCTAAATATCATCCAGATCAGTTGTAGATGAGACTAGAGATTTGATTCATCTCAAGGCAGAATTTATCTCCAGCTGTGAACCTATGAAACCAGATAAGTTATGTGCTTCCAAAATACAATGGTGGGATAGGCATAGAGCAGATATTCTCATTCCAAAAGAGAGAAATAGGAAGGAAGAAAGGGGTGATGGGTCCCAAGCAAGTTCAAAACCTAGCGGGGCAAATGCCATTAGATACTAAGCCTTGAGAATAATCCTCTTTGGTTTGATATTCTGCCATCCAGACCCAGTGGGGCAGCAGTCCCACCTTCTGGACCAACTGTGGTGGCAGCATCACTACCATGGCTCAATGGGGTGGCATTGACTCTTTGGCCTGGTGAAGCCCTGCCCGTGTGGCTCTTTGCAAGGGCCCTGCCTAGGTGGCTCTGCCGGACGGCAGTCCTGCCCCTTGAAACCAAGGTGGAGGCAGTCTTGCCCCCTGGGCCTGTGGTGGGAATAGCTCTGATGATCTCTGAATCACCTTTGGGGTCCTTCTTTTCTTAAAGGATAACACATTTGCAGGCTTCCTTCATTTCATCACGTTTTCTCTGTTTACTTTAATCCCATCAGGCAGTATTTCTGTTGGAGTAATCCTATCTCAATTCCTGGCTTCTGTTAACATGACTGATTTAGTCCATGATTCAAGTCCACGCTAATCTCTCTATCAAATAATTGGTCAGCCGCACCCTTGGTGTTCTCTTATGAACACATTTTCTCATTTTTTGCAATATGGACAGGCTGAGAATTTTCCAAATCTATAAATTCTGGTTCCTTTTTGTTTAGCAATTTCTTCTCCAATTCATTTCTTTCTTCTTACACTTTACTATAAGCAGACAGAAGGAATTAAGCCACTCCACCAATACTTTTCTTAGAAATTTCTTCAGGGGCCGGCCCGGTGGCGCAAGTGGTTAAGTGTGCGTGCTCCACTGTGGCCGGCCCGGGGTTCGCCGGTTTGGATCCCAGGCGTGCACCGACGCACCGCTTGGCAGACCATGCTGTGGCGGTGTCCCATATAAAGTGGAGGAAGACAGGCATGGATGTTAGCCCAGGGCCAGTCTTCCTCAGCAGAAAAAAAAAAAAAAAGAGGAAGATTGGCAGATGTTAGCACAGGGCTGATCTTCCTCACAAAAAAAAAAAAAAAGAAATTTCTTCAGCTAAATATCCAGTTTCATTACTCGCAAGTTCTACCATCCATAGAACACTAGAATACAGTTCAGCCAAGTTCTTTGCCACTTTATGACAAGGATTGCTTTTCCTCCAGTCTTCAATAACATGTTCCTCATTTCTATCTAAGACCTCACCAGAGTCACTCTTCACATCCGTATTTCTAGCATGCATCTCAAAACTCTTCTAACCTCAACCCATTACCCAGTTTCAAAGCTGCTTCCACATGTTTAGGTATTTGTTACAGCAGCACCCCACTTCTTGGTACCAAAATCCATGTTAGTGAGAGTTCTTGAGGGAATCAGAACCAATAGGAAAAATGTATATATATATTCATTTCTATAATAAATCATATATTTGTATTGTATATATATATATTTATATTTATATGTTTATGTAATAAATATATATATATATAATTTACTTATAAGGAATTGGCTCATGTGATAGTTGAGGCTGAGAAGTCCCATGATCTGCGGGTGGCAAATTGGAGACCCGGGAGTGTCAGTGGTATCATTCCAGTTTGAGTCCAAAGGCCTAAGCACCGGGAGAACTGGTGATGTAATTCCAGTCCGAGTCCTAAAGTCTGAGAACTAGGAGAGCAGATGGTGTAAGTCCTAGTCCAAGTGTTACCGCACAAAGGGCACGATCTGCTCACCATGAGACAAAAGCCAATCGTCAAGAGGCAAGGTGGTGGCAAAGAAAAGGCAGTTTATTACAGCTTGCTAGGAAGGGGGAAGATGGCTGACTAATGTCTCAAAGAACCATCTTACAGAACAAATAGTACAGGCCAGTTATATAGAGGGCTGGTCTCCGAGTTGGGGAGGCATCTGGTCCCAGGGTGGGGGCATCCATCTGGTCTTAGTTCCTAGGAGTCTTTTGTTTTACTTGATATGCATCAGAGACTGGAGCAATGCTGTCTACTCTGATTTTCAATTGTCATTGATGATGGCTATCAGCATAGACTCTCTGCCCAGGGGGTCATCGCATCACATTCCTAAGGAACTCAAAAGAACAAAGTTATCAACTTATAGCAGCTGGGAGGGGCCATAAAGTCCAGTGTTAGTCAGAGGTCATTCCAAGTGACAATATGGTTTCCCCTCTACAATATGGCTTCCCTTATGTCAACCCTGTATTGAACCGGTATCACAAGGGCAGGAGAAGATTGATGTTACAGCTCAAGTAGTCAGGAAGAGAGAGAGAGAGAGAGAGAGAGAGAGTGAATTCTCCCTTCCTCTGCTTTTTTGTTCTGTTCGGGCCCTCAGTGGATCAGATGAGGCTCACTCACATTGGAAATGGTAGTCTGCTTTACTCAGTCTAAGAATTCAAATGCTAATCTCATCCAGAAACACCCTCACAGACAAACCCAGGAATAATATTTAACCAAATATCTGGTACCCTATGCCCAGTCAGCTGACATAAAATTAATCATCATGACTGTATATTTTATTAGATCAAATAATTCCCAATCTACCATTGACAATGAGGTTCTGTTTTTTATTCAGCACCTAGGCTCGCAGAACTCTTTCTCCTCCCAATTTCTTTCCACCAGGCAGGGCTTGATTGTAGAAAAGGAATTGTAAAGTCAACCATGCAGACTTCTACACCAACCCTGACTGTAAGCTTCTCTAAAATATTATGCCTATTTTGGAAAAGTTGATATTATACCAACAGCTGTAGAAAACCAAGAATGCATTTAGAGCCTTGTAAATACATCAACTTAATAACTATTAAGCTTTTCCAGGTCTATTTTAGGATAGTTGCAACTTTCGTTATCCTTTCTTTGAAAACATCAAACTCTAAAACAACAGCGTAATGGTTTTGCAAAGATTTATTTCTAAGATTAAATGGTGAGGGCTCTTTTCCCCTTAAGCATGTTTGGGAATTGTTCCTTTATAGCACGTAAATAAGTGCCCATATTGAAATATCATACAAATCAAAGAAAAACCTATTTCTTACTAAAGCAAGAGTGGTAATAAGATCACTACCTTTATATGTAGCATCAAATAAAAGAGAGTACTGTTTTGCTATACATTTGTATTTCGTGTGACTTTTTTTTTGTCTCAAATCGCCAAACATGTTATGAAAAAATTAATAGTTCACCACTTTAATCATTGATTTTGATAAAGTAATGACATGAAGAATTTACTTAAAATAGTAATTTAGAGAAACGAAGTAAAAAAATACCCCCCCAACAAAACAACAATGTGCATATTATTCCTAGGTTTATCTGTGAGGGTGTTTCTGGATGAGATTAGCATTTGAATTCTTAGGCTGAGTAAAGCAGATTAGCCTCTCCAATGTGGGTGAACCTCATCTGATTGGAAATTTGGAATGTTTTAGATTTCCCAGGTAAACAGCAGACATTTAGAAAGGATTGTCATGCAAATCCTATGCAGTATGCAACATGGTTATCCTAATTTTATTACACCACTTTCCTAAGGGCAGTGGGCTCTTTTGCATCCACTCCTTCCTCTTTAACCTTGGTGCTTTGCTGTAAAGGCATTCAGCAACGGCTCCTACTTGACAGGCAGAAATACCTGATTTGGCAAGTATGTGCTTTATGAAATGTGATATGGCATCAATCATCATTAGCCCAAATATCTCCATCACATGCAGGTCCTGACCTCATCACATCTGGTTTCCTGTTTGAAAATCCTTCACTTTGTGGAGGTTTTGCTGATAACAACGCTCAGAATGATCTCTAGGCAATGGAAACTGACAGAAGATGAATTATCTGTCACTCAGGAGAATGCCCTGACCATGGAAACAAGCAAGTACAACTGTCTATTATTATTATTTTTTCCTCTTGGCTTTCTTTATTTCTTGGATTAGTTTCCAGCTCAGCATCTGCTTTAAAAGCTCATTGAAAATCTCAGGAGAAAATATGAAGTAGAGGACTCCCAGTGAAATTATTTTTAGTGGATAACAAATGCAATCTTTTTCTCTTTGTTGCCCAAATAATATTTTGAATCATAGTGCATTAATTTTTCCAAAAGAGCACTTACTAGTACACACATACCATGTGTGGGTGTCTTAAGCACAAAATTTTTTGTTAGCTATTAAATATCTGGACAGATTGTAAGTTTGTGGTTAGGAATCACTGGTTTTATTCTCCTTCTGAAAAGTCTTGGGTAACTAGTGACGTGGTATCAGTAACTGAAGATGGCTACATATTAGATGCAAAATATTTTATCATTTAGAATTGACCAAAAGGGTTATTTTAATATATCTAATTTTTTTGCTCACTAAGCACTGAATCTAGGCTGTTTTGCAAACAAACGGTGATATCTGAACACCATTTCTTTGTCAAGAACATACAAAGCAGCAGCACAGCAGGCAGGTAACAGAAAATCATGCTTCTCGTTTTGGCAATTCAAGAGGTTTGAGGCATCTTTGAAGTGGTGGGGAGTGAATCTGGTGATGGGCAAGAAGGTCAAATCAGTAAGTGATTGTGGCAACTTTGTGCATGGGCGAGGAAGACCATTTGAGAATTTAGCTCACTACGCAGGGAGTTAAATGGCTGTGGAAAGGTCAATGGATTTTGAGGTGTTGAGAGAATTCCAAGGGAAAGATGTCTTAAAGATTTATGCCTAGATTAAGGTGTCAAACTCAGTTGCCAATAGGGGTCAGGCAGGTAATATAAGTTAAGTGGAGTACAGATAAGCTTTGTTTGCTCCTTAAAAATGCAACAATAGAATTATAACTTCATGTAACCATATGAATGAAACTCACAAATGATGTTAAGAGAAAGAAGGCAGACGTACAAGAATACCCTTTGAATAATTCCATTTTCATAAAGATCAAACAGACAAAGCAGGTCTATGGCATTGAAAGTTAGGATAGCAGTTCCTTTGTGGGAATAGTGAATGGAAAGAGGCACAGAGGGGCTTTCGGGGTGCTGATAACGTTCTGTTTCTTGATCTATATGCCGGTAGCATAGATGAATTCAATTTCATGAACATTCGTTGAGCTATATACTTATGATTTGTGTCCTTTTATGTATATATGTTTTACTTCAATAAGAAGTTTAAAAAATATGTCCCACCAAGTCTTCAAAGCCACAAAAATATTTGTCACTCATTTTTTTTTGAAACTTGTAGCCTAAAGGTCTTTCTTATTCTAGCTTTTGATAGAGGCATGAGTACAGAAAGCTTTTCTTTGCCATAAGAAAAATAATTTGGCATATTATGATGGTAAATCGTGACTGGCACTGAGCTTTGGTATTAAGAGAAATAATGGGAGATGAGGACCATGAGAACTGGAGAGTCTATGCCTTTCTCCAGAGGCATCTGCTTTTATGTGCCACGGGGGTATGTGTGCTGAGGGCCACCAGGTGTTCTAATTTTTTAATTAAGCCAGGAATCTTGATTTTATTTGAAAACTCCAAATGTTTAGTTTTGAGGTAATTTTTTTAAGCACTGTGACACTGGAGGAATCTTATCTGCAGGTCAGATTTGACCTCCAATTTGATCCCTTTGGTGTAGAAGGGTGGGTTGATTTCTGGGGACTTCTGGACCATCTCTGGACAGGTGTTAAAAAATTTAAGAAAGGAACATAAAGATAAATAGAGGCAGGAAGGAGCATACATATACTTTTTGTTTAATTGAATTTTGTATGTGATTTATGCCAGCGTTAATGAAAGTTTGTTCTTTTTAACCTCTGGGGGTTTAGAAAATGGGGTGTGACTTATGTGTTCTGGCATCTCAAATTTGAAGAATGGTGGAATCTACAGCCCTCTTGATTTCCAAGTTGCTTCGAACATGTTTTCTCTTCGATTCTCCTAAATGCACATTTATTGATTGCTTACAATGTTCTAGGCTCTGTGCTAAGCTTTCAGGATTCATATTCTCAATGCTCAAATACTATGATCGTCAACAATTTGCAGGTGAGGAAACTGAAGCTTGTCTGAATTTATAACAAGTTAGTGATCATTAGAATTCAAACCAGGTCTACAGAGCTTGAATGCTTAACCACTAATCTATCACTAATCCCCAATTTTATCACTGTATCTAGTGATATGTAAATCAAGACTTTTCAAGCCTATGTTATACATGAGGAAACTGAGGCACAGATCCTTTAAATGACTTGAGTGAATGGACATTGCTGTTTGTGAGAGGGGTTTGATACAGCCTCTTGTTCTTGTTCCTTTACTCTTTCCCGTGTACCCTGAAGGTCATCCAGCAAGTTAATTTCATTTTAGCAGATTTCTCTAACTGTGGATTCTTTCCTGTCACATAGCAGCTTAATTATCTTTTATTTGTGGATAAAATCTATTATCAACTTAATGTTACATGATAAGATGTACCCCAAACAAGAAGTGCACTGATGTCTGATATGCATATTGAGTTAACGTTCATGATGCTTCGGATATAACTCATGGTGTATCTCCTCTCAGCTAGTGAGTGAGAAGCCAGGCACTCATCCAGATATGCAGATATTTAGCCTTGTGTAGGCAAAACCTCTGAAGGACTGACACAATTTTTACTTTGAATTAGATTCTTTGGTACCAGACAGTGGCAGAGTATCAGGCAAATAAATGCATGACTTGAAAAAGAATTCTTTCAATCTTGACCAATAGCAGCCCCAGTTGAGTGGGGAAAATTTATGTTTTATGGGTTGACTTATTAATCTTATATTGTGCTTATTTAAACTTTAATTGGTCCTTTTGAATTTTCTAGTTTTCTTCCACTGAACAATGATTAAGGTTCACAATTCTGTTTACAAGATGGAACTTAAGCGATCTCAACAATCAAAACAAAATTTAGTTTTGTCCGTTCCTCTTTTCCTATTCAGTCTTGTCAGAAAATCATAAAATATTTAATGCAACATTTGAAATCCGAGAGTTGTACAAGTGTCTCTTGAAATAGGTTGGAATGTATCAAACAAAGCACTTTATTTGTAGTCTTGCTTCCTAAATGCTTACAGTACAAATAGAGAGACAGCTTTATTGTATTTTTGCTAAATTCATTAGGCCTTCTATTCAGTCTGTTAATTGTTCCCTCCTGTTGTGTGGTCCTAATGAAAAGAATACATTTTTAACCAGCACCCTCCACTGTAGCCCTGATGTTACCATGGAAATGAAATAGCTTGTGCTGACATTGTCTGCTGTACATATTTACAGCACATCAGGTAACACCTGGGCATTAAAATCTTGCAATACAATAGGTTTGTATTTTTAAAGAACACCAGCAATACCATTTTCCCTTCACATTAGTTTCTTGCCGTTATGGTGGATGAATGTGCAAGCAATAATTACTAGCACTGGTCTTAGGTTGCCAGATGAGATTTTTCACCAATATATATTATGTTATATATATTATATATATATATATATATATATATATATATATATATATAAAGTAAGAAAATAGTAGAATCTTCACAACATGAAAACAGAAAAGTTTATGTTAGTCTATTTTTATTAAATCATAACCATACATTATTCTCCTAGAAGATGTCTCAAATCTATATGTAAAGTTGTATTTCTATTCAATATTTGGCCCTGCCTATCAGATATCAGATGCTGCAATAATAGCCAGTGTTACAAAGATGAATAAGATATTCCCTGATCTCAGGGAACTCATATTCTAGAATATCAAATGACATTACTTGAGTAAAAATATATAGTAAATATCTTCCAACTTGGGTAAGCCCTAGAGCTGGAAGTCGCTATCACATTTATAGGCAGATGAAAGGTATAAAGATAGAATGTCAATAATCAACTTTTCCTTTTTTAGTATAGTTTCTTAGGTAATTTCATGTCATGGCTTTGGATGGGAACATCATAGAGGATCAGGGAAGCCATAATCCCTGCCATCTACATATTTATGCTTAACTCTCTGGGCTACTTGGCAATACACACATACCTTTCCTTTATCTTTCTATTGCATACCCCATAACAATTTCCAAACAATTATTTAATTTCCCAAATTTACACTCAGTTTCCACACTGTGGCAGGCATTATTAACCACTACTTTTCTGAGATTGTCTATGACTCTTGGTTAGATTTCTCAGTTCTTAACATCAAAATTTCTATACAT
This sequence comes from Ceratotherium simum simum, assembly GCF_057802395.1. Lineage (NCBI taxonomy): Eukaryota > Metazoa > Chordata > Mammalia > Perissodactyla > Rhinocerotidae > Ceratotherium > Ceratotherium simum. Next base: position 53,248,893 of record NC_141907.1, on the reverse strand, counting down.
CTTTAACTATTCTTTACTTATTTCCTCCTGCTTTAGAAATAGAAATCCACACATGGTCTTGACTCTGTCATCTCTAAACTCCTTTAGGCCCCAAATCTCCATTTGGCAGTGGTAAGATTGCTCCTTATATTGTCACAATAGCACTTGTGGAAGGTTTTAAGGCAGTCACAAAGAAGTCCTTGTGCTTCTGGTAAGACTATGATTCCACAGCTTTGACCCTGGCCAGAGCAGGATTTTAGGAAGCCCCTGAACACCACGTGCTTTTGGTAAGACTGTCATTCTCTATCTCCATTACCTGTCACACCACTTCTCTTAGTGTTACACAGTGTCAAAGAGACCAATTTTGAGAAGTAATTAAGTTGATTCCTCACATTACCTAAGAAACCATCAAGATTAATTTCATCATGTCCTACCCTGTGCACAAACTCAAGTCCAAGCCTCCTGGGACATCCCTCTTGATTTTAGCTCCACATGGCTCAGTGTGTTCCCTAATCTGAAGCAGTCTCCCTCCCTTCCCCATTTGCCAACACTCTTCCACTGTGCTGTATCTTTTGCTCTTAATATTTCATCACCTTTTGCTCTAAATGAAGCCCAGATATCCTCTTAGAAAACAGGTCTCTGAATGGTGACAACTTTTTCTTCCATATTCCACAGGGACCAGAGGTGGATTGGATGTCCTCCTTGTTTCTCATTGTCTCCTCCAGACCTGTGTCTGTCCCTTTTTGGTCAAATACCTCAGTTGATTTGAAGCACATGAGTATAGCATCCTCTACACATCTTGAGCACTCATCTTCCAAACTCCTGGTTATATCTTATTTTATTTTATTTTTTTTTTTTAAAGATTTTATTTATTTTGTTTTTTCCCCCCAAAGCCCCAGTGGATAGTTGTATGTCGTAGCTGCACATCCTTCTAGTTGCTGTATGCGGGACCCGGCCTCAGGATGAACGGAGAAGCGGTGCCTCGATGCGCACCCGGGATCCGAACCCGGGCCACCAGCATCGCAGCGCACGCACTTAACCACCAAGCCACAGGGCCGGCCCTGGTTATATCTTCTTATTCCCTGGAGATTTTAATAATTGATTTCACTACGTCTATTATTTTTCTTAGTATCTTAAATGTCCAGATAAGCACTTCAAGTCCTCAGTTCCTTGACTGCTTTATCCTCAGTGATAGTGTTCTCTACTTGTCCTCAATCACCCATCCTTTGGTCATATTCTGAACTTGTCGTTATGAAGAACTGCAATTTCCACAACATTTTGATTTAGGGATTCTACTCTCTAACCATCAGATATTTCTGGCTCACTTATTTCATAATGCCTCCTACAATTCTTTTACCCTATAAGTTCCTCTGACGTGCCACATTTTTAATGTGCCAGTATGACCTCACAAATCTTCACTTCTCTTCTATCCAGATTACATTGCACTCTTTATCTTTATCACCATGATAGTCCCTTGAATTCATTTCATCTCCCTTTTCTCTCTCTTTTTGCATGTTGCTGGGTAAGATGCCAACACTGGTAAGCCCTCCTTTCAGGCATATATGCACCATAGCAGCCAAACACAGCTGGAGGAAAAACACAAATGCACTTACTGGTTTCATTTTAAGATCATAATCACAAGCCTCGTGTGTTTTCTCAGGACTGCCTTGCTATCTTGCTCCATTTCCTTATCAGTTCACCCTCTCATTCTTTCAAAAGGTTATTTTACATCTTTCCCTCTTTCCTTAGAGTTCAACATCCCTTTCAACTTTTCACTCAGAGTTGATGACTCTCTTCCTATAGCACTGAGAAAATAGAAATAATCAGAAGACAAATACTCACACTTTCTCACGTGAAATCTTTCCGCTCCATGCATTTGGACATACAGTTATTGCCTATCGACCTTTTACCTCGGGTGAACTCTACATTTGTGCATTGGATTCCAGTCCTTCTGACTTAATAAAATTAATCCCCAATTTTCTCCTTTCCTTTTCTGTTTTAAAACTATTGCTGCATGACAAATCACTCCAAAACTTAGTGTCTTAAAACAAGTATTTTATTATCTCTTATAGGTCTTGTGGGTGAGGTGTTCAGGAAGTGATCTGCTGGAGGGTTCTGGCCAAGGGTTCCTCATGTGATTGCAGTCAGGGCTGGAACTAGCACAGATGGAGCAGGGGGTCAGGAGCAGCTGGGGATTGACCAAGTGTTTCTTTCACTCATCTAGTCTCAGAACTTCTCTCTAGGGTATCTCTGCCTCGGTTACTTTGTGCTTCCTCACAGCCCATTAGCTTTAGGGCAGTCAATACACTTACATAGTAGTTTAGGGCTGCAGTGGGAGTGTTCTAGTGATCCAGGAGTACGTCTCATTGCCTTTTCTGTCCTAGCCACAGAACAGCAAGATGCTTCACATAGCATCTATTCTGCTAATCCTTGTGATTATAAGCCAGTCACAAACTGCACAGATTTGAGGGGAACGAACATAAACCCCACTACCTGATAAGAGGAGTGTTAAGGTCACATTGCAGAGTAGCATGTGGGATGGGAAATATTGCGGTAGTCACTTTTGGAAAATAAATCTGCTTCATAGGGTAGTGGATATTTTCTTTGCTGCTGAAGTATTACCATCCACATATAAATGTACTGCAAAAGCATCCATTACAAAGAGTAAAGATCCCTATGTCCCTATGCTCCCTGCCTGTACACCTTTAGTCTCTTTTATTATAAAATTTTTCAAGAGTTTTCCATTGCTCATCTTCTCATTTATTCCTTCACTGGAATCAGATTTCATTTCTACCTCTCCACTAGAATACTCTTGACAAAGTCAGCCATTTTTCAAGTCCAGTGGTTAACTCTCATTTGACTTTATGACTTCACAGTATTTGATACAATTGATTACTCCCTCCTCTTCTTGAAATACCTTCCATGTGTGATTTCCCAAGCTCCACTGTCTCTGAATTTTTCTCCCGCTTTTCTGGTGGTTCTTATTCCTCTCTTTTGCTTTCCTGATCTATCCATGTTGGAGTGCACCAAAGGTGATTTTTCAGCGCTCTTCTAGTTCTCATCTACACCTATGTCCTAGATTATCTCCTCCAGTCCCCTGGCTTTAAATTACATCTCTTAGTGTTGACCACCCAATTTTCAGTTTCCAATTTTCAGAGAGTTCAGTTAAACTCTCTCTGTGCTCTATACCTGTGTGTCTGATTGTCTCCTTGACATCTCTACTTGGTCGTCAAATAAGCATATCAAATTTAATATGTTCAAAATAGAATTCTATCATTACTTTCCTCACCATCCCCACCCTTACCATCCAAGGTGCTCATTTCTCAGATTTCCTTATTTTAGAAAATGGCACCACCATTTACCCAGGGACTGTGCAAACGTCTAGGAATCTTTCTTGTGTTCTCTCTTTTCCTCATCCTCCTGTTCATGAATAGCCTATTCATCCTAACTCCTTTCAGTTACACCTTTAAAATATGTGCAGACTTTGTCAAATTTTCACTGTCTCCACTGCTGCCATCCTAACAAATAGATGTTAAGCTAAGAGTAATTTATTGGAGTGGATAACAAATTTTGTCTCTCCCACTTCTTTTCCCCAATGACAAAAGTTATCTTTAAAAAACATGCTTAAATCTTTTGCTCAGAATCGTTAAATGACTTCTCAATGTATTCAGAATAAATGCAGTGTCCTTATTATAACTCACACGTTTGCTCCTTACACATGCTGGTCCCTGTTCACCTTTCCTCCCTCGTTTTCTGCTGCCTCCCCCTTGCTCCCACCTTTCTAGCCCCCTATGGCCTTCTTGCTGTTCTTTGATCCTAGCAAACTCCTTTCCTCTGCACCTTTAATGTTTTTCTTCCTTGAACGTCTTTACCTTTTCTAGTCTTCTTTTAATGCCTTCACTATTTTCTAGCTTCTTCAAAGATCACAGAGAGGATAGGTTCTTTCAGTATCTAGAATGTGTAGTTATCCAAGTCATGAGACCAGAATTATTTCAGGGGTTCCCACATCTTGCTGCACATCAAAATTGTTCATGGAACTTTCTCAAAAATACAGAATTCTAGGCTCTACCTTAGGCTTGCTGAATCATTACTTTCAAAAGTAGGCCCAGGGATCTATACTTAAACATTTCCTCCAGTGTTTCTTCTGTAGCCAGTCTGTGGGCTACCATTTGGGAGACACTAGGAAGAGCCTAAAGCGTTCTCTTCTGATGGTGTCACATATCTTGGTTTTAATTCCCTCTCACCTTTGTTTTTCTTATACTTGCCACTCCAACAAATGTTCTCCTTGAAGATAAAAAACTTGAAGGTAGTAAAATAGGATATAAGACTAATTTTCTTTCTGTTATTCATTATAGTAAGCCATTCACCAACTTCAGTAAACACCTTCTCTTTCATAATAGCATGTAAACTGAAAAATATTTGCTTTGTCATAACACATTTCAAAACTCTCAGCTTTTGTGAATTTTTCCTTTATTTCTGATGTAACCCATCATCTGTATGCATGAACCTTACATATTTTATGCATTACTCTTAAAAATCTAAGTAAGTTTGAATGTTTCCATGTATTGTTACATCTGTTTCTTCAGATAGACGTGTTTCTTCATTTTATCTCACCAGTATCATTTGGTTTTCATAGTTGGTTTTATGGTCTTATATATCCCCTAATTCTCTCTAACATTTTAGAATGTCAGGCCATGAGAAGACGCTTGCTTCTTTATTTTTAAAAAAATCTATTTCAACGCAATTTAAGACAATGTTTTCAACTTTTCTGCATACAGGAACCCCTTGTATCAACATACTTAATACACTTTGTGTTGTAATAGTTGTATTTTTACTGTTGGTAGAGAAAATCCAAATTGTCTACGTACACGTGGATCTAATTGCTGCATACTTATCGTGGGTCTTTTAGAAACTGTGATATGAGAGACTGCTTGTATTATGGGAAAACACGTTAAAATAATGGAAACTTGCTAGTTTCCTTTTCTGCTCACAGGGTTCCTCCAAAATCATAAAAATGAAAATGGAAATACCACTTTCCATACTAATGACTTAGTACCTGTTGTCCTCAGTGAAAATGTTGGTAAAGGCTGGGAGGAAGAAAAAGAACTATATTCAAGTCAGTGAGTTCTCCTAGCATCCCTCATCCTCTTTAATAAAATCTTTAAAACTGGTCCTCTTTGGCTATCTATATGGAAGAAACAAGGTGAAGATAGAACAACTGGTAGGACCTGTCAAGGGGCAAGTCTTGAGTGTGCTTACCCACATAACTACATCAAATAAAGGAGGTAGAAAAAAGAGAGGTATAGCTGGGCATAACTAGAGGCCAAGTCTGCTTATCACATGGATGTAGGAGTCAATAATTTCAAGAGAAGAAGCTTAATATGGGTCTCTGACTTTTAAAACGTGATAACACAGCCCACAAATATTTGTAGTCCAAGAAGTGTCCCGGGCAATAACTAACTAGCTTAGTAAATGTGGCTGCCGTGTTTTCCTGCCAATACAATGCTCTCTTTGTGGCTTCTTTCCATCTAGTCATGGCCTTATGACTTTTTTCCTATCCAATGAGATATGAGTGGCTGTCGGCTGAGTAGAGCTCCTTGGAATGCTTTTAAATTCCTGATGGAATATGACATATTCATCTGGCATGCTCCTTTGCCTCTGGTCCTTTCACCTCTTCCTCCCTGAAATGTAGATGTAGTATCTGAAGTTGAGCAGTCATCTTGCAACTATGAGGCCTTAAACCAGTGGGCTAAGGGTGGAAGGCAGAAAAATAGAAAGCGTTTGGTTCCTTGTTGAAAAGAGGAACAAATGCCAGCCACTGTTAATCTCCAGACTGCTAGCAATATATGCATAATGAATCAATATTGGTTTAAACTACTCTTTGTTGTATTTTCTGTTACTTGGAGAACATACGCTAAGGGATTCAATCCTCCTCCCCTGTAGTAATAGAGCAACGTAGGAAGGGGATGGGAAAAGAAGAGTCTGGTGAAAGTTACTCTGCCCCTATAGAAACTCTGGCCCAGAATTTGGGAGCCAAGTTGTGATCTCTTATTTTTCCAAACAAAATTCTTAAGAATGAAAATAATCGCTGTATCTTTGTTTTTATTCCCTGTAACATGTAGTACAATACCCTGCAGTACTCTTTCCCTTTTTCTTCTTTCTTCTTGTCCAGATTAGAAAAAGAAACCTATTGATAACAGATTTTGCATGCCAGGTATTATTATAGGGATATAAAGATGATAGGGGTAGCCACTGCCTAAGGGAATTTCACAGCTTTGTAGGAAAGACAAACAAAAGAGTGAACATATCTGTGACATGTTATTATATATGGGTAAACAGGGAAATATTGGAGAAGAAAGGAGCTATATCTAACGGTGCCTGGGCAAGGGAGGTGGGTTATAAAGATTTCTGGATTTTCTTGCAATAAGTTACAAGGTTAAGAAAGTTTCTTTTGGTAAAGTATGCATAAGGGAGTTAGACTGCATTTGGTGATGTATCCTCATAAATCTGGAGAAACTACTGAAGAACTCAAGGTTAGAATCAAATCTATTTGACAGGAGACATGATATACATAGATCTTGTTAATATATTTTTTTAAAACATTCTAATCTTTTTTCTATGTATGTGTTATAAAATTCATATCATACTGTGTCATATGATATGTATTGTTCCGTAACATGCCTGTTTACTAAGCTATCTCTTAGAAACATAATTTCATGGCAAAATATAGATATCTACCTATTAACATTCGTAATGACTGTAGACTATTCCATAATATGAATGTCTGAACAATTTAAAGAATCTTTATTTATCATATATTTAGGTTGTTTATAATTATTTGAATGAAACATCCTTGTACCTAAAAAATACACTTTTACCCAATTATTTCACTGGGGCTTGGGAAGAAAAGAATTTGCAGCAGTCCTGTAACCAATTTTCTCTCTCCCAGAGATGTCCAGGAAGAAAGAATGACTGCATTAATTCTCCTGGCAAACATGCTAATGACCTCCTGGCAAACATGCTAATGACCTCCTGGTAAACATACAAATGACTGATAAACCCACTAATGATATTTACTAGCAGAAGAATAATGGTAACTTCTTATCTATGAAAGGATCTTTATCAGGAAAAAACTATTCTGTTGAAGTTGCTTATTATAAATTCACCTGCAATTTATAGATTTATAGGGGATGGCTAGCTGAGGAAGGTCACATAAGCTGTGTAATTAATGTAGGATAGCCCAAATGGTTTCCTCTGTGTGAGTGATGTGTCTGCAAACATTGCTCAAATACTTCATCTGTTACCCTGGAGCCAAACAATGTCCTATTGTGGGAGAAAAAGTCCTTTTTTTTATTGAAAGCTGTATCTGAGGGTCTCAGATTCCTCCAACGGAAGAATTCTTCACCTGTATCATTTAAATCATTGGTGAAGTTTGATGTTGGGTAAATCTGTGATTTATGTGGTTTGATTTGACAATACAATCCTTTGTGTCACCACAGATAAATTCCAAAGTGGAATTTCTGTGTGAAAGGGAACACATTATTTTAGGAACTGTGGAGCATATAACTGGTCTATTGAACAATCTGAACTTGGTAGGGTCAAATTTCCTTTTTCTATGCTTTCTCAGATTTCCTTTTTGCATTCCTTAGGGACATCTTGGACAGTTTCCTCAGCTTTCTTGTTACATTTAGGTATTTGCTTAAAAAGTCCAGTCTATTCAAGTCCAGTTTAAAAGTCCAAATTGCATGTTCAATTTATTGTACAACTCCTCTCCCCCCTAGTGCCAGGTAAGCTTGGGGCACTTGGAGTAGAGATGGAACAAAGTCTGCTCCTAAGATAGCTATTCCACCTCTATTTTCCCTCTTATGCATCTCTTTTTTTCCAGCTAGTAGAATGGGAAGGTATGATAAAAATAAAAAGAGAGAGAGAGAGAAAAGTGTTTCTTACTTATAAGTTTCTGGTTAGGTCATCTCTTGGCATCTGCTAGTGGTTGCTTCTCCTATGGCAGGCATTCATATGCTGGCTCTCTTGTGATGCTTGGGTGACCCTAGTAGGGGATCTCTCAGTGCCCAGTTCCTTGACATGGGAGATCTGCTCCATTGATAACTCTGTCAAACACACCTCACTTCCTCCTTCTGGTTGTCAACACAGCTTTCTGTTTCTGGGTTCCTCTTGCCTCGTATTCTGCCTTCATGACTTTGAGACAAACACGGTGTTTCAAACTTTGTTACTTTCTGTAGAGTCCGCTTTCTCTAAGACAAAAATGGTTGGAGTACAGACCACTCCAGTCTGCCCTTTCTTCTGTCCTACTTTCTCTCTCAACTTCTCATTTCCTTTCCTGCTCAAATACTCCTGTCTGCAGGTCATTCAATCTGCTGCATAAGAAGATCCCCAACTAATGAATGAGATGCCAGTCTCTTTAATTGATTCTCTCAGAGCTTCATTATTTGGCTTTAGGAGAGGAACAAGACACAGCTCTCTACACAAACCACTCACTCACAATACCATCTATTTCCCTGGTCTGCTGTATCTATCAATCAGAAAGAGACTGAGGCTTGTATGAAGGATAATTATTTGCTTAGTTCTTGATAAGTACTAGGAGTACCTGGCCCACCAGCTCTTTTGTGCTTGACTCATTGCTCTTGACTTTTTATCTCAGATCTCAATTCTTCAAATATCAGGAAAAATCTCATTTAGTGTCCTGCTATATACACAAGAATACATTTCCTTCCCAATAGGTACTACCTATCTATACATCTAACAATTCCTAATAGATGACTAAGAGTGAATATTGTCATTTATATAAGTTTTACTCATCAGATAGGTCTAGAACTTCTTTTATTGCTGTTTTAATCAGAATTTCTTCATGGTTAGGTTGAGTTTTAAAAAGTGTGTTTATTGATCGTTTGTATTTCTTATGTAAATAACATATTCATGGAGTTTATCCCATTTTTCTAATGGGTTATTCATGTTTTGATTACTGATTTGTAGACTTTCTATTTATATTGAAGACATCGAACATTTGATTGCTGTGTATGCTGTGGGTTTTCTTTCACAGTTTTGTCTCTGCCTTTTCACTTTATAAATGATGTTTTTTGCTTAACACATATTTTTGGATTTTATGTAGTCAAAACTATCAAACTTTATATGTTTTATCCTTTGAAATAAGTAATTAAAAGTCATTTGTCTTTCTAACACATTTTTGGTTTCTTTTTATTATTGAAATATTTAATCCATTTTGAATTTACTTTGGAGTAAAATGTGATATGAGAAACTACCATTATATTTTTTGATGTTCTTAATAACATTTGTTTTTTTAAATTTACCTTTCCTTACCGATCTCTCTTCTCTCTTTCTTATGAGCGCCATCAGTCCATTTTATTGATGTGTTTAAATAATTAGCTCTGGAGACATGTTTCTTAATTTTTTAATTTCTAGTCTTTAATAAATAATCTTCCTTTACTTTTCATATTTTTGTTGCATTGTTCCTTTTCTAACATATTGAACTGAATACTTAGTTCAATTGTTTTTATTTCTTTTTTCTTTACTTATAAAGCATGCAGCACTAGCTTTGGCTATAACCTTAGGGTTTGATACATAATCATTCTCTTGTTATTAATTTCTAAGTAGCTTATAATTTTGGTTTCATTTTCTCTTTATCAAAAATATGAAAATTTTTCTAACTGCCTAGTCTTTTAAAATATTATGCATCTGATAAGAATATCACTTTGTGGTCAAAGTATGACCTGTAATATGGATCCTTGTCAGGAAGTTTATTTTTTCAGCACCAGTTCTGCTTGTTATTTTTTCCATTATAGGTGGTTTGAATTCCTTTATTACATTTTTAACCTCCTTATAATCCTTTTTCATTTCATCCATTTTCATTTTCTTCTTAACTTAATGCCTGTTCAACTGAGCAAATTCTCTTCTCCTGACTTTCTTTCTGATGTATAGTGGTTACATCTTGCAAAATTAGATATTAGTTTCAGTAATTTTCTTCTTGTGTATAGTAGCTATTTCAAAGGTACATCGTTCTTCTAGGTCTTCTAAATTCTCTTCTTAGAAATGGAGAATAAATGCCCAGATTTATGGTCAGTTCAGGGCTTGGGTTTCACTATCAGTGGAAAGATGCTGAGACAAATAAGAAATATTTTTCCACTCTCCCTTAAGTAATCTATTTCACTTAGGAATCCATGGTATTCCTTGAATTGTAGAAGAATTTCTTTTATCAGATACACTTGCTTTAAAATAAATAACAGTCCTTCTTAAATTTCAATATTTGTTGCCTGACAGTCTTATTTTAAGTTGTTGTTGAGAAAATTTTCTTTTTCTTGTTACTGGAGCAGAGTATGAAATACTATTCCTAGCAAAAAAATTGACAATTCCAAAATCTATTATTATTATTATTATTATTTGTCTTGGTTTGCTACAAAAGATCACTCACATTTGTATCTTAACACCTTGCAAGGTGCTTAGCATAGATCACATCCTTAATAAACATTTAATGAATAAATAATTTCAGAGAAATAAAGAAAAAGTCAGATATATCTTAAATTATTTTGGGACACTAAGATTTTAATATTCAAAATTATACTGCTGGTGAATTAAGAAATTAAGCAGATGGTCAAGAAGTACTATATACTTAGAAATTTGTTTTTCAGGTACTAGGACTACCCAAGCAAATAAAATTTCCAGTGATATTTATAATTTTACCTGTTCCTAATTTAAAGAAATTTTTTGTGATGCTGCCTACAAGATTTTTATAGCATGAGTATAGCATCTATCACTTCTTTCTATGTGTCATGGACATGTTTTTAATATAGTAATTAATAGCGACAAAGTTGAAAAAACAATTAAATGAATCAGATTTTTTTTACTGAATGTTTCATTTCCTCTTAGTATTTCAAGAGAACAGTTTTGGCCCTTCCTCCTAAGGAGCTGAGTGAGGTTTGATCCGTGCAGAGCTTATGGTTCAAAACAAGGACTATGGAGATCAAGGACCAACTCCCAACTTCCTAGCAATTAGGAAAAGACCAAAGACATAAAAGATTGGAGTCAATTGATAATTCAGACAAAGCCAATTACCCATGAAAGTAGAAGTAGGAGAGCTGGAGATCTTAAGTACATAGTCGATTTATTCCTTAGCCTGATCTTGGCTTAAAGCTGAGCATCTCCTTAGTTAGGTAGCATTTCTCTTATTGTCCTAAGGAAACATTATGCACCTTACCCTGTACTGGGGACTGTGGACTGTGAAATACAAACATTATCCTTGACTAGGAGACTCATTCACTGAGTGGAAGAGTGAAGATTTGTTATTATGAAATTCTAATAAAATGAGTATTGGAAATGTGCCCAGAAGAATGAAGCCATCACTATGTGATACCCTGAATTCTGTCTACCCTACTCATAAGTAGTACTTTCAAAGCTTCTATTGTGTTCTTGAGTATGTAGAGTCTTGACCCAAGTCTGCGGAAAGGGACTGTAAGAAATATTTATGTTCCTTTATTCTTATTTTTTCTTTCCTAGCAGAGCAGAGGACAGAATAGAGAGAAAAGCGAGGAGGAAAATAAGAAAGAGGGGTTGGTCAAGCATCATAGAACAATGACAAAGTAGACTTTTAAGAACAACACTATTTCATATTAAATTTTAATTATTGTTTTGCATTTCTTCCATGTAAATGCCTTTCATCTCTCATACCTTTATACATGCGCTAGGCACAAGAAAGAATTCTTTGAGCTGTTTTTATGGAAATGCAGTCAGAGAATAGTGTTCCAAGTTTGAGTCAATACTAGGATAGAGGTAAAGCAGAGTAAAAGAGCAGAGAATAAAAATTCAGCACAAAAATGAAGCCAGAGGCAAGAAAAGAGAACCAGAAGTCACCAGGAGTTCATGAACACAACAAATTGACAGAAATCTAAGGGAAGGCGCTGTGCTTTTGCACTGCAGCTCTTGGAAGGTAAAATCTTATCTAGATCTTAAGTTGGGAAGACAACTACAGCTGATATCGAGATTACACAATAAGAAAAATAAGAAATTGTGTGGTATGCATAACATCAATTGGAAAATAAAATGGGCGAATAACTGGGAATTTAGGTAAAGAAAGTGATGGGACCTTAGCGGGGCTTAAATGAGGAATTGGATAAGAATAGGTGGCACAGAATTGCACTCTAAATATGAATAACATGAAAGCATCTCTGATTTCTACAGAAAATATCACAATTCAGATGAATAAGTGATATATCAGGTTTAAATATATAATGAAATGCAGAATTGATCTGTGGGCATTTAAAGTCAATTGCTACCTAGGGAATATGATTTGAAGAGTGTCAGAATAGTTCTTGTCTTCCCATCATGGACAACTCAAATTTCAGTTAGAGATTAAAAATTATTATCAGGTCTCATAAATGACATTTCTATCCCCTGTCATCAGAGCCAATTGAGAAATAAACGTGAGTTAGAGAGATGGAGAACAGATTAGATTTTACTGATGTAATTGTGGCCCAATATGAGCTAAATGGATCTGGTATTACTCCCCATCTTCCTGTCCCAAGCCTTTAAGGAAAACTTTGGGTCTGCAGAACAGACACCTTTGCCCAGGGACATATCACCCTTCCACTCACGTGGGGAGAAGAGGGCAGAAGGTGCCTGAAATCCCTTGCATTTAGGACTTGTGATGGATTAGCTCAACCCAATCGAGAAAAGTGGAATGATATCTATGACCAATCCACCAGGTGTCACATTCTACCCTCATAGAGAGGAGTAGGGGACAGGCAAGAAGTCAGGAGTTTTTAGATAAAATCCTTTCCATGGAAAACAAAAAGGTGTCAAATAAATGCTCCAACTTCAACCCCAGCTACTTTGTCCCCTTTGAACCCTATTAACCCTTGCAGGGGTAAAACATGCAATTCTTATAAATCAATCACATATTGATATCCTTTACTTTGTTAGTTCCTTTCCATTGTGATCCCTGATGATGCCCAGGAAGCATGCTGTGGCCTCTGTAGCTTGTCTGCACCAGGAACCAGACACCATTCTCTGCCTGGTTCTAAAACAAGGCTCCGCCTCTTGCTCCATGAACTACCTTCTGTCCTGCTGCGTTCAGTTCTCCAAACTTCTCAGGGTCCCACCCGTAGAAGAGGGGATCCTCCCGTCCAGTTTGTTTAACAGCTAAGGAAAGCTTTGATAATTAGAGGGCAGAGAGAACAGAAGGTCACTGGAGATAGCAAGAACGTCTCACATGAAAAAGGCATTGACAGGAAAAATGGGAAAGAAACTGAAAGATGAGGTGAGAGAGATTCTGCTGAGACCTCCTAATTAATTATTTTTCCTCAGGGCAAATTTTTATAACATTAAATTATTTTTATTTAAAGTCCAGATAGATGAGAATCCCATGGAAAAAATTAAGAAATAGATTGATAAGGGCAATGTGAATATGCTTCACTCTAGATATCAATTATTGTGAATAATGGACAGTCAACAATTGTGGAAAAAATGGTTTAATATAAAAATGTGCATACTTTATATGGCCAACTGAAGCAGTTAACTATATATATTATTTTTCTTTTTTTAAACCTCAGTAGGCAAAAAAGAGCCATGAACCTATTTATTTAATATAGACTTCTGGAATAATATGCTTTTCAACTTTTTTCCTTCTATTGTCATTAAAACTATTATGCTGGAATTTATTTGTGTTCTATGGTATTATTGATGACTTCAGTGATAAGACATTTATATCAATAAGTGAATGCAGTTAATTAAAGAGGAAGAGAGAAGAGAAGAGAGATATTTAGGGAACCTGCTTGTTTTTTAAGACATTTGAGCTGAAAATGTGTCTTCTGTATGTTGCAGCCCTTTCTCTACTATACACACAAGCAGACTGTCCTATGTTTGAAACCCTAATCTCCTCCCGTTGGAGGACGGCTGGTATCTTTGTGAAAGCAGCCATTTCATTTTAGCTGGGCATTAGCTCAAGCCATCTGCTGTTAAGGGTTCCCCAGTGGTCTACAGCCATGACAGTGTTTGAAGTTATGTTTAGGGTATCTTTAAAAACATTTTACTCTAATCCCCCTGTTTGTAGGTACCTTACTTTGCTCCTCATCCAAAAGCTGCTTGAGAATGGATCCTGTACACATCCATCCTCCCACTGATCTAACTCAGTAGATCAACAAAGCAGTCCATATTTATTGAGCTCCAATTATGTGCAAGACACACAAAGGTGGCTATATTGTATCAAGTTTCAATGCAGGTCGACTGGCTGCATTTCAGGTCCTCCTTGTCCGTAATTCTAATTTGCCATTAATGATGAGTAGAACTTTTAGATGTTGCTAATTAACTGTTCAAAAACAGAATGGTTCATCTAGAAGAGATGTATAAAAATGATAGAAAATAATTAAATATAAGATTTTTTTTCTGGAAAAAGCAGAAGATTGTTTTAGTGAGAGTCAGAATTATAAAAACTGTTATGGTAAAGAAGTTAACTATAGTTTTTTTAGACAAAAAAGTTCAGGAAGCTTTTCAGGATGAGCTCAGAGCTAGCAATTAGGTGCCATAAACTTGGCTTTGGGATTTTGCATTGTGAAATATAAATAAAACACTTTAGTCCCCTTACATTTCAAATTTCTCCAAATTATGTTAAAACTGGAGAGTTATGATGAGTCTTATGATTTAAATATGCAAAAAGCACATCATGATTATGATTTCAGGTATAAAGATAAGTGATAAATATATTAATTATATTTGAATGATTTACTATTAGAATATATTTTCTTAAAGTTTTGTATGAGTTGACTTTCTGGGGCATTACAGACTGATCAATGATTAAAGATGTTTTGATATCATTTGCTCATCTTAAATTTCATCTATATGACATCGAGTTGAGATTGTGGATGGTAGGATCTGACACATCTGCACTGATAAATACCTACCTCTGATATTCAATAACCTTGGCAAAGGCACTCCAAGTTTCCAAATCTCATCTGTAAAATGGGGATAATAACACCATTACCTCATTCAATTGTTTTTAAGATTTTATCAGATAAGTGCTTAATACAGTTCCTGACACACAAATGTTAGGTATTGTCCCTATTGTTGTTATCCTTACCTTTTTTGAAAATTACCATAAAAAAATAAAAGATACATAAATATATCATGCCAAGTAAAGTAAGCAGATTTAAAAAAAATTAGTAAATAATATTCGTTATAAAGTAACTGATAATCTTAAGATGAGAGTTAGATAATATCTGAAATTATTAATAACAATAGGAATGGTGATGAAGAGGGCAGATTCCGTGCCCTGTGACTTTGGAAAGTCTCTTCAGCCTGGATTGCCTCAATTTTTCATGTGATACTATAATTATAATCTCTAGCTCATAGACTTCTATGAAAATTTGGTGAGTTAATATATGTAAATCAGTTATAGGCAGCATAGTGTTTGGCACATGGTAAGTGTCAAAGTATGCTAGCTTTTTTCATTATTATCATCATGGTCATTACTAGCATCATTATCACTAGGCTAAATCTTGTGAACTAAGCATATTCTTTGGACTGATTTAAACTACTTGATAGGAGACTGTGAGGTAGGGGTTTGAAATGCCACTCATACTTCTCCTGCTATATTCTGAACCAATTGAAAGATAGTTGTAGAAAATGACCAACACAACAGCTTCATAACTAATAAAGCTGGATTGGAGGCCCCTTCTTAAACCTGCAAGCCAAGTCAGAATTCCTGCTCTTCCCCCGACTGAATCAATCTCCCCACCTTTAACTTCAGGTTTCTATCCTTTCTAGGCAGAGCCTACCCTGTAGAATTATCGCTTGGAGCAGAAGAGAGTGGTTGTGTTCAGAGGTAGGCTAGATGGAAGACTGCACCCAGAGGAGTTGAGCCATACCTGCTCAGAGCCTTTCTCTCAATCTCATGCCTAAAATGACCCATTCTTCTTCTCTAGGGAAAGAGTGAGTGAGAGGATGAGGGTGGAGAGAGTCACCAGATAGATTTCCTCCAATAACACTCCCTCCTGGAGAGGGCAGTATAAGTTCCCTCCCTCCATGAAACTGTGAGATATAAGGGGATAAAAGCCATACCTATCAATCTGGACTGAAACACTTTAGACCCAGCAAGCCTCCTCTATCCCCCCCCTTTTTTTTCTGGATCATTAAATAAGACTTAAATTTCTTGCACTTGAGAATTTACTATCCGGAAAATGGGGCTTTGATCTATAGCACTTCTCTATCTTGCAGCAATAGTTTAGAGATTAAAGATAACTGCCTTGGAGATGCTCCAAGAGCCTCACATAAAAGAGGCCATTATGTTCAGGTATCATGGATTAGATTATGGGTCTTGTAGAATACTAACAATTTTAATAGCTAGTTTGTTTTTCTTTAGCAGTGATTTCTTCTGATGTTTTCCATTTTTAATCACGCAGAAGTTACCTCCAAATTTCCTCTGTTTGTTAGAACCTTGTTTTTTCCAAAAAAAGTTCAGGCATCTTTCAAGATTAGAAAAATATAGTCTTTAAGATTTTCTTGACATTTATACCAAAATAGCAATGTAGCTGAAATCAAGTGGGAACATTTAGAAAGCTAGAATGATAATTGCAAAAAAGGGAGGGAGTGAACAATTTTCACTGCTTTTGTTAAAAAGTTTCTACTTGTCATACCATACTACATCTTATTTTTGAAATGCATCGAAAGTTGTTGCCAGTTTGATCTCTCTGATAGTGTGGCTGCCAATTCCTTCCCCAGCACTCTGCCACTTGGCTTGTTTCCAGTGGTGCCATGTGTAGTTTTCCCTTCTCTCCTCCCTTTTCTAAACAGAGAGGAAAACAAGTCCATTCTGGCATTAGCTGGAAAGCTATGTAATTGGAATTAAAATTCAAGATATGAATATCTTGAACTCAGAGAGCCGACTGTGTTCACAATGCCTCAAGTTTCCATTTCGAAGAATATAACTTTATCTTTAAACAAGATAGTCTCAAAGTTTATGAGAGAATGTTGTCTGGGTTCAAGCCAGAATTGAAGTAATTTTTCTTTATCAATTTTTGGCTTATTTTATTTTCTCTTAGATGTTATACAAGGGAGATGTTATTGCACTCTTCACTGACTTCTATTGTGTCAAGTTCCCTTTCCTTTTTAAAATATAATCTTTATCTAGTGTATTTTGTAACAGTTACTTCCTAGTGTGTGAAATTTAGAGAAAGAACTCAAATTTTCTGTACCTTGATATCATCTATATAAATCTTTTCTCCAGTGAAAGAGCATCGATTACTTGTATTAGGAGACAACAATGTTTTGTATTTTTTTCATCTAACCTTGTCATCTATTCTTCCATGTCAGTGGGCAATCCATCTAATCTATCTATGTGTCAATAGCTATATCCACATATTGTGGGTAGGATCATCAGCCACCTGCTAACTCCTAGGGAAAATTAATGTACTCTTATTTCACAGATCCTTCCTTCTAAGGAACTTGAATTGATCTATACATATGTCATCGATCCTCACCAAATCTTGAGGGGAGAGTTGGCAGATGTCTTTACGTTACAGATGGTTCCTCATGTGGCTTTACTCTCTGCTCGCCACCTGGAAAGCTTGCAGTGGACAGAGTGGATCTGTCACCAAGACAGGTGGCAGTGTCTGTAAACCTTCGGGGGCGGGGGAGTGCTATGTGCACAATGGGGACACATTTCCTCTAGGTTTTGCAGTCCCTTTGTGACATCTGCTCTTATTTAATGAACTGTAACCATTGATACACTCACTAATGCTCTTAATGGGAATAATTTCTATTTATTCAGGGCCTTAAGAAGGGAAGAAAAGATGTAGATGAAACAGCTTTTAGCCTTTTCCTCTTTCATTTCTTATTTGCCTCCCCCCAAGGGGTAAAGGCAAATGAGTGAGCAAAGTAAATGGACCTCCAGTCTTGGGCACTGTAGAATGTAGAATGGGAACTAAAACGGTGAAGGTTTAGATCTGTAAGAAGGTAAAGCCCTTTTCTTTTCAATGATTTCTCTATATTGAGTCCAGTATAAATTCACATATTGCTTGCATTTGTCTTAAGTGCAGTGAGTCAGAGTATATAACACATCTCCTTGAGCATAAAGACGTCAGAAATTCAATCCACAGTAGCTGATCAAATGGCTCCTGATCAACTGGCATATGAGCCGAGTAGACTCATGCTAGACAGTTCCTATCAGTGACTGGACACTCCTGCTGTTGCTCACTGAATAAGTTTGTGGATGTTTTGGCTCCAAATTTTTGAAAATGAACCTCTCCGGATGCCAGAATAGCTGGTCTGCCCCTGCGTGTTTCAGGTAGGAGGTGGGCTGTCTGTAGATATAAGTGAATTTGAGAGGCAGCAGAGTGGAAGGGACTCAAAGACTATACCAGCTTGCTGTTTGGACACTCGCCAACACAGTGTCAAAACAGTAGGGACTCTGTGCTCCTGCCCCAGCTGCACTTAAAATTAATGATTATTTGTGAGAACAGACAAGGAGGAAAAGCTACTTCGTTCACAAGTCCGTGGTGTGGATTAGCTTCCCTGGTATCTCATGGCTGACTTCCACTGAGCTGATCTTTTTTTGTACTTTCTGGCTCCTTCAGGATGCCAGAAGCTCTTTGTTTAGCTAGTGCTTTATCTAATTCTGGCACAGTCAATTCCACCTCATTCTGTCTCAGCACAATTGGCAGGACTCTATTGTTTATAGGAAAGATATTTTCCTTCTCATTTAATATCTAGAATCTTTCTACGTTCCTTTCATTAAAAAAAATCTTCTTTTGTCCCCTTTCCTATTTTCTTTTTTCTTTTCTTCCTTCAAGCTACATAAAAGTCTATCATGTAACTGAATTCCCAACTTCTATCATTCTTTACTTTTTGGATCTATCTTTTTACTTATTTTTTAGGGTAAAATTTTTTAAAATCCCTGGTCTCAATGTATTCCTCTTACTGTAAAGTGCACCGGTGAAACACTGATTTATGCATAAGCAGATTTATGCATACAGTTTGTTCATTGTTTAGCAATAAATGTCCACATTATATAATGAGGCCGATGTATAGAACGTTTTAGTGGTACAAATTAAAGGGCTCATAGTAAGTACAAAGTTATCTATTATAATGTCCCATAAACATATTTTTATTACAAGTCCAATAGGAGTCCTGCTCATCATTGTCATCTTCATCATTGTGTTTATCTTTAGTGAGTACCTGCGTGATAAAGAAGACCAGATAGTCATCTATCTCAGTACTCTTTAGGGCAATGGTCTCCAGAAACCTTAGCTTGCAGTCTCCCATCAGTTAAAAGTTTTGAAAGTGTATCTCCTATATATATTTTAATTTATAAATTATATACCTTTATATATATGTAATACATTATTACTACTGTAACATAAGATACATTATAAAAAATATGTATAAGCACACATTTAAAAGTCTACAGTGGGGCCGGCCCCGTGGCTTAGCGGTTGCGTGCGTGCGCTCCTCTGCTGGCGGCCCGGGTTTGGATCCCGGGCGCGCACCGACGCACCGCTTTTCCGGCCATGCTGAGGCCGCGTCCCACGTACAGCAACTAGAAGGATGTGCATCTATGAAATACAACTATCTACTGGGGCTTTGGGGGAAAAAAATAAAATAAATAAAATCTTTAAAAAAAAAAAAGTCTACAGTGGAATGAATAGAAATAGAAGTTCTGATATTTTTTCTTGCACTCCAGTAGATTATATTCTGCATACCCAGAGGTGCATACTTTGAGGACAAGTGATTCTCATATCTATTTAATCATTAGAACAGCCTGAAGAAATTTTAAAAATTTATGTTGCCTGTCCCACTCCCCATACCTACTCAATTAGAATCTCTAATTGAGATTTGAATGTACTGGTATATGTATATTGTAAATACTTCTCCGTGATTCTGATGATCTACTATGTGTGTGATTCACTGCTCTAGGGCAGATGTTTTTTAGAGAGGACCACAGTTTAGAGCATCAACACGAAATCCAGCTGGATGCAGTGAATACGATTTTAGGATTCCCAAGAGTCTTTTGCCATTAACAAGGTGTTATAGGTTGAATTAGATCACCCAAAAAGATATTGAAGTCCTAACCCTCACTGTCTGTAAATGCGACCTTATTTAGAAATAGGGTCTTTGCAGATGATCAAGTTCAGATGAGGTCATCAGGGTGGGCCCTAATCCAATATGACTGGTGTCCTCATAAAAAGAGGAAATTTGGTAGACCTGTACACAGGTACACAGGTAGAATACCATGTGAAGTTTGGAGTTATGTTGCCATAAGCCAAGGAACTACCAGAAACTAGGCGAGAAGCCTGGAACAGATCCTTCTCTAGCACCTTCAGAAGGAGCATGACCTGCTATCACCTTGGTCTAGGACTTTTAGCTTCCAGAACTGTGGGACAATAAATTTTTGTTGCCTAAGTCACCTGGTGGGTGGTACTTTGTTATGGTAGCCCAAGGACATTAATGCACAAGGGAAAGAACCATTTGCAGCGAAGCCAACAGAAACAGGGGACGCCAAACCGAGCCAAAAATGCCAAACCACCTTACCCTCTCCTTTTTCCCTCTTCTTTTTCATATTTCTTTCCAATCTGTCCCATGGGAGAATGTCTACTTTTAGAATGAATAGTATAAGTATAAAATATTCTAATCTAATCATGCTTCAAGAGAATAAAGTTTAATTTATATTCCAATATAAAAGTAAACATACACATTTTCAAAAACTTAAAATGATAAAAAAATGAAGGAAGAATATGAACAACTATACCAATACAACCACTGTAGACATTTGGTATGTTCCCATATACTCTGTTTTCCCCTCTATATACTATTTAAAATATATATTTAAGAACTTATTAAACATAACATATTTTATATGGGTAGGTAGATTGAAAATGATATTCCCATACTTTTAAAAAACATCTAGAGACCTCTGGTTACACATATGTACTTATCTATGTTCTTTGGGAGTAATAGAAAAGAAAATAAGTCCATATGGGCAAAATGAATGAGAGAGAAGATGACAACAGAAAAGAGGTGTTAATAAAATCACGGAAGAGAGAAAGCAAAGGACAAAGGGTAACTGCCTTACCAGATCAGAGGAAGAGGATATCTGTCTGAATGGAGGATTACAGTGCAATGGGATGAGTCATTTCCTTCTGAAAAAACTTTGAAATACTCAGAAATTGGAGCCAGCAGGTACATCTAAAATTGGAGGAGAGACTTGAAACAGGAAAAGCTGTTGAAAATTCTCATGAGTTCCTTCCAGATCCCACATAAGGGGAGTGCTTCTCTTACTTTTTGCAAGGCACTGGTTCTAACCAAATGAAATCTTGACTTAACTAAAATAATTCATAATCAGGGAAATTGAGTGTCTTAGAAAATGCTCATAATTGTTTCCAATTCTAGTTCCACCTACTTTTAAAGTTTCTATATTTTTCTTCATCTGGTGGAACTTATTAATATGCAAACAATAATTTTATAATAAATTTTTTCTGAGACATTAAAGGAAGAAATGAAGAGACTAAAATTTCATTTTATTAGAGCTTTACAAAATATAAAATAATAAAATATATTTTATAGGATAAGCCGTGCCTCAAAACACTGAAACATACTTGTTAGAATGATGAATTCAACGTGCCATATGACCTTTTTATGTGAGTTATATAAAATTAATTCTGTCCTAAAAATAGCATCCTATTACCTTTATTTAGGATAATGCTTTTAGGTAAATAATGAACCATTAAACAAAGGACATTCATATGTGCGTAGTTAAAATATCTTAATTCCAGTGGTTGCCAATAATTCAAACACAGATAATGCTCAGTTGGTTTTTGCCAGACTTGGTTCAACATAAAGATATTCCTTGGAGTGTGTTGGTCATTATGATTTCAATTATGCATTAGAATCATTAAGTCATAGATTTTGGGTGAACTTTACTTGGGTGAAACTCATCTAGTTTGTCCCACGTGGTATGACAGAGATAAGGCTGCAGTACTACCCATTGTATGCAAGGAGATAGCTAGTACACTTCTAATGGTTACTTATTTAAGTTATAAAAAAGTTTGGATTGAAATTTTAAAAAATGAATCTACATGATAAGGTATATTCAAAGTTACAGAATTCTGTAAATTCTGAATTTAACAAATGCTTTTTAGCATTTGTGAAATGCTAAAGTATGTTCAGTGTTTTTTGAAGACTCTTGGATGCCTAGGAATGTGCAGCATAACATTCAATAACTGTCAAATGGTGAATTAAACAAACTAACACTGTGAACTTACTTTCAAAAAATGCAATTCAAAATAAATGGATGATCTTGTATTTTCCCTGGTAGTGTTAATGGTATTTTAGAGCAGAGCTATCTGAAGCTGCTGAATTTTTTGATTGTTGAGTATCTGAGTTACAGGTAGAAACTGAAATAGGAGAAGATGATAAGGTGCAGAAGGCTTTTACTATGGACTGTACGGTGTATGGATTCCTCAGATGACTAAAACTGTTGGAGATGCTACAAATGACACTGGAATCTGCCTAGAGGAAATGTCTGTTACAAAAAGTAAGAATCCATCATTTCCTTGGAAATACTGGTTACTCTTCCTTTTCTTTTTATTAAATTTTTTTTTTTTTTTTTTTTTGCCCAAAGTTATCAGGTATGTCTGCTTGGATTAATTATGCGTTTCTAAGCCTCCCTTTTACACCTTTGATGCAGCATACAAGATCTTTTGATGAGTAATTCCTAGCCAAAAACTTCATTGATAGTTGGTACCATTCTTATTTTAAGAAATTCTGGTGACCTATGATTTTTTCTCTTCTTTCTTTATTTGCCAATCAGCTAGGTGAAATGTGTATATTATTATGTTAGAATTTCATGAGGCTTATAGTTTTTAAGTATAAACTCACTTATATAGACCTTATTTTATTTAAAAAAGCAAACATTTTATTTTCTTCTATAAAGAGAATACACTAAAGAACATAGTCCTGATTATTACAGATTCTTAAGATGTTTTAAGTAAGTTATTTGAATATAAGAAAAATGATTGATCAGATATTAGATTAGAACCAAAATTTATATCTCTGTAGTTTGTGTGTATTTTATAATTTCAATGAAATAAATTTGTTGGAGGAAGAATAAATGGTTAAAGCGAGCTATTTAAATCTCCTTAAAGCCAATTGCCCTAAACTTTTTCACCAAGTATGTCATTTATCACTTATACTAAGTAAGTGGATGGGTAGAAAATTGTTATGTTGGTGTCAGTACTGAGCAGATTGTTCTGAGAGAGAAGATAAAAAACAATTATTTAACAAGGAAAATCTAGGATGACAGATTAGTACATAAACACACTTAAACTAAGGGAGAGAATAGGTTTCTAAATATTGAAAATTTATTTAAAAATATTTAATTATGACCATCTAAAGCCAGTCATTCAGCTAAATGTAAACAAAAGAGATATGGTCTCTGGCCCTTTTTGGTCACATTCTTGTGGGGAAACAGACAATAAAACAAGGAAACAAAAAAATTAATGAATTACAAATTGTAATCAAGTGCTATTAAGAAAAAAACATGGTACTGAAATGTTTGATAATGGGGAGGAATGTTTTATTCTTCCTTACTTAAAACCTGACCCTCACTTTAAACAAAGACAAGGAAGATATAGCTCTAGCATTGACTTTCCAAAAAAGATTGACACATGAAATGGAACTAGTTGTGCAGAGAAAAGGGAAGTATTTCAGGCAGAAGGAGCAACATGTTCAAAGACTCCGAGCGTGGAAAGAGCTTGGTGTGTTTCAGCAACAGAGAGAAGCTTGTAGCTGAAGTGGAAGGAGAAATGCAACATTCTAGGAGGTTGAAGACTGAAGAAAAGATTGTGGTTAGAGCAGATGGGTCTTACAGGCCATAGAGGAGGCTTTGGGTTTTATTCTACGTGCGATAAAAAAGGCTTTGGGTTTTATTCTAAGTGTGATGCAAAGACTTCAAAGGGAAGTAACATTATCCAATTTGAGTTTTAAGAGCATTCTTTCTGCTCTTGGAAAATAAATTTGAACGGAATAAGAATGGAAGCACAGATTTCATTTTAGAGGTATTTGCTGAAGCTTGGCCAGAGATGCTGGTAATCTGGATTAGGGATGTGTCATTGGAGATAAAGAGAGGAGGGTGGAATTGAGATATGTTTTAGAATCAAAAATAGGAATTGCTGATGTGTTGGGTGGGATGCAAAGGGGGTTAAGTCAAAGAAGAAGAAGCAGGGGTGATTTATGCTTCAGACTTGTTAAATTGAAGAGTGACATGAATCACTAAATTGGGAGAATATTGATGGGTATGTTTTAAGAAGGGAAAAATAAAAAGTTCTATTTGGAGCATGGGTTATATTTGAGATATATGAAACATTTGAATAAAAAATCAAAGAAGAGGGTGAATATGCGAATTTGGATCTCAGTGGATGGCTTTGTTTCAGTCACGGAAACGAATGCTTTCACCTAAGGAGTACTGTAACAATAGAAGAGAAGAAAGTCTGGGATCAAGGACTTTCCATCATTTAAGACTGTGAAGAGAAGTAAGAGGTAGCAAATGAGGCTGAACCACAATAGGCAATGCAGAAGAAGGAACCCTTGGAGAGAGTGGTGTCATGAAAGCCAGGAGAAGAGATTATTGCAAGAAGGAAGTGGTGGCCATCTCTGATGAAGGATACAGACAGAGCAAGTGAGATGAAGAGTATTTGGTTGGCAACATGAAAGTGACTTTGACAAGAGCTGTTCTGGTGTGAAATATCTTTGCCATCCCATCATATGGAATAGTCATGGGGAGCTACAGTTTTGTATGAAAGAAAAATAGACTTTATTTAAACATAGCCAGTTTGATTCCAGAAAGTTGGATGGATACAGCTTATGAGATTTGAACTCAATTTCTCTAAACTTACAGACTGTTTCCCAACTTGTTTGCTAAAGTATTTGAGATTATTATTGAAACCATACTGATCCCTCTGTTAGGTGTAGGTGGGGTGGCAGAGGGTCAGGAAATAGCCAATACTTGGTTGAGTTATTGTTTTCAGAAACCAATATTTATTTGGTTGCAACTGAAGTAGAATTCATCCCAAATGGTTCAAATGAAGTTTTAATAAGCAGATTATTTGCAGGAAACACACATTAATAGTGAGGCACACAGAGACCTGCAACAATGGGAAACTGCTGCTACACCTAGAGCTCATGGAAAAGAAGAGGAAAGAGTGTTATTGGAGCCCAGATTGCTGGTATTGTGGAGAACTGCTCAGTGGAAATGACAGCCTTGGAATATTGAATTGTTGCCAGGGACGTTGCAATGAAAAGGAGGGGGAGCCAGGAAGGAAATAGTCCTTTCTGTCTCTCATCTCATCTTCTGATCTCCTGCCTGTACCTCTGATTGACCAAATTGAAACAGATGCAAAGTACCATGGTGATATATTCTGCAGAGTTCAGCCACTCAGTTTTGAGAACAAGAGAGAAAATTAGAAAAATGATTTGGGTGGCTCCTGGTTTCTGTAAGGTTTTTGGAAGTCATCACTTCATCCAAATAACAGGTAAAAAGCAGAACAAACTAAAAATTAACAACTCTTCTTAGATCCACCAGAGAATTGAGGTCACAGGGCAAACCACTCCTCCAAAAATTGGAGAGACAGTCAAGCAGATTTAGAGAATAACAATTTACCAGAGCAGAAACCTCTGTGGGAGCCACTACTGGGAAAACCTAAACTGTAACTGAAAAATTGCCGGAGGCCAGTGTGGATGAGTCTGAGAATTAAAAACTACAGGGGAGTGTCAAGTCTTAGGAGGGCACACTCACACTTTTGTGAGTTTTACCTCCAGAATGTCTGCCAGGTTATAACTGTGAAGACTGGAGAAAAATCTTGGGCTTCCAGCAGCAGGAGGGGAAAAGTAACCATTCGAAATATGTCAGACCATTCTGTTCTTACCAAAGCCTGCCTTCAGGAGAAACTATTTACTAGATCCTAACTGACCTGGGGGAAGGAAAATACTCGACTCTAGCGTCCTTTAGCCTTCCACATGGGAGAAGGGAAATACCCAACTCCTGCCCCCTTGAACCATCCTGTCTCATGTAGAGTGAGAGAAAACTGAGAAGCACTGGTGAAATTCACAGTCCAGGGGTACAGGCTCACTAAAACATGGAGACCCAATCAAAGGACTATAGAACACTTCCCCTCCCCCCCACAACTTAACACATTACTAAAGGCCTATTTACTGCAGTTCCTTTTACTCAGTACATCATATCCAGCTTTCAAAAACAAATTACAAGGCATATTAAAAGGCAAAAAACATACTTTGAAGAGACAGAGCAAACATTGGAACCAGACTCAGATATGGAAGGAATGTTAGAATTATCAGAGCCGGAATTTAAAACAACTACGATTTATGTGCTAAGGGTTCTAATGGAAAAGGTAGGCAATGTGCAAGAATAGGTAGGTAATGTAAATGGAGAGATGGAAATTCTAAAAAAGAATCAAAAGGAAATGCTAGAGATCAAAAACACTGTAATAGAAATGAAGGATGCCTTTGGTGGGCTAATTAGTAGACTGGACATGGCTGAGGAAAGAATCTCTGAGTTTGAGGATATGTCAATAGAAACTACCAAAACTGAGAAGCAAAGAGAAAAAGGACTGAAAAAAACAGAACAGAATATCCAAGAAGTATGGGACAACTACAAAAGGTCTAACAAACACATAATGGGAATACCAGAAAGAGAAGAGAGAGAGAAAGGAACAGAAGAAATATTTGAAAAAGGATTTGGGATCAGGGGATGGCAAATTGAGAATAATCAGAACAGTGTATTATTTTACTCCTATTTCTTAGTAGGAGGAAACTATCAATAAAAATCTATTCTGACTTTTGACTTCTGGCTTAGGGGAAAGAATAAAAGGAAATTAGGAAAATTTATGTAAAAGATCAAGTAGAGGATTTATTTGCTACACTTGGTGATAGTAGGGAAATAGGGGGAAAGAGAAAGAGGAATAGAACCAATGTAATAACGAAAGATTGTACAATGTCCTATCTCACCTTTTGCCATATTCTCTCAAATCATTAATAAAATATGAAATTCCTGACATTTTTGGTGTTAGGGGATCATTTCTGTATAACTATGACAAGATTGAGCCTTGTACCTAGGTTAGCACTGGGTAGACACAATTTGTAGATGAGAAAAATGGAACCCTAAGAAATTTAGGTACAGAGAATGAACCAAAATCTTGATTTGGGTTCTGGAATCTTAAAGGTTGGCAAATTACATGTTAGAATTTCATTTATCTAACATGATTCTAGGTTGCTTAAGTGTTAGAACCTTTCTAGATACCATAGTCTTCTGTAAATTGAATCAGAATTTACAAACCACATTTATTTGTTTATTTTTAAATAAGGAAATAATCTATTGGGAATTAGGAAATCAGATAGGATCTCCAGGCCATATTCTCTTCTCAATGGGAAACAATTTAATCCAAAGTGAGAAAAGTCGATAGGCTTTTTGAAGCTGATTATTGTGGATATTTTGTGTGTCTGCATTGATAGATTCTCAAACCATTAGTTAAACTGTAAATAGAAAAATGTTCAGTTTTTTTTTTTTCCTAATTACTCTATTCTTTCATTTTAGCCTGGTAGGTTGGGGTGAGGTGGACGAAATATTTTTCTGTTGAGTTTTGTCATCCTAGTCTCACTAGTTTCCCTTTGTGCTTCCCAAATGTGTGTATTAATTATGTGACTTGAAATAGAATACTAATTCTTTTCTTGGCCGTGAGTTTGAACAACCCATTCACGGAATCACCTACCTATATTTATCACATAATTGTATCATTGCATTAGATTCTTATGAACAATGCAGGAGCTCTATACTCATTCATTTAAATATTCTTTACACAAATATATATTGAATGCCTACTGTGTCTGAGGCACTATTCTACTCATGCCTATATAATATTACAAAATTAAAGTGAAGTACTAAAGACATAGCAGTAAAAGAGAAAAAAAAACGGATATATCAATGAACTTCTCATTCATTTTCTATGAAATTGACTCCTAAAGGTATTTTCCAAATCGTGTTTGTGATTATTAATTCAACTTTTTTATTTATAGTGAGGTTATTGATGACTTACATTTATCTAACTAAATTATGATTTTTAATATTAATGGCTATATTTGTTTTTTCTGATCTACACAAAATAATACTTTCCTTATAGAAAGAAATAAACATTAAGAAAAAACATAAATCAAATGCAGCAGTTCACATATTCTCCCTTTGGAAATTTAACATTTAGCTAAATGGAATTTTAATAATACATCCGTTAGTAACACGTGGAATATCTGAGTTAATTTATTACGGGATAGTTTTGTTATTAGCATTTTTTCTTTTGTTTCTGTGATAGTAATGGTGCCCCTGACTTCTAATTCTTCAAGCATATTTGTTTATGCTGCTGGATGCTGCTCTTCTGCTGAAAACAGAGGCTTGACTCTTTTATGGAAAATTGTTGACTGGGTTAAATTTTCAGTGAGTAGTTTGAGACTGGAAATGACCTATATTCTTTATTTCCTTTAGGGAATGGGGTTTGGCATGATAATCCATGACAGTAATGCTCAATTCACGTCTAGCTGGCAAATTAATAAATCAACTAATTATGCCAGGGCTTTGGGCTGCAGCTCATGTTGGCAAATTTATACAGACCTTCATTAACTCAAATGGAAAGACAGGGACAGAGAGGATTGAGGGCACCAAGGTCAACTCCTATTCGATGCTTGGAAACATGAGAAATAGTAATTTCAGTTCTCTCAATTGATTCCTCCCGAGTGCCTCACACACAAATTTTCCTTTACTAACCATTCCTTCTAGTGTGATTTGGAGAGATTGTCTTTTTTTATTTTTACATTCCCTAAATGTATTTAATGCCATGCAGTATGAGTTTAATGGTTTATTATTTTCTCTCTTTTAAAATGTTAAATAAATATAAAACAGGAAGTGAATTCCTCTCCCTAAAGTAATTCATATTCTTTCAATTCTTATCTATATTGCTAGATAGATAGCACTCCTCAATATTCAATAATTTGGAACTTATAATATTGTTCTTTAGTTGAAAAAGATTTACTTTCCTAAATGTCCCTCTCTTCTTTTTATTTCTAGAGAGGATGTTATAAATTAATGGCTTATATCTTACATGAATAATTAATTATTGAGGGTGCTTAAATGTGAAGTTATAATTCCAAAATCATTTTTCTAAATCAGCTTTGAAATTTTTGGATTTCTGTTGTGAGAAATCATGGCATTTTGTACTTCTCTATCATTTTGTTCCTCTACACACTTCAAATAAATCTCATAAACTTGTATTCTAGACTGTACGTTAGACTGTGAATTCTGGGGGGAACAGGCACTATATTTTATTCTTCATATCTTCCCCAACATTTTGCTCAGTGTATGGCACATGACACAATATGAGAAAACAGAGAGTGCACCTAAGCCAGACTTTGGATTTGAAGTGGACCAGAAAACGTATGCTTGAGTAGGTCACACTAGAATTGAATCTTAATTAACGAGTTAGCTCAAAGAAAGCAAGTATGGAGGATGCTTTAGGTACTTAGGACAAACTCAAAGTGGTGAGGTAGGGGAGAGTGTGGAGTACTCTGTGAATTGCATAGTATTCAATATGATCATAGGGTCAAGTAGATGGATGAGGCTTGAAATATTTGTTGAGGAAAGACTGCAGACAGCTTGTATGTCATGCTTACAGAACTTGAATTTTATGCTGAAAGCAATGTACAGTCATTGTTTGGTTTTAAGCATGTTGGTGATAGTCTTTCTTCCTTTCTTCCTTTCGTTCTTGCTTTCGTGCTTTCTTCTTTCTAATGATCAATGTCATGCTAGGTGTATATTGGGTGTTGTAGAGATTGAAGGAGATAAGGCTTGACAGAAGACCAATTACTGCAATTCATGCAATAATGACTAGAACATAAGCTAAGGTATAGTTCGTGGTAACGCAAGAAATGGGCGGATTTGGGAGATGTTAAAAAATTAGAATTGCTAGGTTTTGGTGACAGGACATAGAGGATAAGGGAAAGAGTAAAATCGAAAATGAAACTTGAGTTTTGTTTCTCACTGTGGATGCTGGCACTGTTTATTGATGTCAGGAATAGTAAAGCTAGATATCAGAAGAAGATAAGTTTGGTTTTGTACATTTTGAATTTTAGTTGCCTATGGACCACCCAGATATAGACGCCCAATAGACAGATATTTAATTGCGACTTGGATTTGAGTAGAAATAGTTTATTAGGGAGTTAATCCAAGGAAGTACTGTTAGAGTAGAGGAGAAGAGAGAAAGGAAAGGGAAGTAAATTAAGACAGAATGTGCTGTTAAGCTAGTTACCTGTGTGGCGCAGCTGGGGTTTGTCCCACTGGGGTCCTATGACTGACTGTCTAGAATGTGCCTTAGGGTAGTTCCACCTGAAAGGCAAGGCTGGCTGGATATTGTCTACCACCTGTGGTCTGCCATTGGTTGAGGTTGCTTCTTGGGAGCTAGCTCACCACACACCGGCGTAAGGGACACTAGCATGCTCCTGCCCTCAAAGTGTATCCTCAGACAGAGTCACAGATCCTGCAGTGAGAAGCTATGCCAAGGGTATACAGGTGTTGGAGGCACCAACAGATTTTCCTTAATGTGAGGTAGATCTTGGCTGGAGAGCCATCAGCATTTAAAAGATAATTAAAGCTAATACAGTATAATGAGATCATTCAGAGAAGAGGATGTAGAATGGAAACCCGCAGCACACTAAAATTCAAGGGACAACACAGGGAAAGAGAAATCTGTGAAAGAAAATGTTTACTATCTTTATGTAATTAATATATCCAAGAGATATGATTTGAATATGCTTAAAACAAAAGAAGATAAGCAAACTAAAAGCTAATGGAGGCCTCATTTATCCACTGTTTATATTTCTTTGATTGATCCACCCACAAATATATTTGCTTCATAGTAACTGTGCCCCCATCTAATTCATCAATGCATCTTTATATGATGGATGGTCCTTGACATAGAATATGTACCAAGTATTTTTTCTTTTGAACAGATTATTTAGGATTACTGAATTTACATACACATACATTTTTAAACAAAGTTAGAAACTATAGTTTAGAAAATGTTGATATTATCAAAACATAAATATATTATATAAAATTATTTTAAATCCATACTTTTCAAATACTTCTTTTTACTCTGTTTTTTTTCTTTTAAATTAATAAACTTTATATTTTAGAACAGTTTAAGGTTCACAGCAAAGTCTGTGGAAAGTACACAGAATCCCCATCTACCTTTTGTCCCCACACATGCACAACCTCTCCTCCTATGGACATCTCACACCATGGTGGTACTTTTGCTACAATCGATGAACCTGAATGGACACATCATTATCACCCAAATACTATAGTTTACATTTGGGTTCACTCTTGGGGTTGTACCTTCAACTGGACAAATGTCTAATGACTTGTATCCACCATCGTAGTATCATACAGAATAGTTACATTGCTCTAAAAATCTTCTGTGCTCTGCCTATTCATCTCTCCCTGCCCCTTCAATTACTTTTCAGAAGACAGAAACTGATGAAGAGAGGCTTACAGGGATTCATTCACCTATTCCTCTTCCATAGATTTATTTCATGATCTTGAGGATTTGGTCCAAATTGAGAGCACAAAAGAAAAGACATTAGAGAGAGAAAACCTGCGCTTAACCTGTAGTGAAGTGTTGGTTTCCTCAGGGCATTTTTATGTATTTGATATTATTTGATTCAAGTTATTTCTTCAAGCCAACATATATAAGTCAGAAAACTGTAAAGAATGTTTCCAAATATTTCTGGCACCATTGATTATGGCTTTTCTGCCAAAATGTTTCTGTTCTTTAGATGTACGTTCTCTGCATCAGTTCGCCTGATTTTTATTTCTGCATTCTACTTTAAGTCATGACCTGTATTTATGTATAAGGTCTTGCTGTGATTTGTTTAGTAGCAGTTGGTGAACAGGGAAATCCCTAATGATGAATTATGTTATTATTATTATTATTTGGAAAATGACTCAGGAAAGAAAAACATATATTGGTACCAGACATGACTCAAATGAAATCGTTTTTCCAAAGAACTTCCCAGCATTGTGGTTACAATAGCACACTTGGAAATCTGCTTCATCCAGGGGTAAATTAGCTGTGGAATACCAGGAAATATATCATACGCAGAAAATTTATAAAAGGATTGCCTTTTTGAAAGGGATTATGTCCTAATTTTTGTTGTGGGCCAAGTCAAAAGTGGCATTCATTGATTGGAGCAAAAATGATTTTTGAATGTTTGTGGCATTTTTAGATGTAATGGGTGTTCTGTGTCCCAATTTTCTCTGTTCCTTTTCACCTAGATCAATGGTTCTCAAACTTTAATGTAAATCAGAATCATTTAAAGGGCAATTGCTGAGCCCTGCCCCCAGAGTTACTGATTCAGTAGGTCTGGAGTGGTCTTGAGGCTGTCTAAGTTGCCAAGTCATGTTGAATCAAGAGACAACACTTTGAAAACTACTGACCTAGAAAGATAATGCAAAGGTAGTAAAATAGAGCTTTGTGGCTATTAGTATTTTTTCCTGTAGTCATCTCTGACTAATACATATTATCACTTTCTGTTTCAAAAATTAGTTCCCTTATACTTTAAAATGTTCATTTGTCTACTTATAAATAACTCTCCCAGTGTCTCCATTTACTTAGACAATGCTGTGAATGTTGCTCTTCTGAAACTATGTAATATTTTCATGGGTATTAGAATTCAGGTCAAGTAAATGAAAAAAAGGTAGCGTTTCCCCAGCTGGGCATGTTTGAGACAAAACGACAAAGTGATGGAGTTAATTTGTTTGTTTTGTCTTTTAAACTGCCTGAGCAACGTGAAGACTGCCTGAGACTTGAAAAATCTGTTCTTTATGTTTCATTATGATAGAAAAAGACTTGCTCCCTACAGTAGGTATTGTTATTGTATATAATTTAGAGACTATTTATTTAAATTGAATGATACTTCCATTTTCATTTTATCTGCCAGATTTATTTATCTTGTTCAGTGACCTATCGTGTCACTGGTAATGAGAACCTGGATAACACAATTGCCGTCATGACTAGCAGAAAGGAAAGATCTCCTCTTTAAAAGATCACATTTAATCAGAAATATCTTGATGAGTCATAAGTTAACAAAAACCTTCACTCTTGATATTCAGCCAACAACAGTGCTGTGTCCAAAATCTAAATGCAGTACGTGACACATACACACTGCAGCTGCAAATAAGAATAATTCCTGACAGAAGAATAGATATCTAAAATGTTATGTGTCAACTTGTTTCTTTGGTATCTTCCGAACCAACTTTCATGTACTGTTATTGCAGTCTCAAGCTACATATTAAGATGCTATTAATGGCCACAAAATAACATACAAAAAACTCTCACAATGTGGTTGGGCTCTTGTAAACATCAGGGACAGATCCTCAGAGCTCCTCTTTATCTAAACTCAGACCCTAGGGGACCTCATAGAGTTTTATTGTTTTAAATACCATCTGCAAGTTAAATTCACATGTACAGCTTAAATTAGATCTCAGTCCTGAACTCTAGATTCTTATGATTAACTGTGTTCTCAGCACCTCTCAATTGATATTGAATAGGAATCTCAATCATAACATGTCACAACCTGCTCCTTCTGCATACTTCCCCAGGCACTTAGTGGTAGCTACTTTATTTAAACCACTCAAGTCACAAGCAATGACCCCACCTTTGATTCCTGTATTTTTCTTATACCCAAATCCTCTCCACAAACAAATATTGTCAGCTCTGCTTTGAATATGTAACCAGATTCTAACTGTGTCTCACTCGTTCATTGTTACCACCCTAGTCCAAGCCACATAATCTCTCACCTAGATTATTATAATAACCTCCCTACTTATCTGTCCATATATGTTATTTTACTCCATAGTATATGCTCCCAAGAGCTGTGGAATGAACGTTCTAAAACATAAGGTAATTCATGTTCTTTTCTTCTCAAAACCATACAATGGATTCCCATCTTTCTCAGAGTAAAAGTTAACATTTTTATAATGGCCTATATATAATTTGGGCCACCACTAAGTTTATGAGCTCATGTCCCACTGACTCAGCTCCAGCTAATGTGGCATTCTTGAAGTTCTGATACCAAAACCATATAAAGACAATACAAGAAAAAGTAACTATGGACCAATATTCCTCAGTACACAGAGGCAAATGTTCTGAACAAAATTTTAGGAAATAAAATCCATTAACATATGAAAGAATATTAACTGACGACCAAGTGGAATTTATCCCTGAAATGCAAGGTCAGTTTAATGTTTAAAATAACCAATCAATGTTACTTAATAGATCAATAAAAGAGAAAAATCATATTATCATCCAAACAGATGCAGAAAAGTATTTGACAAAATAAAACATCCGTTCCTGACAAGAATGCTCAGTAAACTAGGAATAGAAGGAAACTTCATATACCTAATAGAAGGCAGCAGTCAAAAACCTACAATTAAAATCACACTTAATGGTAAAAGACTGAGTGCTTTCCCCATAAAATGAAGAAAGACAGTTATCTCTGATCTCTCCACTTCTATTCAATATTGTACTGGAAGCTCTGATCAGTGCAGTGATTCAAGTAAAAGAATAAAAGATAACTAGATTGGAAGGACAGAAATAAAAATGATCCTTATTTGCAAATGACATGATTGTATATATAAAATAACTAATGGAATCTACAAAGAAGCTAGAACTTATAATTGGGTTTAACAAGGTTGCAAGATATGAGATCAACATACAAAAATCAACTGTATTTCTATATACTAGCAATGAACAATTAGAAATTGAAATTATAAAATAGTGTTATTTACCATAGCATCAAAAATAAGAAATACTTAGGGATAAATCTGACAAAAGATGTAAAATATGGGTACTTTGAAAACTATAAGGTATTGCTGAGAAAAATCAATGAAGACTTAAGTAAAAGGAGAGGTATACTCTGTTCATGAGTTAAATTAATCTTTAGATTCAATACAATCCTAATAAAAATCCTAGAACTCACTTTTTTGGGAGGTAAAAATTGATAAGGTGATTCTAGAATTATTAGAGAATGCAAAGGATGTAGAATGCCAAAACAACTTTGAAAACAGATCTCAAAGCTGGAGGAATAACACTCCCTGATTTCAAGACTCATAAAGCCGGGGTAATCAAGACAGTGTGAGACTGGCGTAAAGACAGGCAAATAGATCAATAGAATAGAGAAGAGATTCCAGAAGTACTCCACACATATATGAACAGCTGATTATTGACAAAGATAAAAAAGCAATTCAGTTGATAAGCAATAGTGTTTTCAACAAATGATGCTGAAATGCATGTCTATATGTAAAACAAAAAAAACACACTTCACACCTCACACTATATAAAAAATTGATGGAAATTGGATTATACACCTTCATGTAGAACTTAAAACTAAAATTTCTAGGGGAAAAAAGCTCAATAATAAGAAAAAAGCAAATTAATAAAAATATGGGCTAAAGATTTGAACAGACACTTCATAAAAGAAGAAATATAGATGGTAAACAAGAACATGAGAAGATCTTTAACATCATCAGTCCTTGGAAAATGAAAATTAAAATCACGACAAGATACCACCAAGTTACTAGAATGGCTAAAATTAAAAAGGCATACCAAATGTTGGAAAGGATGTGTAGGAATAGAATCTCTCATACACTGCTGCTGGGTATGTAAAATGGTACAAACACTAGGAAAAATAGTTTGGCACTTTAAAAGTTAGACATGCACCTATCATATGCCATCCCTAGATATTTGCTCAAGATAAATGAAGGCATATGCCCATCCAAATACATGTACACGAATGTTCACAGGAACTTTACCGGTAATAGCCAAAAATCTGGAAACAACCCAAATGTCTGTCAACAAATGAATGCTTAAATAAATTGTAGTGTTTCTGTAAAATAGAATACTACTCAGCAATAAATAGGATACATTATTGATATATGCAACTATATGCATGAATCTCAAAATAATTATGCAGAATTAAAAAAGCCAGAGAAAAGAGTATGTGCTGTATTATTTCACTTATATAAAATTCTATAAAATGTAAACTAATCTATAATGGCATAAAGTAGGTCAGTGGCTGTCTTGAAATCGGGGTGGGATTAGGAATAGCAGGAGGCGGGATTACAAAGAGCACAGGAAACTTTTAGGTGTGGTAGATACATTAGTTTCCTTGATTATGGTGATGAATTCACAGGTATTTACATACGTCAAATCTGATCGAACGGTAGACTTTAAGTGTGTACAGTTTACTGTTTGTTAATTATATCTATTATATGTTGTTAAAAAAGAAATAATCATTGTTTGAATTGAAAGCATTTTCTTATGCTCTTATGGTCAAATGTAAAGGATGAAAAGTTATTTAGGATTATCTACATTGTAACCAAATGTGCTTCTTAAAGTCTCAATTTTAATGTTTTTAACATTTTGGTTTTAAGAAGCACATTTTTCTCATAAGAACAAGAATATCATGAGCAAAAGGATCTTGTAAAATTTTCCTTTAAATGTGTTTTTTTTCCCTACAATGAAATTGAATTTTAACAAAACCAACATGTTTGCAGCAATAAATGAAGCATGCTGATAATATATCCACAAAGCATAGGCATGTCCCCCAAACACTAGTTTAAGAGGCAGCATGCCAGCTTCTAGTTCAACATCACTGATAACCATGTAACCTGAGGAGGGCCATTTAACTCTCTATATCTCGGTGTCCCTCGAGGTTTAATAGGGACAGCAGTGCTATGTATTACTGTGAGGACAAATGTGATAACAGATGAGCCTTTGGTCATCCCTTTAAGTAAAGTGAATTTACAAAAGAGCTTATTAGATGCCAGCTATTTCCTACTGTGACTCTGCCTGAAGTTCTAGTGGCTGCAAGCTTGACTAATTTAAGTACCCCTGAAGACACTTAATCCAGGTGTGGATAGCTGTTGTCTTTGAAATAAAATGCATATACTCATACATACTTAGTTTGCTCTGTATAACTTTTTTTCTGAAAATATTATGGCGTTGGTAACTTATCTAAAACTTATCTAAAAGATTCTTTATACCATAATGGGAGTAATATTATAAAAAGATGGTAAATTCACTCAAAAAGAAAGTAAACTCAATATTGGTTTCAAAATTATTTTGATTTCTGTTATGATTTAGATATGTGGTCAAACAATATAAGAAGAACAGTCCTTTAACATGGATACTGTGCCCTAAACAACTTGGTAATTTTACTAAGTGTTGGGTGTGATATTTTATTTACAACAATGATGAAGCCAGTGGGTTTCAACATCTCTTTTTCTTTAACCTCTTTCTTCAATTTCCACCCCTCAAACTCCCCTAACTTCCTCTGTTCTCCTTCTTCTGCCGCCCTGTCATCTCTGTAGCCCCATGCCTTTCTCTGCCTCTGGATGTCTCCTTGTCCTCAACAATTGTCACCTCTCTTTTCCCTCTGGGACTTAAAGAGTGTATCTTTATTAGTTTCCAAGACCAGGCCTTCTATCTATGCTGTAAATCCCTTTCTATCCCTTGTTCCAGTAGGTCATGTTCCATTGATAATACTATTTTTTTTCTTTTGCTTCTTTTGAATAAGGATTCAGAGGATGCGGATTACTGATAACCAGGCATATTTCCCTTTGCTTTATGTAGTCCAAGGTACATCATGTACTTTGGAAAATCTTTTCTACTACATGGACACCATTCTCCTTAATTTCCATCTATCATGTATTCTATGGAGTTATAAAAAGAGGTTTAATTAATACCTGAAAAATAGTAACATGTACAACATATGTAGATTATCCACACAGGTTAAAAGTCTCACAAAAATCACTATTCTTAACTAAGTGGGAATATCAATAAAAGAAAACATGGGATAATCAGGGAAACAAATTAATAAATGAGATAATTTCACAGAGTTATAAATGCTGTAGGAAAATGAAAGACGGTAGTGGGATAAAGGAAGATTGATACAAAGTGGGGAAAGAAGCTTCTTTAGAGACAATGGTCAGAGATGTCTTTTCTCAGGAGCTGAGGCCTGAATCAAATTCAGAGTCAGTCTTGTGAGGGTCTAAGGGAAGAGTGTTCTAGTCAGAAGGGAGAGGAAGTGCAAGGCAGGGCCATGGTCCCCAAGGCAGGACATGTTTGATGAGCCCAAAGATGGCCAGCGTGTCTGAGCATGGTGGACCTGGGAGGTTCTTAGGCCATAAGAGTGGAGGGATAGCTAAGGACATTTGGATTCTATTTTAAGGGAAGGAAAAGGTCACAGAAAGGCATGTAATCCATTCTGATTAGAGCATAAATTGAACAGAGGAATGTCAAAGGATCTAAGTTTTTTTTATTGTAAGAAATAGGCAACAGAGCTGAGCCACTTGAGTTAGAGGCCAACATAAATTTCCAGTGCAGAAAGGTGAGTAGTGTAAATAAAAATGATACCATCCAATGTTTCTCAAACATTAATGAACAATCCTGTTAGAACTGGATATAAATAAGCCCAGGAATTTCACAGTGGCATTACAGGTTTTTGAAAAGCTTCTTACTACACGTATGCTTTTAGTCTGAATTTGTTCTGTATAGTATTTTGTTTGTTTGTTTTTCACCTGTAGTTCCCATTTGTTACTTATCATTCACTTTAAAAATTGATCATAAATAGACCATTTCTAAAATATTTAGACAGAAGTATACTCTATTAGTTGACATCTTCAAGCCCAAAATCATCAGATCAAGTCTGCTTACTGTAGCTGCTAATTTTGAAAATACCTCCATATGATAACAGTTATTTCATACGGTGTTAAATATGCATTCAGGTAGTCACTCTGTTTGAAGATAATGGAGGAAGGCTAATGTGTGTACAGTGCGACTGTTCAGGCCAATCAACTCAAATTCTTCTATTTTGACCTACATTTGAATCCCTATTTTCAATTCTGGTCTATTGAGGACAGAACTAAACCCTAATCAGCTTAGTATAAGGTGCTTTCTGATCATAGTTTTCAGTGGTTAGAAAGTGTGATTTGCTTTATGGAAAGTGTGTGTGTGTGTGTACTAATGTGCTACATTATTGTTGTAGTATTTATAGGATCAGTCGGTGGGTTTGAAGAAGATTGTAGAATCCAAGTGCAGAAATGTTTGTTTGTGTTTTTTTTAAAGATTTTATCATACTTAATGGCTTTTGAAATTTTAAAAAATTCTGAAGTTGGAACATGGGCTAATCCTTCTGAGTGTCAAAGATGTGGAAATTGAAGCAAATCCCATCAGTGCCTTCATTTTGACAATAATTTTCCGTGCTGGTTGCGATTCTGTGCCCTGCATGAGTGACTCAGCGTGCACCTAAGGACCATTTTAATGTGTGGCATCTGGATGGACACCTGGAAGCTGTGAAGCTTTGAACTAAGGAGCCATTAATGCTAAAAAAAAATTAACATTAATGTTGATTATCCTCTTTAACTTGTTTCACCCACAACTGCTCGATCATTCTGCAACCAGATTACTGCCAGGTCCATATGTTTCTGTGTCACTTAGGCTTGACTAATTAAAATGTTCTGTTGTAGGTACCACATAAATTTTAAAACTGTGAGATGTCTCTTTAACCAATTGAAGAGACTTTTAATGTTTTATGAGAATTAATGTATAAATTTCTTTTAACCTA
The DNA here is from genome assembly GCF_057802395.1 of Ceratotherium simum simum. Taxonomy (NCBI): domain Eukaryota; kingdom Metazoa; phylum Chordata; class Mammalia; order Perissodactyla; family Rhinocerotidae; genus Ceratotherium; species Ceratotherium simum. The sequence goes on along the minus strand of NC_141907.1, from coordinate 53,209,158 downwards.
CCAAATACCAAACATATGACCTAAAATTTTATGTTCTATTTGATTTTAATTCAGAAAATCAAATCTATGCATATTGGCTATGTTCTGAGCTTTGCCAAACTGAAACACTCTTTATAATCCTGATAGATTTTCCCTTAAATTTACTCTTGCTAAGGAATATAAGAATATTTTTAGCTGAAGAATCTGTGAGAAAAAGATTAATGCTCATCAGTAAGAAAAGAAATGCAAACTAAAACATCAATCAAACACTATTCCCTTCTTTCAAATTGTCACTGATATAAAAAGGTAATAATCAGTGTTGGCATTCTCAAACATTGCTGATATGAGTGCAAATTGGCAAAATATTTAAAAGACAATTTGGCAACACACAATGAGAACCTTGATATTTTCATTTCTTTGATTCAATTCCATTCAAAAAGTATCATGAGGAAATAATCAGATATGTACAAATATTCATGAAAAAAGAATTTATCATAGTGTTATTTAAAAAACCCAAATCTGGAAATATAAACAAGTAACAATACAAAAACTGTTCAATTAATCGAGTCTTTCACATGATGGAAAATGCAATGTTTACATACAACATTTTTGAAGACTAATTAATGCCAAAGGAAATTTTCTTGATATGATAATAGGATTTTAAGGAAGAAAAAATTTTCAAACAAACTAACCCAACCACGCATGTGTTTATCGAAATATCGAACTGAAGGGAGAGTGTATTAACATTCCTTATTTCCACAGCTATTTATTTTTTCATTGATTTATTTAAATCTATTTACACATTTTAATACTGAACATTTTTTTTGTAATCAGGAAAAAGTTATCAAAAACAAAAAAGTGATTATGAAGAAATTTTTTTCATCAAGTGTTCTTTTTGATTAGCTCTAACATTAATCTTTTATTGAGTGAATATGGCACATTTGTATGGTCCTATTTAATTTTTTAATATTTTCAAATCTCCTTCTCCAGAAAAATTCTAAACTTTCTGAGGTGAGCCTCTGTGATTTACTTATTTTTATCCTGCACAGTGTCTTTTAGAATGCATCAGAATCAACTCTGTGGAGTTTTGTTAAAATACGTATGCCCAGACCCTATTTCTAGAGATTTTCTTCAGTACATCTGCTGTGCCACTAGTGATTCTGATGTATACAAAATTTCAGAATCAGAAGTTCACCTGTTTAATTTAATTGATAGTGCTAATGAAAGACATCACGCTATTCCTTATTTCCTCATTAACGACAAATATTAATTTGAACTTGGTTCAAGTTGGTTCAAATAGGTTCATTTGGACATTGATTGAAATTGTAGTGATATCTTAGTACAGAGATTAATTTAAGAAAATAGTTGTCTCAGTTTTTTTTGGATGTTGACAGGGTATAAATAGATACACAAAAATATTTTTTCTCCATTTTGAGTTTAGATTCCAAATCAGGAATATTTATGTAAATACTGAGTTTGGAAATGAAAGAACTAATAAATAAAGTCAGATCACATATAATTTGTTTAAGAACATATGCATCATTTTCATTTTCTGTTATAGAGTAAAGCCACATATATCTGAATTTTCTACTTTTCATCCAATTCCAGCACCACCAAAGAAAACAATTTTCAACCAATTCTCTGATACTCCCTCATAAAACAGAGAAACAACAAGGATCAACACAATAACACAAACACTAATTAATTCAGTTATGTAATCAGTGGTTTGAAACCATACTCCCCGCACACACACGTGCATGCACACACACGTGTGTGCATACCCTCCCACACACAGTTATAAATATTTTTTCACTTTTGGTTATTATTCTAAGTGGTTTGCGTTAATAACAGTTGTCCACCTATAGTTTCTGAACAGTCAGGCTCTGCTTTGGTCAAGCATAAAAGACAGTGCTCACTTGACATACAGTTTTAAGTAGCTGAAGGAGATGAAAGAAGTGATTTTCCCCCTAATTGAATGGATGGGAATATGTCTTTGTTAATTCCAGTGGTCTAGAATTTAGCTATGGAAATGAGCAAATTGTTTATAGTCAATGCGAGGAAATAAAACTAGAATGCTTGACTTGTAAAAGGCAATTAAAATTTTGAATCTTATTGCTAGCTCTACCTTAAATTCATTGCATTAGAATTGTCAATCTATTAGTTTTGAGGAGTGAAAGCGGTTACAGTAACAAACAATGAGACCGTTAGACTGAGGTGGCTCTAATGCCTTGGTTGCCTATGTAAGCAAATCAAAACCTAAGCCAGAGTCATTGTGCTGGAAGCCTAGAGGATGAAGCTGTGGCACAACCAATCACAGTCAACTAGGATTTCCCAAATAAGGCAACCTTAAGCTATAGCCAACCAAATAATTTCCTTGCTTTGCCCCTGTGTCTTCTCTATAAAAACCTCTCCCCTAGTTCCTGTCAGTGGAGGCCCCTCACCACTTTCAGTTTGGCACTGCCAGATGGGAATCGATGTACACTCAAATAAACTCTTGAATATGTTAATGTGCCTCAGTTTATCTCTTACCAGCACTTAATACCAGATGTTTCTAAACATGGTAGTCTATGCTAAGTTGGTGCATACAAACTCATTGATCAACAAATAAAAATATTTTGGGAAATGTTTCTTTAAACATTTCCAGAGATATTTCTTTCATAAATGTCTCCAGTGTTTTTAAATTCTTCCTTGAATTTATTTAAAAAGCCTCCTGATTTGGTTTGAACTCTGCTAACCTCAACTGTTTTGTTCCTGTGTAGTAGGAACCTATCTACTCACCATTTTTATCAGAAGAACATTTTAGAATTTAAATATCAAAGAAAATGTGGAACGTTCCTGGAGAAAGCTGTTCTCAGTAAACTGAATGGGAATAAATCTGGCAGGTAAATAGTCTTTAGAAACAAGATTAATTTACACTAATATGTTATGGTAGCTAAATTAGAACTTCTGGGTAGAGAAGAAAAAAACGCAAGGCTTTATAAGTTTACTGTGTGGCAGGGAGCACAAAGTACATATCAAATGCCCCTTAGTGAAATCCAGGAAAACTTACTCAGTTAACGCTTTTTGGCAAAATTCAGAACAAAGGCCAAGGGTTCTTTTTAGCAGAGAAACCTATTTCCATGTTAATTAATAACTTCTATTAATTAACTTCATAGGCATCCAAAATTCAGCAAAATGCTCCAATATCTTAAGGAGACATCAATTATCTTCATGTAGATTATGTTAATCTTGAATACAAATATCTGCTTCTGACTACCATATACTTGAAAGATACGCAGGCAGTCCTCACTGCACAGCAATGCAGAACCATAAAAAGTGATCGTAGAAGCTGAAATTGTGGAAGTGATCCTGATAATCAATGGGAAAAATTATGATTGTTCGATAACCTTTAAAATTTTTTTCCAAAAATATTAAAAACTTTCTTATTTGGTTATAAATGTTTAGAGAAATGAACCAAATATTAAACTAATATTTATTTAGTGCACTGTTATTTAAAAATTAGAAACAGAAAATTAAAGTGTTTTGTTTCTTTGTAAAAATTTTATCAAGAATAGTTTGAATAGTGCTTGCCTTCTTTTTGTTGTATAACTTATGATGTAGAATGAGTTTTTTTTCTATGACTTGGTAAATTTTTATACTCTTTTCTACGGCTTGGTAGAGTTTTATACTCTTTTCAGATCAGCTCTTAACATAATATAATTTGCATTTTCAATGTCATGAAATATCTCCAAGAGTTTTTTTAATGTGAAGTTTTTTTGCCAACATCACTTCCTCTGGGACACCGTCATCCTTGTCAGTGCAAGCCCTTTCCTCATTTATGCTAGTAAGTTCACCTTCCCTAAGTTACTCTGGCTGTCATATGCGTAGTCTCTCTGTTAGCAGCAGTGTCAACATTTCCATGGTCAGTTACTTCACCCAAAACTCCATTTACGGACCGTTCAAACTCTGCAAAGCTATTTTCACAGTGAGGTGAAAGTTTCTACCGTATAACACACATTTGACTTCCTGCTACGATGCTTGAATATTCTCAGTTGCATGCTTTATGTCATATTTCTTCCCAAACTCAGCTAAAGAAATGACATGATCTCCAGTTGTAGCATCAATAGCCTGTCCAAAAGCTCACCCAAGATGAAAAGCTTTAAAAGTTGAAATCCCTCCTTGGTCTGGTGGCTGGATTAATGAAGTTTGATGGTAAGAAGCAAATTTTTACATTTTCATTTAAGTACTCAAGAAAATTAGAGTGGCCTGGAGTATCATCCACCAGTATTAGTGTGCTTTGAATGTTATAGATTATTTTGCCTGTAATCTCTCTCTACCACTGGGAGATAAGGAGGCAACACAGTTGTATGTTTTGTTGCATATGCATGAGTAACAGATGCACAGTGACCAATCTCTTACAGACTTTGAAAGAAATGACTTGACTTGTCACTGATCATGATGTGCACCTGTTATTTATGTAGTGATTTGTGGATTGAAGGGAGAACAGCAGACTGTTCTTTATGCACTCACTCACAGTTAATATACACTGTGTTGTTGGGGGACTGGTGTTACTTAATTAAACCAGAGTAACTGAAATACTGTGCAAAACGAGAACTTCCGTTCCTAAGTTCCACAAGTTTGTCTGAGGCTTCTGTACTTGATTTATCTCATTGTAAAAATGTGCTCAGCTGTTCTTTTTTTTTTTTTTTAATGATAATAGTGGGCTTTAAAATGTAAGAGGTAATTTTAATTTGGTGACCTTTAAAGTGTAAATTATTATTTTAACTTCCTTACGCTAATAAGGAGGATGATAGGTGGAAGGTGATAGGAAAGGAAGATTTCCATCTCCCCCTGCACGTGGTCAGTCAGACAGCCACTGAAGATTGCATCTGTCGTGCTCTTGTATGTGTAATTGAAGACCACACGTTGGACTAAACACAGATCTTCCCTGTGTTGGCCTGCCCAGTGTGGAGTCTAAAAGAAGAAAATATGCCCATAATTATGTGCATAGCATCCTTGAGAAACTGGAGATTTTGGTGAGTAACTAACAGGCCTAGGGGAAAATCCTCAGTCTGGCAAATCAACTAAGGGAAAGTTTTTCTCAGGTCCTGGTAACTTTAAAAAAATTTATAGCAGATTTGTTGAGACATAATTTGCACAATATAAAATTTCCGCATTGTAAGTATACAGTTCAATGAGTTTTAAAAATAGGAACACTTGATGAATTGCATGTCATTCTTGTGCAGGGCCATGCTAATATCCACCAAGTTGTTCCAGTTTTCATTCCAATATGTGCCAAGTTAAGCACTCTTGGAATTTTAATTTTTGGCAGAAAATCATCATCTAATATTTTTCAGAACGTAGAGGGAAGAATAACCTTAGTATTTATTTTTGATGCATATTGTGTGTGTATTTAAAATTTGTTTTTTAAACATTTAAAATAGTATATAGATAAATATCCAGATTCAACTGAAATTTACTGAATCTTCTATTAGTTTTAGGATGTAGTTGTTAGCCCTATTTTATGAGTGAAGGAAGGAGTTTCAGCAAGGTTAAGGAACTTGACTGAGGGACAAGACTGGTACATTTTGAAGCTAGGATATGATCTTACATCTTCTGACTCACATCACATTGGGATAGAAGGTTTTCTATCTGGTGATGATCCATCAACTATAGCAATAATAGGTAATATTTATTGTGGTCTCACATGAGCCGTTCTAAGTTCTCTCACTTGGTATTTCATGTAGTCCTTATAAGAACTCTATGAGGTAAAGGCTATGATTTTCAGTAGTGCATAGATGAGGAAATTGAGGTACAGTGAGTTTAGGCACCCTGCCCAAGGTCATAAAAATGATAGGGACCTAAGTTCTAGAGTCCACCATTATAATTGCTTCACATGATTTCCCTTAATATCCATTGTCCACCAAGAGAAGAGACAAAGACTTACAACTTTCCTTCTGGAGCAGAAGGGGGCAAAAGAAAGAATGGGAAGGAAAAATTTCCATTACTCTTTGGACAGGTTTTTCTACATATCTGGCAAACCACATTTTAATAATGAATCTTTTCCATGGAAAGATGTCAATTTCTAAACTTTTATATTTTTAGATTTGAGGTCTTGATTTACTAATGCAGCTCACTTTTTAAAAATTCAAAACATTTTCTAGTAGGCTAAGGGGAAACAGGAATTACAGACAACGGCAAATGTGTTCAACATTGTGTTTCAGGATGGTATCACCTGTGGCTCTCTCTGCCTGCTCTGTCATCCCCAGAGATGACGTGGCTCACACCCCCACATCATTTGGTCTCTTTTCAAGAGTCATCTTTCTATACTCTCCTATTTTAAATAAGAATTCTTCCTTCATTTTCTACCCTGATTCTGTTTTCTTTTTCTCCTTTGCACTTTGCTCCTTTCCTCTAACCTAAGTTCAGACTGATACTTCCAACTCAAATTCAAGAATGCAGGGCTTTTACTTGACCTCTTCTTTATTGCATTCATATCTTCTTTCCTTATCACTGAGAATAGTGGTTCTCAAGGGTGCAGAGAATGATAGAAAATCTCATAATTGCTCATTTTTTCCATCTGATACTGCACACACAGCAGTTTTAGAGCAGCAATACTGATACTACCACCAATATGATTACTGAAGTCGTTAGCATTGTTTTGCATTTGCTTTTCCCATTATTTCCCATTTTTTATAGTTGTTCTACCTATGTTGTCCGAGAATATAGTCGTTCCATAGCACATTCTCTTCCCCTTGACCCTCATTTAGTCTTAGTGCTAAGATAGCTATATGTTTACGTATCAGCAGTCCTTATATCAGTGTCTCTGTAGTCGTTTTGTTATCTGAAGGTTGTTCTTTAGTAGATTCCTTAGTTAAGACTCAAGGGAACAATATTCTTAGAATTATTGGACATTGATAAAAGTTTGCCTGTGTCCTTTGAACTTGAAAATCTGTTTTGTTGGATAAAAATAATTCTTGGCTGACACTTTTCTTTTTCTTGAATATCTTAAATATGTTACTGCACTTTCTTTCGGCATAAAGTGTTGCTTCAAGCAACACTTGAAAAGTTTGCTTGATATCAAACTTGAAAAGTTTGATGATAATTCTCTTTCCCTTATAAGTCATGTACTCTTTGCTCTTTATTTTCTAGGTACCTAAAGTGTTGTTTCCTTCCTTCCTTCCTTCTTTCCATTTCTTTTCTTTCTTTCTTCACTTAATTTTACTGGAATATGTCTTGGTGTTGTTATGGGTCATTTTCTCTGTGATGCTGTGTGCACTTTCAATATGCAGTTTTAAATCTTTTAGGAAAATTTTCTGCAATTACTAGGTTTAGTATTTGTTCTGTTTCCTTACTTAGGGTTTTATATCCTTTCTTCTCCTATTATCCATGTGCTCAGAACTTTTGCCTGTCTTCAATATTTTTAACTTTCTCTTGAATCCTTTTTTCTTTTCTGTCATTATTTTTTTTTTTTAGGAAGATTGGCCCTCAGCTAACATCTGTTGCCAATCTTCCTCCTTTTTTTCTCCCCAAAGCCCCAATAGATAGTTGCATGTCATAGTTGTACATCCTTCTAGTTGCCCTATGTGGGATGCTGCCTCAGCATGGCTTGATGAGCAGTGCGTAGGTCCATGCCCAGGATCCGAACTGGCTAACCCTGGGCCGCTGAAGCAGAGTGTGCAAACTTAACTGCTACGCCACCAGGCTGGCCGCCCATCATTACTGTTTGATTTTTAAAGATTTTCTTTCTCATCTTTTATTTTACTTAAGCTATCCTCTATTGTGTTTATTCCCTATTGTGTTGTTTCTCATTTTTTTCTGCATTTTTGGAATTCTTTTTCTCTGATTTGTAGTTATTTCCAGAGTTATGGAACATCATTTCTGAGCATTTCTAGTTTTGATTTACGTTGTTTCTTTCATGTCTTGTAGCATTTTCTTAATGTTTCTTAGCTAGTTTTGAAATAGTAGGTTATAGCTTTGTTCTGTTTTGTGGGCATATTCTTGGGCTTGCTTTTATTGTCTGCAGTACGTTATTCCACTTTTTTTTTTCACTTTTTTATTATGATAACTCCTTATAGGATATCACCTTGATACTTTTATGTTGCTCATGTTTACATCAAATGAATTTTCCGAAGGCTGGGTTTAGGAAAGTTTGTGTAACTTTATAGAGCTCCCTCTTCTGTTGTTTTTATGTTATTTAAAAATGTGCTAATGTGTTGGGGCTGGCCAGGTGGCATAGCAGTTAAGTTCTCACGCTCAGCTTCGGCGGCCCTGGGTTCACAGGTTCGGATCCCTGGGGCAGACCTACGCATTGCTTGTCAAGCCATGCTGCGGTGGTGTCCCATATATAAAGTAGAGGAAGATGGACATGGATGTTAGCCCAGGGCCAATCTTCCTCAGCAAAAAAGGGGAGGATTGGCAACAGACATTAGCTCAGGGCTAATCTTTCTCACCAAAAAGAAAAATGTGGTAATGTGCTTTCTGGGATTTGATCCAGATTTTTTTTTCCTTTCTCTTTGTTGTTTCTATCCTGTTCAATGTTGATTCCCCTTCCAGCAGTTTCTCCTCAGTGTGGGTTCCTGTCCTGGAAGGGGGTCTTGGTGGGTCAGTTCTGAGCGGTATAAGGTATTCTCTGCTCCAGGTTGTTCAGTCCTCTTGGGGGGAGAGGTTATACTCACAAACTCCTTGCAGTTTCCGCTACTGCTCCCACATTGCTCCCTGCTTTCCCATGAATATCTGTTGCTGATTTTAGTGTTCTCCTGTTCTCAGGCTCCTAAGACACTGCTCTGCTGCTTTCTTCCTCCTGCAGAGATGCAGATTTCATGTAGTTTTAAGGCTGTTGGTGGTTTGTCTCTCCCCCATGTATTTTGGGGTTCGTGAGAGTGACTGTTCATCTAGTTTTGCTTTAAATGCTGCCCCAGTTTTACTGGCTTTGCTATCTACATGCTCTTTTTTTTTTTTATGTGGGAATTTGGTGAGATTAAAAACCTGCACAACCACCACTGCCATCCTCCCAGAATCCTCTCTCCTGTGTAGATTTTTCAACATGTGCCTTTAATTGCATGGCAGCTGTTGACTACTTTCAGTAAACGCTTTTTAATATGCAATGGGTCACGTGATATGTATTAATACATTAAAGCTAAAAATGACCAGTCACTTAACTTGAAATTGTTAATAGTCTTTTATAGGTAGGGCTGTTCAGGGAGACCCAAGTCCATCTTGAAATAATTCGATGAGTTTTACCTCAGAGTAAGCAACAAATACTCTCCTTTTTACAGTGATAGAGCTTTCAAAGTTGTATTTCTCCCTGGTGTAAAATAATTTTGTTGGAAAAAAACAAAAAACCTCCATCTAGATTGATTGAAAGCTCAGGTTTCACTTCAAACAATCAAGCTGGAAATGTTTTAAAGGTCATTTTTACTCAGATGACGGAAATATAAAAATGAATAAAAGGAAAAGCATTGCACTTACTTGGAGTCAGTTTTTTTCTTAGAGGTGGGGTGTTCATTGTTGGCTATAGGAGACCACAGTATTGGCCTATTCATGACATTAGTGGTAGCCATTTCTAGACAAGGGAAGGCTTACACAGCTAACTCTTAGAGTGATGTGAAATGATCCAAATTGGAAGGTGAAGAAATGAAAACGTGTACTTGCTTGAAAGACCGTGTATGCTCATAAAAATGAGCTGTTATGGTGGTCTTTCATCCCAATCCCTGCAGATAAAAAGCCATCTCCACATGATTCTCTAAAGCCATCTTACCTAGCTGTCACAGAACAAGGAATCATGATTGAAAACAGGGCAGGTTTTTGTCAAGTTGCTATGGTGAGAAGATCAGAAAGAAAAGAACTCTAAATGTTCCTGAAATTGAAATCTCTCTTCTATCAGCCCTTTCCTGATAAACTACATATATGGTTTTCTTTTTTTTAAAGAAAGCATCAGTGAATTCATACTTCTTTAAGAGAATGTCTCGCCTCTTCCATGGCTAGGCTTCTGCATACTGTGGACAGATTTCTACTGTAGACCTGGCTTTCTTCTTTTACTATAATGAGCAAATGCAGTTTTCTATTATAATAGCAATAGAAAAAATATTCTTCATCCATTATATTATAAAAGTTTACATTAATTTTGTCTCACTCTAAATATCTTTGTTAGCACAATGATTATGATGAACAGAGAAGTGCTCCCATGTGCCACCAAGTATTTGTCATCCCAGTACTCTCCAGTCTTCATTCATTTTTCCTCTAAATGAATTTGGATTCCTCTAAAGGGAGAAAAACAGACTTTAAATTTTATTTATTTGTTTGTTTAGTTAGTTAGTTATTCACCGCTCTTTGAAATGCCTGTGTATCTCGATGTGAATGCGAGAAATAAGGAAAGGCCTGTTCATTGATTTTTCTCCCCAATTCGATGGAGACAGTTGGGGGCTGGGGAGAAATTTTCATTGTGTAGTTATTATTAGGCACAGGTAACTGAGAGTTTTACATGAGGAGTAAGAGATGTGGTGCTTCTGGGCTTTTCTTAGGCTAATGTTATTAATGAAAAATAGACTCATGGAAATAATAATCTTAAGTATTTAAGCTGATATGCAGATTGTTAGACAATATGATCCTGGATGTATGGTTTTGGATATTTGAATTGAACATTTCCTAAGGTTAAGCAGATTTGAGATGAGACCATTTACTTAATAGATTTAACCAAGATTTTACCAAAGGGTAAAGCTAACATTATATTTATTTATTCATTCATTCAGTAAGCACTTATCAATCACGTATGTTTCCTGTTTGTTGCAACATTCTTCAAATTTTGTTTATGGAGGTCATTGTTTATTTTTACCTAGAGTGTTTTGTTTTGTTTAAGCTTATTTTAAATTTGTTTTTTTATTGAGGTAACATTGGTTTATAACATTATATAAATCTCAGGTGTACTCATTATATTTCAACTTCTGTATAGACTACTTTGTGTTCACCACCAAAAGTCTAATTATCATCCATCACCATACACATGTGCCCCTTCATCTCTTTCACCATCTCTCTTTCCCCTTTCCTCTCTGGTAACCACCAATCTGTTCTCTGTATCTATATGTTTGTTTTTTGTTATTGTTTTTTTTTATCTTCCACATATGAGTGAAATCATACAGTATTTGGCTTTCTCCAAAGACAGCAAGTAAGAAAGTAAAAGAGTTTTGCTTTTTATATTTGTTTTTGTTGTTTTGTTTTTTTATCTTGAGCTGATAGTTGTGGTGTCTGGTTGTAGATCTGTATTTTTCAGTGAAATTGCAGTGTTATCTATCACTGGATATTTAATCCATTTTCATCTGACATGGAAAAGGGGAGAAAAATCTGCTCTTATTAGCTGCTGTATCAGGAAATGTGATTAGAGCAGATATAGGTTAGCCATAGCTTGGAAAGCATCTCATATTGCCCAAATGAATGATGCTGAGAAGGAGCAATTATTGTGAGAATCATAATAATTTTATTATCATAATTTAAATTTAAATCATAATAATATTTATATCATAATAATAAATATTACTTTAGACAATAACGTTGAGAAAGATAACTAATTGACTTTATGAGAAACAACCTGACTTCTTTGAATATCTACAAAAGTTACCTCAAAACAGGGGTTGGGTGATGGAAGCATGCGAAAACTGTGAAGCTTTGCTAGGTCTCAGAAAGATAAACCTGAGAAGCCCTCTCAAATGAACCTTCAAGGTTGGCTCTAACCCTCACTTTGCCCACAAAATCTGGTACTAGAGCTAAGTGAGCATTCTTCTTTCCATCCTGCTCTCTTCTCCACTCCAAAATCAGAAAAGGCCTCAGAAGGGAAAAGTGAGAGGCACGCAGATGATGGGTGTACCTTGAGACTGGCCAGCGAAAAAAAAAAAGTGATTACCACCTCTTCCTGCCAGTGACATATTGCAAAGGACCTGAAGCAAAGTAATATCACAACGAAGGGGATGCTCTCTGGTTTGAACAGAGATAAGTTAGGGATTCTGCCAGAAATATGAATTCCTAGAGGAAAAACTATATTACCCAAGAAAGTTAATGATAGAATTGAAATTATCCTTTGATTGATATTTGCCTTGCTTACATATTTGCAGTGAGGTAGTAAAGTGTGAGCAGTGTCCCTGACTGGCATTGCAAAACACGGTGCTGTAATTAATTAACATGATATATTGAAACATTGGCAAAGTTTAGTGTTTTCTAATACAAATGTGGTATCATTTCATCCAGTGTTCTTGTTGTTATCTAACCAACCAACATATGCTTTTTAGGACTGTCATCTTTTTAGAATTTACAGAGGAAATAAAAATCAGTCTATAATTTGACTTTTGCTCCTGAGAAACTAATGAGCAAGAGTCATTACTCATAACAGAATAATTAATTGAGTTTCCACTCTGTGCCAGACAGTGAGCTGGGATCTGGGCTCACTTAGATAAGAACCAGTTCTTTTTCTCATGGCACTCACAGTGCAGAAAGAGACAGGTAAACAAATCATTGCCATATAAGTTGATAAATGTTATAATAAAGGTATGAACAGATGCCACAAACATAGAGGAGGGAGTATTTAAGTGCCTCTGGCAGAAAGCAAGAGGAACAAGAGTATCAGAGTGGCTGGTACATGACTTGTAACAAGACGTCACAAAGCTAAAAAGGAAGGGGCAGGAAAAACAACTTAACAGTATTAGCACCAGCAAAGATACACAAAGTTTGAGTGAATACAGGGTCAGCTTGAGAAATATGATGCCAAAGTATTAGAATTTTACCCTGAAGATAATAAGATATCCTAGTTAATAGATACAATTAACATAATTTATTCAAATTTTAATAAATTTTGATTGCTCATCTACAGCGTGCCAGGCTGTGATGAACTTTCTATGTGCCATGTAGTATATTGTATTTGGAGCCAAAGAATTAAACAGGTTTGATGGTTAAATGAGTGAGAAGAGAAGATAACTGGTAATAGAAAACTAAAAGAAGCTTAAGCAAAAGAATGTTTATTTCCACAGATCAAGAAATCAGTAGACCAGCAATCCCAGAGTTGATTTAGGGGCTCAAACTGTCATCAAGGACCAAGGATCTTTCCATCTTTCATCGTTAACTTCTGCCTTTATTATCAAAAAATGGCTCCCAAAGCTGTAAATATCATCTACTTATACAACCAGTCCACATATAGCAAGGAACAAGAGAAGGGAGGAGAGTTTTACTCTTTCATCTCTCTTTTTATTTGTGAGGTATGTCTTTCTGGGATGACCTCTAGAAGAGTTTTTCTCTGTCTCACTGGAGAGAACTGACCATAAAGATATCAAAATTTTCAAGGGAGTTTGGGAAAGGGAATAATATTCATTTTCAGCCTTTGTTATCGGCAGTGGGATTTGCCACTGAGGGACAGGGAGTAGAAAATGGCTGTTTAACTAGCAATCAATGGTGTTTGACTCCTCTCAGGTAAAATTAATATTTGAGGATTGAGAGGAAGAGGAGGCAATGTTGAAGTGGATGAAGAAATAGAAAACCAGATGATGGTGGTATATTGGACAAATAGGAGGTCACTGCTGACCTTTACTCTAGAAGTTTCAGTGAAGTTTACTATCAGGAGCCAAATTTCAGTGTGCTAAGAAGTGAATGGGTGGTGAGGAAGTAGATGTATAAACTGCTTTCTTAAAGAATCTTCTGGTAAAGAGGACAAAAGGAAGCAGCTATGATGGAGGGAGATTAAGAAAAAGCTTTTTACTGGGGGGATGGGAGATAATTGATCATATTTACATGCTTCGGGTGGGGGGAAGGACATAGATAGGAAAAGAAATCAGGTATAAGAAGCAGGTGTGATAGTTGATAGTTTAGAATTTCAGCATAGATTGGAATGAATGGACCCAGGAGGAGGAATTATTCTTGAATTCAGGAGAAAAAAAGGAGGCTAGAATATGGAATTAGAAGTAATTAGCCTATAGGTGATCTTTAAAATCTAGCCTAAGACTAGAGCAGAGATCAAGTCATAGATGAGTTTGGAAATTGAGGGAACTGAGGAGTTGCTGCATGATGGCCTCTGTTTCTACTGAAAATTTGGAGATGATGTCAGATACCGAAACTCTGTGTGTATGTAAGAGGAGAGAGTGTGATGGGTGATAACAGCAGGCTAGAATCGTTTAAGAGGTTGGAATAAATTTGGAATAGCCAAAGCATGAAATTAGAAACAGTTTATTTGGGATCAGTGAAAGGATTGCTAGAATTTATTCAGTACCAGTTTGTCATCAAAAACATACCTTTAGATAATGCAGACTTATATGATTACATTTTCTTTCATAGTGCTCAATAGCCAGTATGTAAAAGTAGATAAAGGCATTGCTTTGAATGACTCAGGGTTAAACATTTTCAGGGAATAGAGGACGTGAACATAATAGAGCAACCTAGAATATCATTGAAGAGAGATCAGGAAGTTGAGTGTAAAAAGAGAAGAATGAATCTATGAGGATGCTACTAGACTGGAAAAAAAGGAAGAGGTCAGTACCTTCATGTTGTATCCATCTTCCTCACAAAACTCCCTTTCTTTAGTACTTAGTAGCCGTATTTATCTGGCTGTGCACTCAATCCCCAGCCATAGTTAATTAGCCCGGGGGTCAACACTTGGTGGTATTCACTGGTCTAGGGGTCAACACCAGATTGTTGAAAAATAAGGTATTTTTCTTCTATGAATTAGAATTCAGAAACAGTCATTAAATGTGGGTTAGTCTGACACTGAGGTAATGCAAATAAAGGAGCTTTATAGTAGGATTCTGCTACTATTACTTGGCAAAGCAAAGAAAGCTGGTGTCTGGTAAGAAAAGAAACAGAGAACAGAGATGAACACACAAAGAAAATACTGATTGGGACCCTGATACCTTTGCAGTTTCTGATTTTAATACTTTTGAAGCTTGACTCTATTCCTACCATTCAATTCATTCTGTGACATATGCCTGCAACTTATATTAAATTTCCTTTTACGCTTGAGCTAGTCTAAGGTAGCATTACTTGAATCCCAAAGGGTCTTATGAAGGACTAGATTAAAGGACTGGAGGTCTTCACTAGTCAAAGAAGAGATTTATTGCTAATGGGTGCTCTAGAGAGGTAAAATAATAAGAAAGTTTACAAGAAAGCTGTTATAAGGATGGTATGAAATTAAATGTTTTTCCATTTTGAGAATCTCAGAAGTCAGTTAAGTAGCTATTGGTGATGACAATCTATTATAGGGCAGTAGAAGAATGTTGCTGAAGAGGAAAGAGGTCAACTTATTCAGGTAAAAGAAGACAAGTAACTGTTAGGATAGGCTGCTGGAAACATAATCCATGTAGATTTTGAAATTAACCAGGAGTTGTAGGGAAAGAAAGGGTGTGAGTTATTTGACAAAAACTTTACTGACTATGGAAGTGTGATCTAAAGGTTGGTAGGTAATATAAAGTATTGTGGAAAGGGTGAGCTAGAATGGTATACACCTCAAAAGATAAAGGCTTACTGGGAGAAGCAAAAATCATAATGGTATAGAAAGAGCAGTAACGAATTCTAGCCCTAAACTGGTTGACCACTAGAGAGTAATAATCTCCAACGAATAAATAATCTCCCACTCAGTGTATTTGAACATCATTGTTTACTGATAACAAATCCCAAGGGAAGCTTATGGGACACCAAAAAACCAAGAAATCCTCAAGAGGAGAAACACAAAGGAAGACAACTATTAATACTAAAATGATGTCTAGCTATAGGGTCACATATAACAAGTCTATTTATATAAAATCACCTACACATCAGTGAATATATTTATCTGCATACTTTCTGGAATGAGAGTATTACTGTTGGTTCTCAGAGTATAAATTTCAAAGGAGTCCTACCTGGAACCCAAATGCCAGGCACCATCGAATGATCACTCATGTAAACTGCATTATCCAAGAAGTAGGGAAAGGCATTTTGGGGCTACATAGTCAAGGCACCTATACTTATTTATCCAATTCTATCAGTTGCCTCGTGATTATGTCCTTTAAGTGGTCAAAAAGAAAAAGAGGACAAGAAGAAAAGAAGACGAACTTTCCGAAATAGTGCTTCAGGCTTTAAATTTAGACTTAGATCTTTTGATATTTTCAAAACTTGCTTTCACAACCCTTCTGCTTTATTCTGATTTACCTGCACTCCTCCATTAATCCATATAATTGGCTTTGCTTTAGACAACCTCAGCATCCTGTGCTCTATGCAATTAATAAAACTCATTTTAAGTTTTTTGGTTGTTTTGTGAATGTATATCTTGCTTTACTGAGGAACTGTAAGATCCTCAAAAGCAGGGGCTTTTTACTTTCATATTCATGCAGTTTCTATAACACCGTGTGAGCATATAGTAGGTGTGCAGCAAATGGAGATTGCCTGAAGGATTGACTGATGAAATTACTGAGTTCAAGGCAAAGGCCTCTAAACAGAATCTATGAGGAGAGAATAGAAGAAAGGTTATTGTTGCCCAACTGTCTTTCTATATCAACTCTATTTCCATGCAGATTCATTGGTACGTTCTCTGAGAAGGGAAAGATTTTAACTGAATCTGATGTTGCTAACACATCCTTGTTCTGGTAACCAAGCGGTAAGTAGCACAAATGCATTAAGTACATTTTGTGGAGGGGAGAACAGATGGAGTTTCTTTACAGACTTTGTCTCAAGTAAACATAGCATGATGCTAAAGAGACCATACTGTACTCTGTGACTTACACTCATTGTGCTAATCATTTAGAAGCCATCACATCAAAACGAGCCCCAGTAAAAGACAGGAAAATCCATTTTAATAATAAATCTGCAATATTCTAGGTAGAGTGTTAATAACTGATAGTATTTATGTATCACATTTATTTTCATGACATCCTTACAATAATTCTGTGAAATATCATTAGTAATACCTTTATTTTAAGGACAAAGAGAGGGAAGTTGCAAACGTTATTGACTTTCCCAAGGTCACACACAAGTAAATGATAAAGATGGAAGTCTAATTTAGATCTCCTGATTTCAAAGGTAGATTATTTTGTTGCTCTGTCTTGTTGGAGAAAATTCTATATTCTCCTCCAAAAAGTTTACTAAGTTCAGAGCCAGTAGCAGTAGTAACACCAATAGTAGTAGTAGTAGCATCAGCAATAGCAGTAGTAGTATTAGTAGATATTTATTTAATGCTTGCCATGTGTGAGCAACTGTTCTGAATGCTTGACGTGAATTATCAGAACAGGAAAATGATGGGAAAGGAGGCAATGACACTCCAGGATCATTGCTTAGTTTATCTAGACATAGGCTCTGTTTATCTAAAACACCACTTTTACTTTTCACAAGTAGATTAATGTCAGGACATGTAGTCACATATGTAATTTCCAGATCTTGCTTTCCTCTAGCCTCTTAAACATCTTCCATTCTTCATATATGTGTGAGAAAAAGCAACAGCATGTTTTTGTTCTATATGTATTGACTGTTTAGAAGCAGTTTGCCAGGGTCTGTTCTTAATAGTCAAGGGCACAGATTTCATTTTCGTGCCCATTATGCATCGATAGCTTGAATCAGAGATATTATGAGTCATAGCTGCCTTACATTTCCTAAGCTGCTGTGTGAATGTTCCTTTGCCTCAGACTGCTAGGTGCTTATTAGTGTCCAATGGTAACTGGTTCCTACTGAGTCAAGGCATCTCTAAAGAATTATCAAGGACGTTATGTACTGAGTTAACAATGAACACTACTTTGGGCTGCAACAAAAGCCATAAAAAGGCAATCATGTATAAATTTAAGAGCCTTGTAAAGTGTGCAAAATAGGAAAACTCAAAATTACATGGAGTTACACATATCTACAGAAATCTTTCTTTGCTATTTCTAAAAGTTAGATTTCCTTCTGCTTTCTACCTTGAAATTACTTCAAAACCAACATATGCCAAATGAAATCACCTTTTCCCAGTTTTCCTACAGTCCCATTTAAACCTATTTTACTGACAGAATGTCTCTCCAAGCCTACGCATCCCTGTAGACAAAAGCAGCCAAGGAGGGGAGTTATCGGTGGGATGTTTTGAGTTATTAGAGGTGGACTGTGGGTTTGAAGTGAAAATTAACTTACCTGAAACATTTCAATAAATTTGATTGAAAAACAATCAGGAAAAGTTGAAGTCACTGTGGGATGCACAATAAATGCTATGAACAACATCTCCCATTTTATATTATATTGGAATAGTGTGCCTTTTTATCTATTGCCTTCTGTTCATTGAAATTTGTCAGTTTCCTGAATGTCAACAGAAATATTTAAAAAACTAATTTTTGTGTTTAAATACAAATAATATTTCACCTTGTATCCGTTCTGGGACAATGTAGAGGTGTATATCTGTAAACAGTAATAATCTGGAAAACACTTTGTACAATAATTTAAAATTGCCTTTTAATTTAGCATGATATTTAAAGTACAGATCTGACTGCAGTTTGAACTCATACTGATACGAAAATCCTGTGATTATTATTAGTACTTAATTTTTCATAATATTATTAATATTTACTATTCCACTATCTAATCTTATACAGTTTCTTGCCTACTCTCACTATCCATAATATTGGAAGTTTCACAAAAGTGTATTTCCATGTTCCTTGGTTTGATTATTTCAAGCAAAATGTATAATGGAGGAAAAAATATTTGGTATAAACATTAAGAAGGGCATGTGTTCACCGAGGGTAATTAAAAAAAAGTCTAAAAACGGGAGCCCTGATCACAAGCTTAAGTAAATATGGATCCTGAAATTAATTCTAAAAAAGGAAGAATATCTAAACTGATCTCACCTTAGAAATCAAAAGATATACATATTCCATATATTCCTCTCTTCGTAATAGAAATGATAGCGGAATATTTACATACCAAAGCTTATCAAACACTTTCCTGTACATGATCTGATTTGGTAGACAATTACTGACAAAGAAGACCTACTAATTGGTGGAAACATTCCTTCTAGATTGATCATGCCAAACTTCATCATAAAAAGAAAGAGAAGTCATTGCCCATGATGTCAAACATATACCTTCTCCAAAATAATCAATGTTCTCTTATCATTGACTTAGGAATTGGTTGTACCCAATTATCATTCTACATCTCTAATTGCAGATAAAGTTATAGACTTGTGGTATTCCTTCTTTTAGTGTTGTTTTTATAAAGCATGTGGTAGGTACAAGAAACATACAACTCCATGGTAGCACCAGCCCTGTTAGAGCTTTTGTGTACTTTCACAGATTCTTCTTCCTCTTTCTTTATATTTGTACAGCTGTGATGACAAAGCTTATATATTTCGTCCGGTTGTTTTTATTTTATATTAAGATTTTTTTTCATGATAATAAGATACTTTTCATAACAATTGTAAGGCCTGCATAATATTCTATCTGATGGATATGCAATAATTTACATGACCATTTCCATATGTAATGATAGAAATCTTTATATAAAAATAAATTCCCTATTTTGTATTATTTCCTCAGGCTATTCTCAGAAATAGATCATTGAATTAAGTGGAATGAACACGTTTTGACTTGTGGCATATAGTTCCCAACACTTTTCTAAAATATAGTACCACTTGATTGTTCCTCTATCGAAGTAGGAGTGGACAAGTATTACCATACTTTCACCTGCTTTAAGTATTAATGTTTTAAGTCAACACTTCTTTCACAGATAGACTTAATATGATTATTTAGATTTACATTTCTTTTATTCCTATGAGTGGACATTTTCCTTCTGTTCATTTACTAACTATGTTTCCATATTTGTGAATTGTGTATTCTCGTATTTCATCATAAATGGGATGGAGTGTTGTGGAAAGAACACAGGCCTAGAAAGCTTGAATGTAATGTAGTACCCCATTGGCTATGTGGTCTTTAACAAATAACAGCTTTTTGATTCTGCATTCCTTATCAGCAGAATGGAAATAACAATATCCACTTTATAAGGCTGTATTGAAGGTTAAGAATATAACATTTAAATGCCCAGCACAGCAACTGGCAGATGCTCAGTAAATATTGACTCCTTTTTGCTGACAAAATTACTCCTAAACTTTACTTTCATGACTACTAAAGGAACTAGAATAATATCCAACAGATGTATTGACTGTGTCTACTAAGCAATTCTTTATTAATTTTTATGCCTATTTACCTGTGTTATGGTTTTCTGGTACTTTAGCATATTCAAAGGTTTAAAATACTCAACATTTAGCCTTAGGGGAAAGAGTAAACATAAACACATTTTATTACTTTTCTAGGAGTAGCAAGCATCCTTTTAATGTGTTAGTAAAGCCTAATGAAAACAGCAGCAATAGCTGAATTTACAAGGCATACAATGAAAGAGATATATTAAAAATGACACAATATACTAAGTTGCCAATCATTGATGGACATTAGTGGGTTGATGGATTTTGAAGCATTAACGTACACCAAGACCCTGAAGGATGATCTCTTATCTTGTGAAAAACTCAGGCAACGGTTTCATTGAATTTACAAACTGCCTTCTTACAGGCAGCTAGTTAACTGTAATCAAACTCAGGCTTAAAAATACTCAGGGTTAAAATGACAGGCACTAATTAATTTTCCAGTTAGTTAAGGATTGATTCAGGATGTCATTTTTAAACTGTTCTGCCATTTAAAGAGCCAATCATTTATGTTGACAGAAGTTGCTTTGTGTTTAACATTTCCATTAGGTGTGCAGCCTCACCCTATAGCTATCAGTCATCCTAGTTTTGACCCAGTTTGTCTTAAGTGAAGTAGTGAATGGTTGGTCACCTTTCATACGTATATCCGTCTTTTGAAAGGTAGACGTTTATATTAACAATTTTGATCAAGCTTTAATTACCAGGAACATAAAAAAAAGTGTAGTTTTTAGATGTTTATGGAGCACTGTGAAACAGAATGCTTATTAAGATGAAGAAAACCCAGCACCCAGCTTTTAGTGTGATTTTCAGAAAGAACCTCAAATCTCAAATTTTCTGCACATAGTTTTTTTCTCATCTGAAAAAACAGGATATTAACATATTTTTCTACTTTGAAAGATTATTTACGTCAAAATGTGTAATGTGTAATAATCCTGCTCTTAGCTTAGTACCTGGCACATACTAAGCCCTTAATTCTGAATGAAGTTATGAATGAATGATTGATATCTGAATCTTTTCTTTAAATTCAAAATAGAAAGGAGCTAAAGTAAAATGTATGATTCTTTCTCATTTGTTATGTAGACCTGTATCGTGAGATACCAACCACATCAAATTTTCTATTTAAATTAAAGGCTGCACCTCAGTTTTGTATGTTTCTTTTATTTTCAATTATTAACAGTTTGTTACCCAAATACTATAAAAATACACTTTAAGTATTACTTTTATAAAACATTCTTTTAATTTCAAGGATGAGGGTGAGGGAATGAGCAGTGTTGCATGCTTGAATGCATTTTACAAAAAATAAAATTTTAGCAAAATGTGGCCATATCTCTCAAAATAATTTCATATATTAAATCCATTTTCTTAGGCCAGTGAAGTGTTGCAGCACTAATAAATTAATTTAATTTTGAAACAATGGCAGTATAAAAGCCTTGTGTCAGGTATTTAACCCTCTAAAGATGACTGTTAACTCTCCTAGATAAAGTGTTATGATGAGGACAACACACTAAGTAAAACTCCCTCCCTCTTCTTCCCTTCCGCCCAGAGAGGCAATGTCTTAAAGTGGCTGAGGCCCAAACCCTGAAGCCAGATTGTCTCAGTTAAAATTCCAGATCTGCTACTTCGTTCCTGTGGCATTTGACTCAGTCACTTAAACTCCCTGTGTTTCAGTCTCCTCATCTGTGAAATGGAAATAATAAAAGTCACATCTCCTAGGTTCTGTGAGGACCAGTGATTCATTATGAGCACTATAAGCCTTCCACGGAGGGTTTAAAGGACCTTACCTGAATGTTGAGGTAGACGTTGTCTGGAATGTCTGCCTGGCTCAGAAATGCCCATCTTCCCACTGGGCTTTGCTGGAAGATAATTTGTGTAAGGTGACCCACAACTTTCTGGCCTCCAGATTTATGCCTAATGGAGGTGAACATTTTAAGCTGATCCAATCAGTGTCTCTTTCTTAAAAATCTAGGAATCTAGGCATTTCAATCTAGAGTGAAAGTAAATAAGTGAGTAAGTAAATAAGTGAAAGTAAATAAGTGAAGAGGGAGCAGAGAGAGAGAGAGAAAGAGAGACAGAGTACCCCAAACTAGTCTGTTTTTCGTAGGATAAGACCTGTAGCATGCAAGGTTTAAATCTACAAGGTGGCCATGGTCTATCTTCCACATGTGGGCAAAATGAAGCAAAAGCATAGCCAGGAGCAGGAATAAGAGACAAGAAGAAAACTTGACAAATTTAAATCTCTGGTTCCACACACATACCTGAGATTCTTATTATACATTCTCCTTTTCTATCGATACCAGCAAGATTTGGTTTCTGATAATAAACAACCAAAATTCTAACATAAACACAATTACATGGAGAAAAGTAAACAAAAATCAGGGGAATAATACCTAAAATGGCAGATCAAGACCAAGTTGAAACCAAAGACATGGACATGAAATCGTTGTTTTCATGTAATTACTAAATTTGAGCCACAAATTCACTCTAAATTTCCTGGTGGCCAAAGGAAAAAAAGGAAATCTAGTCAAATACATTGTTTATATTATACATAAGAAACAAAAATGCAAACTACCTTGTCAGGTAAATAACTTTTCTTGATTTATAAGAAGTTTTCTTTTCCAAAAAGCTATTACTGGAATGATGTATTGAACAGTGTCTTCAATAAATCTTTAAAATAAATGAAGCACTATGCTTTGTTCAAGTGCTTCAGTCCTTCAATATAAGTTGAAGATATAACAAAGGATGTTAACTGAATGAAAGAAATTGAGATGTTAATACAATTCAGCACATATTAGCAGCTTGGCTAAAGAATAAAGGATAAATAGAGCTGTGAATGGCATGCACATACTTTAAAATATCTCCTACCAACATAAAGTATCTCAAACTGCTATTTTGATAAAAATGAAACATGAGACAATTTAATACTTAGTGATATGGTATGTCTGAAAGGCAGGTATTTTGGGTGGGAATATTGTATGTCATATTGGTAATTAATTAGTGAGCCTAACCAAGATATTTACTGGCAAGATAACCACTCACAGTGGTATGAAAATAAACAAAAGTGCAAGGAAGGATGGCATTTCTTTACATAATTTTCACATGAACATCAACATTATCCACATAAGTGCCTAAGACATAAAGCTGAGCATTGTCTTTTATTCTTCTTTTTTTAAAAAAACAAAAAACAGTTTTATTAATGTATAATTTACCTACATAAAATTGGCCCATGGTAAATGTACAGTTTACTATTGTAAGCGGTCCTCACTCTTATTACCTAAATTTTGTCAATCATCATTTCTTATTTGGATCTTTGAGTGGTCTTTCAGGTGACTTTCCTAGCTCTAGTTTTGTCTGTCCCAATATTACTTCCATACTGCAAATAGGTCAAAGTCATCATTATAAAAACAGGTATTATTGGTCTAGTTATCCTTGCTATATCACAAACCACCTCAAAATTCAAGGGCTTAAAATTGATAATAACTTACTTAGCTCATAAATCTGCTATTTGGGCAGAGATTGGTGGGAAAGGCCCATCTCTGCTTCACACATTATCAGTGGCACACTCAATTAAAGGCTGGAAAATAACTTCCAAGGTGGCTAATTCACATGGCTGGCAAGTTGGTTATGATTGGAGGCTGAGGGCCGGGGACTTTAGTTCCTTCCCACATGGGGCTTTCTGGGCTGCTTGGAGTTCCTTCAAGATGGTGGCTGGTTTCTAAGAGCATCTGTCCCCAGAGACAGAAGTAGACATTGCCTAGAAAGGTAAATTCCTGGAAACTGGCACACCTTTACTTCTGTGTTCTAATGGTCAAGCAGTCATAGAGCCTTGACTCAATGGGACTAGTGTCAAAGAATTTGGGGTCATATGTTAAAACCATCACACTCAACGTGTCATTTCTCTGCTTAAAATTCAGCAATATCTGCCTATATTATTTTATTCAAGTATTTTGACCAATCAGACAAGAGTGGTTCTTCACGATCCTTATACAGTTTGCCTCTGCAGCCTCATTTGTTTCTACTTCCATGTTTTACATTCATGCTCTTTTTTCATTCTTGTCTATGCTTGGTACCTGGCTTAGTACATGTGTCATCCCTTTACATTCTACTGTCGCATCATTGCCTCTCTAACTCCTACTTACTCCTCAGAGTTCAGTTCAGTCTATTCTGGAAACATTTCCACGACCTCTGCCTCTGCCTCTGCTCTTCCGACCCTATCCCTACGAAGTCTGAAATAAATATCTTTCCTATTGATCCTTGTGCATGTAAGTCAATAATATCTTTTCATTGTGTTTTACTTATTTGCTTACTTAGTTGACCTCATTACTAGATCATGTGCTTCATAAAGACAGGTATGGTGTCTTATTTGTCATTGTATCCTCAAAGTTTCTTGAATAAATAAATGGAAAAATGACCAAATTTATACACCAAAGAGTGTAGAAATAATTTATTTACGCATGTACAAGACTGTTACGTTTTATATTAGGTATGTGCTTCTGGAGACCTTTCATAGTTGAAAAAAATGAATTATTCGAGACTACTTTTCAAATAAAAATTAATATAAACTTGGGTTGATGTCATCTCAGAGCACATAAATATACAACTAGGATAGCAAGTTTACCAAAATACTTTTCAAATGTTCTCATCATTATCTCTAACATTTGATAAAGTGCTTTCTCCTAAGTGAGAAGCAGGGGTGGTTTTTGGTCTTGTATTTTATCACATTTAACATCTATTCCAAAGTTATTGATTGTGGGGTAGGTTTTTTTAGCACCAGCACTAGCACTAACAAGAGCACTTCATAAATACTTGAGTAACATCATTATAGGATATAAAAACACTTTCAATTATCATATACATGACTGTTTAAAAAAAGCACAAGGGGCCAGCCCAGTGGCGTAGCAGTTAAGTTTGCACACTCCTCTTCAGCGGCCCAAGGTTTGCAGGTTCAGATCCCGGGTGCAGACATACGCACTGCTTATCAAGCCATGCTGTGGCGGCGTCCCATATAAAGTAGAGGAAGATGGGCACAGATGTCAGCTCAGGGCCAATCTTCCTCAGCAAAAAAGAGGAGGAATGACAACAGATGTTAGCTCAGGGCTGATCTTCCTCAAGAAAAAAAAAGGACGAAAGTCACTAAAATCACTTGCACAAGTTCCAATGTATGTACAATCGATCCTCATTATTCACGTTCTATATTTAGAATTCACCTGCTCACTAAAATGTATTTGTAACCCTTAGGTCAATACTTGTTAGGGAGGGGCTTTCTTCCATCAGTTGTAGATATGTGCATGCAGAGTGGCAGAAAATTCCACTTGCCTGATGGCACATATTCCAGCTGAGGTCGAAGAAGGCGATGCTCTGCCTTCTGGTTTCAGGTCTCATACTATAAACAACTGTCCTTCTGTGATCTATTTAGTGCCAGGTTATCCGCTTTTCGTTGGTGATTTTGCTGCTTACAATGGTGGCTGACCAAAGTGCTGAAGTGCTATTTAGTGTTCCTCAGCATAAGAGGGCTGTGATGTCTTCTGCAGAGAAAAATATATATGTTAGATAAGGTTTCTTCAGGCATGAGTTATAGTGCTGTTGGCCATGACTTCAAAGTTAATGAATGAACAGTATATATTAAACAAGGTGTCATTACACAGAAATATACATAAAACAAGGTTGTGTATTGCTCAGTTCATGAAATGATGTGGCCAGAGGCTCTCAGGAACCTAACTCTGTATTTCCTCTATGGACAATGATTCTAGTACTTGCTAATTCAGTGTTTGCTTTGACTTTATAGAACATAACTACAACAAATAACAATAATCCACTGTATAACCAAAATATGGCTCACAGGATATTGACAAAAGATGAGATTATTTCTGCTTAATCTATAAACTGCTTTACCAAATTGCTATAGTTAAATCATGGCTGACATATCACTTGGCCTACTGATTTTAAAATGATGAATACTTGAAGGTAATTTTCTGTCTAGTTCACAATGCTTCACATTTTGTGAGTAAAGCAAGACTTTATTAATATTATATATTATAACATTTCAACACCATATGATTCAAAAATATAGAAAATACAACTAACTTAAAATGTTTAAAGTTCAAATATTTTTATTAATTCAAACTATTTGTTGTGGTTCCAAAAAACTATTATTTTCCCTATAAGGACTACTTGAAGAAGGCTTTCTATTTTCTTTGATGTAAATAGGCATTTGCTAAATGGAGGTAACTAGTTGGTGTGAATTTTAAAATTTTAAATGCAGCTTATTTCTTAAAGTAGAATAATATCTGAAATAATACAAACTGAAGATGGAATCTGACGAGGTGTTAAATCTGATTTATTATGAGTAAAAATACTAGTATGTTATATTTTTGCAGGCAGATTATGCTACTAAAATGCTTTCAAGGGTAATTTGGGGTGCAGATGAAATTATGTGACCCTTAGAAAACTGGAAATGAGTTATATATGGGTCTGCTTGACTGATACGTGCCCTATGGGTAGTATGTCACAGAGACAGAGATATAGAAAAATGTTACACATCACTAGATTATATTGATTCTTGTAAATCATGTAAAATTTCTAATTAGGATTTTCCTCAATACCTTTGAGCATGCATTGCTCTATGGGAGGAAATGCTCTTAGGCTGGAAATGGTAAGGTAGGTTTGGTAGGAATTAACATCTATTGCCACTACACTGCTACAAAAAGATAACTTTCTGTCGATTTCATAATAATATTACAATGTATTCAGTATATCAGTCCAAATACTTGTTATTTCACTGGAATTTTCTAAAATCTGTTTGGAATATAATTCAGGCAGACATGGTTACTGATAGCAAGGCAGTGATAATTGAGTAAATTTGGAGTGGGAAAACTTTGAAAAATACATTCAGGTGCTATAAATATAAAAATATAACAGTACAAATTATTATAAATATTGTATTTGGAACCCTTTCAAAGTCTTTAAAAAAGAGTAATTTTGAAGAACTTTGATGATTATTTTCACAGTCATGTAAATAAGAGAAAGATTTCAAAACTTAATGGAAAATCATTTCCTAATGTATTCCCTGGCATTTGGTCTAGTCTCGTAAGTACCAGAATATCCTGGATACCTCTGTAGGTTGTGTCACTCAAGCTCCTTTTACAGTAAACCATAATTTTAAAAAAACCCTATACTTCATCTCTATTAATCCATAAAATATACCCTATTGGAATTACATTAAAACTGTCTACTGGCATACAAATCCACCCTAAACAGAAACATGGAAATTTAACCAGGCCTGCTTCCCCCTCAATATATTAAAGTAATGAAAAGATTCCCTGGCTTATGGGAAGAGAGCTAATTTCTCTTCAAAGTATAGGAGGGAACAACAACAAAGCAATAGGACACACTAAATAATTTTTCTGGTTAATGTAGTAGAATTTTATTTTCAATAAACATAAGTACATTAATTTGGAAAACATGTTACTGGTATCGGGAAAAGCCAGACAAGATCTGTGGTTTCTAGACATTTTAAATACTGTAAGGCAAAACTGGTGCTCCTTTGTCACTCTCCATCCCCTCAAGACTGCAAACAAAAGAGTAATAAATCTATAATTTTTCTAGATAAAAGAAAATATCTACTAACCAGCTAAGCACAATGGGTATAATAAAATCATGGAATTAGTCTGGCTTTCATCTGATAAAATACTTTAGAAAGGCCAGTGATACTTTTAATGAGTGGCCTTGAGCAATTCATTTAACATGTTTCAGCCTCCATTTTACTCTTTTCTAATCTAAAAGATTAAGACGCATCCACTTCCCAGCAGTGTTGAGGCTTAATTTCATTTGATTCAAAAGCCTTTGGGCTTTTTTCATGATCAGCTGTGTTTGGTTTCAGAAAGTTCTGAACTGTCAAAATTAGTCTCATAAAAGTGATGTCACAGAGTAGCTCCTTTGCTAAAAGCTCTGATTCCTCTATTTTAGTTTAAATTCTATGCTGTGATAGGTACTCTAAATATCTTTAGTAATATATACATATGTCGCATATCTCTTTTGATATAGTCTGCCCTAGGAAGCTCTTCATGACTAATGTGGTTTTCTTCACCAGCTTGAATTGCAATTCAACCCACAATGAGGAAAACATCAGTGATTCAATTCCCTTTTGGCAAAGCCCTGGGGCATTACCTGTGAAGAAAGAATTCTCAAATATACCTGACCACATGTAAGAGAATGTGTAATTTGCTGTGTCATTTTTGAACATAATTTTCATTCAATCTCAATATAATGACTAAGCATGCCATGTGTAATCAATATCCTCGGACAACAGGGTGAAAACAGCAGTATAATACAGAGGCTATGATTACAGAATACTGTTAGACTGAGAAAAAAATATGCATGTTCTTTTCAGTCAGTAATGATCTATGCAAAAAACAATGGATTATGTATTAATTCACTTCAATGAAGCTGAAAATATACTTTTGACTGTAGTACCAGTATATTCTAAATCCGTATCCCTGAATCATTTCATATTATGGATTGAAGGTTTGTGTGTCCTCCCCCCCACCCCCCACCAATTCGTATATTGAAGCCCTAACCCTCAATGTAATGGTATTTGGAGATGGGGCCTTTGGGAGATAATTAGTGTTAGATGAGGTCATGACGGTGGGGCCCTCATGATGAGACTAGAGGTTTTGTGAGCACACAGAGGCATAGTGGCTGTCTAAAAGCCAAGAGGAGACCTCAGAATGAAAACTACCTCACCAGCACCTTCCAATAGATATATAAAATGACAGAACTGACATAACTCTAATTTTGCATTACTCTCTTTACAATCACTGTGCTATCATTGTTTATTTCAAATCTGGAAAGTAAATATCAGAATAGGTAGCATCACAAGGGTTAGAGACACAACCTGCCCCTGAGTTGAGCTTGATTTGAAATCATTGGTAGTTATTCTCTAAATAAATGCTCATAGCTGAGTCCATGTGTGTTGGAGGCTAGCTACATAACAGGGAGCTGGCAAAATTAATTGATGTAGAAGAAATGTTTATTAAGGGATAAGTGATTTTAAAATCCTTAATTTGACATCTGTATTATTAAATCTCATAGTAATCACAACAATTGTTTAAAACTTAAACTAAGAAAAGATTTTCGTGGAGGAACATTTTATCAGTGATATTTAGAACTGACAGTGCTGCAGTAAAAATAAATAAATAAATTTTAGTAGATTTTATTATTATTTTAAAATTTTCTACATGCAATGGACCTCTTTCATGCTTATGTTTGGTTGCCTATGCTTGGTTCTTAGCTTTTTATATTATAATTAGATAATATAAAGTACATAGTACAGTGCCACATGCCTGCAATAGATGTTATCTGTCATTATTATACTATTATTATTATTAAAATAATATTATTTTAGAAGAACACTCTTGTACACAACATTTTTCTGCATCTGTGATTATTCTTTTCGATAAATGCCTAAAATCAGAATTTTGGTATAGAGGGCCGGCCCTGTGGCTTAGCGGTTAAGTGCGTGCGCTCCGCTGCTGGCAGCCTGGGCTCGGATCCTGGGCGTGCACCGACGCACTGCTTCTCCGGCCATGCTGAGGCCGTGTCCCACATACAGCAACTAGAAAGATGTGTAGCTATGACATACAACTATCTACTGCGGCTTTGGGGGAAAAAAAAATAAAATTAAATTAAAAAAAAAAAAGAATTTTGGTATATGAAGTTTCCCTAGAAATGTAGCAATGCTCCTAGAAGAAGTATATTCTCACAAATAGTGAAAATTATCCTTGAAGAATGTGTGCTAACTTTGCAAGTGAAAACTGGCTTTTCATTTGATTTACTTTTTTTTTTTTTAATCACTGGTGGGATTTAAAAATATATATATTTATTGGCCTCTCATATTATTTATTTTGAAAATTTATTTTTAATGTCTTTTGCCAACTCTATTATTTGGATATTACTCTTTTATTTATTTTTTGTAGTGATTAGTCTATAGTGATCTTTATTTGGAATACTAACAACTTGCTTGTCTTTTGGGCCAATTATGGAATTTTTTAAGATGACTTTGAGTCTGAAATGAAGTGGATATAAAATGTGGTCCAATTATAATCTATGGTAAAACTTTGTATTTGTAATAATTATATATACATGAGACTTGCTTAGAAAATGGTTCCAGATAACAATTCTCTTAGCTAAAATTTTTCTCCAAAGAGCTACTATAATAGCATTTATCATAGCAGTGCTATAGTAAAATGAAGATGAAAGCTCCATAAGTGATGATAAAGACTTTAGTTTTGTACTGGAAAAGATGAACAGACATAAAGAAGGACCTTGATCTTGTTGACATCTACCCGATAAGCTCTCGAGTAATAACGGTTAAGTGAGTGGAAAAAGTTCAATAAGGAGTCAGATAGAGAGTAGGCCCATAAATGCCTCTGACATCTGGGCAATTTGTAGTATTTTGTCATATCTCACTTTCTGCACTCAGTTGTTGTTACTTGTTTTTATGTCTGTCTCTTCCTTCTCCCTGAGTTATTACTCTCTGTTATGCGTTCCTGAATTGGAATTTCACCAACAGCTATCATACAGTAATTGATCAATAATGTTGAAAAATTGAATAAGTAATCTAATTCCAGGTACACTGCTCTTCCAAATGAACCTTGTTGCTTTCTATGATTACAAGTGCTTTGGGTGTTCTTTTGCTGCTCTAGGGTTCAAAGGTGCTGGGAGCAGCAAAGAAAAGTCACAGCAACGTCAGTTTGGCCACGGATGCTGCCTAATGGTGTGTTAAAACTCTGCAGGGAAGAGTAAGTTGCTGACATGATGCCTCCTGAACGGACACACAAATGCTGACACCTTTGTTTTTTCAATTGGTCAGTTGTATCCTATAAAATTGGCATGAGAAATACTTTGCCCTTTCAGGTTGCTGTGGACATAAATTCCCTAACCAAGTAAGATCCAGATTGCTCATGTGTGATTGAATTCATCTCTTCCCTTTACAGGAATGATGCACTTTCCTATTTGAAGCCATGCTTAATGTTCTGTTTGGTAAACATGTACCAAGGCGATCCTTTGGTTAACAAGGCTGATGAGATTACTGTTTTGTATATAGGAAAGTGAACAGCGGGATAATCTGAGAGACAGGGAACGTGAAGAGGGGAGAAAGGAGTAGTCTATTGACTTATGAGGTCCAAAAAATTTTTTTTCATTGGAAAAATGGAAATAACCAGTGACCAATGTTAAAAAATAATTAAATAAATCTAGCCTGGAGACAGAGGAAATCCTCAAATTTTATAAAGAGTAAGGAAGTCATTCTGCTCTAAGTGGTTGAGCTGCTGTAAAACACATTGTAAATGTATTATAGTGGCCGCAATTTATATATATTCATGCAACCAATACTAAGAGTTTATAGTGTCAAAGCATTTTGTAGGTATAAAGTGGACTCATAATGAAAACAGATACGTTTTTCTAATAGATTTTTAAAAATAAAATCTAATAGGTAAGGAAAATGAAAGGAACCATTTATTGATTAAGTAGGTAGCACATGAGACTTTAAGAGAGTATAATACTATTTTATCCATTTTTTAAAGATAAAAATGGAGACTTAGATAAACCTATGTTATGTAGTAATGCCACTAGGATGTAGGAGAGGTGAGTATTTAACCCAGGTCTGAATTTTCAGCTGATGGTCTTAACCATTTTTCATTATGCTGTATCTTCTTGTACCAGGACTTAAATGTAGTTCTTACCTCTGTCTCATGATAGAAAAGCCAAGACAATTAACTAGAATATGTGAAAATATACAAATTATTATAACATAAGGCAGACTATAGTCAATTCAACCATAAGAAAGGCTAAAAAGAGAGACGGTTCACTTTGGCTATGGCTTCATTACCAACACGAGATTTGAACAACCTTGGAAGGTGGATACAATTATAGTGGATAAAGATGGGGAGAAAGGCATTTTAGGCAGAAGGACAAATAGTAAAAGCAGAGATAAAAAATATGGGGCTTCCTATGGAACGATAACTTCTTCAGTTTTATTAGAAAAATAAGTTATAAAGAAGAAGCAGTGAGAAGTAACATTAGACAGACATAGAGTGTGGAGAACTTTGGATTCCTAGGGAGATAGGCAAAAGTTTTTTCTCTGAGTATTTGAAGTATTCCAACAATTGGAATGCCATGCTCAGAAGGCTCTTTTAGGAAGATTAATTTGGCAATAGAATGCAATATAGATGAGAATTGGGAGATACCAGAGGCAAAGTTACCAAGTAGACATTCTTACAAGGACACGGATTAGAGATACTTGCAATAATATTGAAAGCCTTACGGGAAAAATACAGTAATTAGAATTGAAAGCCTACTATGGACCAGCACTCTGCTTGGTATCCTGGATGATTAAATACATTATATTATTTACATTTCATTATCCATGTATTATGGTAGCACCCTTAGAAATGGAGAAAAATATATGAGAGAGATGCTGCAGAGAAAAAGAACAGTATTGACTGTGATAGGTTATAGAAACTTTTCAGTCAAAGATAATTGTGAAGTTTCAAGTCCCAAAGTTCTAAATGGTGCTATGTCAGGATGGTTTCAGTTGCAGATGATGAAGCCACTCTTGGAAATCTTGAGTCTGAGAAATTTCTGAGAAATCAGAAAGCTGATTTCTTTCTCTTAGGCATAGTGGCTAATTGTGATATGTATCTAGTCAGGGAGATTGGGATGAGGAAGAGTGTTCAATCAACAGTAAAACAATAGTGATGACAATAACAGCAGCAGGGACTGTGCTAAATGCTTTATCTTATGTATTTCCCACTACAATCCTATGAAATATATAGTATGTACTTTTTAATTTTCACACTTATTAGTCAAGTTAGAGAATAAAAACTATTTAGGTATTTTAGCAGGAAAGGATTTGATAGATTATATACTTACTAATTTTGGTAAGGCTACGGGGTAAAGTCCAGAGAAAACCACTACTAGATGTGAGGAAATTAGGAATTGTTAAAATGACAGGCAAATGTTGATGATCTCTGTTTCCTGCAATACCAAAGCAGGTGATTTTTCAGGAGCTCTCTTGAAGGTACTAACATCTTCATAGATACCTTCTGCCCCCACATATAGCTGTTACCATTAGAACAGAATAATAGCTTCTATCTTCCTTCTATATTCTCTCCTATCTTCCAATTCTTGTACAAGTTCTCTCATTGACTGGAATGTGAACTTGACCTCTGATGGCAAGTGGGATTGGGAAATGTATTTTCTAGGCTTCCACCCTTTGAGGAAACAATTTAGTGCTCAGTCTTAATGCAAAATACCTAACACACACACACACACACAGAGAAAACCTGAGCTTAGTAAATTAAATAATTTGTCTAAGGGTTCTAGTTGGCAAGTAATTCAAGCAAGATTTAAGACCAAGTTTATTTAACATCAAAATTCATGGTCTTAACTGTTAGGTGTACAGCCACTGAACCAGGGACAGAGCAACAGAGTGGGAATGGCCAGGTTGGTAAATCAATACTTTGCCTGTGACATGAGATAGCCAATAAAAGCCTTCAGTAATGGGACTCTCTAAAGGATCCACAAAAGTCCCCCACAATAGAGTCAGTTTCAACTATCATCCAAGCCTAGAAAGTTTGAAAGCACCCATTCAAGTCAGAACAGTTTATCCATATTTTTACTCCTTCCCACTGATTTGACTGTGACGGGATCTAAAACGTCACCAAGAAAATGGGGAAGGAAGTTAGTGGGGTAAGAGCTGAAGCTCACCACATCTCTTCCCCTTCTGCAGGCAACAGTCACGTAACTGCAGGACAGAGTGGGTGGGGTGAAGAGAAGTCTTACCTTTGAATCAAAGTTGGATAGTGGATTAATGCCTAACGTTAGAATTGATGGATTAAAGTTGCCTAGAAATTTGCCTTATCTAAGAGTAGAAATAAAACTTATGACATTAACCCTGGTTCCCATTTTAGCCCAAAGGGAGATTACTCCCATTGAATAAAATGTAAATAGGGAACAGGAGGTAAAAATGCATTTGCATTTGATCATGCTGTCCACATTGTGTGGTCAAAACACTAGTTACATCAATATTTAGGAAACTTAGACCAGCACAGAATGTAGGCACTGATTGAAAATTAAGAAAAGCAAGAAATGATAGGGGAAAAAAATCTCACTGCATTCCACAGATTAAGTATAAGATTAATGCACTTTAGTCATTTTGCTGGGATCAACAAGGATATCTGGGGCTCTGAGAGACAGGGACAAGATATGTAATGTGACCCAAGGTCTGTGTTGCTCCTGTATAACATGACACAGAATTTTTCTATTTATTTGTAATTCTTTAAAAATAATATTATGTGTTTCAAAATTAAAAAACAGGATTTTGTTCATCTAGATAAAACAACTTTTCATCCTCATGAATGTTTCACTTGTTTTGGTGCTCAAATTACTAAGAACATCGTTAAGCAAATATCATTTTTGCTATATCATGCCTTTTCTTGCTTAGACAAAATCTTGTGTTTTCCTCTTATGTTTTCATAGCACTATTCTATTACTGATAAAATTCCATTGACATGTTTTTATATCAGAGAAACTTTAAAATAGTGTTCACTGTATATCTTTGCTGTTAAACATGCTAATAAATGCATTCTGATTTATTTTTTTCTCCCAACAGGTTCTGACTAGTTTTAAATGAGAAATTATTAAAAATGAAAATAGGAAATCAGAGGTGGAAAGCTTGAGTATTTTCTTTCTAAAGGTCATGTAGTTCTGGAAGAAACCAATGTGAGGATTACAATTTTGATTTAAAGCAGTTATAACATAAATATGTATATATATGTGGAAAATATATGACATATATATGTGCTATATACAGAGCAACTATATATGTATATATGTGTGTCTAGTAGCCATACCCACACATAATTCATCCATCAATTATTTTTAACCCAGTCTCTAAATTTAAGGATTTAGATGAAGTTAACTCCAAGCTCCTTTTTTTAAGTTACAAAGTGCTAAAAAATAGTGCTTCTAAAATCAATTCTATGTAGTGATTATTGTTAATACGCATACTATATTTTGACTATCTTGAAAGAAATGCATATATATTTGAAGTACCCTTTCAAGAACTACTATAATAATTACCAGGGCTGATATTTAGCTGGTACATGTTTAGCACAGTTATAATATTTAAATAATTCCAGACTGGTTGCTAGAACTTCACTCTCTGTCTTTGAGAATCCTTCACTGTCCCAGCTGCCACCAGCCCTCCCCTACAGCCCACTAGACCTCAGCATAATTCAGGGACTAAAGGATTCCCTGGAACAGCAGGGCCTGTAGAACTCTTTCCCAAAATGTTCTTATTGGCTGATGCCTGGGCTATGCCAGTTGTTAATTATGAGATCATCTCTGATTACTACAATTAAAGAAAAGGAGAATACTTAGAACAAAATTATATGTATTATGCATTAAACAAACATTTTATAATACATTCTAAATGTCAGCAAAGTTTATTAGCTGCTTTAAGATTCATTCCTTTTTTTTAATACAGCAATTCTCCCTGATGCTGTCTAATTGTTTTTGAAATGACCGCAACTATCTTTTGTAGGCCAAATAGCATATTATACATCTGTCAAAACCACACTTTATTACCACATAGCTGTGTTTACAAAGCTTCCCTGAACACTTCTAGATTGTTCTGGCTGCTTGCTTTA
This sequence comes from Ceratotherium simum simum, assembly GCF_057802395.1. Classification (NCBI taxonomy): domain Eukaryota; kingdom Metazoa; phylum Chordata; class Mammalia; order Perissodactyla; family Rhinocerotidae; genus Ceratotherium; species Ceratotherium simum. The sequence continues at coordinate 53,173,347 of NC_141907.1, read as the reverse complement.
TTTTCATTTCTTTCTTTAATGTGTTTATATTTTTCCAGTCATTTGTATAAATGATAATGTACTAGAATGAACAGTCTTACCCCTTGGAGACCCAGTTTAAATTTCAAGGTTAATATTGAATTCTGTTCTTCATTTCAATATGACAGCAAAGTTAAGTTTGATGCAAGACATTAATAATAAAAATTTCTGATGAAAATAATGTATTTATGATATCAATAAAAAACTACAGGACATTAAAGAGATAGATGTCCCCACCATTAGAGAAGTTCATGCTCGCTGTGGTGAATTTTACTTGTTTATTGGAATTCTTGATCCAAATTTTAAATTCTCTTCTAATATTTAGACAATTTGCTTGAGATTGCTATTGCATACACCAAGTAGTCACTGAGCAATCACAGAGTACATAGAGATAATTCTGTCAGGTGCTTGGATTGACTTCTAAATTAGTGATAAAATGATGCTCCCTGGGATGTTAGGGCTTCACGAGGCCTTTTTAGACTCTTGGCTACAAAGATGACTTGAGACACAAGTGTGAAATAGGGAAAGGACCACCGGTGGTTTTTTGGTACCAAAAAGAAATTCCCACTGCGTAACTACTCACGCCTCATTGCTGTTTTCCTAGTCACCACCTCCACTATTACCCCTTCCTTTTTCTGATAGAAGTGGGTTTTTCAGTTAGATATGCGTGATCTGAAAGGAGACGAATTTCAAACACACAAAATAGCAAGGTTAGTAAGGACATTCAGAGAATAAAGATGTATTCATTCGTAGATTCCTCCCTCATCTCCAATTGGCCAGTTGGTTTAAAGGTTTATTTATTTGTTATTTTTAATGAAGTTACAACTTTGGGACAAGGTTAAGGTGAACAGATAGGGTGGGATTAAAAAAAGAATTAGAAAAATAGGCAGTTCATCTCTCATACACTGCTGGTGGGAGTGCAAACTGGTGCAGCCACTATGGAAAACAGTATGGAGATTCCTCAAAAAATCAAGGATAGAACTACCATATGATCCAGCTACTATTCCACTGTTGGGTATTTACCCAAAGAACTTGAAAACATCAATTTGTAAAGGTACATGCACCCCTGTGTTCATTGCAGTGTTATTCACAATAGCCAAGACTTGGAAGCAACCTAAGTGCCCATCAAGGGACGAATGGATAAAGAAGATGTGGTATATATACACAATGGAATACTACTCAGCCATAAGAAACGATGAAATCCAGCCATTTGTGACAACGTGGATGGACATTGAGGGTATTGTGCAAAGTGAAATAAGTCAGAGGGAGAAGGTCAAATACCGTATGATTTCCTTCATTAAGTAGTAGATAACAACAACAATAAACAAACACATAGGGACAAAGATTGGATTGGTGGTTACCAGAGGGGAAGGGGGGAGGGAGGAGGGTGAAAGGGATAATTCGGTACATGTGTGTGGTGATGGGTTGTAATTAGTATTTTGGTGGTGAACATGATGTAATCTATGCAGCAATAGAAGTATAATGATGTACACCTGAAATTTTTACAATGTTATAAACCAATGTTACTGCAATAAACAAAAAATTAAAAAAAAAAAAATAGGCAGTTCATCATCCATGACTATTTGTGTCCCTGAGAGAGAGGCAGTAAAATAATAATAATGATGATGCTGATAAAGCAGAAGAATTCCTTAAATTTGGAAAGCATAGAGAAATGTCATATTTCCATAAAACTAGATTTAGGGATATCTCAAAAGGAAAAATAAGGGGCCGGCCCCATGGCCTAGTGGTTAAGTTCAGCGTGCTCCACTTTGGCAGCCTGGGTTCAGTTAAGGCGCAGACTTACATTACTCCTTGGTGGCCGTGCTGTGGTGGCGACCCAAATACAAAATAGAGTAACATTGGCAAGGATGATAGCTCGGGCAAATCTTCCTCAAGCAAAAAGAGGAAGGTGGGCAACGGATGTTAGCTCAGGGCAAATCTTCCTCAGCAAAAAGAAAAAAGAAAAAGAAGACAGAAACTTTATATTTATTATAAATTATGTAAAAATAATTTTTGTAATAATAAAAATCAGTGGATAAGGAGTGGCCAAGGAAAGATCGTCAAAAATTGAGAATTAATTACAAAAACAGAAAAAGGGTCCCAAGATTCAGGCTTCAGAACAATGATCTGATGGCTTGAAAGAGGTAAGACAACTTAAAATAATATGTAACTTACTCCAACAGAGAAATTTACAACCCCGAGAATCATCAGTTTCAAATTATTAACAAGTTCATCTAGAAGAATAACCTTTAAATTCCACACAAATTAATTGCTCTTTCTTGTTTCAAGTCCCTTAAGAGATGAACTATAATGTCTGATAAAGAATTAGTTTTAGAAAGAAAAGTAGGAAAGGGATTAATTTATGACAGGCTGACAAGGTAAATTCATGAAAAAGAAATTAAAATATATTTCAAAACTCTGAAGTAAAAGACCAAATGCAGGAGTGGCGGTTAGGGGAACTCATAATCAGCAAACAAATGGAGATGGCAAGACATGTTATATTTTTCCTGTAGAGTAATTATCAAAACCATCTGAAAGTTAAATATAAATGCAAAATGTAAACCATTGATTCAATACTAAGCTTTTTATCTGAGCAAATCTATTGATTGAACTGAATCAGTTTTGGTAGATGTGAATGAAACATCTGGCTGCATTTATACTGGTTTGCCCTGATGAATGTCACCAGCTGATCACTATCAAGAACTACATGTCTATTGCCTGATTTATTCAGATAAGGAAAGTTTTCTATGTTATGATTTTATGTTGTTTCCCTGCTATTTTGGGCAAAGAGAATGAAATGCTATACTCTGATAATACCTTTAACTCTTTTACTTCTAAAATAACTGTGCCTGGAGATTTTAAGAAAAATAGAAATAATTATCTTCTAGAAATAATACTAATAGCCAACAGATATAGCACATACAATCTGCCTGTCACGGTTCTCTCCACATATAAACTTACTTATTCTTAACACCAACCATTGGAGATAGGTTCTGCTATTGTCATTGCCATGTTACAGATGAGAAAACTGAGGCACAAGTAGTAGCTTGCCCCGGTCGTATAGCTAGTAAGTCTCAAAGCCTGGGTAGTCTGGTCTGGCAGCAGATTCTTTTGTTTTTGTTTTTTTTATTTCATTGCCGTCACATTGGTTTATAACATTGTATAAATTTCAGGTGTACATCATTATACTTCTATTTCTGCATAGATGGCAGCAGATTCTAAGATGGCTCCTAATTATCCCCACCTCCTGGTATACACGTGTATTAGTTTTCTGTTGATGCCTTAACAAATTACCACAAGTTTAGCAGCTTAAAACTACACAAATTTGTTGTGTTATAATTTCTTTGGGTTAAAAGTCTGGACACAGTGAGTCTTACAAGGTTGAAGTTGTGATGTCAGCATGACTGTGTTCTTTCTGGAGGCTCCAGGAGAGAAAACATTTCTAGGCTCTTTGAGGTGTGCAGGTGAATTTAGTTCGCATGGTTATAGGACTGAGGTCCCTGATTCCTTGATGGCTATAAGTCAGGGGTCATTTTGAGCTTCTAGAGCTGTCCACATTTCCTGCCATGTGGATCTTCTTCTCAATCTTCAAAGCCAGTAAGAGCAGGTAGAGTCCTGAATCTCTCTGACCTTCTTTTCTGCCTCTCCTTTTCTCTGCTTTCCTCTTTCATCTCATGTCTCTGATACCAGCCAGAGAAAATTCTTGGCTTTTAAGGGCTCATGTGATTAGATTGGGCCCATCTGGGTAGTCCAGGTGGGTAATCTCTTCCTACTAATCAGGCCAGTTGATTAGTAACTTTAATTCCATCTTCAAGTCTTTTCATAACAGTGCCTCGATGAATGTTTGCTTGAATGACTAGAGGATGAGAATCTTGTGGGGAGGCTTTAGAAAATTCTGTCTTCCACACACCCCCTTGTATAATCTCCTCTCTTTGAGGATAGGCAGGCCTAGAGACTTGCATCTAACCAATACAGCAAATGTGATAGAATGTCATTTCCATAATGATATTACATAAGATTTGACTTCTATCTTGCTAGCAGACTCTCTAGCTGGCTTTGATGAAGCCAGCTGCCATGTTTGAGAGGACCAAGTGGCAAGGACCTAAAGGTGGGTTCTGGCCTTCTTTAACCAGCAAAGAATTGCAGCCTTTAGTCCAACATCTCACATTGAACTAAATCCTGCCAGCAACCACATAAACCTGGAAATGGAGACTTTCCCAGTCAAGCCTTCAGCCCCATCCCTGGCCAACACATTGATTGCAGCCTTGTCAATGTATCTAAAGCAGAGGACACAGCTAAGCCATGACTGAACTCCTGACCCGCAGAAAGTATATAATAATACATGTGTATTGTTTTAAGCCACTAAGTTTGTGGTGATTTGTTACGCAGCAATCGATAACTAATACATCTGGCTTCAGAGATTATTCCGTTTACCACTAAGCTGTACTTCCAGGATGAGATGCAATTCATTCCAGAGACAAAGCTTTAAGTGGATTTTTTCCTCCATTTTCTACTCCTATACTCATTCATTGGTGCATTCGGCCAATGTTAAGGGCTATTATAGGCAATGCCTTGTGTATTTGGGGAATAAAAGGACAATAAAACAAGGGCTTGCAGCATAATAGTGGAGATAGACAACAAAGAATAATGTATGCTATAGTAGAGATTTGTACAAAGTGCAGTGGGAAGAAAAATGAGGAAATGCTCTTTATTCTGTTTATTCTCCTCAAGGAAACTGTTTATTCTCCTCAAGGAAACTTTCTGAAAGAGATGATATTTTAATTGGGCCTAAAGTATGCTTAGGCATTCTATAGACTGACCAGGCCAGTACAGATTCATGTAGGAGAATAGAACACAGATGAAAGAGAGGACTGCTCCAGGCACTTCCAGGCAACTGGGTATCCATAGCAGAGTAGCCTGAGCTAGGCAAGGGCCAGATCAAGAAGAGGCACCTTGGACTTGAATCTTTAACAGTCACTGAAAGATTTTAACCAGGGAGAAAGAGAGATGAGATCTGAGTTTTAGAATGATGTCCGTGTGAACGACACAGGAAATAGATGGCTGGGGTGGGGAGGGGAATGGAGAGACTGAAAGTGGGTAGACCAGCTGACCGTGGTCACAGCCCTAAGCAGAAATATCAGAGGGCCTCGCGGGATGGTATTAAAGAGGGGAGAAAATCAAGAGAAAACTTGACTTCAAAGGAAAGTAGGAATAAAATAATTTAATAACTAATTGGTTGATAGTGTAAGAAAGAGGCAGAAGTCTGAGAGAATTCCATCTCCTGGCTTGGGCAAATGGGTGTGTGGCATTTAACTAAGATAGGGAAAACAGGAGGAGTAATAGGTTTTCACGTTGATGTTGTAACTTAGTGAAGGATAATTTTAGTTTAGGAACTGTTGAGAGGCTTATGGGCCAGGGGAGGTTTAATAGGCATTTGGAACCATGGTGTAAATCAGGAGCTTGGAAAAATAATAAATTGGAGTTGTAGCTATAGATTTGGGAAATATCAATGTTGAAGTGATGAGTGTGCATAAAACCTCACAGAGGTGTGTTCAGAGAGAGAAAAGAAGATAGATAAAAACAGAATGCAGTACGATAACAACATATGAGGAGCAAACACAAAAATAAGAGCTAGTAATAAGACAGAGACTCTATACTGAGACAGATAGAACACCGGGAAAGAATGGTCAGGCAGAAGTTGAAAGAGGAGACATTTTTAAGAAACTGTACTATCTCTCATCAATTTATCACATTTTTTTTGTGCAGGTCCTATGCTCATTTTGGAAAGATGGTGTTAGAGTTGACTTATCTAGAGTTATTATAAAATGATTAGAAATAATTCAAAAGAAATAATAATATACACATACTTTATTTTTATATTTAGAATCTTATTTGGTTCACTCATTTTAAACTTTATTTATTTATTTATTTGTTTATTTATTTTTTGTGAGGAAGATCAGCCCTGAGCTAACATCCATGCTAATCCTCCTCTTTTTGCTGAGGAAGATCGGCTCTGAGCTAACATCTATTGCCAATCCTCCTCCTTTTTTTTTCCCCAAAGCCCCAGTAGATAGTTGTATATCATAGTTCCACATCCTTCTAGTTGCTGTATGTGGGATGTGGCCTCATCATGGCCAGAGAAGCAGTGCGTCGGTGTGCGCCCGGGATCCGAACCCGGGCTGCCAGTACCGGAGTGCAGGCACTTAACCGCTAAGCCACAGGGCTGGACTGGTTCACTCATTTTAAATATGAAGTAGTACACCTTAGTGTTTAGAGCTTGGGTGCTATAGTCATCCAGCCAGGGTTAGAACATAAGGCTTTCTTTTGTATTATTTTTTGTGTGTGTGTGAGGAAGATCAGCCCTGAGCTAACATCCATGCTAATCCTCCTCTTTTTGCTGAGGAAGACTGGCTCTGAGCTAACATCTATTGCCAATCCTCCTCTTTTTTTTTCTTTCCCCAAAGCCCCAGTAGATAGTTGTAGGTCATAGTTGCACATCTTTCTAGTTGCACATCTTTCTAGTTGCTGTACGTGGGACGCAGCCTCAGCATGGCCAGAGAAGCGGTGCGTTGGTGCGCACCCGGGATCCGAACCCGGGCCGCCAGTAGCGGAGCGCACACACTTAACCGCTAAGCCACGGCGCCGGCCCCAACGATTTCTATTCATTGGGATTGGAGATTTCTAGTTATATGGATTGGAGAAGTTTACCTGATTGAGCCTCAGTTTCTCCATATTATAAAAGGAATCATAATATGCATTGCAGGTTAAAAAAGATTCAGTGTAAAATACTTAGGACAATGTCTGCAAAATAGTTATAACTCAATATTAACTGAAAATCATGTCTTAAAACAATGAAGCACACAGTATCACAAGTGTTTGGAACTATTGTGGCTTTATCATACTATACTTTTTCTCATTGGCTTTATAGAAAAACACATTTTAAAATTTGATTTACAGTGGTAACTTAAATTGAAGCTAAGAATCATCCAAGAGCAAGAGAGAGGGTGTAATATTTGGTTTCCAAAGTCTTCCTGGAAAAACACAGGATAAATACAAAAAGCTTGATGTGAGAATTAAAGTAGCAATTAGGCCCAAGTGCATACTGCTAACTTATTAGAAAGTATAATTTTCTAGAGACCCCATACAGACAATCCCCATGTGAATATTCAAGATGACTGAAGATCATTTTTGAAATACTCTAGCAAATATTTTAATATTGATTTATGATTGTAGAAAAATACTTGTATAAAATTAATTTCTTTTAACATCTTTATATTAGAAGATTACCATTGATTCTTGATAAAATATTTTAAGAAATCAGCAAACTATAAAAATCCTATTTTATTCACCAAGATAGATCACATTCTGGACCACAGAACATACCTTAACAAATATAAAAGAATAGAAATCATACAATATCTGCTCACAGGCCACAATGAAATTAAACTAGAAATCAATAACCAAAATAAAAGGAAAATCTCAAAATACATGGAGATTAAACAACACAATTCTAAATAACACATGGGTCAAAGAAGAAATCTCAAGAGAAATTAAAAAATATTTTGAACTAAATGAAAATGAAAACACAACTTATTAAAAATTTTTAATAATATATACATTGAATATATATATTAGAAAAGAAGACAGATCTAAAATCAATAATCTAAGTTTCCACCTTAGGAAACTAGAAAAGAAGAGCAAATTAAATCCAGAAGTAGAAAACAAGAAATAACAATAATTAGTGCAGAAATCAATAAAATTGAAAACAGGAGCTCAATACAGAAAATCAATGAAACCAAAAACTGATTCTTTGAAAAGTTAATAAAACTGATAAGCCTCTAGCCAGGCTAACCAGGAAAAAAAGAAAGAGAACACAAATTACTAATCAGAAGTATAAAAGAGGACATCACTGCAAATCGGATGGACATTAAAAGGAACACTATGAACAATTCTATGCCCACAGATTTTATAACCTAGATGAATGGACCAATTTTTTGAAAGATAAGATATGCTAAAACTAACACAAGAAGAAATAAGACAATATGAATAGGCCTATATCTATTAAAGTAATTGAATTGGTAATTAATAACCCTCCAAAACAGAAAACACTAGGACCAGACGGGTTCACTGGTGAATTCTACCAAACATTTAAGGAAGAACTTATACCAATTTTCTACAATCTCTTTCATATGAAAGAAGCAGAGAAGAATACTTCTTAACTCATTCTATGAGGCCATCATTACCCTGACATTAAAACCAGACAAAAACATTACAAGAAAAGAAAACTACAGACCAATATGTCTCGTGAACAGAGATGCAAAAATCTGCTATAAAATATTAGAATATTGAATTCAACAATGTATAGAAGTAATTATACACCATAACCAAGTGAGATTTATCCCAGGTATGCAAGGCTGGTTCAGCATTCAAAAATCAGTATATGTAATCCATCACATGAACAGACTGAAACACAAAAATCACTTGATCATATCAATAGATGAAGAAAAAGAATTTGACAAAATCCAACACCCTTCATGATGAAAATTCTCAGTAAACTAGGAATAGTGGGAAATTTGCTCAGCTTGATAAAGAATACCTACAAAAAAACTACAGTTAACATCATTCTTAATGGTGAGAAACTCAAAGGTCTCTCACTAGGATCAATCCAGAACACGGCAAGGATGTCCCTTCTCACAACTCCTTTTCAACATTATACTGGAAGCCCTAGTTAATGCGATAACACAAGAAAAGGAAATAAAATGTGTTCAGATTGGGAGGGAAGAAATAAAACTATCTTTATTTGCACATGACACGATTATCTATGTAGAAATCAGAAAAAATCAGCCAAAAAAACCTCCTGGGACTAACAAGTGTTTATAGTAAGGTTTCAGGATAAAAGGTTAATATACAAAAGTCAGTCACTTTCCTATATACTAGCAATGAACAAGTGGAATTTTAAATTAAAAATACAATACCATTTACATTAATACCCCAAAAATGAAATACTTAGGTATAAATCTAACTGAATATGTACAATATCTATGTGAGAAAAACTACAAAACTCTGATGAAAGAAGTCAAAGAACTAAACAGGTAGAGAGATAGTCCATGATCATGGATAGGAAGACTCAATATTGTCAAGATGTTAGTTCTTCCTACATTGATCTATAGATTCAATGCAATCTCAATCAAAATCCCAGCAGGTTCTTTTGTGGATATAGACACAGTGAGTCTAAAGTTTATTTAGAGAGGCAAAAGATTCATAATAGTTAATAGAAAATTGAAGAAAGAGAACAAAGTTGGAAGGCTAACACTATTCAATTTCAAGACTTTCTATAAAGCTACAGTAATCAATACAGTGTGGTACTGGTGAAAGAACAGACATATGAATCAATGGAATAGAATAGGGAGCCCAGAAATATACACTCATAAATATAGTCAATTGATCTTTGACAAAGGAGCAAAGGCAATACAATGGAGCAAAGATAGTCTTTTCAACAAGTGATCCTGGAACAACTGGACATCCACCTGCAAAAAAATGAGTCTAGACACAGACATTACATCCTTCACAAAAATAACTCAAAATGGATCATAGAGCTAAATGTAAAATGCAAAATGATAAAACTCCTAGAAGGTAACATAAGAGAAAACCTAATGTCCTTGGGTATGATGGTGTCTTTTTAGATACAACATTAATGGCACTATCCATGAAAGAAATAATGGGTAAGATGGACTTCATTAAAATTAAAAACTTCTGCTCTGTGAGAGATAATGTCAAGAGAATGAGAAGACAAGCCACAGAGGAGAGAAAATATTTACAGAAGGCACATCTGATACAGAACTATTTTCCAAAATATACAGAGAATTCTTAAAACTCAACAATAAGAAAACAACCCGTTTATAAAATTGTCCAAATTTCTGAACGGATATCTCACCAAAGAAGATATACACATGGCAAATAAGCATATAAAAAGATGCCCCACATCATATGTCATCAGGGAAATGCAAAATAAAACAACAGCGAAATACCATTACACACTTAATAGAATGACCAAAATCCAGACCACTGACAACAGCAAATGCTGGTGAGGATGTGGAACAACGGGAACTCTCAGTGGATGTTGGTGGGAATGCACAATGGTACATCCACTTTGCAAGAGAGTTTGGCGGTTTCTTACAAAACTAAACATACTCTTACCATATGATGCAGTATTTGCACTCCTTGCTATTTACTCAAAGAAGTTGAAAACGTATTTCCACATAAAAATCTGCACATGGATGTTTATAGCAGCTTCATTCATAATTGCCAAAACTTGGAAGCAACGAAGATGTCCTTCAGTAGATGAATGGATATATAAACTATGGTACATCCAGACAATCAAATATTATTCAGTACTAAAAGGAAATGAGCTATTAAGCCGGGAAAAGATACGGAGGAAACTTAAATGCATATTACTAAGTAAAATAAACCAATCTGAAAGGGGTACATACCGTATGATTCCAACTATATGACATTCTAGAAAAGGCAAAACTATGGAGGCAGTAGAAAGATCAGTGGTTACCAGGCGTTGGGTCAGGGGAGTGATGAACAGGTGGAGCACAGATCTTTAGGGCACGGAAAATACTCGATATGTTACGTTAATGATAGATACACATCATTATTCATTTGTCCAAAGCCATAGAATATACAACACTAAAAGTGAACCCTAATGTAAACTACGGAGTTTGTGTGATTCTCGTGTGTCAGTGTAGGTTCATCAATTGAAACAAATGTACCAGTCTGGTGGGAGATGTTGATAGTGGGGAAGGCTATGCATGTGTGGAGGCAGGGGATATTTGGGGAATCTCTGTACCTTCCTTTCAATTTTGCTGTGAACCTAAAACTGCTCCGTTAAAATGAAGTCTCGAAAAAAAAAGCCTATTTCAATAACAGGTACAGAGTAAGGAGAGAAAAATTAGTGAGCTGATTCATCTTATGCTTTTTTTCCCTGAAACTGAGATGGTTTAGCCAAGAGAAAAAAGCCTTCAGAAACTTTGATCTAAGCAAAAAGGAATGTAGGGAGAACTTTATGATTTGTATTTTGTTCTTATAATAAAATCTGAAATCGATTTGTTTAAAAAACATTGTTTTTCAAGCAACACTTTTTATTTCTTCCCTTTCTTTTCCTTGAAATCAAATGTTTTACCAAAATGGATTTTATACATAGAGTTTATTTTCATTATTAAATTTATCATAAAGCAATAGCATTAACAAAGCACCATGTATATCCTCATCCGAGTCTCAGAGCATGATCTCTTAGGATGAGTAAAGCCAGGGAGATGCAAGATCAATAAATCTGACAAAATTAAAATTAACCTCGTGTACTTAGAGTGTACTTGTTAAATTTTTTGGAAGCAAGAATCTATAATGACTTTGCTTAAGTACAAGTATTATATTTGGAGTTAAAAACTCCATAAACGGCAATTTGAAATAGTTTTGTGAGTATGTGAGAATTCACATTTCAGTTTAGTGTACATATTTAATTAGTCAAAACACCGAGCAATGAAAGCTGCTTAGGGAAGATATGTTAGTTGACTTTGTTATAGTTGATTGATTGGAAATTTTGTATTGCATTAATAAACTATTGTATAATAATTTATCAAAATGGCTATGCCTTGAAATGATTCAGCTGTTGAGAAAGCAGAAATAACCAGGTCAACCTTTCCACCATAAGGCTGATTGTGCTCATCTGGACAAACTTAACCATCACTTTCTATCGTTTAATTATAAACACTAATATTTGTACATTACTTAAATTCTATATGCAAGGTTATGTAAAATAAATCACATATTGCTTATTCCTTAGAATTCCTAGTGTTCGTATCAATTTTATTCTGATGGTTAGTATCAGCAGTAACAATAGTAGAATCAATCTTTTTTTTTTAATTGAGGAATTTTTCCTTACATAATTGAGTGGAAATGAGTGGTTTTTTGCTTGATTTATTCTGTAGATGAGGAAAAAATAAAATTCCAAATTAATATTTTTATATTCTTCATAATATTAGTATGTTGAACTTTTTGAATTTTCTAAAAAAAAACTTACAAGGATTTCCTTTTTTTAAAACCTTGCTGAGAAACAATATATTATAATATTTAAGCAAGTAAGCTGGAAAGGAAACTGGTCTTCAGCTGATCTTCCTTGGTATGAAGCCCTGTCCCACAACTTTCTCCAGTGTGACACTGCAATCTCTTTTACCTCCCTCTGGCTCTGAGTCTCCTGATCTAAATGGACCAACCATAGTGTCTATCTCATAGAGATTTTTGACATTTGATGAAAGAAGGATGTGGAACTTTTAGCAAAAATTTTGACACATAGTAAATGTCCCGTTAGTTCTTGTTATTAGTGATTATTATTACATTTATTGAGACTTTTACTTAGAAAGGTGATGTAATTTTGGAATTTGGGCTGTAAGTTGAGTTCTTATAAAACAAAAATCAATATCTAACATGGCAAAAAGTAATGTGTGGTGTATGATTGATAGATCAGATAGCAATTGATTATTTTTGTTTTATGTATTTTACTTCCATTAACTTTTAAAAATTATTGTTCATGCCATAATTTTCTCAAAATAGTAATTGCTATTTAAATATGTGTTTCATTGTTTCAAATATCTGAAAAATATTGCTATCCCTCACTTCTAATTATTACTATCAATTTGTCTATTTTCCCTTGTCTAGCATTTAAAATTAAATTTATCACATTTGTCTTAAGTGTGTTTTGGAATATTTTAAATGACAATCTCTGTTCATTATTTCTCCAATGGTATTGTATTGTTCAGAATGTTTAACTTTCTTGAGGGTATAAGGGAAAATATTTATATATACTAACATAAATTATTAATATAAATGTTGACATTATCTATCCTAGATTCCACTGTGACAATTTTTCTGATGAAGCATTCAATGCATTTATTTTTAAAAAGATATGGCAATTCTGTTTTTTAAAGCATTACAGACTTAATTTACACATTATGTGAGTTCACAGCTTAAGTTCTGGTTTGTTCCCCATAAGCTGCTCCTCAATTGTATCCTATCAAGCTTTCAAATTTCAGGCTACTTGCTGTCTTCTTTCTGATCTCATTTTGCTTCTTCATTTAGAACAGAACGCTGGTATCCTGCCTACTATCTCACCTCATATTTACAATGATTCTGATTCTCCACTGTGGCCACATAGACTCAGGACGCTTCAGGCGAGGCACTATCCGCTTTATCCAGATCTAGGTGACAACTGCTTTCATTTCTTTTCTCCTCTCCTCTTTCCTCCTCTCCCCTTCTTCCTCCTCCCATCTCCTCTCCTTTCTATTTTTTTGTAAACTATAATAATATATGTACAGTATGAAGAATAATTTAAAAGCAATCATCAGTGAAATCACCACCCAAGCCAAGAAATAGAACGTTGCTAGCACCCCAGGTGTCCTTGTATACTTTTTCCTGATCACGACCTCCTCTCTTTCCCGGAAATAATGACTATATGTATTTTTGTGATAATTATCTTGCTTTTCTTTATGATTTTAATTTTTACATATGAACCTCTCAACAACACAATTATTTTATTTGTTCTCAAATTTTATATATCTATATAGAATTATCATCAAATACTCTATGTCTTATTTCCTTCGCTCAGTGTTACGTTTTGAGGTTCATTCATGTTGTTATAGGTGTATTGTATTTTACTGTGGAAGTATACCACTTTTTATTTGCCTGTTCTACTGTTGGTGTACTATTGGTGTATGCACCTTTGCAGGAATTTCTCTGGGGTATATACTTAGCAATGGAACTATTGGGTTATAAGATTTGCACACTTTCGACTTCAATGAAGAATGCCAAACTTTTACAAATGGTTGTAACAATTCACATTCCCAGTGGCAGGGCATGAAGCTTCCTTAGTGCTCCACATACTCACTAATACTTAATGTTGTTAAATTTTAATTTTTGTCAATCTCATGCATGTGTACTTGTGTAAGCTGTTTTTTTTTTCTTTCTTACAAATAATAAATTTAAGGCTACTTAAGGGATCAACTGTGCAATTGTATTCTATTTTTGATATCTTTCTCAGTTTTTGAATATAATAGAAAGCTAAGTCATAGAATAAATGCCACTGTTTTCTAAAACAGTAAAAAGAAGAAAGACAAAGATGAGAATTTATTTTAAAAAAAACCTTACCAAAGCTAGTTAATCAATAAAATAGAAGTGTTTAAATTATTAGTCCAATCTTGAAGAAAATTCAATCTTTCTATTTCATTTATAACCTTGATGTTATACTGGCTTTGGTATTTTCTAGGATTTTCTTTTTACTCTTTCTGGCCACCCTTTGATAGTGTTTCATCTCTTTTGCCACCATTATTTTGTGCCACATCTGGATAACTCTGCTCCTGTCCAGGTTACACATGATCACTGCTCTGGTGTCAACACTCTGGATGTTGGTTTCCTCATTCTCTGAACTACTTTGAGCTCAGCTTAGTCTCTCTCCAAACCCAACTCCAAAGGCTAAACCATCTGTTAACTCCTTTCACTAAGCTCTGTGGATGCCCAATTCTATGGTGAGTTATTCCCTCACGTTCTTCTATCACTTCAGCTTCTCTTAAATCATTAGAAGAAAACTCTCTTCCCCTCTCAAAGGAACTATCTTTTCTCCCAATTCTCTCAACTCATGTATCCAGAAAGGAGGCTGAGAAAATAGTTGAACTCTACCGCTACTTCATGATTATATATTCGTTCACTATCATCACTAAACACCTTCTCCCCTGCATATTATTCTTTCCTCTTCCTCAACATGAGTGTCTCTAACTCTGGAGTAATATCTTTCCATATTTTAGTATCTGGCCTACAGTGTTTATTTTTAATAATATTTAAAGAATGAGAACAGGGAGGAGGAGAAGAGAGAGAAGAGGTAAAGTTAATGAAATTTTCAAAACGCAGATCTGGAAAAACTAAACTATTGCAATTTCTTTTGGGCAAGGAAGAAGGAACTGAACATGGATAAAATGTTTAGAGGGTGCCAAGACAGAGTGTACAACTATCTTCTGATGTGTGCTGGTACAAAGTTTGCATGAATTGAGAATTTCTCTTCCGGTGCATGCAGTTTCTCCTCTTTGCTATGTGCAAGCAAGTTTATTAATAAATCATAGCAAAGCTTTTATTTTACACTTCCAAGTTACACAACTCAGTGAATTCTGAAACCAAGAGTCAACTATGACTATCCTCCCCCAATTCCCTGCTATTATTTTTAGTGATTTCATTATCCATGTTAGAACTTTACCAATCTGATATCCTCTAGCATCCTCAATACTTGGGTTCTCATCTCTCCTCCACATCTGCCACCTACAAACATGACCAGCTCAAGAAGATCTCCTGTCACTTTGGATCATTGAGTATCTTATAGCTTATATCATTCCTCTTGAATTGCAACCTCATATTCCTACCTCCTCTACTATCTACTTCTACCCAAAGTGTTTATTCCATCATGATCTACTTTGTGTTATTGTTTTCAGTTGATTTTCCCATTTCTGATCTTTCCTGATGCTTTTATCCTCATGTGCTTAGAATATCTGACCTCTTGACTTTCTGATATACCTTATTTGCTCTCAGATTAATTAAGAATCCTGTTGGCCTTATCAAGTGCAGTTATTGGTAGATGATGATAATTATAGAACAGCACAGCATTTAACTTTAGGTGGACCCTCATTGCTACTCAACAATTCATTTTGATTATATTTTATTGCCTCTCTAGTCCATGTTTACTTTTCCAAGAACTTTCTATAACTTAATTTTTCAGCTAAATTTGTTCTTTCACAGGGATTGGAGCTTTGCCCTAGAATCAATTCTCCTTAGATTAGGTAGGGTCTGAGACTCTGCTTAGCTCTAGTGAGCAGGGACTAAATGGTCCATTTTACTCCTTTTATTTTCTCAGACATTTCTTTTTGCTCCTTACGTTTTTAAACAACCCTTTTACCCTTCATCAAAAGGACATCTTCCTCTCCAACCCCTAATGCGAGTGCTACGCAAAGTTCTTTTATTCCCTCTCAGTATGAGATCTTTGCAGTTTCATCCACTAACACAATTTCAAGTTTCTTCTCTATGAGAATAGCTTCAAGTACATGTTCTTAGCATTATTCTCCTTCCCAAAATCTAGATTTATATTTCATATTGCTAATATGGCATCTCTACCAGTATGCACTAAATATGTAAAAAAATAAAACTCACTATTTCCCAATAAACCATGCACTCATCCTGAATTCATCCAGATGTTTACCTGCTCCTTGTTATTAATGGCACCATCATCTACAGAAACTAAGAGCTGACCTATAAAAATTATCGTTAACATTTCCCTCTGTGTCTAACACTCTCCCCCATAATATCTAACAAATAATAAGTTCCATTGATTCTTCTTCGTAAGAAGCTTCTGATATCATTATGGCTTGTCCCAGATCACTTCCCACCTGGATTATTTGCAACAATAATCTCATTTTCCAACTGATTTATTAAGTGCCAGAATGAACAAATATGCATAGTTTTATGAATAAAACATAGTTCCAATAATCTCTCTTATAAATAGACCTTTCTTGTTTTTTACTGATATATTTTTCCAACTTTTCTTTCACTATTCTGCTTCACTCACTGGTACTTTCGTGTGGACTCCTCATCTGTCCTCGGTCCACATTTCCCAACATCATGTTGTCCCTCCATTTCTTCCATAAAAATCTTCACTATTTTTCAAGGGCAACCCAAACCATTTTGCTTATGCATTTTTTTACACACAAAAATTAAAATTGAATTCCCTATGCCAATCAGAATTAATCTTTAGTTCCTTTGAATTTCTTTGCCACTGAACACCATTCTTACAGAAATTATCATATTCTTAATATTACTGTGGATATTCATGCATAGTTTTTCTCTCTCCTATATACAATATTAGCCTTAGGTTGAAGAGATAATTTCTAATTGATTTTCATGTTTCTTATATCATCCAAAAGAACATCTTTCATACTTGGAATAAATTAACTAATATTTTCCAGTGATACTGACAAGTTCCACACAGACACACAAATTCCATAAAACAAAATATTAAGCCAATTTAATTAAAATGGACAACTTAACTAAAGAGTCATACATGCTAATATTTTGGAATCATGTCAAAAAAACAACTGGCTAATTGATGGAATGGTTTCATTAACACTGCTTTGACACTGTAAAGACATAGAAAAAATAAGGAAAATAAGGACTTTAACCTGTTAAATTTAGAATTTTTGCTGCTATGGTGTTTTATAGGTACAATAGTGGCTTCAAGAAAACAGGCCACTTTTATTGGATTACATCAAATACTGTGTGAAAATAAACCAAAGACTACATTTTTAAGTATCTTGGAAGCATGATTCTAATTTTGTTGCCAACATTCTGTTATCCCATTTGTTATCAGCATCTATTATTGTCTGTCATTTTACTAGATATAAAACATGTTAGAAACACAGTTTTAATGGCAGCACTGAAATTGTGTAATTAGCAATGATTTTCATTAAAATACATTTATTTGAGTCAATGGTGGTATTTCATGTTGTAGGAATTTGAGGGATGCGTTTTTTTCATTTTTACAATCAAAGTGTCATTTTATTTAAATCTTGTCTCTACCAATTATTAGTTGTGTAACATTGGATCAGCTAGTCATTTTCTTGTGAGTCTTTCTTCATCTGTAAAATGAAGGTCACAATATTAACTATTTGTGAGGATTAAATAGTTTCATGCATGTAAACATTTTCAAATGGTTCTTGGCACATAATAAGCATTCATTAGGCAGTAATACATATAATTATACTTATTAATAATTGTACTCTTCATTCATTTTGACTATACTTATTCATATCAGTGACTACTCTCTTTAGTCTTTGCCTATAATCAGAAATGGGCACAAGTTTTCTTATTTTGGGTTATGATACTATCAAAGATAAATTTTGCAATAGTTGCTACATTGCATATAGTTTTGACATTTGAAGATGTGAAATATTATAAATTTTTTTATAAACAGAAAACAAAATATGTTTAAAAGAGTGTTTTTTAATCAATATTTGACTATAAGCAGATATGTGACTATATTCTCTTTACTTTTAGTAAATTAGTTAATGACATCTGGACGTTGTTTTTTATTTACTCTAAAATATTAGAATTCTAATATACAAGGGTTGGTTACATTTCTAGTAACTTGGAAGTCAACTTGATGTGTTTATATTTTTGAATTTCATCTGGAAGGTAAAGAAAAAATAATCAACCAAATAAAAGTGAAAATAACAACAAAATTATTCATTAAATCTTAAGAAACATGGCTATTTAGAACACTGGGTTGGGAGTTAGGAGGCCTGTGTTCTAGTCTAGTACCTGCCTTTAAGTAAACTTGTGTTCCTGGGAAAGTCATTTAATCTCTTTATGCCTTATTTTTTTCATGTGAAAAACTATAAATTGAACTATATGATTCCCAGTCAACTTTTCAAAAAGTTCAACTATTCACATTTGATTCACTTCTCTTTCTAGAAAATTCCTGTAGGGGAAGCTTTTAAGCTGAGGTAGCACCCATCTCATGAGGATCTTTGCCTCATGGCACCTGGTAAACTGGAGTTGAACTGCCATGAGGATGCCCTTTGGAGAGGAGAGCCCAGCACTGCCAGGTTGGCATGCTCTCTTCCCATCCTATGTCTTTCTGAGTCCTCTGATGCCAAGTGTTGCCTATAGTGGTCTTGTGAGTGTGAAAATTTAAGACAGCCTACAAAGACATCCAGTGGGTGATTCACAGAAGTGTGGAAGTGGGATAGACTTTAAGACCATTGCTTCAATTTGGGAAAGGCACTGTGGGATTAAAAAGGATAGTAAAGGAGATGTTGGCAGGATGTCATACCTACATGAACGGCCAATCTTCCTATGGCTTGCTGGGAATGCTTTGTGGCTTATGACAGGGGTAACTTTTCCCCTATGGGTGAACCTAAAGATTGGAGAGAAGCCAAGAGGAAGTACCAAGAGGAAAAACTCCTCAGTCCCCTTGTTGTTGTTGTTGTTAGTGCCATTGATTCTGACTCCTAGCGGCCGTGTGTACAGCAGACTGGAACCCTGCCCAGTCTTTTCGCACCATCCTCGCACCTTCTGGTGCTATATCAGACAATGTTCCACTGCTATTCATAGGGCTTTCATGGCCAATTTTTTCAGATGTGGGTGGCCAGGACCTTCTTCCTAGTCTGTCTTACTCTGGAAGCTCCCCTGAAATCTGTCCACCATGGGTGACCATGCTGGTATTTGAAATACTGGTGGCATAGCTTTCAGCATCACAGCAACACGCAGCTGTCGTAGTATGACAACCAAGAGATGGGTGGTGTGGTTCATTGACCAGGAAATGAAACCAGGCCCCAGCGTCAAATCCTAACCACTAGACCACCAGGGCTTACCCTCCATGTAGTGAACCTAAAACTCATGAACAGTGTCTTTAGTATATATGAATTTTTTTTCACATATTATGAAATTTTGAGGTTGTTTGCATGAACTCATTCACTCCATGTTTTCAAGGACCTAGGATCTTTCTTTCTTTCCAGTATGTCATGCTTAGCATATTGATACTCTGTCTTTATGCAGACACTTCAGGGTTATAATATAGCTCCTCAGATACAGGTATCCTGTTCATATTTAAGAAGGAGAGAATGACAGAGATAGTACCATTGGGCATATTATAAGGAAGCATACATTTCCCAGAAGTTCTCAGTAGACTTTTGCTCATATCTCATTGCTCACTGTGATTGAGAATAGTCACTTCTAGCTGCAAAGTTGGGTGGGAAAGTGGATGTTTAGCTTTTCTAGTTTCTATAGTGGGAACAGGCAAAGAAAGATAGGGTTGGAAAGGGCTATTGTTCTAGCCAACAAAAAGGAGTTGCCGAAGTGTAGGATCTGCAAGCCATGTCACGTGAGAAATGGTTGCAAATGCCTCGCCTGTTTAATTAGAAAAGGAAAGATTTAGAAAAGACATAAAAATGTTTCCAGACTTTTAAATTTATTTTTTATGAAATAAAGATCATCTACATTTTCTGTAGAAATTAGTTCTATATTAAGAAGAACTTTCTAATAAGAGCTGTTCCACATGTAATGGATTCTCTTATGAGGAAGAAAACTCTGATGTTTGAAGTTCAGGTAGAAAATCTTCTTTTAAGAACAATCTATAAATAGATATTGTAAAGAGAATTCTTACATTGAGAATTTAAGAGTTCAAGGAGAAGACAAATTTACTCCTAAATTTATTTCCAACATATTTATGATCTGATTCTCATCTCCCTTACATCTATTCACTCTATTTAAATATCATTTGTGGACTCTGGAAAGAGTTGCTATTCTAACATAGTAGCAAGTTTATGTTAGGCAGACTCTTAAAATTACCAGTGACAAGTCTTTTCATTTTACTCTCAAAGGAAAGTTCAATTATTTATCTGAATTTAATCAATCAAGCATTTAATAAGTTTTGCTTTATATAAAATCACCACATTTTGCAATTGTGTAAAGTTATAAATAGGCAAGGTGACATATTAGAAATAGCCATTGTTTTAGAAGACTTCCCATTATAATCTGACCATTGGATGTACTCCAGAGTTATACTGTTGCTCTCATAACTCATGGAATATAGTTTGTAATAACAATCATCTTCTCAAATTGGTCATTACCAAAGTTAATGACCTGTTTATTAGAACATCAACCTTGGCTTTGCCGCAGTCTCTTAATTAACACATCTGTCATTTACTACTAGTGGCTAAGAATTTCTGTGTAGAGGACAGCTCCAGTAATGATGGCACCATTAAAGCGACATCTCTATATATTTGGATGGATCATCAAATTTGCATTGGCCTATCACAAACAGGATCCTGCGAGGCTTTAAATAGTTTTGGCAGCCCAAAATGGTGAAATATAAACAGCAAATAGAACAGCATTAGCCACCTTTGTGGAGCATTTGCATTGATAATTATTTATTATCACTATTAAGAAGGATAATCCTACGAAACAATTTGCTGTACATTCACGTGTAGAGAGCCATTCTTACTCATGCTGGTAAACAAACTGGCCCAAAATACAAACCCTTCCAGATACGCAGTTTCTCCTGCCATATTCATTCATTCAATTATTCAACAAATATTGTCATATCGCATCTATGTAGATGCCTTTAGCAAGCCAATAACATATTGACGTTTCCAGCTGAACATCTGTAATATGCACGAGCGTTGAAAAGTTGGCATTTTTAAAAGCAGGAAATATAGTATTATCATTTTCCTAAAATGGGCTGATAGATACTCAGTTTCTTAAATCTTCATTTAAAAATTAGATTGGCAGATCATGACACACTAGCAAATGAAATGAAACAAAAATAACAAAATGCAGTCTCCTATACTATTTATTTTTGTTCTTTAAAATGTACTGAAAATTAAATAAATGCATATTAAAATTCTGAATATCAAGGGAAAATATTTAACTTTGATGTAACATCTATCCTCTCAAGTAATCAGGTAGGGAACATGTCACCTGCAAGTTATGTTTTACCAACTCTTTATAGGGATAAATGTTTCTTGTTATTCCTCAGGATCAATTTTTAATTATTATAGAAAGTCTGATGCAATAGAGTGGTTTTACAAGGTACAAGCATCCTGGGGTTGTATGTACCTTAGGAATCCATGATTCCTGGGGGTTTGTGAAGGGGACTGGCCCATAAAATGATACTATAAGCTCCAAATGAGAGGTAAAAAAATTGGAAATAAGGCAACAAAGCCACAGTAACCATTTATTTGTCTTCCTTTTTACTCTGTCTGACTTGAACTCTGTATTAGAAAAATACAAAAAGATTACTAGTTGTCTAATAGTACAAATTTCTTTGGGAAAGAATTTATATTATAATAGTTAAAGGAATTATGGGATACAAATTTTGTATTTATAAATACAAGGGCAGTAGGTATTAAAACTGTACTTAAAACTCACTAAATTATAGACTCCTGGTGATAATTCACTGATTTGCATGATTTAGCCCTGCCTATCTCTCTAACCTCACCTTCCTCCACCCACTTTGTCCCAATCAATCTACTTTCAGTCCCTTGGAAATACTACATATGTTACCATATCCAAGAGCCCCACTCTCCTACTGTTTGGAATGCTTCTCTCTAATTCTCTTTATTAAGCTCTTCACTCAAATGTCATCTCTTCAGGGATTTTGTTCATAGGACTAATTACTATATTATCTTATTACTTATTACCTTTGTGTTTATTTTCTTTTATCCCACTAGAATGTAAGCTTTTGAAGCAAGGTCTTTGACTCCAAAGTCCTCTAATGTGTCCCCAGTGCCTAGAATAAAGCCTGGCACAGAGATTAAAACACACAGAGATCCCGAAATATTTGTTAGCAATTAACTGGTGGAAGTCTTGGCAGGGTAATGGAAGTTTTTAAATGAAGTATAATTATACAGCGTCAAGGCACAAATCTTAATGGCACAGTTTGAAAGTTTGGCAAATTTTATATATATATAATCGTGTATGTAATCTCCATGCAGCCAACACCCAAATCAAGATATGGAACAAAGGCAATGACTTTTTAAACTTCAATAAAACAATTTCCTTTTAAATGTAACTGTGCATCAGGTATTTTGCTTCCAAAATGAACTCATGGAGAGTTCTAAGTGGTAAAAGATGATATCTTATCCAGTTGGTTGACATGAAGTTATGATATGGAAATATTTCTAATCTTTGAGATCCCTCTTGAAAGTCCAACTAAGAAACTTTGAATAAAAATTGATGGTAACTTGAAAAAGAAGAAAAAGAAAGGGGAAACCCCTAGAATATTGGGTCGTCCTTCTAAGTTATCTACTTTGATTGTTTTTGGGTGTGGTTGGATTGAAACTTCTGAACTGATTAAATGCAGTATGTGCCAATGTGGGATACTTAGATAAGTTTCAAGAGGTCCATTTGGGGGCTGGTCCGGTGGCGCAGGCGCTTAAGTGCGTGCTCTGCTGCGGCGGCCTGGGGTTCATGGGTTCGGATCCTGGGCATGCACCGACACACCGTTTGTCAAGCCTTGCTGTGGCGGCGTCCCATATAAAGTGGAGGAAGATGGGCATGGATGTTAGCCCAGGGCCAGTCTTCCTCAGCAAAAAAAAAAAGAGCAGGATTGGCAGATGTTAGCACAGGGCTGATCTTCCTTACAAAAACAAATAAATAAGTAAATGAAATAAAATAAAATGCCAGTGGGAGTAAAAATTATTAAAAAAAAAAAAAAAGAGGTCCGTCGAGCTCCAAATTTCCACTGAAAGCCTGGTTTGAAACTTCTAATGGTTGTCAAACTGCAAGAAGAGCATCTGTCTTTGATGTTCCTATAGCGTAAGGCAACCGTACATCCCCATTTATCCAGGAGAGTCCCTGTTTGCACACAGTTGTTCCAGTGTAACTGGCAGTGGTAATCCTTTTTATTCTAAAAAGTACCCTTGGATGATAAATTATATGATCACTTGACTTTTGTACCCTTTTATGAGAAAGATGAGAACTGATCTTTTGGTACAATGAAGCTCTCTAGTTCTCTGTCTCTTTTTAACCTAGATGATAGATTTTGATTTAAAAAGCAGTTGTACTTTCGAGAAACAAGAGAGAGCACAGCAGACGTTGATTGCTGCCTTGACCTCATTTTGTTGATAAGGGCATTTGTGAATATTGTCTAAGTTAAGGTAATAAACACCCCAGGTAGAAGGTTAATGACACATTTAGCATCAGTGGGGTGCTGGACAGTTTTTCACAGGAAAACCAGTTCAAGCTGGTAAACCTTCTGTCCTGAGCATGTAGAACAAAAACACATCATGTTTCTACAAACTGAATATAATTCAAGAAGAGGCTAACAGCATGCAGAGGATTCAGCAATTGGCTGACTACATTGTTTTGTCAAAGAATAACAAACTTAAAACATTGTCAAGTCATTTTTTGACAGCAATGTAATCTTTTGGGCCTCCTGCTATGACTTTTGCTAATCTGGGCCTTACTGCTGGCTGACACGAAAGACAGCATTAGGACAAATTTATGAACTGATGAGTCATTTTCCACATTCATTCAGCTAATGAGCAAAACAAGTCATTATTTTTTAAGTCTGATTATCATTCCCTTATTTAATACAAGAAGCACATGCAAATGCTGTTAAGCTACTTTCCTACAAAATAACACTATGCTAAGGCTAACAGCATCTATAGGCTAAAGATGCCTAGTGTCAAAATTGGAAAGAACTGACTTAAAAGTTCTCAGCAATGTCTATTAAATTCTTACATTTTGGCATTAGGACATACTGCCATCGTTACAAATTAGAACTCCAATAGTTTAAATTATATGAGTTATCAGTAGCTTTCACATGCATGGGCTTTCAATTAATTAGTCAAAAAACTGTCAAACACTCACTACAGGAATGAACAGTCTAGAGATTACTGGCTGGAACATCGTAACAGAGGAGAGAAGTGTACAGCAAAATAGGAGAAGACATAAATGTAAAGATAGCTAAAAGTGAGGCAGGGAAGAACAAGAACAGAATGAATGAAAATGGCGGGACATTTGCAGGAATTCAGAGGATAGAGGGTTCTCAGTGAATTTAGAGGAAGTGTGAGTTGAAGGATGGTAACAGCCAGATGGGCTTTAACTTTCAACCATGCTTAAATTTCCTCAGCCAATGAAAATATGACAGTGCAATGCTTTATTTCATTTTTGACCGGTTGTGAGATTTTTTTTACTGGGTGTGAGTTTGACGTAAGAGTTTGTGAGGAAGTCTAGGGGGTTTCAGTGTCAAAAAATAGTTTCTGGCCCCAGCATGCTCTCTGTCAGGTCACTACTTCTCTGTGCTTTGAAAATACCACATATGTTACCATATCTAAGACAAAGAAAGGGAAATTTTAAGAATTATTATGAATAGTGTAAAAGGCAGTCAAGAAGGATACCTCAAATGACTAATTCAAATTTCAGGTTTTGGCTATGATAGACCTTAAAACTACATGAGGGGAATGATGTGAAACTATCAGTTTCTAAGGTTAAATAGAGTTAATGTTTGATGGGACAATATGAGTATATAAGCAATAATGCTTGAAGAATGGGTATTCTAATTTTAATTAAGTATTCTAATTAACTCACAAAGCCATTAATGCTTACTAAAGATTTAAAATCTTTCTAAAATATGGATATTTTTGTGTTGGTAATAATGAATTGAATAATTTGGTAATAAGCATAATTTGATCTCATTTATGACTCAAGATCTTGGATTAAAATTTATCTGAACCAATATCATTTTTGGCAGGCAGAATAATGCCCACCCTGCTCCCCTCCCCAAATGTTTACATCCTAGTCCTCAGATCTGTGAATAAGTTAATGTACATTTCAAAATGGTATTTGCAATGTGATTAAATTAAGGACCTTGAAATGGAGAGAGTATCCTGGGTTAATATAATAGGTTGGGCCCATAGCTCTTAAAATCAAAAAACCTTTCCCAGTTGTGGTCAGAAAGAGGAGCTACAACTAAAGAAGAATTGTCAAAGAAATATAAAGTTGCTGGCTTTGAAGATGGAGAACAAAGGCCAGAGCCAAGGAATAGATGGCCTTGAGAATCTGGAAAAGAAAAGGAAATGGATTCTCCCCTAGAGCCTCCAGGAGAGATTGCAACCCTACCAATACTTTGGTGTTAGCCCAGTGAGACCCACGTCAGACTTTTAATCTATAGAATTTCAAGATAATAAATTTGTGCTGTCTTAAGACACTAAACTTGTGGTAATTTGTCATGGCAGTGATAGAAAACTAATACAACATTTCTCATAGCAGAGAACTTGTGGTAGGAAGAATTCTAAGAATGACTTCCCCCATCAAAAGATTTCCCTCCCTAATCCCTGGAGCTCTAAATATAATGAGTTATCATGCCCTTGAATATGTTAGGGAGCATGGCAAAGGAAACTCTGCAGGTGTGATTAAGGTTACTAATCAGTTGACCTTAAAAAATAAGGAGATTATCTAGATTATCTGGGTAGGCCTAATTTAATCACCATAGGTCTTGAAAAGTAGAGAGCTTTTTCCGTTCAGTGGTGGAAAAGGGAGTCAGAGAGACTGGGAACATGAGAAGAACTCAACGCCTTGTTCCTGGTTTGAAAATAGAGTGGACACCTGAGAAGGAATGCAGGTGGTCTCTAAAATCTGTGGGCAGGCTGCAGCTGAAAGCCCACAAAGAAATGGAGACTTAAGTTCTGGAGCTTCAGGGAACTGAATTCTGGCACAAGAATGTGAACTTGGAAGCAGATTCTTTTCCAGAGCCTCTAGACAAGAGCTCATCCCAGCTGACACTTTGTGGTATATTCTGAGCGTAGAACTCAGCTGAGCCTACCCAGACTTCTGACCTACAGAACTGTGAGCTAATAAATGCGTGTTATCTAAATTACTAATTTTGTGATAATTTGTTACACAGCAATAGCAAATTAACACAGAGCTATAAAGTTTATTGACCACACCTTAATAACCAAGCATTGCACAGGGCCATCCACATATTATGAAATGCAGTGTAGCAAGAAGGACAGAATTGGGTTTGAAATTAAACAAACCGAGGTTAAATCTAGTTCTCTTAATTATTGACTTTATTACCTTGGATGAGTTAGTTAACCTTGATAAGCCCCATTTCTGCATTTTTAAAATAAGGCTAAATGTGCTGCCTGCTTGGGTAGATAGGACAATGAAGAGAGTCTCTGGAACATATCCATGATAATGGCTGGTGAGTAGTAGGTGATCAACAAACAAAAAAATGGATAAAAGTGGATATTCAAGAGGACCTCCAATAAATAGCACTCCTCGTTAGTTCTTGGGTCCATAAGTGAAGAAATAAAGCAAAAAATAAAGATGGAGGCCAATGTATGACATCTTTTTATTGGTGGAGGCCAGATGGGATCATCTGGCTTTAGGTCTATTAGGGAAGTGGACGTGCTAATACTGAGCCCTAGAGTTAGGGACTATTAATCACCTAGTCATAGAGCAGACCAGGTAAACGCTTGCCATGGCTGGTATGGAGGAGAAGCAGAGTTGTGCTCCTTGGAGGCAGCTTGATCTCAAAGAAGTGTAGGGCTGAGTTGAGGGTGCAAGTTATCCAGAGAGAAAGAAAATGTGGAGAGAGGGGTTAAAGGTTTGCTTAGGGAAAATCCTCCTTCATTGAAACCACAGTTAAGGTGCAGAAATGGGCACTAAGATTTTTAGTAACTTTTTCATGCTTACCTAACAAAGATACAGGAAATCCAGGACCTGAATTCATGTCTGTCAGACTAAAGCTTTTGCAATATCTATCACAAGTACTCTGCCTTACAGAAATGCAGATGCAGAAAGTAGCCCATAAGGCAGAATCTGAATAGCTCTATTTAAATTAAATCTTGAAATTTAACTTTTTCTGCCAATGTTTATCTGTATCCTAAAAGAAAAAATGCTGGTTAAAAGAGGGTTTTCATAAGTCTTTCATTTAAATAAATTTATACTACAACACTGAAGGCAAACTTCCCTAAAAGAAATAGATAATTCTAAAATGAACTATAACACCAGAAGAAAATAAGTATACTGATAATGATAAGCTATTTCCAGCACCACATTTTAATCAGCATTCAGATATTGATGACAAAAGTTGCCAACCTATGGAAATTTTTTATTTCTCAAATATGACCTCAGAAGGTGCACATGTTGAATTATGGAAGTTATTAAATGACCTCGGAAACAGATTTTGTTCTCAGGAGCTCAGTATTAATAATGATATCTAGCTGTAATTTGATAGTGGACTGGGTTGGGCCTTCATGTTTCACTTGGGTTTCTCTGCAGTTGATTAACCACCACCTCAAAGAAGTATTACCAATCTGTACAAAAGTCACTAAAGACAATCTTAAATCAATTTATTCAGTTCTGATGGCTAATTTAAATTTTTATCCGTCAGATTTCACAAATTGCCAAAAGTTATATTAATTTTTAAAAACGAAATTAGAAAGCTACAAATTCTATAGTTACAAACTATGTTCTAATTTCGTTATGTTTCTGGTAAATTGTTTCTTATCATGTGCGGTGAAAACAATTGAATTTACAGAGTGACTTAAAGATATCATCTTATTGGAAAGTAAGAAATGAATATTCCTAGATGACAAAAACTTGCAAAATTGTTTTTATAATAAAAGTGTGCATGACACTTTGTGATATCTTAACAAATATTATTTTCTGATATTTCTGAAAGTGTTTACCACATCCTCCTGTTTTTTGGATGTGGAATTCTGTAACATTGGAATATGAGAATACATTATTAGGTGGTGGTAATAACTCCTAAAATAATTTTTTTCTTAATAAAACTGTCATATTTCATGAAAGAGCAAAGAAATCTAAACTTGTGCATGAGTGCCTCCTGGACACATGGATCAAAGCCTTCTGAAAGATCTTTCAGATCTTTCACATCTTTTTCGAAGATATGTGGCTCCGAAGCTCAGCGTTTCAGAAGGAGTCCTTGGAGCAAGAAGAAGGTGTCAACTGATATTATGTAATTTACCCTGGAACCAGAGGCAAAGGCTGACTTCAGATGCTTGCCTTTACATGCTCCATTCCCAAGCAAAAAGTCACGTAGCTAAGATCGCCACTGTGAAATGTTCTGTGCCCCAAACACCTATTTGAGTGTCATGTGACCTGTGGCTGTTCAGTGAACACTAATTGATCTTAATACAATGTGTGGGCTGGGAACACCATGAAAAATGTGGTAGGAACTTCAGAATGATTACAGGATTCCAGGAAAGCCTGTGTAATGTGTTTTGATGTTACTGGGTTACATGTTGCCAGTGTTTTAATTTAAAATTCTTCCTTATCATGGCACCAAATTTATCATGTTGCAAGACTCATTTTGGCACATTATATGGCTACAATATTATATTTATTTTCTGCCGATTTTAGTTTGGTTATTTCGGTTATGAATAGGAGCCTTTTCTGTGGATTCACATGTCTCTCAATTCACAAATCTTTTTATTAGTCTGATCCTACGTTACTGATACCTTTGCAATGATTATCTTTTCAACAGCTTGAAGAAATTCAGGTTCAATATTAAGGGAAAGATTTAAAAGTGCTAACTAAAATTTTCTCCTATTTACTATGTGGAACTATAGGATTTCTTCCTTTTTGAATAGTCTATATTTATAGTTACTTTTAACATCTGAAAATTCTCATATAATGTTTCTGTCTAGTATTATTTTACCTGACCTGAAATAGAACTGTTTCCTCTTGGCAAGATTTGTTGCCACCATAGATATATCTCTTGGGTGAAAAGTACACCAACAAACCTCTGTAAGATGTGGTAGTTGGCAGACATTTAAAGGGATATATGTATTCCAAATAAAATGTACAACTAGTTGTTCAGAGATACATCTCCTTTAATTGTATTGATGGGCCCTGAATAAGTTCAGGAAACCATTTAAAATTCAATGACACACTATTCTCAGCCAAATAAATAGAATCAATGATTTTATTCTATTTTTCATTCAATTTTGCATCCATCATATACTTATTGAACATCTACTCTATGTCAGGCGTTGTGTTAGGTGCTGGCAATACAGCCAGGAATAAGCCAGAGAAACTGTGGTCCATTTTGCTTGGCAACACATTTTTCCCTCTTTTTTCCTGTTGTTTCTCTACGTGCATCTATTGCCAGAGCCTCCTGTTCCATCTTATAGTTATTATTACATTTATTACATTATTACATACATTATTACATAATAAACATTATTACAACAATGTTCAGTTAATTGATAAAGGAACAGGATAGAAGAACCCAAAAATTCAGCATCTCAACTGCAAGCCTTCTATATACTCATTGCCCGCACTTATTTTTCTCCAAAGCTCCCTTTTAAAAACCATTTCTACCTCCCTTCACATAGAAAAATTCCTCTGATTTCCTCCATGCCTTTATTGTGAATGCAATTTGCTACTTTTTATGTAATATTCTCTTTCCTCTAGTTGCTTATAATTAAGAAAACTTCCTTCCTTCCTCCAATTACGTTCCATCCTCCCTTCCCCCCTCCCTCCTTCCTTCCTTCCTTCCTTTTCTTCCTTTTATAAATATATTGAGTAACTCCTGTGAACTAAGCCTTACATAAGATCCAGCAAGTGCATAGTATGAAAGAGTTTTTTACTTAATTCATCTCATTTGACTTCCACCCCTTTGCAGTAGATATTATTATTATTATTATTGTTAACTTCACTTTATAAATAAAGAACCCAAGACTCAGAAAAACTAACTTGTTTAAGAATGCAGAACTAGCAAAAGACAAAATCCAATACAGAATTCTATAAAAATGTCCTAGAAAAACATGCCACTTAAATTGTTTTGATGCATGGAGTCTTCCGGACGTTTTTGAAATATTGAGGTTCCTCAAAAGATTAATTACATTGTAATAAATCTTTGTTATCTTGGAAATTTATTAAAATGTGGTTTTATTATTAAAAATAATGTATTAATTTATTATTTAATCTATTTTTAGAAATAATCCATGCCAGTATTTTTTAAATGATCTGCAAACTATTTATTAATCATGTCAAAGATTCTCACTTAGTTTTAACCTGTAAAGCCATCTAGTTCTCCATATATTACTCTACTATGATATAAATAACATCCAATAAGAAATAAATCCAAAATAATAATTTTCCTATTAACATAAGGAAGAACAAAACAGAGTGCAGAATTAGAATATAAGGTTATTTTCGTGTGTGTGTGAGGAAGATTAGCCCTGAGCTAACATCTGTCGCCAGTCCTCCTTTTTGCTGAGGAAGATTGGCCATGAGCTAATATCCATGCCCATCTCCCTCCATTTTATAGGGGAGGCTGCCACAGAATGGCTTGACAAGTGGTGCATTGATGCGCGCCAGGGATCCGAACCCCGGGCAGCTGCAGCTGAGTGCGCTCACTGAACTTCTCCACCACTGGGCTGGCCCCAACATATAAGGTTATTTTTAATGTCAACTAATATTCTTCAAGCCTGTATTTAGTTTTTATTAGGCACTGATTCATTATGTATTTCAAAATGTCATGACTATATTCCCCATGAAATATCTTTATTCATTGCCTGAAAAATGGCTTTTAGAGTTTAAACATATAGCCCTTTATTTCACGTAGAATTACAGAAATTCAATTTATAATCTTAGTTCTCTTTTTCTTGCTAAATAAAAAAAATTTAAATATTTTTCATATGACTTTTTTTTCTCTTTTCTCTATTATGAGTAAGAGAGAAACCACTTTCTTCTAAGAATCTGAAGTGTGGTCAACTCCTAAGAGTACATTTGAATAATTCCATTCTTTTTAGGTTACTGCAAAATTAATTATGATTATGTTAATTGTGGGTATATAGCCTTGATTTCCCTGTAAGGTATTATCCCTCCAGCAGTATATAGTATTAAATACTGATAATTAGAGATCTGATAAGGTTTTTACAATATTCTGAGTAATTGAAATTTCACTTCAAAGGACTAAACTCTTGTGATTATACAATAAAGCGTTTGTCTTCTGTAGTTGGTGATAAATAAACAGTATTTTATAGAGAAGACATTGCCCAATGCATTATTGCAAAGATGCAATCACCAAATATTTCACATTATAGGAAAGCAGGGTTGACGATGGGAATTGGGAGATTTTTCAAAATAGTGTTTATAGCAGACTTTAAAAGATTGAAAGAACAAAGACAGATATCTGGATTAGACAACATGAAAAGGTGATTCTTGCTCTTTTAGGGGCATTTTCCTTAAGGTAGTGTTTTTTAAAGGGTCAGGGATTTGGGATTAGTGGTGGTGGTACTATCAGACCCATAGGCAGAGTTCTTTGCAGTAATAAAGTTTTTATAATTGGTCAGCACTTTATCCATAACTCTTTGAACATCAGCTGTTTATGGCCAAGGAGATATGGAGTAAGGAACTTCTAGTAGAACAACAGATACATTTTCAGAGAACAACTAAGATGGATTGCTATAATTTATGTCACTGCTATCTTCTAATATGGAGAATTTCAATATTTATCTTACACTTGGAGTGCCATTGAGTGTCTCACTAATTTGATCAAAAGAGGAAGGAAAGATTAGTGAAAGAAGATATTAAATGAAAATTATCTCTATAAGTCCCATTTACCTGGAAAATTCTTTGATTCACATGCATTCTGCTTCTAAAATGACTTTTTTTGTGTGTATGTGAGGAAGATCAGCCCTGAGCTAACATCCATACCAATCCTCCTCTTTTTGCTGAAGAAGACCGGCACTGAGCTAACATCTATTGCCATTCCTCCTCCTTTCTTTTCCCTTTTTCTCCCCAAAGCTCCAGTAGATAGTTGTATGACATAGTTGCACATCCTTCTAGTTGCTGTGTGTGGGATGCCACCTCAGCATGGCCAGACAAGCGGTGTGTCGGTGTGCACCCGGGATCCGAACCCGGACCACCAGTAGCTGAGCGTGGGCACTTAACCAATAAGCCATGGGGCTGGCCCCTAAAATGACTTTTAACCTTGGGGAGCTTAGGCCATTATTGCAGTGTTGTTCTGAAATGGCAATGCAAAAAACTGAGTTATTCTGTTACTAATTTAGTAACAGGATAAACTGCAAGTAAAAGTAATTATTTACATATTTACATAAATTTGACATATTTACACGTGTCAGAGGGGAGGGCTTTCTGGATTTTTATGCTGCAATAGGTACTTCTAGTCTATGACCTCCTAAAGGTAAGAAGTGAAAGTACTACAGGCTGACGCCCTGAAGGGAATCCAAAGCCCATGAAAAGGGTCATGATTGCTCAACTGAAATCATCCTGAGAAGTAATTTGGGGATATTCCCTGTATTAGTTTACTAGTGCTGCTGTAACAAATTACCACAAACTGCGTAACTTAAAACAATGCACATTTATTCTTGTAGTTCTGGAGACCAGAGTCTGAAATCAGGGTGTCAGCAGAGTTGGTTCCCTCCTGAGGGTCTGAGGAAGAATCTGTTCCATACCTCTCCTAGCTTCTGGTGGTTTCTGGGAAGGAATCCTTGGCAATCCTTGCCTTGTATCTGCATCACTCTAATCTCTACTTCTGCTGTCACATGTCCTTCTTCCCTCTGTGTGTCTTCTCATGGCCTTCTCTGTGTAGGTCTATATGTCCTGTCTTCTTATTAAGGACACAAATCATTGGATTTAGGGGTCACCCTAATCCACTGTGATCTCACCTTAAATTAACTGATTCCATCTGCAAAGACACTATTTCCAAATAAGATCACATCCTGAAGTTCCAGGTAGACATAAATTTGGGGGGGAATCTGTTCAACCCAATAAATTCCCCATGCTCGAGGAAAAGAGTCAAGTTGTTTAAAAGAACGCTAAATCAATTGTATTTCTTGTAATCTCATATGGACCTTTAGGAAAAGGAATAAATATCAGTGATTGTGGAAATAGGTTTTCCAGACTGAGATTGTCCAGAAATTCAGTGTCTATTAGCAGTTTGATCCTTTAACACTGGCTCTATGTGCTATGTGGTATGTTCCTGATAATTAAATATTTTCATGTGTCTGTATGCTTGTTCTATATTTTAGGGAGTCCTTGGAATGACGAAAAGAGGGAAGAGTCCATGGCTTTAATAGTCTGGGGAGAGAATTCATGGAAAATTTCACAGACATAATTTTTATACGTCACAAATTGTTAGAGAATACTTTTATAGCTTGTGTTTTGTCAGGACACTTTCCTGATGAAATAAGGAAGAAAAGCAGCTTTTTTTTTCCCACTGGATTAAACATACAATATTTAGCAACAGAATAAAAACTTTTCATGATTTTTTTTTTTTATGAGCCATTGTAGTCTCTTTTTTCTAAGACAGAGCTGTG
This sequence comes from Ceratotherium simum simum, assembly GCF_057802395.1. Taxonomy (NCBI): domain Eukaryota; kingdom Metazoa; phylum Chordata; class Mammalia; order Perissodactyla; family Rhinocerotidae; genus Ceratotherium; species Ceratotherium simum. The sequence continues at coordinate 53,139,415 of NC_141907.1, read as the reverse complement.
GCTGAGAAGGCACTATCCAATCAGGGATAACAAGGATTTCCCAGTACTCTTTGTGGCTATGTGGGGCCACGTGACTAGTTCTCATTAATGGAATCTGATCAAGTGATTTAAAGTGTGTATCCCTTCTCCACGTGTACTTTCCTCCTCCCTTGGCTTCATGCAGAAAATTGTGGTGACCACTCAAGACAGGGGTTGAACTTGGCAGACATATAATATGGAATGAGCCCAGGTCCCAGAATAACCATTTTGAAGAGAGCTGCCTGTAAAGCAGGAGGATATGTTTTGGGCTTTGCTTAATTAAGAAATAAACTCTTATTGTGATTGAGGCATTATATGCACATCCAAACTTTATTGAACACTATAATATGACGATGTATTCACAAAGAAGTAACCACTTTGTTTTATAATTTAATTAGAAGTTTTACTATAAGTAGAAAAAGTCAATCCTCGTTGGAAAACGTGTGATTTTTAGATTTGCACGAAGCAATATGAAAAAGTCTATAAAAATCTTTGGTAGCAAATTTTTAAAAAATACTATAAATCACTTTATTTGCAAAAGTTTGAGCCATTTTGGAGCAAGCACAAACACTATTCCATAAAATTCTAATTTCAAGGCTTGTTGTTTTATTATGAGAAGTGATTATTTATGTTGAACTATGATCTTCTGGTTCTCTCACCTTCTGTATGATGGATGCAGTTAACTGCTTTGCTGTTTAATTACAGTGAAGAATTTTGTACTTGTTTGTTAGTGCTCCCTGGTATTTCAAAACAGAGCAACAACAATTTGAGTTAATGGACTCAAGGGCAGCAGGTACAATCTTGTACAGTGACAGTTTTGTTACTCAATCTCTGTGATACGTCAGTGTAAAGTGAATGTAATTCAGTGGTATGGTATAGTACATTTCTGATCAGATGAATAGCACTGTATGCTTTAGTTGATAAAATATTGTTAAGTTGATGAGACACTCAAATATAAATCTCTTCTTAGTATGAAGTCAAGAATGACTTCCAGTATTATTTTCCTGAGTTTTGGTACCTTGTAGAAAGTAATGGCATAGGCTAGGGGTTATAAATTGATGTGGAATAAGAAGATAGAGATTCTGACAATTCCTTCACTCAGTAACATTTAATATCAGTTAATTTTTTATTTTTCTATTTTGCTGATTTGAAAAGTTATAATAATTACACACACCTATAAAGATTAAGGGGTTGGACTCTGCTCAGTGTATTATGTTCTCTATAGAACATTTTAATATAACATTACAAAAACATTACTTTAGTGGGAGCAAATTGAATTTCAGCCAGCTGTTTTTCATCAATTTCAAAACGTCTGTTTTAGAACTAGAAAACTGGAAAATGGTCTTATTAGTTAGCGTTGCATTGCTAATTAAGGAGACTCTTGAAATTTACTCTCCAGACTTTTCACAAACACATTTAACCATTGTCTACATGCATGCATCTACCTGTCACTTAAAATAACTGACCGGGTTTGAACACAGATACGCATCCTTCTTGGCCTGAGGGAAGCACCGAAAGAAGCTTATTCAGCAAGAGAATCAAAGTTATAGAGGTTTTCTCTTATAAGTTAAATAACTTCCCATATTCTGCTAAACCTGATTTTCTCCATAAGTTTGCAGAAGGAAGAGATAGAAGAGGTAGGAGAGTAAGCAAAAACTTTCACTGTATAAGAGTTAGACATACATGCTCCTGTGAGGGAGATTTAGGTTATTTGTATGTGAAAGGCAACATGACACTACATTTCAAAGTGCCTTTGTTTTCGACAATATATTTGTGTGATAGGTGAATAGGAAAAATTCAGATAAAGAAAACTGAGCCTCAATTTATACATACTTACTGCTTTTCCAAATATAAATTCATAAACTTTTAGAGCTTGAGAGGTCTTTAGAGCTCCACTCCTTCATTTAAAGGACCAAATATAATACTTGTAGTGACTTGTCCAAGATCTCACAACTGGTCAGTGGGAAAGTTGGGACCTGAATCCAAATATCTTGCATCTATTTTTGCCTTCATCTTTTTAATTGGTTCGTTTTCATCTAAGTAGTTCATTTGAATGAGCATTTTTAGTACAGATATTGGATTTTTTTTTAAACCAAACATTTAGCATAGTAATGTTCCTGCTTTCTCTAGTTGGCTACCCTTAGGAGTGAGCCCTTATCAGAATAAAGAGAATGCAACACTTTGACTTGCTGTTGTGATTTGAATTCCTAACTTCTAACTTCTAACTTCCTAACTTAAGACTTCTAATGTAAGTTGGTCCTCTTCAAAATGAAAGCATTTCTTTCGGAGATATTGAGGAGATTTTCCCATTGGAAAATGTCTGAAGCTACTAGCATGGAATTCAATGAAGCCATATTTTACATCATGGCAAAAATGTAGTCTACTCTAGTCCTAATCTATAAATATGTAAAAAAAAAAGCCAATTTAAAAAACCTCTAATACAATCTACTTTTCTTTCCAGTTCTAAATTTTTTTTTTTTTTTTTTTTTGCTGAGGAAGACCAGCCCTGAGCTAACATCCATTGCCAATCCTCCTCCTTTTTTTCCCTTTTTCTCTCCAAGGCCCCACTAGCTAGTTGTATGTCACAGTTGCACATCCTTCTAGTTGCTGTATGTGGGACACCGCCTCAGCACGGCCGGATAAGTGGTGCGTCGGTGCACGCCCGGGATCCGAACCCAGGCCGCCAGCAGCAGAGCATGTACACTTAACCGCTAAGCCATGGGACTGGCCCTAAAATGCTTAATTCTTTTCTCTTACTTTCCTAAGTAAATATCTTGAATTAAAGAAAGAATGGTAGCTTTAACATTGAATTCTTTGGTCTTTAAGTTGCCACAATATTAATGTTATTTAAATGTAATGTTTTTGCCTATGAGGTTGAATTAAGCATGAATTCTTTTCATTATCAGCACATGCTTAGTGGCCAATTTCTAAATTATATTGCTGCTGAGTTGAATTATTGTAAATAAGACTGTGCCAAATGTCAATTGATTATTCTAGGGTAATGAATATATTTAAAAAGGAGAATTTTTTATTGACTAACAGCAAATGATATTTATTCCATAGTTGTGGTAGTAAATGATTTTTTTTTAAAAACATATCGATATGAAAATGTACTATCTTCAGATTAACATAGAAGTGTAGATTGAATAAAGTAATCTTATCCTTATTTGCAAAAGCCATTAATCTGAGTATTTGAAATTATATGTAACCAGGGGTGCAATAAATTATTTTCCTTGTGATGAAGGTCTGATCCATCACTGGCTGTGTCACCTGTCAAAAATAAATAAATAAATCTAACCAACCATTGATGGTTATATTTAGTCATGATTTTGTTATTTCATTGGATAAGTTTTCATGAGTGGGAGGAAAGTTCAAACCTTAAAAAAAGTTGAAAAATAACTGTCATTCTTCTACAGTCTGAGAAAGGGTTAGGAAGTGCTATGAATTATAAAGTTAAAAAAAAATCTGACTCTCTGAATCTCTGTGTATTTGTGTGTAACATTTCATCAAAGATCTCTGGCCTTGCAATTATTGAGTTTCTAGTTCAGACATGAGGACCGTGATAAATAAATATGTCTTATATCATGCATATAATATATGCACAGATTATCTATGTATCTATCATTTTTTTTGTCTACTTATGTCTCCATCTCTTTATCTAACTTCCTGGCTATATATTGGCAATGTCAGAAATTCTTTTCTGCTCAACCACATTATCTTTTAGATGGACCTGAAAGGATTTCAAACCCAGCCATAAATTCTTCCTTAAAGATGTTGTACTGCCTCTTGGTACTGTAGGAAGGTATCCTGAAGGTCTGACTTTCTTAGAGTATGAAAACAAAAAGAGTTTATGAGGTACATTTTGTTTCTTGGTGCCAAGCTAGTGGGAAACCAGGACATCATTTAGTTCTTATAAGTATTACATAAAAGTGTCTATTTAAAGTTGGCTGAGAAAGGCATGCATATACATAGGGAAATGTCACAGATTCACTTACTTATTACTTAGTTGTTAGTATTCTTTAAGGTTTTTCATAAGATTTTCAATGCCTTCTTATCTGAACTTGAATCCAGATGGGTAAATTTATGAGTTATGTACCATACAGCACTGATTATAGTAATCATACACTTAACTGAAATTGTTGTGCTGCATTTTTTAGAATTTGCAAAATCCTGTAAAGCTGTACCTGCTTTCTTTACTTCCCTTTTGTCTTTAGGTGCACAGAATAGTTTTAACCCACCAATGATAGAAAGGAAAACTTGAGTTAAGATCACAGGAGTAAAGGATTACTTTTTGTTGCTGAACAAATATACACAAATTCAAGTACAATGCATAGTCATAACCCTTGTTATTCTCCCTTCTGCTTTCCACCAGCTAAAAACTGAAAATTAATCTCAGAAAAAATTTAAATATAATAAAAATATTTATATACATATAAATACATTTTTCTGTCCTTCCACAATGTTTTCCCCCCATCCTTTTCTTTTTCAGATTTAGAAAAGCTCTCCTAATTTATATTTTTTCTCATTTCAAAGTAAATTAGTATGAATTTACAGGTACACAGTGGAAAGTGACAAGGAAGCAGAGGGTATGCAATTGCAAATATGGACGGTTTCTCCCATCCATGTGGACATCAGCTCACCCATGTCTGGAGACAAGTCCATTCCAATGCTGGGCCGAGGTAAAATGTCAGTGAGGCTTCCCATAACTACTGTATATTATCTATTATATGATATATACAAATTGAATAAAGTACATAATGCAGTATATAGCATATAGTGAATAATGTATAATGTATGGTATATACTCAATTTCTGCCTAGATTTCATAAAAGAAATCCCAAAGATTTCAATTTCTGATACAACGTGAAGTTGAAAATCTTAACGTGCTCCTCTGTGATGCAGTTGCAAGGCTTTTCTTCTTAATGTCTATTTTTCTAGGCTTCTGATTCAAAGAACAAAAGGTACCACAAACATTTCCCCCATATGGCTGCTTCCAGAGATGACCAATCCCTACATCTCTCAGTCAGCGTTGCTCGGAGAGCCTTCGACACTCAGTCAGCCAGTGGAGCAGGCTGCAACTGAATATAGCTCTTCATTGGTTTTTGATTGTTGGTTTCCACTTGTATTAGTGTTCTAGTGCTGCATAATAAAGTACCACAAACTGGGTAGCTTTGAACAAAAGAAAGTTATTGTCTCAGTTCTAGGCTCTGGAAGTATGAAATCAAGATGTCAGCAGAATGGTTCGTTCTGGAAGCTGTTAGGGAGAATCTGTTCCACGGCTCTTCCTAGCTTCTGGTGGTTGCTAGCAATCCTTGGTGTTCTTTGGCTTGTAGTGGCATCACTCCAATCTCTGCCTCTGTTCTTATATGATTTTCTTTCCTCTGTGTACCTGTGTTCAAATTTCCTTCTTCTTTTATTTATTTTTTTTTTCCTCTGGCAAATTCGACCAAAAATTTTTTTTTTTGTTTTTTTTGTTTATTGCAGTAACATTGGTTTATAACATTGTAAAAATTTCAGGTGTACATCATTGTACTTCTATTTCTGCATAGATTACATCATGTTCACCACCAAAATACTAATTACAACCCATCACCACACACGTGCTGAATTATCCCTTTCACCCTCCTCCCTCCCCCCTTCCCCTCTGGTAACCACCAATCCAATCTCTGTCTCTATGTGTTTGTTTATTGTTGTTGTTATCTACTACTTAATGAAGGAAATCATACGGTATTTGACCTTCTCCCTCTGACTTATTTCACTTTGCATTATACCCTCTATGTCCATCCATGTTGTCACAAATGGCTGGATTTCATTGTTTCTTATGGCTGAGTAGTATTCCATTGTGTATATATACCACATCTTCTTTATCCATTCGTCCCTTGATGGGCACTTAGGTTGCTTCCAAGTCTTGGCTATTGTGAATAACACTGCAATGAACACAGGGGTGCATGTACCTTTACAAATTGGTGTTTTCAAGTTCTTTGGATAGATACCCAACTGTGGAATAGCTGGATCATATGGTAGTTCTATCCTTGATTTTTTGAGGAATCTCCATACTGTTTTCCATAGTGGCTGCACCAGTTTGTACTCCCACCAGCAGTGTATGAGAGTTCTCTTCTCTCCACATCATCTGCAACACATGTTGTTTCCTGTCTTGTTAATTATAGTCATTCTGACGGGCGTGAGGTGATATCTCATTGTAGTTTTGATTTGCATTTCCCTGATAGTTACTGATTTTGAACATCTTTTCATGTGTCTGTTGGCCATCTGTATATCTTCTTTGGAGAAATGTCTGTTCAGGTCTTTTGCCCATTTTTTAATTGGGTTGGTAGTTTTTTTTGTTGTTGAGATGCATGAGTTCTTTATATATTTTGGAGATTAAGCCCTTATCAGAAGTATGGTTTGCAAATATCTTCTCCCAATTGTTAGGATGTCTTTTCATTTTGTTCATGGTTTCCTTTGCTGTGCAGAAGCTTTTTAGTTTGATGTAGTCCCATTTGTTTATTTTTTCTATTGTTTCTCTTGCCTGGTCAGATATGGTGTTTGAAAAGATGTTGCTAAGACCGATGTCGAAGAGCATACTGCATATGTTTTCTTCTAGAAGTTTCACAGTTTCAGGTCTTACATTCAAGTCTTTAACCCATTTTGAGTTAATTTTTGTGTATGGTGTAAGGTAAGGGTCTACTTTCATTTTTTTGCATATGGCTATCCAGTTTTCCCAACACCATTTGTTGAAGAGACTTTCTTTTCCCCATTCTATGTTCTTGGCTCCTTTGTCAAAGATTAGCTGTCCATAGATGTGTGGGTTTATTTCTGGGCTTTCGGTTTTATTCCATTGATCTGTTTGTCTGTTTTTGTGCCAGTACCATGCTGTTTTGGTTACTATAGCTTTGTAGTATATTTTGAAATCAGGGAGTGTGATACCTCCAGCTTTGTTCTTTTTTCTCAGGATTCCTTTAGCTATTCGGGGTCTTTTGTTGTTCCATATAAATTTTAGGATTCTTTGTTCTATTTCTGTGAAAAATGTTGTTGGAACTTTGATAGGGATTGCATTGAATCTATAGATGGCTTTAGGAAGTATGGACAGCTTAACTATGTTAATTCTTCCAATCCAAGAGCACGGAATATCTTTCCATTTCTTTGTGTCTTCTTCAATTTCTTTCAGAAATGTTTTATAGTTTTCGGTGTACAGATCTTTCACCTCTTTGGTTAAGTTTATTCCTAGGTATTTTATTCTTTTTGTTGCAATTGTAAATGGGATGGTATTCTTAATTTCTCTTTCTGCTACTTCGTTGTTAGTGTACAGAAATGCAACTGATTTTTGTATGTTGATTTTGTATCCTGCAACTTTACCATATTCGTTTATTACTTCTAAAAGTTTTCTGGTGGATTCTTTAGGGTTTTCTATATATAAAATCATGTCATCTGCAAATAGTGAGAGTTTAACTTCTTCCTTTCCAATTTGGATCCCTTTTATTTCTTTCTCTTGCCTGATTGCTCTGGCTAGGACTTCCAGTACTATGTTAAATAGGAGTGGTGACAGTGGGCATCCTTGTCTGGTTCCTGTTCTTAGAGGGATGGCTTTCAGTTTTTCACCATTGAGGATGATATTAGCTGTGGGTTTCTCATATATGGTCTTTATTATGTTGAGACACTTTCCTTCTATACCCATTTTATTCAGAGTTTTTATCATACATGGATGCTGTATCTTGTCAAATGCTTTCTCTGCATCTATTGAGATGATCATGTGATTTTTATTCTTCATTTTATTAATGTGGTGTATTACGTTGATTGATTTGTGAATGTTAAACCATCCCTGCATCCCTGGAATAAATCCCACTTGATCATGGTGTATAATCTTTTTAACGTATTGTTGTATGCGGTTTGCTAGTATTTTGTTGAGGATTTTTGCATCGATGTTCATCAGTGATATTGGCCTGTAATTTTCTTTTTTTGTGTTGTCCTTGTCTGGTTTTGGTATCAGGGTAATGTCAGCTTCGTAGAATGAGTTAGGGAGCTTCCCCCCCTCCTCAATTTTTTGGAAGAGTTTGAGAAGGATAGGTATTATATCTTCTTTGAATGTTTGGTAGAATTCACCAGGGAAGCCGTCTGGTCCTGCACTTTTATTTTTGGGGAGGTTTGTGATTACTGTTTCGATCACCTTACTGGTGATTGGTCTATTCAAATTCTCTACTTCTTCTTGATCCAGTTTTGGAAGGTTGTATGATTCCAAGAATTTATCCATTTCTTCCAGATTGTCGAATTGGTTGGCATATAGCTTTTCATAGTATTCTCTTATAATCTGTTGTATTTCCGAGGTGTCTGTTGTAACCTCTCCTCTTTCATTTCTGATTTTACTTATTTGTGCCTTCTCTCTTTTTTTCTCGGTGAAGAAAGATTTGTCAATTTTGCTGACCTTTTCAAAGAACCAGCTCTTGGTTTTATTAATTTTTTCTATTTTTTTTTTGGTCTCTATTTCATTTATTTCTGCTCTGATTTTTATTATTTCCCTTCTTCTACTGATTTTGGGCTTGGTTTGTTCTTCTTTTTCCAGTTCCTTTAGGTGCATTGTTAGATTGTTTGTTTGAGATTTTTCTTGTTTGTTGAGATAGGCCTGTATCGCTATAAACTTCCCTCTTAGAACCGCTTTTGCTGTATCCCATAAATTCTGGCATGTCGTATTTTCATTTTCATTTGTCTCCAGGTATTTTTTGATTTCTTCTTTGATTTCTTCGTTGACCCAGTCATTGTTCAGTAGCATTTTGTTTAATCTCCACATATTTGTGGCTTTTCTGATTTTCTTCCTATAGTTGATTTCTAGTTTCATACTGTTGTGGTCAGAAAAGATGGTTGGTATTATTTCAATCTTCTTAAATTTATGGAGACTTGTTTTGTGGCCTAATATGTGATCAATCCTGGAGAATGTTCCTTGTGCATTTGAAAAGAATGTGTATTCTTCGGTTTTTGGATGGAATGTTCTGTATATATCTACTAGGTCCATCTGTTCTAGTGTGTCGTTTAAGGCCAATGTTTCCTTATTGATCTTCTGTTTGGATGATCTATCCGTTGGTGTAAGTGGAGTGTTAAAGTCCCCTACTATTATTGTGTTACTGTCTATTTCTGTTTTTATGTCTGTTAATAATTGCTTTATATATTTAGGTGCACCTACATTGGGTGCGTAGATATTTACAAGTGTTATATCCTCTTGTTGGATTGTTCCCTTGATCATTATGTAATGCCCTTCTTTGTCTCTTTTTACAGTTTTTGTTTTAAAGTCTATTTTGTCTGATATGAGTACTGCTACCCCAGCTTTCTTTTCATTGCCATTTGCGTGGAGTATCTTTTTCCATCCCTTCACTTTCAGTTTGTGAGTGTCTTTAGGTCTGAAGTGTGTCTCTTGTATGCAGCATATATATGGGTCTTGTTTTTTATCCAGTCAGCCACCCTATGCCTTTTAATTGGAGCATTTAGTCCATTGACGTTTAAAGTAGCTATTGATAAGTATGTACTTACTGCCATTTTTTAACTTTTTTTTTTTTTCTCAGTGTTTTAGTAGTCCTTCTCTGTTCCTTTCTTCTTCTATACAGAATTGATGGTCACTTTAGTTTGACCTCTGTCTGAAAGCTGTACTCTTTAACTCCCCTCCTCTCTCCTTTTATGTTTTTGATATCATATCTAACCTCTTTTTTGTGTATTTGTATCCATTACGTTCTAATCATGGAAATAGATAATTTTTCCTATTTGTTGTCTTCTCTTTTCCCCTTAAATCAGTCCCTTTAACATTTCTTGTAGCACTGGTTTCTTGGTGACAACCTCCTTTAATTTTTGCTTATCTGGGAAAATTTTGATCTGTCCTTCCATTTTGAATGATAACCTTGCTGGGTAGAGTATTCTTGGCTGTAGGTTTTTTCCTTTTAGCACTTTAAATATATCATGCCATTCTATTCTAGCCTGTAAGGTTTCTGCTGAGAAGTCAGCTGATAGCCTTATGAGGTTTCCTTTGTATGTAACTTGACATTCTCTTGCGGCTTTTAGGATTCTCTCTTTATCTTTAATTCTGGACCTTTTGATTATGATGTGTCTTGGTGTGGGCCTCTTTGGGTTTATCTTGTTTGGGGCTCTCTGTGCTTCCTGTATCTGGATGTCTGTTTCCTTCCTTAGGTTAGGGAAGTTTTCAGCTATTATTTCTTGAAATAGATTCTCTGCCCCCTTGTCTCGCTCTTCTCCTTTCGGGACACCTATAACACGGATGTTAGTGCGCTTGATGTTGTCCCAGAGGTCCCTTAGACTGTCCTCACTCTTTTTAATTCTTTTCTCTTTTACCTGTTCACCTTGGGTAATTTCTTCTAGTCTTTCGTCCAGCTCACAGATCCGTTCTTCTGTATCCTCTACTCTGCTTTTGAGTCCCTCTAATGAATTTTTCATTTCCAGTATAGTATACTTCATTTCTGATTGGTTCTTTTTTATATCTTCCATTTCTTTGTTGACATTCTCACTGAGTTCATCTATTCTTCTCCCCAGATCAGCGAGCATCCTTAACACTCTTAGTTTGAACTCTCTGTTGGGTAGGTTGCTCATTTCTTTTTCACTTAGTTCCTTTTCTGGGGTTTTGTCCTGTTCCCTTACCTGGAATGTATTCTTTTGCCTCCTCATTTTGCCTCTTTCCCTGTGCTTGTGTCTACATATTAGGTAGGTCAGCTACGTCTCCTGCTCTTGGATAGGTGACCTTATGTAAGTGATGGCTTAGGAGGCCTGCACTGTGCTTCCCTCAGTTCTCAATGCTCCAGGGGTGACCCCTATGTGGGCTACGTGTGTCCTTCTGTTGTGGCCTGTTTGCTCTCCCTGTAGGTGCCCAGGGAGGCTGAGTTATGCTCCTTGCCAGCTGTTGTAATGCTCAGCTGCTTGTAGTTGTTGTGGGCCCTTCAGTCTCTTTATCAGGTGTGGGGAGCCCCAGCACCGTTGGCTGCAAGTTCTAATACCACATTTGTGTTGCAGTATTTCTTTTAAGTGAGTAGGCCCCCAGCGTGGCAGGTTGTTAGGCTCAGGGCCTTACAATTGCTGTAAACCTCTAGCCTATTAGGTCTCTTGTCAGCTCTCTGAGGATTGCAGCTGGGTGGGGCTGGCCTCAGGCACAGGAGCACCCAATCGTTTCAGGTGTTGGAAGGTGGGGCAAACCTCCTATGTGGGTCTTTGAGAAGCACAAGTCTTCTGCAGCTGACAAACCCTGCTGCCCACAGGTCCACACACACAGTCAACACAGTCCTGCCCCGTGTGCACGCCCCGACCTCCCCAAGCGGACCCAGTCTCTCCACAGCGGGAGCCCCACACACTCCGCCACCACCCCACACTCTCCACCCGCTCCTTGTGCACACCCTGCCCCGCTCAAGTCGGCTCAGTTGCCAGGCTGCAGAGAATCCAGTCACCAATCTATGCAGGCCCACAAGTTGCCTGAGGGCTTGTTGTTGGGTGGGGCCAGTCTCTAGGGTGGGCTGCCTGCCCCGGCTGAGCTGGATTAAATTGGTTCTCTAGCGGGTGGGGCAGACCCTCGGCTAGCAGGCCTCAGGGAGAACTCCAATGGCGTCTGTGTCAGCACGCCCACACCAGGCCACAACAATGGCCGCCGCCAATGTCCCAGTCCCTGGAGAGGTCTCACCCCTCACCGAGATGCACTCAGGGCCTATTAGGTGAGTCTCTTTTCACCCCAGCACTGTGCACCTTTCTTTCTGGTGATTTTAGGATGCTTTCTGAAACGGGTGAGTTTGCGCGCAGGCCCTTTAAGAGCCAGTTTTAGTTTCTTTGTGAACCGGGTTTTCTGGTGGTGCTCCCCAATGCTTTAGTAGCTGGCACAGTCAGATATTATGCTGCTGGTCTCGATTGTGCTGGGTCCACACAATGCCCACAGCGGGGGTGCTCCCGGCTCAGGGCCCCGCGCCTCCAGGGAGGCTGCGGACCTGTGGGCTGCTCCTGGCGGCCGTGAAGCTGGCGGCTTGTGAAGGCGGCGTTTTTTCTCTCCAGAAGGGAGTCTCTTCCTCTTCCACCTCAGTTAGGATTGTCCGTTGTTGCAGGAGTTCCTCTTATCCAGTTTCCAGTTCTGTCTCAGGGGTAATTTTTCCACGAGTAGTTGTAAATTGGCTGTGTCCACGGGAGGAGGTGAGTTCAGAGTCTGCTACGCCGCCATCTTCTTTCCTTCTTCTTATAAAGACAAAAGTCATTGGATTAGGGCCCAGCCTAGTCCAGTATGACCTCATCTTAACTTGATTATAATTGCAAAGACCCTATTTCCAAATTTCTCATTCATAGGTACTGTGGGTTAAATCTTCAACATTTCTTTTTGGGGGACACAATTCCACCTACAACAGTGTGTTGGTACACACATACAGCTACATTTTCTGAGGAATTCTCATGACACTTAAGTGGCTGGCCAAGAGAGTTTTCGGGATTCACTGTATGCTTGCTGTACCAGGAATAGCACATACCTGAAAGCTGATTCTGCTTCTACAGGAAAACAGTCTAGACTTGTCTTCTCCCTTAGAATAAACATTAAATAGTCTATATAAGAAAGTTCCTATCTGAGTCCCTGTATTCTTTTCCTGCAATCCAGAATTTTCCAACCTTTTTCACATCTTGGTGCATTTATCAAATAGAAATATGTATATGGCACACTGAAATACAAGGACTCAGTGGAGCCCCTGGTCCCTGGGGAGGCCATGGAGTCATAGCTTTGCCTCCAGTCCAGCCCTGTATCTCCATACACCTCTGTGTGACACACAGGTGTTGGGAAATATTCAGACATTGTTTTTCTATTTTCTTTCCTCAACATGAGGGATCAGGGCCTGTTTCTATCTTTATCCAGGAAGGTTCTCATCCTCTGTAACTTTGCAAAAGAAAATTGACATAAAGAGTTTGGAGTACTTACAAGTACTCACAGAAACAGAGATGTGGCTCCAAAGGAAACGGATATGTTTATAGGGGATAGGAGCTGGGGACCACGTGCCTTCTGGTTTCAAAGGAATAATGGGTACCAGGTTTTAGTCCAACCAAAATGTTTCGCTACATAAAGATGAGGAAAGTGAACCTCAGAGCACATAAGTGATTAATCAATACTACGAAACAAACGATAGATCTTGGAAGAGATACTAGGTTTTATAACTTTGCTTAAGGAAATGGAGATTCTTGAGACTTTCAGAGTAAGACTCTCTAGGCGTGGAGCCCAGGTATCTTTATTTTTATCAAGCAGCTCAGGTGATTTGGAAATAGATTGTCTTTTCGGAAGCTACCTCTCCTAAACTACCTTGCACTTTGAATTGTTTCTTCAGGAATAAATTTAATTAAAAGGAAAACATTCTTTTTTATCGCTGAGAGCAATTCTTTTTATTGTTCATTAGTTTAAATGGTGAATTTCAAAGGCTATTTTTAAATTAAGTAATATTTCATTACCTCTTCTTACTGTTAAAACAGTACTTGTTGAGTGTAGACCACTTGGGAAAAAAATGCAAAATTTCACAAATAAAATAAAATTGATCATTATTCTATCATCCAGTGATTACAACTATTATGATTTTTATGTGTTTTCTTTCTACCTCTATTTCCATTTTAATATATGCACATGTTTCAACTGCATTTTGCATTTCCTGGATATTTCCTGGTATTATGAAATAATTCTGGATTTTTTTGGATAGAGTTTTTACTGCTTGCTTGTTTTCTCTCTTATCAATATACTTTAGTGGAACTAACCTTGTTTATTACTGTAAATTTAGGTTGTTTCTAATATTTTACCATCTTTGGGCATATATTTGAATAAATCTCTTATTATTTTGTAAAGATAATTTCTAGCACTGAAAAATACAAGGTCCCAAACATTGTCCAAAAGTACAAAAGTCTAAAAATACGGTGTCAAAGTAAAAATACTTCAAGCTTTTTATATATATCATCCTTTTGCCTTTTGGAAAGTCTATATAAATTTACATTGCCTGTGGTGATGAGTGATTTACTTTTTTATTTCATCTTATCAAAGACTGGGATATATACTTCATGCAAGAATACAACGTAAAACACAGTTTTGTCTTACCTTTGTAGGGCTTTTGTTAAGAATTTTATATAAATATTATGTGACCACAATTATTCCTGGTACAGCAGGCAGTGAATCCTGAAAACTATCTTGGACCAGCCACTTAAGTGTCATGAGAGTTCTTAATAAATATTATGTGACCAAAACTATGTTCTATGAGACACTATAGACATAAAGGTTTTGTGGTCTAAAAAGTTTGGAAAGCACTAAATTTAGGTACTCCTTTTGAAGATTCAAAGTGTACATTAACTTAATAAAGACTAAGATAATTTACAATAAATAAATTCATTGGAATCAAGTTAAATTCAGTGTTTCCAAGACTCAATGGGTCACAGAATCCTATCCTTAAATGTTGGGATATGAAATCCTTGCCTGGGCTACCTTAGAAATAACCATATAGTCTGGTTGAGGAGTTTAAAATTGTTTATTTTACTAGTGTACATTGATAAGATGATTAATCTTTTGTAATGGGGACCTAAAAAAACAATGTGACCTATATTCTGAATGAATATATTACATGGTTGGCTATTAAATGATATTTGACCATATTTATTGAAAATAATTGCATTTTATCATTCACAAAAACTAAGTAGAGACACTTTTTCTTGTAAATTGGCTATTTTTTCCCTTTCTAGGGAGAAAAAGCTGTTATTTTAGTTGATTTTTAATTCCTCAAAATTGGCTCTATATCTTCAAAGAAAATGTATTTTACCTGAAATATTTTTAGAATATGAAATGTTGATGAGGATAGGAGCAGCTGGAACTTTTACATGCTAGTGTTAAGAATGTGTATTTGTATAGCTACTGTGGCAAACATTATGGTATTTTCAGGAAAAGCTGAAGATATGCACAATGTATAACCAACGATTCTACTCCTAACAACATCTCTTTAAAAGCACTTGCACATATACTCTTGAGAACTCTCACACATGGGTACTAGGAAACAGAAACATATAAAAGAGTATTTCTAACAGAATTGTTTATAATTAAAAACAAAAAACTTGAGAGCAGGCAAATGCTGTGAACAGAAGACGAGATGTATAAATTGGGTTATGCTCATACAATTACATACCACAGAGCAGTGAAAATAAATTCTCATCATGAATCTAACAACACAATGGATAAAATTTTTAAAAATTTCCTGAAGAATATGTAATTTACAATTCCAATCATATAAAGCAGGCAAACAAAGCAGGCGAAACAAAGCAGTCTTTTGATGACAGATACAAATATATGTAGTAAACTATTGAGAGAATAACAAGTCTAGATATGATGTCCTCTGGGACACAGAAGGGAAACAGGATGGAATTTGGGAGAGGCACACGTGGAACTTCAAATATTTGTCCAATGATCTGCTTCTTAAGCTGGTGGCGAGTAAATGGATGTTTGTTTTTGTTCTTTAAATTTTATGCATCTTTATAATTTATATGTATGTATACATTATAAATATTATTTAGCCCTAATAATCATTTGTGGAAAATTAAAATGTCTACTTAGTTCTTAACTAAGTCAGTAACTATGAGCATCCACTCCATGCCAGATACTATTAAAGTGCAGGATATGCGCAGGTGAACAAGTCAGCCTGACATCTTATCTTTGCCCCTTTCCTTGATTTGGCATAGGTAAAGAAATCATTGCTTTTCCAAGCATGCTGAGCTTATGGATTTTAAATCTTTTAACATGACAAATTCATTTACACGTAACATATAAAGGGAGGCAGAAGTGAAGAATTGTGAAAGTTGCTCTATTAGAATTATCGTGCTATATCACCCCCAGAAATGGTTTATGGGTCATCATATTTCAATATCTGCTGTAGAAAATCTATGGAAAAGCAAGACCTATCAACTGCTTGTATTTATGATAAACTTTCAGAAAGGAAAAGTAAGAGCAATCATGCCAATTTAAAGAATACCACATTTCCCAGCCTGTGCAGCGATAATAATTTACACCTGTTATTATCTAAAGTCAAATGGGGCTACTAGAATCTTATGCTGATTAAGTGTCACTACTGAAGACAACATAGAAACAAATGCCCAGATCAAATCGTTAAGTGCTGTCAGAGACACTACAGTTCTTTGACAGATCACAGTATATGAGCTAAGCGCATATATATTTAACTCCACTTAAAGTACCATGGCGCCCATCAACAGATCATTTTGAAGCATGAAATATTTAGAGAAGATAGGAGTGTTTAAAAATGTATTTTACACATTTGAAAAATTCTATTGAAATGACTGAAAATTTCTTATGCAGTCTTAGATTAAAGAAATGAATTAGAATGGATTGGCTTAAAATGCACTAGAATAATTCAGGAGAATTGGGGCTTTTAGAACTGACATAAATCAATGAGCATACTTACTCAGGATTATCTATGGCCAGGAAACAATCAATGAGTTTGGTGGAATGCTTTCTGAAAGCACAGCACCTTTCTTAGTTTACAGTCTAATACTAGTTTCTTTGAAAAAGGAGACTTTTTAGACAAAGAGTTTTGGCCTCATTCTTTTGGTCTAGCTGAGAGGAGAGAAAATAGCTTTTCCCAGGATATCTAGCAAATGCTTATTACATTTCTGGGCCCCAAATGGGTAAAGTGCAGAGAGGTTTCAGTAAAACTTTTGTCAGATCTTTCTCTCCTTTCCTTTAAGTAAGTCTTTCCTTGTTGGTTGATTTTCAACTGAGAATTGATTTTAACTGACCCAGCTGTGGGGCAGGGCGCTGAAGGTGGGTCACTGTGGCTAAAGGAGTCCCACAGAGGTGAGGAGGATTTTAGAAAATGACCCTTTCAGATAAAGCACTGCAAATATCAGAATGAGTCCTATTTGACAGATCAGTGCTATGAGAATTTTCCTCTTTCCTCACATTTCATTTTCACCTGCTGATTTTTTGTGTTTTTTTTCTGGCTTGCTTTGTGTGTGTGTGTGTGTGTGTGTGTGTGTGTGTGTGTGTGTATGTATGTGTGTGTGTGATGTTACTTTGTTGGAATAATCTGATTTAACATATCATCAAATCATTAGATTATCCATGTAAGGCTTAATGTTTACAAGCATCTTCGACACCATTTATTATGTCACTTTAAAAATAATCAATAGCAGTATTGTGAATTTTGCTATCTCTGGCTGTTCCAATTATGTGTTACTACTCAACAGTTTACCTCAAAACATAGCAGCTCAAAACAACCATTTTATTCTGATTACAGTTTTGGGGCTCAGGAATTGGGGAAGGACACAGCCAGACAGTCTGTGCCTTATCCTCACGGCATCAGCTAGGGTGGCTGGGGCTGGAAGATGCCCTTGCAAGAATGCTTCTTGTCTCACACATCTGGAGCCTTGCTACTTTGTGGTCTTGCTCTCTCTCCACATGGCATCTCATTCTGCAGGGTCTCTCCATGTGATTGGGGGTTCTTGAAGCGTGGTGATCTCAGGAGAGTCAGATTTTTTATGTGGTGGCTGGCTTCCCCCAGAGTGAGCTTTCCAAGAGACTTGGCAGAAACTCCAAAGGTTTATGACCTAGCCTTGGAGGATATGCAGTGTCATTTCTGTCCCATGCCATTGGTCAACAGGGGGCAGAGTCCCAGCGTAGATTCTAGGGGAGGGAAAAGTATACTCCACCTCTCTATGGGAAGTGTAGCCAAGAATCCGTGACACACAGTCTACAACACGAGGTTCAAACTCTTGCTCTTCCGTAAAGTCTTCTAATCAGCTTCCTTGAGGTAGGTGCTTCCCAGAATGTAAAAAGTTATTATAGTAGAAATAGTATGTGCTTCAGAGTAAAGTTGGGTTAAATCCCATCTTCTTCTTGCTCTCTATGTAACTTTTGTTATTTAACATGTATGAACCTCAGATTTTTCATATAAAAATGTAGATGAAAATATTTTTGAGAAAGAGAAGGAAATCAGAAAATGTCCCCAATGTATGTATTGTAGTGCCTGGCATAAAAAAAAAAATCAGGGCCGGCCCCATGGCTTAGCAGTTAAGTGTGCACGCTTTGCTACTGGTGGCCCGGGTTCGGATCTCCGGCGCACACAGACGCATCACTTCTCCGGCCATGCTGAGGTGGCATCCCACATACAGCAACTAGAAGGATGTGCAGCTATGACATACAACTATCTACTGGGGCTTTGGGGGAAAAAAAAGGAGGAGGATTGGCAATAGATGTTAGCTCAGGGCCGGTTTTCCTCAGCAAATAAAAGAGGATTAGCATGGATGTTAGCTCAGGGCTGATCTTCCTCACACACACACAAAAAAAATCAGTAAATTTCACTTCTCTAGTCCCTTCCTTGTGCCTTTTCCTCACGAGTGGTTTTCCCTGATAGACATGACACCTATAGCTTGAAAACTCTTGCTTCAATCTGTCCTGAATGCAGCTTACTATTGAAGAACACGTCCTAAATTATTTCTCTAAAATGTTACTCATTTTTCAAAAATGTTTAATGACACTATATTGAAATCTAATAAAGTATAATCTGTCTGGACAGTCAAGACCCCTATAGTCTATCTCCAAGTTGACTTTTACATCCACTGCTACCCAGCATGAGCTGGGGACTGCACGCTGTACAGTCCTCAATTAAAACCATTTCTCAAGCACATGCTAAGTGCCTGGATCTATTATAAGTTCCAGAGATATAAACATGAATAAGACATATCTTTCCCTCTATTACATTGTTACATCTTATATTCTTAGCTGAAATTCTGTCTATCTCTTGAACCTAACATGGTTACCTCCCATACCTTTTCACAAATGGATCTAGAAGCTGAATACTGTTTTTGCTCCTCCTGCCTCTCAATTACCTTGACTGTCAACATCTCTGTGAATTCTTTGCTTATGCTTTCCCCTTCCATTTTACCATCTTTCCGTGTTGTGGTTTTTACTACTATCAGTCATGTTTCTACCTCTATTTCCTAACAGTACTACTGAAAACTAACTTTGATTCTCTATCCTCCTAGTAAAAGCTAGCCTTCCACTCACTTTGTATTCAGGTACTGCTCTGAGGATAATTCGTCTACCTGGTTCATTTCGTCTTCAAGAGATGAATTCAGCAACTCTACTCTTATCTCATAGGTACCTAATAAAAGCTTAAATCTATGTCTCTTTTCCCTAGATGATCCAAAACAAAAGTAATATCCCTTTTCTCTAGAAACCAATAAACATTTGGATCATTGCCTTATATTTTAGTGATTTGTGTGCATATTTCATATCACTTATATTCAAATCTAGCTTTTTTGTATTTGAATCCCTTGTAACAAAAAAGTATTAATATACCCAATTAATATTAGAAAGAGAATGAATAAATCATTTTCACCAGTTTGAAAGAAATAAAGTTAATCACTTAACAAATTACTTTCTTCTATATCATTTTTATTTTTTAGTGTTTTCATTGATATGACTTGTGAACAGTTGAAAATGATCCTAATCATTTTATATGATATAGCAATAGCCAATAATAAATTCAAAACACTTAGTAATTAGGAGATACATTTACCACTTCTTTCCATTGACTTTCGGCTGTAAAAGGATTACAGTAGTGGGTTTTTTTAATGATATATCAAAAAATATTTTTAAATGTTTATAAGTTCTATCATTAATCTTAAATCTTAATCATTAAGCTTTTTCTGAGTAAAAAAGTTCTATATTTTTGGAAAGTTAGTTCTTATCACTTACTAAATCGCCTAGCTCTGTCCTCAACATTTCTTATTATCCTGAATCTATATTGCACCAAAGAATGCTTTTCATGTTTAAGGTTATCTCTGTGGAAGAGAAAATATCTAAGGCTATCTCACACTCAGGAAGTTTTCTATCTTGATTAAATAGAGGATTAAATATCCTTTTCTAAGTGGTATATGCTGCGAGTGTGTGTGTTTGGGCAATTTCTAGAAAAATCTCAAGTACTTGAATATAAGGTCAGAGTTGAGTGGATATTTCACTCTCAAATGAGGATGGAATGTTTCTCCCAAGGATACTTTCATTTAAAAATTGGCATAGACTAGGGAGAAGGGTAATTCTTAGCATCTATGGTCAATATATTGTTAGTTAGGAGTAATTTTTCAGGATGAAGGGCTCTGTGCCTCTCCAATCACACCATATAGGAGACTTTGTATTCTGCTTTATCGATTCTACCTTTTCAGGTTTGTAATCACCTGAAAAGTTGAGTGACTTGGAGGAAGCAGGGAATTTTATGGTAGAATCACTGCAACACTATAGATTCACTCTCGCCTGTCCGTTTCAAAACAGACTGTAAGGCCTGGGAAACGTGCAGTTAGTGGTTCCTTTACACAATAATTTATTCATTTGTTCATTCAATTTTCCTTGAAAGCCTATTTTGTATAAGGCACTATGTTAACTCTTACGAGTATACAAAACATATCCAACTTTAAAGAAGCTTACAGTCTTGTAGTAAAAAATTCTATGCCATATAGTCTCTATTTGTTTTCAATTATATTTCAATGAGCATATTTCTATAACCATTCATTAACATATTAATAATAATCTCTGTTTGTGCTTGATATCACAGCATAATTCTTTATAGTACACTCTTTTATTTTCAAAAGTGTGCCAGTTTGGAAGATAAATTGTATCAGTGATTCTCAAAGTATAGTCTGGGGATCCCTGGTAGTACCTAAGATGCTTTCATGGGGTCAGCAAGATCAAAATTATTTTCATAATATACTACAAAATTCTTTTTCTTTTTTGCTCTCATTTTCTTAGTAGCGGAGTTTTCCAGAGGCTACATGGTGTGTGATACTGCAGCAGATTAAATGTAGAAGCAGATCTGAAAACCCAGCTATCTTTTAAGCCAAATATTAAAGAGATTACATGACTGTAAAACAAAGCCATTTCTCTTATTAGATGTTTTGTTTGGGAAAATATATTTTTTTCATTTAAGTGTGTTATTTATGTTAACATGTACTGGATTTATTTTACTTACATTTTTTTGAATGAATTTATGAATAAATACATATTTTAATTCTCAGTTTTAATGTCTAACATGGTAAGTATTCATAAATATAACCCATATAAACATAAGCCCTTTGGGGCCCTCAATAGTATTTAAGAGTGTAAAAGGGTACTGAGGCTGAAAAGTTTGTGAGTTATGTTACTGTAATGTTTTTTTCTTGTAACATTTCAATTACCAGTTTGAATTTACTTCAGTTTCTGTCTTTGGAGTCATATAATTTTACTTTTACAGATATGAACAGACTTCCTCTCATTAATTCATGCATTCAAGAAATAATATGTGCCTGTTATTGTGCTGAAAGCTGGGAATAATAAAGTAAAGTTAAATGAATTTTGTTTTATAGGAAATAATTCTTAATCAAGTAAGCATTAAAAGTTGGAAAATTCACCTGTGGCAAACTCCAAAGGAAAGCTATGTGGTTTATGTCTTCCTGTAATATTTTGATTTGACCTGAGGGGGAAAGATAGGAAACCATCCCCTGGGAAGTTACATTTAAGCTGAAATATGAAGGATGCATGAACATTCATGTGATGCTGAGTGGAAAGGGCATCACAGAGAGAGGCAACAGAATATGCAAAGGCCCCATGGAAGGAGCATGAAGAAGCACAGTGGGCAAGACTCAGAAGATCAATCTGGCATGAACACAGTGACAGTAAGGTAGACGTAATCAGGATAAGAGGTTCAGGTATAGAGGGAGGGGGGGACCAAACCATTAGAGGCTATATATGCAAGTCAAGGAGTTTTCTTTTAATCTTAAGAGCAATATGAAGCACCAAAAAGTTTAAATGGGGAAAGGGGTCACCAAGGGGGCTCTTTTTGGTTCTATGATTTGATTCGTGGGTGTCAAGGAAGCTCAGCTGTGAGATGATGGAGTCTGAGCCAGGCTGATAGATGTCAAGAAAATGGAGAAATATTTAGGGGCAAAATCAATGTAGCTTGTCAACAGAGAAGATATGTCAGTGGATAAGATAAGATATGGAAAGATGATAGGACCTTGAACAGACTTCCTTTCGTTTATTCGTGCATTTAAGAAACATTTAAGAATTTAAGAAATTGATTGCACTTAGAGATTTCTGGACTATGCAACTGGCTGGATGGTGAAACATTTCACTTGAGGGAAAGGGGGAAACACTGACCGGTAAAGGCCTAGAACTTCCAAGAGAACAACACTTCCTTGGAGCTGTCACCTACGGGCCTACAACTCTACAGTGAAGAATGGAGATGATGGATAGTGAACTTCAAGCTAAATGAGACCAACAACCCAGTAACATCACTCTGAATGAAAAGTGTTGTTTTATCCTCCTGAAATAGAAACATAAATAAAACTCAAACTGGCTTTGACATGCATTGTTTTTATAGTCCTATATCCACTTTTTTTCCCATTCACTGTGGCCAAGCACACCACGGATCAGAAGCTGTAAACTTTCTCCTTCAAATCAGTTTTTACTGCCTCATTCACCTAGTTAACAAGAATGAGCATCTAGAATGTATTATGTGACTTGAGGATCCTCTATTCATTTATTTCTATTTTTTAGTATAGTGTTATGTAGACTTACAATAGCATCAGTAAGTCTCCATCAGGTTTCCTTGAAGAGTTGTGTGACAATGGAGAATGCCAAGCTCCACGCCAGGCCAACTGATTCAGATCTCTGGGATGTGACTCTAATCTAGGAAAACATTTGAACCAATCCCCAGGCAACTCTTCCGTATACTAAAGCTGGAGGATACTGTGAAAACACCTGTGGAGAAATGTTGGAATCTGGGTTTTGTGGGTTATGGAGTCCTCAGTGAGGTGACTACTCACACTTAAGACCTGGGAATGAAGTTGCCTTTGGAAGCTTCCAGAATTCCACTTTCTTTATGACTTACAGACATTTCATGGATCAAGTTTTGGTGCACGTATGTGAGAGCAAAGGCTGCTCTACACTTGATTGGATTTTATGATTAAGAAGTTGATTTTGATTGACTTTCTGAGGATTCTTGAATTAGAACTTTCCCTGTTCTTGGTTTTAAAAGAAATTTTACTTGGTAGCTCCACCTGTTTAACATCATAATCATAGATTCTTTTTTGGATTTTGTCACATGTATAATAACCTGGTATTCCACTTTTCCATCTGAGAAGAAAGCTCACCCTGTTATCAGCTAGAATAATTGTTCTCGTTAAGATGGTTCATCTGTGGCCAGAGATACTTGAGACACTTTATTCATTTGTGATAAGGAATTTTAACTGATTGCATGTTGATAGTTTTCAGAATATATAAATCTTATTTCCAGGGACATATTCTATTTAATATTTACTTTATCCTCAGTCTTTTCAACTGAATTCTTAATATTTGAATCAAATTTCTATACCTATTTGCCCCACTTTGAGTTTTACTATAATTCAGCAAAAACCCATTCAATTAAACTACCTTGGACTGGAATGTAAAGTGATTTATGTACTTATTGATTTGAAAGTATGAAATGATGGGGCTTTTAAGTTGAAATACATTACAAGTGATGTAAGCATACTACAAATTAGATGCCTTAAAATTAACCTACCTGTTTACTTGTTAGCACTGATTTATGTCTCAGTTCTTGATGTGGCCAGTACTTGAGAGATATAATATCACTCGTCTTATAAATATTTCATCATTAGGACTCTTTAGTCATTCATTCTGTCAGGAGTTTCTCACAATCCCATCTCATTCTGAGTGACGTTTATAATACTTTAGATGATTTTTTCTACCTGAACAGTATCAGTTTTAACATCACGAAAGCAAAAGAGGCAAATGAGTTAGTGATCTTTAATAAGAAATTTTTGAATCCACATTTTCTTCATTTAATCGGAGGTAATTTTCCACCTTACAGTCCCACGGATGTTATATCAGAAACATAAAATAGCCGATAACAACACATATAATTTAATAATATTCATTTTATAAATATCAGTTCTGAAGCTATGTAAAGCTTTATGATTTTCTTATTCTTCTAGCTATTCATACAGATATGTCGGCTTATAAGAAACAATTACCATATTGAAGATTGTGTCTGCCACTTCTTTTTCTAGCTGTAAATTGATGGAGGTGAGATTGTTTTCAGGAAAACAAAACAAAACACATGTTAGGTGGCTTTTCCTTTGCAGTAAATGAAGCAAAGCATTATTTTAAGGGAAAGATGGAAGTAACTGCAGAGACTATTTAGACTTGAACCCCTCTGCATGAAGGCCATCCACCCCAAGCCTATCAATCACATATGACTACCAGCCAATCTTCGCAGGCTGTAATTTCTCTAGGAAAGGATAAGGCAGTGCAGCCATCCCCAGCTTTGATGAAACTTTTATGAAGGAAAATTTATACTAGTTGTACCTGATGCTCGGTTGGGAGCTGATTAAGTGATTTATATTTTGCCTGATCAGAAAGCCAGGCAGATTAAAAATTGTGGCAATCCCCTTTCAGAGTGCGCATAGTTGTCTTCAGGTCATTGCTGAGAGAAATTGTCAATGTGGTTCAAGGACAGCTCAGCACTTTGTACTTTCTCAAGGCAAGTCATTACTTAAGTGGCTGGATGTATATTTCTAAGAGCAATGCCTTTGAAAGCTGACTTTCCCCTGTAACTACAGCCCTGCCAAATAAGATGTTGGTTTAGAGTTGTTTGGAGTTTTAAGAGGAAGGGCATAAATTGAATTTACTTAAATATCCTCCAGAAGTCTTATCTTTCAATTTCAAGACACACATAACTTCAAATTAGGATTTTAAGGATGCCAGTAACTCGCTTGGAAACTGGAGAGGAACTGAAACACACCAACAGAACAAGTCTGGCCAAATGAAGGCAGGACTGGGAAAGTCTAGTTAGCCAAGAAGAATCTTTTACATATTATGGGCCAGGCAGGCAATGACTGTGTCTAGAAAGGCAGATAGGCCTGAAGTGTCAGTTCTTTTACATATTGCCTATTTCTTATGCTGATACATTTCTTTATTTATCAACAGTGTTTAAAGTCATTTAAATGAATAACAGTAACAATGAATATTTATTGGGCATTTACCTTATACAAATACAGTGGGTTTAGAGATTTAAGGAAATAAGTTATGAGAGGCCTCAGATTTGCTACTTGTTAGTGTCAGAAGGGTTCTTTTACTAGAGATAAGTTTGGGAAACTGGCATTAAAAGGAACAGAACAAAACAGTAGTTCACACATATTTCGTCCCTCTCTTCATTGATGGTGTTGCCATTGTTTTTTGCACGTATTTCTAATTTTACCCTTACTCTCTGCATGATGGTGATGATGATGATGTACACATCTCTACTTCACTAGACTGATTGGTTTTATTTATTTTTGTTCCCAGTGTCTACAACACTGCCTGGAATGAAGTAGAGTCTCCATAAACTTTGCCGTGTGATTGGAAGAACGAATAAATAAAACAAGTAAGTCATCAAAAGTCCTGGTAAAAGGAGTGGTAAATTTGTCTGGGAGATAGGAATCCAAGCAGAAAAAATAGATATTTTGAATGAATCAAGGTAGGAGTGCATAGCAGCATGCATCTTAGTTGTTCGGGCTGCTATAACAGAACATAGACTGGGTGGCTTATAAATGACAGAAATTTATTTCTCACAGTTTTGGAAGCTGGGAAGTCCAAGATCAAAGTGCCTGCAGATTCAGTGTCTGGTGAGAGCCTGCTTCCTGGTTCTCACACAGCTGTCTTCTCACTGTAACTTCACATGGCAGAAGGGGCAAGGGAGCTCTCTAGGGTCTCTTTTAAGAGCATTAATCCCATTCATAAGGCTGCCACCATCATGATCTAATCACCTCCCAGAGGCCCCACCTCCAAATACCTTCACTTTGGGGACTGGTTTCAACATATGAATTTTAAGGAGCACAAACATTCAGTCTATAGCAGCTGGTGAAAGACTCCACGGTATAAACCAGCTACCAGGTGTGCTTTTCAAATTGGTGTATTTGAGCTCTTAAGGTTATGTAGCAGTGCAGACAGGTTTATTTGAAGTGTCAGGAGTATTTGATACACTTCCCAAACCAATAATTTTACTCAATAGTCAGTGATTAAAATATAGTAAAATTTGAGCACAGCTGTTAAATAAAGCAAAAATGAAAAAAACATATTTATGAACTTTTGAGATAAAATAAGAATTTAAATAAATTTCTCACTTGCAATTGCCCCTTTGGGCTGTACTACTACACCTCTTGTGGGCATAAGCTCATTGTTCTCTAGCATTAGGTGTATTTCATCCATCCAGAATTTATTTATGTGGCAACTACAATAAAAATGTTGGCAAGGACTACTGTAGTATGATTCCCTGTGTAGACTCAAGGTCTTGGTAGCCTTTTGCAATCTCTGTAGATTACCGTGTGGGGTCAGTTAAAGCTGCCAAGTGACAGGTTTGGAAGCCATGAAAAGTGGGTTTGGAAGTTGAAGGCAGAGTCTAACAAACCCCTGTAGTTTCTCTCAAGCATTTCAGGAAGTTTGGGGGCTTAATTCAATATTTGATTTTCTTTGTTCATTTGCTGGTTTTCCTCAACCAACTTGGACTACCTGAGGTAATTTTAGGGTCTGTTTGTCAACCAATAAACACTGCATCTCTTCCTACTCTGTTCTGTGCCCTAGTTCATGTTAAATTAATAAGGGTGGTCTTTCAATCATAGTAGATAATATCTGAAGAATTTACATCTGGTTGCCATTTACATTGTACTTGCTACATCTCAATTACTCCTGAGAGAAGAAAGTGAAAAATAAAATTAATTATATTTTTAGAGGTGATCATTAAAATTACTTGTGGAATTGAGCTGGAACAGATTCAATGATTTAGAAGAAAGGTGTCTGTTTCAGCATTGGACAATTGAGAAGAAACTGTGATAGCTTTGCTCACTTCTAGTATAGATCTTATATAGGACTGAATAGAAGAATATACATATGTTCATATGTGTAGGGTCAGCAGAAATCTAATTGTTTCAGAAGGAAGAGAACATAAATGGGCTCTCACAGTACAGGTTTCTTCTGGCTCAGTACGGCGTGTCAACTTTAAGAGTGCTGTAAGGGCTGAAAGAGATTTGGAGCATCTGGAAATAAGATGGTAGGAGAGCTGTCTGAATTCCTGACATGTGCTACCAGTTACACTGTTTACTGTGTCCTTTTATGGGGCACCATCAACATGTTTAAACATAAAATTGAAATGATATAAACGTTATGCAAGAGTCCTAGAGGATGCCATATTGAACCAACAGGTAGATAAGATTTGTTTAAAAGACTCAAAGAGGTGACTTCTAAAATATTACATCTGAGACATTTTCACACCAACATTTTATTTGTAAATTCATATTTCTTTTATTTTGAAAATAAGTATCATGAGCAATGTGATATTAATAAATATTATTTTTATTTCTTTTTCCCATGAATAGCATGTAGTAGAAGTATAATGAAGAAAAAATTGGGAAAAGAAACTCAGGTAGAATATATATTTTTATTTTTTTTTAAATATCCACCAATATATTTTTTTGCATTGAAAATATAGTTACCAAAAGCAGTATGATGTCCAGATACACAGTGGGAATAAAGTGACTCTGAATTACAACATTTCCCATATTAATGAAAGCTATTCATAATCAATTAAACAATTCCTTTCCTTCCCCCCTCCCCAGTCCCTTTGGAAGCCCATCAGTAAATTGCAAACAGTGTAACTAGTCCATACCTTTTGTGATTTAAATGATAAACGCGTCACAGAGTCATATTTAGGTTGTGTGGTGGAGAATTCTTTAAAGTATATTCGTGCATCAATTTTCAAATTGCTGTTGAAGGTAACACTTAAACACTTCTTACACAACTTTAAAAACTTAATAATTGGGATGTTTTTCTGTTGTTTAGAAGTTGAGGAAGGTGAAAAGGATGATTAGGCACATGTGTGTGGTGATGGATTGTAATTAGTATTTGGGTGGTGAACATGATGTCATCTATTCAGAAATAGAAGTATAATGATGTACACCTGAAATTTATACAATGTTATAAACCAATGTTACTGCAATAAAAAATAAATAAATAAAATTAAAAAAAATAAGTTAGTAAAAATTAAAAGAAAGAAGAAGTTATTGAACCAATTACTACGACTTAGCTTATAATAAAGTAAGTTACTCTAAAGACAATTATTACACATTGAAAATTTCTTATTCAATGTTATAAAAATCAAAGACCAAGTAAGTAAAGAAAGAGTCCGGTTAAATATATGAGATTTGACTGTGAATTTATGGAGTTTGTTATTAACAACTTTCCTCCTCTTTTACATTGGAAATATTTATGACCAAACTTCCAATCAGCTCTTTTGGGGCTATTACTTGGCAGCATGTCTGTGTTTGTCTTTTTTGAATCTTTAGTTTAATTTTTACTTCCATTTGTTATGCATATACTCCACCATAATGAAAACTGACATAATGGTTTATTTAAAATTAAATAATTTAAGAACTTAATATAACCATGTAAGAAGATAAAAATCCAAATGATGCAGCAGAGAAAAGACAAACTGTTTATGACTTTATTTTGAAAAATAAAAAAACATTGATGCAACGTCTTGGGAAGAAGTAATTATTTCTTCTATATTTGCAAACAGATTTTTTAAAAAACTAAAACTATGGCATTCTTACTATTTTTATTCTTCCCACTTTCATCCTCCATATTTCCTCCTAGCTCTCCTTGCCTTTTATTGCTTCTCCTGTGAAAAATATTAAGGCTGTGTAACGTGAAATGATAAATCAAATATGAACCAAAGTTGCAACTCAACATATGGTCACCTATGCAACATTTAAGTTCATAAATTAGCCGTCTCATGTGTCTATGAAAATGTCAATGGCAGTGACTCCTACTTAAACAAGCTTTTGTTTAGGCATGTTAACGCGCAAATGGTAGAGTGACTAGAGTCATAAGAGGAGGGTATGTAAGAGCATGTACTGGGTACTATTTAAGAGTATGTGGGTGATCCATCTGAGACTAGCTCCCTGAGGTATTCCTAGTGAGATTGGTTTGTTGACACACTTGAGGGAAGTAGTCTCTGCCTGTGGTGGTGGCTAATTTTTCAAGTTTTAAGGAGGATATCACTGCTACTATCTTTTTCTTTTCTCCTTTACACCTAGGAGAAGTGAAAAAAAGGAAGGAGGGAGGGAGGGAGGGAGGGAGGGAAGGAAGGAAGGAAGGAAGGAAAGGAGGAGAGAGAAAAGAAGGATAGATCTAGGTCTATCTCTAAGGCAGTGTTTTTTCGCCCCATCTATAAAATTCTCGTGAAAGATTTATATTAGATTCTTAATTCAATCTACTAAACTTTAGTGAGTACCTACTATATGTAAGGGGCTGTCCTAGGAACTTTCATATGTACCATTACATAAAGAGTGAACTATTCCAGGGGTCAGCAAACTTATTGTTAAGGGCTAGATGGTAAATTTTTTTGGCTTTGTGGGCTATATTGCCTCTGTCTCAACTACTCAGCTGTGCCTTTGTGATGCAAAAGCAGCCATAAAATGTAGAAACTAATGGGCATGGCTGTGTTCAAATAAAACTTTATTTACAAAAATAGGTGTGGGCAGGATTTGTCCTGCAGGACATAGTCTGCCAACCCTTGATTATTCTAATTAATAGTAATTTGAAACATTGTCATGCCCCTGGATAAAATATATTACATTATTTAAATATATTACATTATTTATGTTCAAATGTTATCTCAATTATGAGTTTTGGGTTTTGTTTTGTTTGGGGAGTATAGGTTAGATTTTAATTGTATGATGGATAATGAATTTTATGACAAGGGACTCCAAAATGACTAAATTCTACCTCGGTCTAGTCACTCATTTGTTATGTGAATCTGTGGGTTCATTATATACAAGGAACAATACCAGCTAGAAGGCAGCAGTATACTTAATTACTGCAGGGCAGAGCTCTGTGAAACAGGATTTGATGCACATGTCATAGCTCAAAAGGAGAAGAGTGACTCCGCATCCCCTTAAGTCCAAATCCAAATGGTAACATCTTCTATATTCTCACTGGCCATGTGATAAATGAAAATGAAAGAGTAAAGCTCATTTTTATTCACAACCAAGCAAAACCCAGCTCTGTGAACTTGCCCACTAGTAGAGGTGGACCAGTGTTCTTTAATCTTACCAATCAGAAAAGTATTCTCCCTCTTGGGAAGGCAAACAAGATTTGTAGAACAAAGACTTTCTTGGTGTGGAAGTGGTAGTAGGAGCTATCCTTTCTTCAATTTAATTTCCCATTTTCTTTTTTTTGGCTTAAACAACAGAAATTTATTTTCTCACAATTCTGGAGGCTGAAGTTCAAGATCAAGGTGCCAGCAGGGTTGATTTCCTCTGAAACCTCGTTCCTTAGCTTGCAGATGGCTGCCCTCTTCCTGCCTCTTCACATGGTCATCCTTCTGTGCATACACAGGTGTCCCTGTTGTCATACCAGATGTATCGGAAGAGGGCCCCACCTTAACAGCCTCATTTTAACCTAATCACCTCTTTAAAAACTATCTCCAAATACAATTACATTCTGAAGTACTAGGAATTAGGACTTCAGCATATGAGTTTTGAGAGGACACCATTCAGCCCATAACACCTTGAATTAGGATAAACTGCCCTCTAAATGCAAATCAAAACTACAATGAGATATCACCTCATGCCAGTCAGAATGGCTATAATTAACAAGACAGGAAACAACATGTGTTGGAGAGGACGTGGAGAGAAGGGAACTCGCATACACTGCTGGTGGGAGTGCAGACTGGTGCAGCCACTATGGAAAACAGTATGGAGATTCCTCAAAAAATCAAGGATAGAACTACCATATGATCCAGCAATTCCACTGCTGGGTATTTATCCAAAGAACTTGAAAACACCAATGTGTAAAGATACATGCAACCCTGTGTTCATTGCAGCATTATTCACAATAGCCAAGACTTGGAAGCAACCTAAGTGCCCATCAAGGGACGAATGGATAAAGAAGCTGTGGTATATATACACAATGGAATACTACTCAGCCATGAGAAACGATGAAATCCAGCCATTTGTGACAACATGGATGGACATAGAGGGTATTATGCAAAGTGAAATAAGTCAGAGGGAGAAGGTCAAATACTGTATGATTTCCTTCACTAAGTAGTGGATAATAACAACAATAAACAAACACATAGAGACAGAGATTGGATTGGTGGTTACCAGAGGGGAAGGGCGGGGGGAGGAGGGCAAAAGGGATAATTCGGCACATGTGTATGGTGATGGGTTGTAATTAGTATTTGGGTGGTGAACATGATGTAATCTATGCAGAAATAGAAGTATAATGATGTACACCTGAAATTTATACAATGTTATAAACCAATGTTACTGCAATAAACAAAAAATTAAAAAAAAAAAAAAGGATAAACTGCCCTCTGATGTTAGAGATCTGATGTCCCAGTCATAGATTCTCTTTTTGTTTGTTTGTTTGTTTTAGATTTTTTGAGGTATAATTGATAAGTAAAGTTGTATATATTTAAGATATACATTGATTTTCTATTATAAAGAGAAAACCTAGATTCTGAAAATTGACTTCCAAATATGTTTACCAGGATTTAGTAGGAGCCTACTCAAGTTAACATGAATGTAGAATGTTGAAGCCTACGATATACAAATAAAAGAGCCTCCAAGAAACTACCTAGTACATGGCAGTGTTATGAATTTGAATGCCATTTCTTACAGAAGACAAGCAGGAATAAACAGATGGTTCCATGTAGAAAAAGCCTGAGTTCAAAAGGTGATTGAGCGAAGTTGCCTTTGCAGAAGAGCACTCATGTTGCTCAGATTTGATTGTAAGATACAAGATCTAGAAGTTCATATCACTGACTAGTCATATTAATAATAACCAAAAGAAAAAGAGCAGCATTGATTGCTGAACTAATTGGACATTGCTTGAAACTTGGCAGTGCCAAGTCTGGCTCCTCTCAGAGAGAGAGACCAAGCACCAGCATAATAGGGTTTACTATTCCCTTTGGGTTATTATAAACAGAATCAATATGTACTAATGACTGCAGCAATAAATTTGGTCATACTCCATAGGGTAATGTTCTGCACTTACCCAGTTGTTGGTTTGACATAGAGTAATAGAGTTTACCCTTTTTAAGTTGTAAATTACTATGAAAATGCTGAGCCTAACAGTAAAATGCATTTGGGATGTTTTTAATCTTAGGAAATATTGGTAATAGTTCCACTAAGCATACTATTAAAATAAATAAATAGTATTTATTGCTTGGTTCCCAGCTGCAGCTGGATGAAAAGCAGTGGGAAAGGAGAAATAAGACATACATATTTATCAAATGCACAAGACTCATGTTTGCTTAATTCACTTCCAAGGAGTTGCTTACACCAGAGAACAAAAAGAGAGCTTTATTCTTTTTCTGAGGTTCACTTCAGTGATGATGACATGGAAGATGGTACTGATAGTTACAATTGTGGTAATTGAAAAACTAGTTGTTATAAAAGATTACCCATAACTTTTGCCCATTATTAATTAATTTACTACTACTTTGTTATGCTTTTTTTTTTATAATTGTATTTATTTATTTTTTTTCTCCCCAAAGCCCCAGTAGATAGTTGTATGTCATAGCTGCACATCCTTCTAGTTGCTATATGTGGGATGCGGCCTCAGCATGGCCAGAGAAGCAGTGCGTCGGTGCGCGCCCGGGATCCGAACCCGGGCCGCCAGCAGCGGAGAGCGGGCACTTAACCGCTAAGCCACGGGGCCGGCCCTGTTATACTTTTTGGTTTAAGTTTCATCAAGGCTTCTAGATAATGTTTCGGTCTCTAAGATTAAGTGAAGATTTAATCTCTCAGAATAAAGTAATATACTCATACATATAATGTATACATATATATGTCTACATATAAATTAGATTTATATATATGTACATATAAAATGGTATATTACATTTATGTGTGTGTGTATTCAGAGATACCATGAAATAAATTAATTTTCAGCCTGTATTTCATTATAATTAAAAATTATATCTCTCTCACACTATTTTCAGGACACTTGTGATTATCTTTGGTAAATAGACCCATTGATTTATATGGATTTAATACACTAAAGAAATGATCACCCAATCATACATATACGATAATAGAATTATGAGTGCGTGTGTGTACGTGTGTACACAAACTAATCTGTTACCTTACTATAGCTTAAAGAAAGACTTTAAAGCCTTTACTTTCCTCGAATGCATTCATATACGGGTAGCAAAGCAAAGACAATTTGTGTAGGAAATAGGAAATAGTTAACAGAAGTCAATTTAGAAATAAAATTGGATTTCACTGTTCTCCATCTCATCTTTCTTCTGAGTAATTTTCATACTACTTACTCTTTCTCTCACAAATTTGAAATGTGACCACATTTTTTCCTTATATTACATGATGGGCGTGTGTCTTTTTATAACAATATTGTAAGATTCTTTTTTTTTTTTTTTTTGGTGAGGAGATCAGCCCTGTGCTAACATCCGCCGATCCTCCTCTTTTTTTTTTTTTTTTTTGGCTGAGGAAGACGGCCCTGGGCTAA
The DNA here is from genome assembly GCF_057802395.1 of Ceratotherium simum simum. Taxonomy (NCBI): domain Eukaryota; kingdom Metazoa; phylum Chordata; class Mammalia; order Perissodactyla; family Rhinocerotidae; genus Ceratotherium; species Ceratotherium simum. The sequence goes on along the minus strand of NC_141907.1, from coordinate 53,105,832 downwards.
CATCTGTGCCCATCTTCCTCCACTTTATATGGGACGCCGCCACAGCATGGCTTGCCAAGCAGTGTGTCGGTGCGCGCCCGGGATCCGAACCAGCGAACCCCGGGCCGCCGCAGCGGAATGCGCACACTTAACCGCTTGCGCCACGGGGCCGGCCCCTATAAGATTCTTGATGGGCTTGAAAAAGTTCTCTTTTTAAAAAATTTCTCAAATAGCTGGCACAGTGCTAGGCATGTAAAGATGTTTGATAAACACTTGTTGAATTCAAAATTATAGACCACATAGACAAATTGTTTGGGTCTAGTCTTAGGCGTAAGTAGAAGAGTTAAAGAGATTACAGAGGTCACTGAAAATGAAAGAGAATAGGATATGTATATTTGACTTATTCCTAATAACCAAAATTCTTCAACTTCCTTTCAAATTTTTGAGAGATGATATATTTATTTTAGATAATATGTTAATGTTTAATTTAATATATTGCACTTAATTATGTTTTGTTGATAAAAATAATATCAAATTTTTGTACTATGTTAATCAATGAGCTACATATAAGAACACTGTGGGAAAAAAAGGAAAACTGAATTGTTTCTGCCCTCTGATGAACCGATTTTAAAACTTGTTCCAATTGTCTCTCTTTAAAATGAAGTCATTCCCATGAAATTCTAACCAGGTTATATGTTTCTATTAGGCACTAGAATGTCTGTTGATGCGCTAAGCATCTGGTTACCTTGAGATTCTGGCTTAACTGGGCAGAACAAGTATTTTTTTCTATCCAATCCACTGATTATCTACAAAAGAATTATTTCATCATTCTGGTCACTGTACATCCTAAACAAGGTTTTGCATTCAAGTGTTGATACTTCCTCATTAATATGGAGTCATTCGAGACTGAAATTGCAGGTGAAATGGTGTCTGTATGTGGCGTTAAATGTTGACAGATAGTCTCCCCGTAATGGGAGAGTGGAGTGAAGTCAGTGTGCTGCCAGTTGAATTGGAAATGCAGATACTGAATCATTAATGACTTAAAATGTAAAGCATCTTATCTGTTTAATTCTAGGAAATGCACACTTTTATGGATATCAGATTCTCATACTCACTCTTTGAAAACATTTTAGTAAACTCTATATCTCATCTAACATAAGAACTGTTTAAGTTTTTTTTTGATCTTAAAGTCAGAAGCATTTCAAATTAGTTACTTAAATGTCTGAACACATTAGCTAAATGTGGTCCCACTCCTCTCAGATCCTGTATGTGTAAAGAGATCTAAAATGCTTTCACGTAGATTGTGTGACCTACATGTAAGCAACTTAGTGTATATTTAGTAACATGGGTTTGAACACAACAATCTCTATTAATAGTCAAAATTAAGGCCTGGTTTCTAATTATTACAAGCTATTGAGGGAGTTTGCCCAGGGCTTATTTTAAGGCAGCACTATCCCTGTCTGCTATGACTTGATGAATAACAGAGACACTAGACGTGCTTCAAGACAGTAGTGATACTTAATGGCTGCAGTCATTTTTCCCATTACAGTTGTTTGTATGCATACTTTACTCACAACTTAGAACTTAATATATTTCATTTATCCTAACTCCATTCCAGAATACCTAACACAGTGCCTTGGAAAAAATATTAGTGTTAGAGTCAAGATATCTGTATTTGAATTCTAGGCTTGTCACTTTCTAATTGTATAAACTTGAGAGCCTCATTTAACCTCTCCTGTGCAATTTTTTTTTATTCCTAAATCTAAGATAATAGTATTTCTCAAACTTGTAAAAAATTAAAGAGGGTCTATAGAAATAGTATCAGCCTCATAACTACAATATGCAGCACAAATTAAAGATACCAATGTTATTATTGACACATAGAAGACAACAACTACTTGATAAATTACAAGTGGCTCTCGGGGGTCAGCAGAGTTCTGCAGATTGTAAGTCTCTGCTGACTTAACCATTTTCAATATTGAAGCTAAAATATGTAATGTCACTGCAACTTGATTATAGTGTTATATGGGCCCTACTTATTTGACACTCTGGTAAATGGCATTTCTATTTAAACTGGAGGAGACTGTCAGAGAACAAAGCGAGTTCTATGCCTACAGCAACTCCCGACAATGAATTAATGGTATATCTATAGTACTAGCACGCAGTCTATTTAAATCGGATAGATGGCTGCTTTCCTGCAACCCATCCGCAACAGTCTATAAAGGAATGTAATTCAGCTGAATAACATAAATCTCCCTCTGCTGAGATCCTTTGTTCAAGTCAGTTGGTTTTTCTGCTTGAGGCTGGCTGTTAGACAACTCAATCTATCACTCGTGTTTATTCATATCTTAATGCTATCTATATGCTTACTTTAAAATCCCAAAGTGAAAATGGGTCCTTGATATCATACATTTCTGTAATAAGAGAAATAATTTATTTGCCTAGGTCATTTCTACCATGACATGCAATTTGGAGAGACTTCTAGAAAAGCTTTGCAAGGATTATGGAGTTGTCATGGCAGCACTGCTCAATTAAGACAATACACATTTTTGGTTTGTTTGTGTATTTTTAAAAAAACATGCAATTTCCTACCAACACAAAATAAAACTTCCTACTTTCACCATACAAATAAATCCAGTGGTATACTTCTTCCAAACCGAATTTCTTATAACTCTCTATGTTGAGTAAGAAATTGCGTTGAAATTTAGTTACTGTATGTTAAAAACTCGACATGTTTCCTTCCTGGTTTAAGACTTTCCATATCCTGAGTATCCATCTGTGAAACAGGATAGCTTAGGAAAGTTGCATAAGGATATCATGATATGGCAGAATAACTCAATTTCCATCCTTAGATAGCTGCTCATTAGATGTGAGCCTCATTCAAGTTACCCGATATATCTGTTTCTCACTTTCTTCATCAATAAGCTAATGGGTGGTAAAGCTTAAATGAACTAGTGTTTGTTAACCACCCAGCACATAGTAGGTCAACTAAACTAATAAAATTTATTTTTACAAACTTAGCCTATGGACATCACTATGTAGGAAAGAAGTTTGGAGTGATTTTGGGTGTCAGGGAGAAGGCATTTGTTTTAGGAGAAGATAATATTAGAGGCGGTTAATAGAAATGAAAGATGCAATTCTCTAAAGTAGAATTTGATCTAAGTATTTATTTTACATGATATAAGAATCTTATTATTGAAGTTTAATATGTAGGCTGGCACCTTAGTTTGATAATCTAAAAAACGGTTATATTTAACATTGGAATTATCTAAATGTGCTCTTTCCCTAACTTAAGTTCACTAGATAATTGCCAGACTTTCCTCACTATGATATCTCATATCTTTTAACCGTGGTGGGCTTATCAGGTGGAGGCTTTCTATGGATACTCATGGATAAACTGGATGAGTCATAAATCAAGAATATTTTTCTTCACATATACAATTACTTGACAACTTTTTTGTATATCTGAAACAGTATGCCTCTGTTATCTTTTAGTTTTCTAAAAAGAGTACACTGGCTTAAATGAGAAGACCACTAAAAGCCAGAGAGCAATACAAATATAATGAACATGCTCCCCTTACCCAACAAAGAACAAAAAGAAGATATGATTGTCAGCTACCAAACTGGAAAGCTGGAGACATTCTGAAAATTGCTTAGAGCTATTGTGGGCCTGTATCTAGAAGACAGTCACTGAGTGATTTTCAGTCAAATTAAATCTCTTGCTGAGGTGGAGGTGATGTGAATTACCTATCATCAGTTTACTACTCTGCTAATTAATTATTCCCAATTCACCACATCCCTCAACTCTAATTATTACTAAACCACAGAGAGTATAATTAATTCCTGTTAGTTCTGCACTTGGGAGTATCACACATGAACCACTTTACCTGCCATCTTTTCAACCTCTCAAGTTTTCTGGATTGTATATATTTGCCTGGCTTAGTGGAGAGAAGTGAATTAGAGCTGTTGGGGAAGATTTATCAGAAAGCACTGCAGGGAAATAGACTAGTTGACTTGGATCTTAATGCAAGAAGAAAAGAATAACAGAAGTGTCCTCTAATTGTCCAAGACAACATAATGAATGATGATGACAGAGTCCACATAGAATGGTTCTTCTTCTTCTTTAACCCATCTTCTGGAATACACTATTTTAGATGAGCTTGCAGCATCAGCCATGTATCATATTATTGCTTTTGCATTTCCAATGATTGTGTTGGCCAGACATCAGTTTCAAAACCAATTTTGTATTCATCACTCATATCAATGGAAATAATAGAATACATCACTTCAATTTTAGTAACTGAAAGATTCAAGAGTAACAGGAATTGACTGGCATGTATTTTTTTTTTTTTTTAATATTGAATGATGTGAAGAAAGAAAGTTGGGATAGGAAAGAAAACAAATCAAGAATTACTCTCTGTTCAGGGACCTGATAGTGATTTATATGCTGCAAAAGTAAAACTTTATAGTTACTCAAACAATTAAACTGCAATTGGTAATTCCATCAATAAAACGCAATTTAGTTCATAATATCGTTACATGTGAAATCATATAACATGAAGAATCAGGTAGTGTGAACAGAATAGCATTACAACAAATAAAAACTAGACAAACTGAAAATCCATGATTTTTCTTGGACTCCTAATGGACTGGGGTCACAAGGAAAACTGCCACAACAAAAATCTAAAGAGACGGGCACATCCAGAGAGATACAATCCCTGAGATCTGCTTAGATGGAGCAGAAGCCACTGGAAGCCTTAGTTGTAGGACAACTTCAATAGTAATTTGAGTGAATTGCTGCTGGAAACTGAGCATGAACAATAGTGAGAGTGAGAAACTCCTGGGGGTTGAAATCACAAGGGTCTCCATGAAAACATGGAGACCAGGTTCTCACAATGAGGATCCAAAAAAATGCCCTCAAGGTCATGGCAGGGGAGTGGAAGAGTAGACAAAGTATAACTCTCCCAGATTCTACTCCATAACAAAGGCCTACTCTCCAGAGAGAAAGGCTTCTCACAGGGTGATGCTGTAACCTTTTCCTACTTGAGTTCATCCAGTCTTCCTATCGCACCTAGGGGGTGGGGCGTAGGGGGCAAACATAGAAGCATAGTCATCAGGAGACAGGGCTTCAATAAAATAGATTGGGAATTATGCTGGGAAGGGAGTAAATGGTAAAAAAGAAAATACTATACTCCTGGAAGAGGGAAAGAAACACTTGTGAACTGTGAAACACCCCCAAGATGCAAGGCTACTAAAAGACTACAACTTAATTGGAAGATTATGGAATGTCTTTCCTCCTCCACACCCTACCACCACACCAGTAAGCCTTCACTATTATAACAGTGGATTACAACTAAAAGAGTTGCAAGACATGGACTCTCTCTGAGGAACAGTACAAAGGGAAGTCTCAAAGCCAAGAAGGGAGACAAAAACAAGGACATTGAGGAATTTGAAGCCTCTGGTACCTACAGCTACAACAAACATTAAACATAGCCCAACTCCTAGCCACATTAACACAAATCCTCTCACTACAGGCCTATTTATCTCAATATGTTTACACTATATGACATGTGCTACTTTCAACAAAAAAGACAGAATAACTGCCAAAGGCAAGAAAAAACACAGTCTGAAGAGAGAAAGTAAGCATCAGAACCAAACTCAGGTATGACACAGATGTTGGAATTATCAGATAAAGGATATAAAATAACTATGATTAATATGTCAAGCATTCTAGCGCAAAAAATAGAAAATATGCAAGACCAAAAGGCAAGGTCATAAGATAGATGGAAAATATGAAAAAAGAATCAAAGGAAAATGCTAGAAATGAAAACCACAGTGACAAAAATAAAGAATGCCTTCAATGGGCTCATCTGTAGATTCAACGTAGCCAAGGAAAGAATCAGTGAACTTGAAGATAGGTCAATAAACTTCCCAAAGTGAAATGTAAAGAGAAAAAAGAAATAAAATTAAAAAAAAAATCCAAAAACTGTGGAGAAATATCAAAATATGTAGCATATTCATAATTGAAATACTGGAAGAAGAGAGAAGATAGAAGAAGAAATATTTGAATACTTTCCAAGAGTAATGATCGGCTCTAAACCACAGATTCAGGATGCTCAAAGAATACCAAAAAAGATAAAATACCAACAAAACAAAACAAACAGATAAAAAAAAAATTAAGCATATCATATTCAAGCTACATAAAACCAAAGACAAAGAAAATCTGGAAGAAAACCAGAGGAAAAAAACACCTTACCTATAGAGACACAAGGATAAGAATTCTGACTTTCATCAGAAACTTTGCCAGCAGGAAGAGTGGAGTGAATGGGATAGGGGAGTAGCCAATGCCAATAAAAATAAACCAAAGACTTATTTGATGAAAAAGTCACATGTTGCATTTAATGTTTTTTTAGCTTCTAAAAGATTGATATAATATTGTAAGACAATACTTTTATAAAACTAAATGTTTAGATGTTTATGAACTGAAAATGATGAGAAAATATTAATTCACAGTGGCATCAAATAAAAAATATATTTGCCCAGTATATTACTTATAAAATATTTTTTCTCATATTTCATTTTATTAATCTGGTGACTATATATTAGGAAATATAGGAAAAACTACCATTTTCAGTCTTTATCCCTTTGTTTGATATCATACCCAAACCTAACTGTGAGGGTGTTGTTATGACTGGAAACGACATAAAGGAATGAGCACATTTTCATGCAATACTAGACTGTTTATAAAGCTCTCACATACATCATCTCATTGACTCCAACAACTCCACAATGAAGCTATCATTATAAACGTTATTTTCTAAATTAAGAAACATAGAGAATTTATGTAACTTACTCAAAATCACAAACATAATGGAGTTGGAATTCAAATTCAGAATTTTCAGGCCCAGAAAGTTGCTTTACAAAGGAGTCATAAGCTTGAGGCTCTGTAAAGAATAATTAGGTGAACTAAATATTAATTGGCACAATTTTATCAGGCTTTTCCACATATGCTAAGATAAAACCATGCATCTGAAAACCACAGCATCAACATTTAAGAGTCTCTACAGCATAGAGACTTGCTTAGTGCTTAGTGTAGAAGTTTTTGTGTCTATAACAGCTGGCTAACTCCTCATCATCTGCTCTCCATAGAGAGAACTTCTCGGGAGATGGAAATGAGACATCATCTGGGAAATGCTGCTTTGCAATGTATGAATTCAGTAGTTTTGAACAAGAATGTAATAATGCTTTAATCACCAATGACTACAATTTGTTAAAAGGAGATTTGAAATTCAGGAGAAAACCAGATAGAGACATTTAAATTTTCTTTTTAAACAAATAGTTAATGTACTAGGAAGCAATAATAAAATCACTACCAAAGAAAATCAAGGAAAATTAAACTTATTCGAAAAGTGTCCTGCTGCACTACTTTTAGGAAATGTGTTTTAAGGAAGGAGAACGGAAAAAAGAGTAGACTAGATGACCATCATGTGATGGAAACCACAGCCTAACTGTGGATAAAGAAATAACAAGCCACATAATAGCAATGCTGTTCTGGAAGAAATAACATAGTCAAGTGTAACACCTTTCTGAGAAAATGTAATGGTAAGGTGGCTATTCAGAGAAAATGACATTGAAAATATCTAAGGATTGCAATTCATTAAAGACAAAGGCAAAATACCATATCCAAACACGTATGGCCCTTCAAAGAACCACAACCCCAACAGTTGCCAATTGGTTCAGTTGCAGAGAAAGCCTTCTTATGAAGACCGAATAGAACTGGAGTTTTGGCCAAGGAACAGACATCTGTCAAGTTCTCCGACACTCTTTTGTATGTAGATCTAATATTTTCAAAGTAGACATTAGTCGTCTCAGCCCACTCAGAAAAAATGAGTTGGCTGTATATATACATCAATGTCTTTCAGGTTCACAAGTTTTTCTTCTGCATGTGAAAATCAATATGTGAAAATATAAAACCCTGCTTCTATTCATGCCAAAAATCAGGATGATTTAGTAAACTAGGAAAAATATCAGTAAAGTTAAAAGGTATAGTGTAGCCATAGGAAGTTAGGTTAATATGGAGCTAAAATTATTAGCTGGATTTTACGTGGTAGGAAAGAAAGTGTTCCTGGAAAATGCTATTCTCAAAGGTAACAGAAAAATGTAATAATAATATTGGAAAAAGTTCAAAGAAATTTATGGAAAGAGGAGAAATACACAAATGCATTATTTTAGTCTATGTGTAACTAAAGGGATAATAAGAACATCTCAAACATCCACCATCAAAAAGACCAGGTTTTTTTTTTTTAGTTGAAAAAGTTATTCTCATGGTTTTTATTAATATGCATAATTAACATTTGCATGGTGTAGAGATCACAAAGTGCTTTTGTATACTCTCTCTCATTTAACCCTCGGAATAATTCCAAAAGGCAGAAATGAGGGAGATGGCTCAGAGATATTAGTTGACTTCCTCAAAGGTGGCACAGCAAATAAAGGATGGAATTGAAATTTGAACTCAGGTTTTTTGTTTGATACCAATTCTGCTTGTTTCACTTCAATACTTTTAACGCCTGATGGCTTTGTGTTGTTTACAGGTTAGTCAAACTTAGCCCGTGGTACTAGGCCACCTTCAAACCTTTTCCATCTATTTTTCAACCCCATCTCCCATTTTTTTTTTAGTGTACATACTCTGCTTCAATCTCTTTGTTTTGCTTTTTACCATCTTATGATCATTCCCTGCCTCTATTTAAAAAATTAATTAATTGCAGACTTAAAGTAGCCATTAATAGGCCAATAGGATAGCCAAGCCCTGTTTTTTTTCAGATTCTCCTCTAGTATTCCTTGAGGAGAAAGAGCATATCTGTATGTTCTTATTGCTTTCCTCTGTGTTACATTTCCAGATAGACAGCACACAGGACTCTATGAGAACCAGCCATATACTTTAAGCATGGGGTAGTCTAATTCTATCCAGAAAAAAACAGTAAAACTGTTGCTGCATATGCCTGCATAAAAAATCCTATTCATAGTTTTAAGGTATAATATTCAAAAATCTAAAATCATGACATAAAATATAACATTTATAAGTTTTATATTCTTATAACATGTAAAACTCTTATAAATACAAAATTAACATGTGCCAAAGATTTTATTCAACTTATTAATTGATGGGGAAACCAGTAATATGTTAAAACCTGTTCAAATTAGAATTTTCGTATGGATATTTATATTCTGTACCAGGTTAAATTTATTTGTGTTGCTAAAAACAAGAATCATTTGCGTTGCCATGGACAGAATAATATTCTAGTCAATGTAAATTCAGTCAAAGGTGTACATCGTTTAAGAATCAGATAACACGCGGAGAGGGTCTACTAGAAAATGCCTAGCCCTCCAATGGAAGAATACCCAGTACCCTCTCTTAATCATTACCAAGTCTTGAACAGCAGAACAAAAACCACTGCTCAACTTTTTGTGTTCAAATAACTGCATTCATATGTTCCCCAGGAATAGATAGGTATTTGGTCTGTATTAGCCTAACTGTAAGATATAATATATGTGGTTTCTCTGGAAGAAAAAGGAGTCCATTACAAAGTTAATTTCAATACTGAAGCATCTTAGGAAGCAGACATTGATCACAATTTTAAATAATAGTTGTTTTTTGTTAACCAGTTTTAAAAATCTTATCTTCCATTCTTAGCCAAAACTACGGATTTTAACAGATATACTCTGAAAGAAACTGGGAGGACTTTCTTTTCTTTTTTTAAAATCATCAATAGACCATAGGTGATGTATCCTGCCAATGGAGGTAAAGTATAAAACATAGATTGATTTATGTCATGTCCCTGTAACGTAGTTCCATCATCCATCATATCTATTATCAATAATGTCTATTATAAACAATGAAATAAAAAACTAACTGCCTATATAAACACTGGGTAAAAGATATCACCTCTCTTGTTGAATAGAAATAAAAATTGAAAACTATAATTTTTGCTAAATCAGAAACTAAATTAATTGGAGATTAGTCTTTTCCTTTTGCCTCATAAAATTTTAGTTTTGAAAAAGGTAATTACTCAGCAACTTGTTTAAAGACATCATTAGTAAATTGTTGTGATAGGCAATATATTTCTCTGGTATTCTTTCCACATTTTAGAAGGTATTAAATTTCTTTGTTTTACATTTTTATTTCAGCAGAATGTTATTAGTCATAAGTCTGTGATTTATTTTATCACCAGTACCTGATTTTTATTCTCTCCAAACACTAAATAGTATAATCATTTCTAGCTCTGCTCACGTAAGAACATGTCACTATGACTATTGCAGATGAAAATGCAATTTAAGAATATTTCAGATCATGTCTCTATGTATAAATCAGTCACAGTCTATAAATTTATGTATGTGTGTATATGTATGAAACCAGTTGAATCTCATTATTTGTGGTGGTTATGTTCTATAAAGTTGCTATGAACACTAAATTAGCAAACACTAAGCCATTGCTCCTAGGGAAAATGTGTTGTGTTGTGTGTGTGTAATATCTCACATTGATTATGATCTTTAATCCTAAAATAATTCATCCTGGTAGATTCCATTTTCTTTACCTTACAAAAGAGAATATGAGGTTCAGAAGTGTTAAGTGACTGACTTACTGGGGCTGCCCCACTAACAGGTGCCAGAGTTGGGATTCAAACCCATCCCACTGACCCCAGAGCCGGAGCCTCTTGCACTCCACTCCACTGCCCCTACATTCTCTATCCTCTGGTCATCTCTGTATGAGGGCTGAAACAAGGCACAGGGTCACCTTGTTGGAACTCAGCTGGGAACATGGGAACATGTGCATCAGGTGGCTCAAATTTTTCAGTCCAGCATGTTTGGGAATAACCTGAAAGTGCTGCGAGTATTGATTTTGGGTTTCCTACTAAATTTTGCCAAGTTGGCAACTTCACAAAAATGGAATCCACGACTAATGAGGATTGTATATATAATTGCAAATTCAATTTATTTAAATTATAAGTACCGTGAAATGGACATTTTCATGCAGACACAATCTCAGTCGGTCCAACTCTATATGGCCTGTTTAGAATGAACATTCACAATTGTTTTATGAATCATGAAGAATCTGATTGCATCACTCCCGCTTCTGCTTCCTTAGACTTGATTTCAGCTCTTTTCTTAATTACGCTTTTAAAAAGACATTCATTTGTTAAATCTAGCATCCAGAATAACATACGAAGCATACTTAGTGAATCAAAATTTTAGTTGTTTCTTTGCCCTCTCATTAATTTGTAATACAGTATTTGATAATTCTTATTAAGTTATCCTATTATTTCTATAAATTACCAGAATAAAAATAATTGCAAAGCACTTAGGAACATATTAAGTGTAAGTACTTGCTTCATATAATAATTTTATTTCCTAGCATAAAATATAGATCTGTTGTAAATGTTATTAAAATCAGGAAAATCATGTTTTAAGCTTTGCTTTGGATTTCCTGTCACATATCTTTTCTTAGGAATTTCAAAATAAGCAGGTGGATTCTCACATTTCTGTTACAAAATGTATAGAAATATGGAAAATATGCACATATATACACATATTTTTATATATCCAATAATCCATTATTATTTCCGGATAAGCATTTAAAATGTGGAATGACCATTCCATTTTTATTAAAATTTGACATGGCTTTACCATATTTCATGTAGAAATAAAAGCAAAAGATCTGATATGTTTAAAAGCACATTTCAACCATGTCTACAAAAATTAATTTGAAATATTGTATTCTCCCAAAGCTGATTGACTGTTTTGTTGGATTGTTGAGCTCTGAAATGAGAATAGACTAATCTTTTTTAGGTATTCTCCCTTTCTTTTGCCTTATATATTATTATTTTTTTCAAGTTTTGAAATTTAGCTTTCAAGATTGTCAGTACTACAGACCAAAGGGCTAAATTGAGAAGAAAATGAAAGAAGTGGTACCAAAAAAAAACTGCTAGTTTGTCAACCATTTTAGATTTGTCTAACAAAATTATCATGATATCCTACGTAATGTGTATATATTTAGCTTTATAGAACATATATAAACAATGACTTTCATTGAAATGATGACTTACAGGTACTAGCATTCCAATTTTAGTAGTATGGCAGAGAAGATTCCCTTACTTACCATCCTAATAAAAGTGATTAAATAATGCATAAACTATAAAATACATTGATAAGTTTACAGGAAAGGAAGGCTACTTAGAAGCCAAGTCTAAGTAAAAACAGAAGGTCTTTAGGGACCTCTCATGTGGCTATCCGTTGCGCTAAGGAGAGGCACTGGTAGTACAGAGGTGGATGACCTCGGGGACTGGGCCACCTCATGATGCAGCTTACTTATGTTCTCTGCTTCTTCTTGATCCTCAACGTACCTCTTCCATCTTACAGTGGATTGCTGCTGAGTCCAGCCAACTTTATGATTTGATGGTAAATCTGACAGAACTCAATACATGATGGCTAGCTCTGGACACATAGTCACTTATATCCTATGATTAGATATTTCATCTCTAATGCAGGAAATGTTATTCAAGTGATGTGTAGTTCTCCACTGCAGAATACATGGCCTTCCTCCAGAAACCTGGGATCTACATTATGATTCTCTTATCAAGTCTTGCCATAGACTCCTCCGGGTGTCTTTTCTAACTACAGACACCTCTACTATCTTAGATCCTGCTGTATTCTTTGGCCTGAGTAGAAGAGGGGTTTTCACCATAGCCTAGACCTGTTACAAAGTCCTTTCCCACTCTGGTCCCACTCAAACCTGCTGCCTTCTGTGCCACTAGATAAATGAGTCAAAGTAGTATTCCCACGTGTGGAATACACTACCTCCAAAACTCAAAAAATCTGAGTTTCCTTTTTAATAGTAGAAGGTGCAAAATGCAATGAGTTGTCCTATACTTTATCAAGCAGGTCTCAGCATGCCTCTTACTACTGGGCTCCTAAAAACTTCACTGATGTGGGAGGACCCTAAATCTTCTTTGGGTTTATTTCTTATCCTCTGGAGAACATATGTGGTATTATGACCTCCAACATACTTTCCATTTCTTGTTCATATATTTGTCTGTCCCTTGTGAATGTGAGCTGCTTCTGATCCAACTTATTTAGAGTGATGGAGAACAATGTGTTCACTGGATCAATGGACATAATCTAAACCCAAGGCTTGATCTGCTATGGCAAAGATACCACATTGGGTACAGCAGCTGTGATTGGGCTACTCTTTGGTAGAATTTGTGGTTTTCCTCCAGGATAATCTTGTTTTTGTGAGGTCCAGACTGGAAGATTAAACAGAGATAAGATGGTATGAACAAATCGTATTTGTTTAGGTCTTTAAGGGTGGTACTTTTGCTAACTCCTCCTAGGATGCAATATTATTTTAGAATTATTATCTTGGATGAAAATGACTATTTTGATGTTTCAATTTGGCTTTCTCTCTATAATAACTTTTATACCACCGACCAAGTAAACGATGTGGAGTTTCTGCCAACTATCAATTGTATTCATTCCAATTATACATTTGGGGACCAGGTAATTATTCAACAGGTGTGTCTGTGGACCCTGTGGACTTACAATGAGCTGGATCTGGGCCAGAATTTTGTCTATTAACTGCCTCCCTATGCTTCCATTCTAACAGGGGAGCCATGATATTTAGGTCCCAGGTGTTAGTGAAAATTTGGACTAACCATCCTCAAATATTTGAGTATTCCACTTTCCTCTGGGCAGGGTTACATAAGTGAAAGGCTATAGGTCCATTTGGGAAGGTCTGGGGAAATTCTTATCATATACAATTGTCATGGTGTTGTTGGGTCCTTCCATTGAATCTCTTTCAGTCTCTCAGTCAGTGGGTTCTGGGTCTAAGAACTGGATCAGGTATGAAAACTGGGCAAGAGATTTTAACTCTTCATTGGAGTGACTGCCTCAGACCCTTGATCATTCACCTTGATTTCTTCTGGTTGTATAAATTAAGCCCTTGTTGGCCATCCATCTTCCTTGCCACTGTGAAAGCCATGTTCCATCAACCATCTCCATGGTTGTCTGTGATTTAAGTCACTCCGGCTGCTTATGCATCCTTAACACTATTAAAATAATCATACCTGCTTTGCTTCTGATGATGAAGTGCACTATGTTGACTTTATTACTTAAGGATTCTCTCCTCCCCCTTGCTGTTTGAGAACCTAATTCTGTAATATTGTCTCCTACTGTCAGCCCTGGCCTATAGAGGGCAGCCACCACTGAGATTCTTGATGATACAGGTGTTCCTCTCACCAATGTATACCTTATAGCATTAGTAGATGAGTGCCTTTCCACAGAATATGTTCAGCTTTAAAATATATCTTGATCCAGTAAAATTAGTCCTATCATATTTGTGTCTTTTTTACAAGTTTCTTTGCTATTATTGGCGTATTAATTTTCATATTAATTTTAGACTCTGTTTTTCAATTTCCATTCAAAAACTGTTAGGATTTAGATTGTCAGTGCATACTGTGATAGGTAGCAGTCTTGGCTGCCTGATTTCCTGATGGGCCCCAAGATAACCACTTCCTGGTGTACACTGTTTGTATAATTTCTTTCCCTAGAGTGTGGGCAGGACCTGTTAATATTATGCTACATTGCTCCCTTGATGAGGTTATGTTCTATGAACAATATAATAGGATAGTCACACCTGTGATTACATTATATTATGTAAGTCTCCACTGTGGCAGAATAGAGAGTTACCTGCTGGATTTGAGTAAGTAAGCCAGCATGTTTTTGAGAGGACCACTTTGTCGGAACCTGAAGATTGTCTATAGGAACTGGTCAACAGCCAGCAGGAAAACAGAGACTTTAACAGCCTCAAAGAACTGAAATCTGTCAACACAAATCTCATGTAAGCTTCAGATGAGACTGCAGACCTGGCTGACAATTTCATTTAAGCCTTGAGATACCTTAGCAGAGAACCTAGTTGAGCCCTGCCCAAACTTCTGACCTATAGAAAACTGTGAGATAATAAATGAGTGTTTCTTGGAAAATCATTGTCAAGTCTGGGTATCAAGATTATGCTGATCTAGTAAAAGGAGACTGGAAGTGTTCCCACTTTTTCTGTATTCTGGAAGAGTTTGTGTAAGATTGAAATTATTTCTGTTTTAAATATTTGCAGTAATTCAGCAATAAATACATTTGACACTTTTGTTCAGAAAGATTTTAATTATATATTTAATTTCTTTGATAGTAAATGAGTCAAGTTTTCTGTTTCTTCTTGTGTCTGTTTTGGCAGGACTGTCAGTAACCCTGCTTATTCAATGCTACACATAAGACATTGACTTGTGCTTGCTTTGAGTTTCACTGAATTCCCATGTGTCATGGCCCGCCCGAATTCTGTACTCATGGGGCATTGCAACCATTATACGTGAATGGGGTAGTAAGGAATGGCAGATACACATATTGCATGGGCCCCTTCTGCTCAAGCCCATGCTCCATTGTTCCATTATATTTCACTTACAAAACACAAGTTCAAAGATAAAATTATTAAAAATTTTAAGACAGTGACAGCAGAGCATTAAGCCAGACATAGGGCCCTTGTTATTGCAGACACTCTGCTACTGCACAGGTCACAGGACCATGAAGTCAGTCCTGGTTTTATTCATGAACAACAAAATGTGGAAACTACCCAAATGTCTATCAACTGGTGAATGGATGAACAACCTGTGGTACATCCTGTACAATGGAATACTACTCAGCAATAAAAATAAATGAGCTACTGATAAATGCAGTAGCATGGGTCAATCTAAAATTCATTATGCTAAGTGAAAGAAGCCAGACACTAATGTCTACATATTGTTTGATTCCATTTATATGTCATTCTGGAAAAGGTAAAGTTGTGGGAACAGAAAACAAAGTTGTGGTTGACAAAGGCTGGCGAAGGATAGGAAATGGATCATAAAGGGACGTAAAGGAACTTTTTGGGGTGAAGGAAATGAGGTGGTAATTACATAGGTATGCATTTGTCAGAATTTACTTCTGGGAAAGGGTGATTTTTACTGTATATAAATTACGCCTCAACAGACTTCACTCTTAAAAAACTACTTTTGGCTTTCTTGGTAGGGGCTATTATATATGTTTATTTGGTTTTTCTTTAATTTCTACTATTGTTTTAATTATTAATTTTTCCATTCTAAAATGTTAGGGGTTATGATTTGCTCTGATTTTTTAATCTTACTTGAGATTGATGCTTAACTCACTGATTTTTAGCCTTTCATCTCTTCTCATATATGCATTAAGGCTATAATTTACCCTCTTACTATGGCTTTAGCTGCATCTCATAAGATTTGATATACCCTATTTTTACTGTCATTAGATTTTGAATAATTTCTAATCAACATTGTGATTTCTCCCCAACAGTTTATTTAAAAGTGTATTTCTTAATTTCTAAACCCAGTTCTTTATAGGTAAACTCTAAATCCTTGGCATTTCCCAAGTGATGAGAGTGCCTTTGTTATTCACAGTGGGCCCCTCAGACCACAGCTGATAGTTTTTGGTGATGAGGTGACTCATGGTGAGCCCCTGATAGTTTATGCTAATGAGATGACTCAGAACGAGACTGGCCATGCCAGAGAGATTAACCATGTGATTATTGGGTTGGGTTACATGATATCAGGCCAAATTCCAGGCAAGGTAGAAGGCTGTAGATTGAATCATATGGGCAATGATTCCACCAATCATGCCTAGGTAATAAAACCCCAATAAAAACTCTGGACACCAAAGCTCAGGTGAGTTCCCTTGGTTGACAGTATTCTTTTGAGTATTGTTATACTTCAATGCTAGGAGGGTGACATGTCCTCAAAAACATTTGGAGCCCTTCCAGACCTCTCTCTATGTGTCTCTCCTTTGACTAGTTCTAATTCAATTCCTTTTGTTATAGTAAAACTGTAACTGTAAGTATAATGCTTTCCTGAGTTCTGTGAGTTTTTCTAGTGAATTTTTGAAACTGAGGGTGATGTGGGAAACTTTAAATTTGTAGCCAGCTAGTCAGAAGTGAGTGTGGCCCTGGGGAACCTCAAGTTTGTGGCTGGTGTTTGAAGTAAGGGCATTTGGAGAACTGTGCCCTTAATTTTGAGTTTGGCTAACTCCAGATAAATGGCTACCTAGAGATGTCTTGACTTGTAAATTATACTGTTATATGTTATATTTAAATAATGTATAATTCATAATATAGGTGTCATAATTAAAACATCTCACTCTATATAATCCCTTATTCCCAATTAGTATGCTATTGTTTTCCTATGTTTTAGTTCCATATGTATATTTTAAAACTTGACATAAATTATTATTATTGTTTATTTAGATGTATACTTTTTTACTCTTTTGATGTTCTTTATTATTTTCTGCACTTAGAGCTTTAGACTTTGTTCACAATATATTTAAGTTAATCATTAAAAATTAAAAACTGGGGCCTGCCCAGTGGCACAAGCAGTTAAGTGCGAGCACTCCACTGCGGTGGCCTGGGGTTCACTGGTTTGGATCCGGGGCACGCACCAACGCACTGCTTGGCAAGCCATGCTATGGTGGCGTCCCATATAAAGTAAAGGAAGATAGGCATGGATGTTAGCCCAGGGCCAGTCTTCCTCAGCAAAAAACGAGGAGGATTGGCAAATGTCAGCATAGGGCTGATCTCCTCACAAAAAAAAAAAAAAAATTAAAAACAGATTGCATAATATTAAACAAAGTAGATAAACATAAGTGGAAGAAGAAAAATAATCAATCTAAATGAAAGAAAGGGAAAAAAGTGTATAAAAGATGGAAGAAATTGAAGTCACAAAATAAGATGGTGAAAAATATTCCCAGAATATTAGTTATTATATTAAGTGTAAAATGAGTAGATTCTTTATTAAAAGGGACAAAGATGATCAGAATATATTAAAAGTACTGTTTATTTCTAAATCACAAGACTACAGAAAGACTGTAGTGAAAGTACAGAAAGAATAGTGAAAGATTTATGAAGTAAATACTAAACAAAGGAGAGCTGATATAAATATATTATCAGGTAGAGTGGACTTTAAAGCAAAACACATAAACCATTAAAAAGCATAAAGAGGTCTCCAGATAAGGGCAAAATGTTCAATTCACCAGAAAAAAATAATAATGATAAATTTTATCTAATAATGTAGTTTCAAAAATATTTAGAGTACATATTGGCAGAACTATAAAGATAAGTTTGCAAAATCAGCATTATTTTGATGATTTTTCATTATGCTTCTATCAATAACTAATAGATCAAGCAGATAATAAATTTTAAGGACATAGATTTTCTCAAGACAGATCAATAAATTTGGTTTAATAGATGTATATATGACACTGAACTAATAACTGCAGAATACATATTCTTTTCAAGGATATATGACATATTTATGAAACCTGACCACATACTGAAAAACAAAACAAATCTCAAAAAATTTTCAAAAGATTTATTATAAAGAACAGTCTTCTACCATAATGTATAAATTAGAAATCTATAACAAAGAGATATTTGGGAAAAAGTCATATGTCAGGAAATACATAACTAATGGGTCAAAGAAAAAAAAATCCCAAAATGCAAATTAAACAAAATATTTTAATTGTAAAACAAAAAAGAATCATATAGTATCAAAACTTTTATAACATCTGAACAGCACTTTAGAGGAATTTTAAAGCATTAAGTATATCTTTTAAGAACAAACGTAGGTGAAGATAAATAAAGTAGGCATCAATTTAAAAAATTAAAAAAGAATAAAATTGTAAACCCAACATTTGTAGAGGAAAGGAAAAAATGAAGCAGAAATATAATAAAATACAAAATATAAATATAGTAGAGGATACCAGTAAAAGTATCAGTTTTTAAAACAAACTATACCCTGGAAAGTTTGATCACAGAAGAACAAAGAAAGAACAAAAGCATTCAGAATGAAAATGTGTAAGTAATTAGAGACACAATAGTTTATCAAAATATATGAGCTATTAAAAGATTAATTGCAATAATTTAAAAACATAAAGTCTTTAAGAAACATAAAACCTATAATAATCATATAACAGTAAATCATAATCCTATAACAATTAAATAATCCTATAACAAATATTGTACCTGAGTTGTATAATATTCCTATAACAATTTATATATTAACCATTCATTTAAAATTTTAAAACTAAAATCTCTCTAGGCCCACTTAGTTTCATTAGAAATAACTACCAAATGTTCAAGGACAAATAATGATAATCTTAAATGCTTTTTTTCAGAGAAAAGAAAAAGAGGGAATACTTCTCAGGTCATTTTTGTAATATTAACATAACCTCGATAACAAAACCTAACAAGAACATCATAGGCAAATAAAATACAGGCTAATCGCAGACACGAAGTTAGAATCAAAAATTCAAAGCAGTGTTCGCAAATAAAATCCAGCAATGTATAAGATGAATAAAGAATTCTTTAGGAAAAAAATCCTCTAGAAAACATCCTTTGGAAATAATTTGGCATCATATAGTAATTTTGAACCCATTTACCCTATGACCCCACAATTCCACTCCTAAGTATGCATGCTAAAACCCGTTGTACATGAGTGCCACAAAATGTGCCTAAGATGTTAGAGCCACATTGTAGTAGCAAAAAAAAAGTAAATCGCCCAAATCCACAAACCAAATCCATCAATAACTGAAAAGATGTATTACATGTGCTATAGTCTTATAATGAATAAAATGTAGCTGATAAAAGAATAATTTTGGAGCCACTCTGACGTTTAAGTTCAGCACATTCTACTTTGGCCGCCCTGGCCGGGTTCCCCAATGTGGAAACACACCACTCGTCTGTCAGTAGCCATGCTGTGGCAGCAGCTCACATAGAAGAACCAGAAGAACTTAAAACTATATACAACAATGTACTGGGGCTTTGAAGGGAGAAAAAGGAAGAAGATTGACAACAGATGTTAGCTTAGGGTAAATCTTCCCCTGCCAAAAAAAAAAAGAAAAGAGAAAAAAATAATAATTTCATTAATTTTTTTATTTTTATTTTTTGTGAGGAAGATCAGCCCTGTGCTAACATCTGCCAATCCTCCTCAATTTTTTGCTAAGGAAGATGGCCCTGGGCTAACACCTGTGCCCATCTTCCTCCACTTTATATGAGGCGCCACCACAGCATGGCCTGCCAACCGGTGCATCGGTGTGCTCCTGGGATCCAAACCGGTGAACCCCGGCCGCCGCAGCGGAGTGTGCACACTTAACGGCTTGCACCACCAGGCAGGCCCCAATTTCATTAATTTTAGCAACATATAAACAAAGACGACTCTCTGGAACATAAAGTTGAGTCGAAAAGCACTTATGGAAGGATAGATAAAGGACAATTTCATTACATAAAGTTTGGAAACATTTGGAACTAAACAGTACAATTTGAGCAATACAAACATCTAGTAAATCTAAGAAAGAAAAATAAGAATATGGTAAATACAAAATTCAAAAGAGTAGTAACAGCTGAATAGAGAAGTTTACACAGAAACTTGAAAGTCAGGATTATGTTCTTTTTTAAACTGAGTGATAGTTTGGTTGATTTTTATGTATTATTATTTTTTTATCCCTTAAATATACTCTGTACATATTTGTATATGGTCAATATTTAACAAGAATAAAATGAAAAAAGAGTGCTAGAACTCCCTAGGCTAATTGTTCATGCTTTATTAACAGAGTCATAACAAAATGTTATTTATGCAGGACATACTCAAAGATTTATCTTCTCAGTAATGTGTTCAATTAGAATTGTGACATCAGAGACATAGACTAATGCATTGCCATTTCTCCCCTCACTTAGAATTGGGACTATATTAGAAGATAAATGAGTTTCGTGGTCTCTCTTTAGACTTGTGCTGGGTAAAATGAGTTTTTTTTACCAACACACTGTCAGTCACCAGCCTGAGTATAGATTCATGATTATGGCATTTCTTCTACCTTCTGTAATAATAGCGAAGAAAAGACAGCAGGAATGTTAATGCTTAGCCTTAACCAACCTAAGGGAAGAAAATTTACTGCTTTAACTTCTTAGTAACTGGGATTGACTGGCAATTAGCCACCTCTTTCATATAGTTACATATACAGAGATTAAAATGAAACCAAATATTCTAAAGGGTCATTTTCCTACCTTTTCTCTTTACCCTTAAGAAAAAATCACTACAATAAAACATGCTTACTGCCAGAACTTTAGAAAACACATAATATAATACAAGGAACCTGAAGAAAAAGCCTAGAATAGCGATAGCAACATTTTTGGTGCACTTCCTTTAGTTTTCTCCATGTAAAAATATTGTCATATTGGAAATATATTTCCTACTCTTTTTTTCCACTTAGAATTTTCTCAGGTCATTATTCTTCAAATTAATGCATACACAAATATACTGCATGATATTGCCCATGTGAGTGAACATTACTTAATCTTTAACCTGTTCATGGACATGGAAATTGAATCCCATGTTTTGCTATTATTTAAATGCCACTTGTGAATCTATCTTTGAACAACAATCTTTGACAGCATATTGATTGTTTTCTTGTGTGACAGAACAAAATATTAATTTAGGAGTGTTCCTAAGTCTTTTATCTATCCTGCTCATCAAAGGAAATTCCAGCTCTATACCCTTGATTTATTTCTTTGTCTCTTTTGACCTGCTCCCCTCCCCCCAAGGTCCTGGTTTGCCACATCCATTCCTTTTTATTTTGTAGGTGCAGAATTGAAGAGCCATGGAGGAAATGTAGAGGGATATGATGTGCTTGGGCTAGTCTAGTGTGAATTTTTTTCATGGAGTGTTGAAAGAGGGAAGCTTCATAGAGTAAAGGAATAGATAGAAAAAGAGTGGATTTTTAAAAACTATTAATCTGATTTAAGCTAAGTAACTCTATAAGAGTGTTATAAAAATAGAAGAAATTGTTTTGTTTTGAAATTATTTCTTGGTGGCACTGGGTACTTTTTTGGCTGTGACATTATTCTAAAACTGAAATATGAGGGTCATGGTTTCATAAGCTTTACACATCTATGAGGAAAGATCACTCTCCTCTTATTACCTGTCAAAGTTGCTTTCTCCAAAGGATAAGTCAATGTATCCTCTTCACCAGCCCCACATAGGAATGCCTGTAGTATTGATTTCATACATCAGTGGAATATTATCATTGTGCAAAAAAGTTTGTAAACTTGATAGGTGGGAAAATGATACCTCATTATTTCATTTTGTATTTCTTCATTAGTGATGTTGGGTATTTTCAGTAGTTTTCTTAATACCTTAAACCTCATTTGAGAGTGATTTGATCATGAACATTGTTCATTCACTGGATGTGGAGAAAGTATTTCTTTAATTTTTATTCCTCAGTGTTTATTAAGGATATTCATCTATTAATTTTCGTATTTGTTCCAGTTATCTCTCTCATCTTTGTCATTTGATTTTAATCATATTAATTAGTTTTAAATATAGATGTTGGCTTATGGCCCTGGCCAAGCACTGAGAAGAAAAACTTGACTATCTAGAGGCAGTAGATATGTTAAAATTTTATGTAGTCAAATCAATTGACTTTTTCCTTTATGATTTAATCTATTGTTACATTCTTAGAAAGTCTTTGCCTATTCTGAGTGTTCAACAAATACTCACCTATAGGTTTTAATGTTTATATTTATTGCATTTGTTTTGTCCACTTGGCATTTATTTTGGGATAAGGTATGAAGAAAAAATTTAATTTTGTTCCTAAATGACTGACCAATTGTTCCAATACAACATATTAAAAAATCAATATTTACTTTATTAGTGATGCTTCTTTTATTATATATAAAATTCCTAATATATTATCCTAGCTATTCTATGCCATTAATCTGTACGTAGCATAACTTTTATGACAATTCTAAATTTAGCTTGTGTTTTATCATATAAGAAAACATCTCATGGATCATCTTTTTCAAAAATGTTTATGCTATTCTTACTGATTTCCTTTCATATAACGTTCAGAATCACAAGATATAAAACAATCCCTATTGGAAAGTGGATTAGAATTAGATTAAATCTCTAAATTGATTTGTAAAGTAGTCTCTTTCCATTTATCAAGTATTTTAAATACTTCAATAAAAGTTTGGAATTTTCTTTATTCATTCATTCACCCAGTGTATCTTTTTGCTGTCTGGCACTGTGATGGGCACTTTAGATTTAATGATGTACTGACAAACCTCTGATATTATATGCCCCTTGTAATAGACACCTTGTATCCATGAGGTAGTAGAAACAAGAGAGAATAAATATTCTTTGCTGATGGTATCATAAGAATAAATCTTTCCATACACTGAAGACATAAACTAGGTGACAATGGAGCTTAAATAGACGTGTTTAAAGCTTCAGTTAGACAAATTCATAGAAATAGTTTTGGAATAATTCATAGCTAATTGTTTCATATTGATAATATAGATTCTAATTTTGGAAGGCTTTGGTCACAAGATACCTCGAAATCAAAGATAAGGAAATCTTTTATTCTTGATGATGTGTCTTGCACATGGTAGGCATACTGTGCATATATCTAAGTTTGAACTGATTGTAAATGAAGAAGAAAATAATACATTGGCTGCTCTTCTTTTCATGCATAGGAAATCAGTTCTCTGCTAGTGTGTTATCTATTCTGTCTCATATAACTGCTTCATTCTATACAAACTCTTTTTTTTGGTTCTGGAAAGAAACTAAATCAATAAAAAAAAGGAAAGAAAAAAAAGATAATCACTCACAGAGTAGATTCCACTTTATCTTTTGGATAGAATGATATTATCACCATGTCTGAAGATAATTTTAGCCTTTCTTCATAGAATGTAATTTGTTGAAAATGTAGCCTCCAATTGAAATGTTTCTGATTACAACGCACATGTTTCTACGTAATTTTGGTATCTGCCATTATTTCTGGGAGTATACTCAAAAAACAATTTCTTCAAAGTTTTCATTTCTTTTGAGTTGCTCAATTGATTTTTATAGATTCTTCAGTAACAGAAAGATAAAAATACCAATTTCTTGCCTTTTCTGGGTTTGCTGAAATTATATCTATTGGCAATGTCATGGTATCCAGTTGTGGGTCTGTGTTCATTGTTTGTTCTCCAAATAAAGTTCTCATCCATATAACCTCTTGGTACCCAATTATTATTATTGAAAAGAATCATTTAAAATATATTATCCTGAGTCGCACGAAATATATTTTCCATACATTACTGACAAAGAAATTGAAGAACGGAGAAGTTTTTATTATAGTACTGGAGCAGAGCTTCAGCTGAGAATTCCCTGTTAATTTTCTCATTACTAATCTATGGTTAATGGAAAAATCTATCTCTATTAACACTTGCATTGACCTTTAATATTCTTCCACATCTTTTCCCCTACAAAAATCATCACTAAATTTTGGGAGAATCATTTTCTTCCAGAGAATAATATAATAAGTGGTAATGATCAGATAATGATTTAGAGTTCATAAAATGCTTTTCACAAACAAGATGTCAGTTAGAACTGTGAGACTGGTGGAACAGGATGTTATATTTTTGCATGAATGAGGAAAAGACTAGAAAGTTATATGACTTCAGTAAAATATTTTCCTTTTATCCTCAGGGAAATGAAAGAAGGAGCTTATTGATTGAGGGTTAGAGAGACGTGGGGCAAAACTGGAGAGTTACGTGAGAGGCTATGCCAGGAACAAAACTCTAGGATATAACATAGTAAGGATTGCTAAAGGAATTTGAAATAAATGGTGCTTTTTCAATTATGTTATAGAGGAAATAATACCCTGGAACATCATTTGTTTGTTTCTAGTTTGTGATTTTAGCTTCAATATTTTTCACTAAACACAATATCCAAAATAGCATATTGGTTAAATAAATGTGTTCTTCAAATCAATTTGCATTTTATGAATGACTTTATAAATGATTAACTAGCGAATGAGAAAATCATGGTTCTCTGTTATTCAATTTATAACGAGGGGTGGTAATTGATACATATTTTAAAGAAATTTAAAAATACAGAAAATACAAAGAATAATATGAAGATATCGGTATTTCCACCATTATGGATTCAAATCTATTAAGTTTTTCATATTTACCTCGTTTTTTGTTAATAATGTATGAAAGTATTTCAGATAAGGTTGAAATGACCAATGGCACCATCCTCAATCATATTTTTCTTTCTTTCTTCTTCCACCAAGGTAACTACTATCAAAATTTTGGTGTATATGGAATAGTATAGTACATAGCATTATTTCCTTATATGTCTTAACATTTTACGATTTTGCATAAATAGTAGCATTGTGCATAATATTCTGCAATGCAGGTAGTCTTTTTTTTTCATTAAACAAACATTTGTTGAGTATGTATTATGTAACAGGCACCATTGAAGGTGAATGAACAAGAACAAATTTCTGCCCTCCATGAACTTATATTCTAGAGGGATGGAAGAAGAGAAAACAAACAAACAAACATATAACATGTCAAAAGGTGATAAAAATTATGATGAAAAATAAAGCGGAGTTAGAGAATGGAGTATACCAAGTGGGAGTGTGAAGGTAGTATTACTATTATAAATAAAATGGGCTTTTATTGATAAAAGTTGAAATTTTATCGAGAACCTTGAGAGAGATGTGGATAAGGGACGTTTGAGTTCCAGGCAGAGGAAATGTAAGATGTAAGTAAAAAAGTTCTGAGGGAGGAACATGCAGGGAGTGATGCTAATGCTGAATGGATGGCGAAGAGTGTTACAAGATGAGAAAAGAGATGTCACAGATTTTGGTTCTGGCCAAATAACTATATATTTATCATCAACAGGACACTTTTAAGAGTGACAGGGAGCATTATTAATAACTGAGTTGGAACAACAAACATAGGATGCTCTTGGGCAAACTGGGATTTATAATCATCCTATACTGTAAGGCTTTAACTCAAATTGAAATGAAGACAGCACTGGTTTTGTTCAGAATTGTAATCTAACCTATAATTTAATGAGATCTCTCTAGTTTATTGTATTAAGAGTAGACTAAAGGAGAGAAGAGTAGAAGCTGGTATCCAACTTAAGAGGCTACAGGTATAATCCTAGCAAAAAATGATGGTCACTTGTTCTAGAGAGATAGTAAAGGGTGGTAAGAAGTTGTTGAGTTCTGGATGCTGGATTTACTGACATACTTTCCTTTGTTATTTTTGATTGCTTTTGTGTGTTTGTGTGTCTGTATGTGAATTGACTGGTCTTAATTTCAAGCAATAATTTCTATGGAGTCTTGTAATTTTTATTTTTATTATTTTTTTTTAATTTTCTGGATACTAATTCTTTGTTGTTTACATTGTTAATTTCTTCTAGAAGTCTGTTCAAATATTCCAGTTTTATTTATAGTTCCTTCATTTGTTTGATATATTTGCATAAATTAAACACAATTGAGTTAGTTAAATTTAATAATAATTTACTCTAAGGTTATGCTTTTTGTTTCTTTTTAAAGTAATGCCACTTGAAGCCAAGATCATATAGATATATCTTATATTGCAATGGTTTTGCTTTTAAATCTTTACTCACGTAGGAATTTATTTTTGTCTCTAGTGTAGTTAGGTATCAGTATAATTTTTTCTATGTGACAATTAACTTGTATCAAAAACATTTATTGAATAATTTGGATGTCATATCTTTTTACAAATTTTCATATTAGCATTAATCTGTTTGATCTATTTTTTCCATTGATCTATTTGTCTGTTTCTGTGTCAATAGACAACTCTTTTAATTTCATAGTTTTATAATAAGGCTTAATATCTGGTAGGGCAATTTTCACTACCTTATTTTTATTTTTTAGAATTATGTTGGTATTCTTCATGTCATTGCTTGACTGTATGTGTTTTAGCATCAGTCTCAAATTCTGTAAAAAATTCTGTGATTTTCATTGACATTGAATGAAATTTATAGATTTACTGTGGGAAAATTGTCATTTTCAAATACAGATTTTTTATTACACTTTGTCTATAAACATAGTTTATATCCACTTATTCAATTCTTCTTTCCTATTTTTCATTAATATTTTATAATTTTGTACATTTATTCATGTTTCTTGTTAGGTTTCTTTTTTCTTACACATCTTTCAAGTTTATTACTGTTATGGACAGTATTTTTTCATTACATTTTCCATCAGTTATTATTTATGAGTAGGGATAGTATTGGGTTTTGCATATTTTAAGATGTTTAGAATTGTGCTGAATGGAACGCTATTGGAGGTTAAGTGATATACTAAAGCCTAGCATACTGTAGTGACTAAGAACGTGAACACTGGAGCCAGATCACCTGTGTTCAAGTCTTAACTCAGCCACTTACCAGCTCTTTGGCCTTGGGCAAGTTATTAGTTACTTAACCCCATATTCTATGCCTCAGTTTCTTCATCTATCTATAAATGGGGCTCATAGGATTATTTTGAGGAGTAAGCAAATTAATATATGCAAAGCCCATTGAACCTTGCCTTACACATAAATGTCATAGAAGTAATAGCTATTAAAATAGTTATACTGTTATTTTCATGGGTTGTCAAAGATTATAAATGCAAATTTTTGCTTCATTTTCTTTCATGACCTTAGGAAATGTAAACTCTGTTTTCAATGTAACTATAGAGATGTTGGAGAAGTCAGAACATGTAAATCTCTTTTGAATTGTCATGGATGATGGAATATAAGCATTAAGAAAATCACCTGAAAATATTGAATAAATCCATCAAAGACCATTGGAGTATTTAACTCCATGGAAATTATGCTGCCTATTATTTGTAGCCTCAATGAGGAAATTTTGTAGGAAAATCGTAGGAAATAATCATATGTTACCTTTGATTTTTTTCCCTCTATATAATAATCCAATCAATGTTGTGTTGATTCTTCCTTAATATGCCTACTTAACATTTGCCTTTCTTTACTACTGCTACTATCACTAGGCTCTCATTAACTCTTGTATGAATGATTATGAGGTTCTTATCTACCTGCTTCTAGTCTATTTCCCAAATTTATACCTACACTCATATTTTTAACTCATGCAGTCAAGATTATACTCATTATTTCTCATAATTCCCATTATACAATTATTGTTAATGTACCTGAATTATAGATTTGGTCATGTCACTACCCATATGAGAAAGCTTTGATGAGCTTCCATTTCCTTCAGGCCAAAATCCAAACTCCCTGGTGCCATCCTATTTGTACGGTCTCCTATCATGACCTCCCATACCCTTTACTTCTCAACTCTATTTGCTGCTTTCCTAAGAGTCACTGAAATTTCATGTATCCATGTCTTTGACCGTGACATCATATCTGGGATGACTCTTCTCTCACTCTTTCACCACCATTCAATTGCACTTTATCACATAAACTGCTCAACTAGAATAATTTAACTTATCTTTTATGATTTGGTTTATATGTAATTTCCTGTCAACTTTTCCCTTCCCTTGTCATAATTATTCGGTTTCTCCTCTGTATTCAATAAAGTTCCTCACATTGTATATATTGAATAAATATGTATGAGTAGTTTTCCCACAGAAACTCAGAATCACCAATCACTATGTAGGCTATTTATTTCATATTAACATTTTATAAATATTTAACAAAATTTTGTTAATATTTTAATCACTTTCATATGGCATATATGTACAACATAGAATAGTTAGTATGGGATCTTTTTCAAGGTATTTGATTATTGGGCAGGTGTATATTGCTGAGTCTAGACCCAAAGCCAGATTTTTATTTCTTGACATAAAATAACAGACTATAATCTTATCAAAATACAAAAATTATCTGATAATTTTGCCTTTCTTGGGATGCTAAAACTGTTATCCATCATTACCAATATTAGTCTTAGTACATTTGTTCATGTTTGTGCTAAATCTTTTCTTGAGAGATCAATGAGTTTGGAACATTTAGAAAATAAGTATTTCTGAATTGCAAGAAAATTTCAAGGCATATTTTCTCAACTAATACCTCTTTTCATATTCCTGTGTTTCAATTTCCTCAATATTGCTAACGCATAAGGTCATGTCTATTAGATACCTGCTGAATTTGCTCAGTCAGCTGTATGAACAAATATGCAATTGATTCACATACCCCTTTATTTTGGAGATACACCTTGTAAAAATTGAACACATTAAAAAAAAAAATTAACAATCCTGACATTTCAGTTCCAAATCTGATTTACTATGTTAAGGCTAGATCCAACTTGAATCTAATTCTGGTAATAGGGTTAGTGGTAGCCCCAGAGAACTCGTCATTAGGCATAGGATTATAACAAATCAGGTTTCCCAGTACGAGTTTCTCATTGCTTGCATGTTCATTGAATGCTAAACACATCTCTTATACTAAAGTACCCTTATTACAAGAAGGTGGAGATTTCTTTTTGACTTAAAAAAAACCTAAAAGTTATAGCGAGCAAGCAAGCATAATTACAGGTGTCATTATCTTGCAGATCGTTCCAGCTTGAATTATTGCTTCTCCTTCATAAATAGCATCTGCTTTTAAAAATTTTCCATGATTTCTTCAAAAAATTTAAATGTCTTGTAAATATTACCTTGAATAGGTTAAGACCTCAAAGTTTCTTCTTTTTAGGGCTGTATCTATTTTACTGTTTAAATTTAGTGTTAAGATAGCATATTTATTGGAATTTGAGAAGGTCAATACAAAAACATTTCTTTATTCTTCACATAAGTTCTTAACAGATTGATAGATGAACAAAAGAGACAGGTAGAAGGGAGAAGGGAGGGGGAGTAAACTTTACTGCTTTAGAAATGTTGAAGAACTGGCTTATGTGTGTGACAAGAATGCGCTTCTTAATGCTGAACCACATATACGGACAGTCTGATCCAAGACAGTTCTGGATGACTCCCAGGTCTCCCAGGCAGCCTTTTTCCGCTGAAAAGGCTTTCCTGTAGCTTGGAGCACACTGGAGAAAATGCTCTCCATGGGCAGCCGGATACTCAAGAGCTAAAAAGAGGAGACAGGTTAAGCTTGGCATTCTCAGAATCCATTCCCAAATTTACCCAAGTGAAAATGCACTTGGAAGGATTGAATTATGGGGTAGACAAATGACAAAAGAATTACATTATTTGATATTCCTCCAAGCGGAAGCATAAAGTCAGGAGAAAGGAGGTTCACTCCAACAGTATTTCTTTCATTCAACTTGTAATGTGTAATGTGATAAAACCTGTTGAATTAAGCCAAATTTTACTGCCCAGGCTGATTTAGATGGGCTGTGGCTCCCGGTCCTTGCCTTTGAAACATGGCATCCTCAGGGCTGGCCATCAAAACAAAAACTAATCTAACTGTTCCTTATAACTAGCAGATCCCTCCAGCAATTTCATCTCAAATTCTACCTTAGTCATAATTTCGTCAAATATCATTTTCTTGGTAACATTGGAGAATGATATCATTAGCTTTATGCATTTAAATGGCTCACCAGGATATGATATTTGGAACACTGTCCTACTGAACTCTTGTTCCCAAGAGTTTCAATGTCTAAGGATTTTGAGTTTTACCTGAACAACTTATGATACATGAAAATTAGGAAGACGGTCATCTAATACCTGTATTCAGCTCTTATTTAATTGGTTTCATTCAGATCCCGTACTTTCCTCAACCTCAATAGCTATGCTCTCTGAGCTTCCTTTCATGTCTCTTGATAGATGACAGATAGATAGATAGATAGATAGATAGATAGATAGATAGATAGATAGATAGACAGAGATAGATATCCTAGTCATGTGTAGATATTATATTTTATATCCTTTGGGGACTTTTTTGGAAGAGCTCAAAGGGGTAACAATGTTACTAGATAGCCTATAATTTGCATCTTTTATTCTTTCTCAAGAAAAAAAGAAAAAAGAAAAGAAAAAGCTGCCCTCCTAGTCCAGCTGACTTTTCAGGCAAATGTGGATTAAGAGGGAGAAAAAGTGCAACATGAGTGCATTTTCTGCATAAAATCTATTCCAAGTGCCTGTTCTTTCAATGGTGTGTTGTGCTGTGGCATTTTACACCTTCTAAACACACTTTTCTCTGTGGATTTTCTGTTAGCAACTCACTGGGGAGATGCCACTGTGAAAATAATCACCGATACAACATAAAATCCTTGAACATAGTTTAGGTGGGAGAGATTTTAAGCTCATTAGGATGGGGGAATAAAGGAGCTATAAAAGGCGTATGTTGGACAGTCTTTTCAAAGGAAAGAGATGTAATTTGATTGGCTCTCCTGCTTGCCGGGCTCACCACTGGGAAATAGGCTGAAAATTCCACACCTTCAGATTTTGAAAAATGAGATCTGTTTGTTTTTTTATAGTATGGATTTCAAACTTTGTTTCCAATTTGATGCTTTTCTTTCCTGTTTGCTTACTATTGTGTCAAGATGAACATAACTTTAAAAGCAGTGGGTATTAAATTTTCTGTGGAGGCATGATCTTAAGACCAATGGAGTTTTTCAAAGTACTCTCCTTTTCATAGAAAGTCATTGCCCCATTAGTACACAGATTATTATTCTAAGTCCAATTTATGAGAGTGTTGCCATGTGCAATTTATAGTATCCTGCAGCACATGAAGTAATACTTCTTAATATCACTGATAAATTGCTTAAATATCTTTGCACATTATACGGTCTCACTGTGGAACCACCCACTTGCAAATAGCAGTTCAAATTTATATGTGGTTGCATAGAAAGCAAATAATGCAGCATCTCAATTTATAGGTTTAACTAGAGCCTGATTTTCCCTTTTCTAAGAGTCCATTATTTAAGCTTATTGCCTGGTAGTATTTTTTTTCTTCTTTATCGTCTTTTTCCCTCTTAAGGAGATCATTTATAGTGACATAGAAACACTTTCCACTTGCTTTTAATCTTATGAAACATATGGCTTTCAGTTTCTGGTGAAACTGAAAGCTTTATATAAAATGAAATAAATTCTTTTTTAAAATTTGTGTGGTCTCACTTTCAATAATCACTCTTTTAAGAGGGTTGCAGTAATTGAAAACAGATTAAGTGTGTTTATTACCCCCAATCTTAAATCTTTTCTACCACTTTCCAAAACGTTTTTTATATGGACAAAAGTATGAGTAGAAGAGAAAGTTTGGATTGCCATCACAGAAATCTCTTTAATTTTAAAGGATAAACAGGAAAAATTAAAGTATTTAGGAAAAAACGGATCCACTTGAGTCAGATCCAATGAACTAATGGTATCTGGTAAAGAAAGAACTTCTAGAAAGTGTTTATATCTAATTCCATTAAAAATGGTTAAGACTCACTAATATCATTTTAAATAATTTCTTAGTTAAGAAATCTTAGTTATTTCAGGTTATAGGAAATATTCGTTGAAATTTTAAAGAATTATGGTGGCATATTTTCTCTATTCCTCCTTTGTTACTCAGTTTATGTTGTTATTAAGATTTCTATGTGATGGTATGTACAAGGAGAGGTTCTATCCATTCTATAATTACAGGAGAGAGACAATGGAAAACAACAGAAATAAATTTAGACTAGGGAACAGGATTTTTTTTCCTGATTCTTAATGGCACTCTTTATGTCTATGAGCAAGCTGCTTACATTCTGTGCACTTGAAAAGCAAAATTATTTGGTTCAAGGTAACATTCTCATGGTTTGTCTAATTCTACAGCATAGAAATGCAGATTTCACAAATTGCTGAACCCTTTCTTAAGTCAAATATTTGTGAAGGTCAAGTTGTAAGCTATTTAAAGCTGAATCCTTAGTTTTGCTGTATCTCTGAAGTACCCAGAAAATTTGGGATTTCAATGATAGTATCTCTGCATCCAAATTTCACAATTCAATGGATTAGTTCAAAATTTCTAAATTGGTACTACCTGAACATTTCTGAAATGGTGCTTCGTTTTGTAGAAAGTACCTGACATTTATATTATGCTTGATTGAAAAAGAATTCCAATGGCTTCACATCGACTCTGTGTAAATAAAGAGAAAGTAGAATGACAATTTAATGGCTCTGGGTAGATTCAGTCAACGAACTCGTGAAGTGCCTTAGAGAGCCACTTAAATTATTAATAAAAACATCTAGACTAGAGGTGATACATATGAACTAAACTCTGGAAGACAAAAGAAGCAGAGGAAAGTCAGAAGGCAATTCTACTAGGTGAAGGCTAACCATTTGCCTCTCAATTGATTATACAAATTACATCATCACATTTGTTTGATGACTGCATGGCTCTGAAACACCTATGTGGAGATCAAGTTCCTAATCTATGCCAAGTAAGTCAGAATAGATATTTGATAGGGGAATTGTTAGATGTTTTATAAACTTGGCCTTTTGAGACCCTTTAATGGAAAGGTGAGTTAGAAATATTATTCTTAATCCAATTAAGCTATTTTGCCCCTAAATCATTTCCAAAACTAAGGACAGTTTGGTCTTAATTTTCTAGTCTATATTATCAGGTTTTTTTCTTTTTATATCAAAGGCGTGATAAAAAGGGATAAATGCTCTCATATCATTTGACAGTTTTCTCTTTGTTCTATAGTTTGGATTCTAGCAGCTGTCTGAGTGGACACCACTGGTTAGTATTTATTTTTAATACATTTTTTTTAGTAGCTAAGTAATAGGGCATTTTTATTGAGTGGAGGAGATACAGGAAATTGAAGGTCATCAATAACAGGGGTCCAACAACAAACAGAGAAACCAGTAAAAAGTTCTACATCATCAAAATTTTATAAGAAAGCAGTATATAAATTTACAAATTCCTCTAAATACCAAATTAATGACCTACATATATTCCATTCTATGATGATTTTTTTGTGCTATGATTCTGAATCTTTATATCATTTATTATCTAGATGATAAATCATGTTATATATATTTGTGTGGGTATTTAATTGATTATTTAGTTGCATGCATATTTTATTTTCCTGAGTATATTGTAAAGTTCTTGACCACAACAACCATATATTTTGCTTCTTTATATATTCCTATTTCCTGGTATAATGCTGAGCACTTAAAAATACTTGACGAATGATATGTTAACAACTACTTACTAAATCACTATTAAAACAATGATTAAATGGTTAAATTGGTTGTGATGCTTATTCAGATTTCCTGTGTGTATAATTATCTGACTACTGAGGATACTTTGTAAAGATATCATCCATATAGATAATGTGGCCACCATTTTTTACTGTGGCTATATTCGATGTGACATGACTATTCTATTCCCTTCAGCTCATCTTCATCAGCTTTTAGAGTTGTACACATCATACTTTCCAGTTTACTTTGGTGAAGTGTCCTGGAAATCTTCCATTTGTCTTTCCAGATCATCTCTACATGTCTCCATTCTGCACCAATCATTCTGGACACTGACCCATAGAATAGATCGAATGACTCCTTTGACCTCCAGCTTCTGGTTGGGATCACTAGGAGGCTTTGGCAGGAGATCTTGAAGGTAGGATTATTGTGAAGTCAGGGTTTATATTGACCTAATCATTTTTTGCTAGATAAGTTTAGGTTGGCTGCATTTCTCTATTGACGTCTATAGCTTCTCTCAAGGATAATTCTCTCTCTATGTTCTATAAACAGTTCTTCAACTTTCAGGCCTAGGGTGGCAACAGCTCTCCTTCTGTTACTCATCTTAGGATACTGCACCATTCCTTACTGCTTTTCCTAAACAATGTTCTTACCTTGCTAAATTCTTCCCTTATTAACTTCTCCTAAAATTATCCAATTTGAGTGTACTGTTTCCTGCTCATAACCTGACTTCTATGAAGGATGTCAACAATTATGAACACTACCACTTATTTTTTTCACATTTCATCTCCCAGATGACTTAGATGCTTATCACTAGTAGAGCAATGACTAGGATTAGATCTTTGGAAATGAGTTTCTCTAGCAGAGCTTTTCCACTTCTGGTTAGGATGGAATAATAAGGGCTGAATTTACCCTCTTGCAATAAACAACTTAAAAAGATGAAAAAAAAAAAAGAAAGAAAAAATGGTTTGCAGACTTTGGACAAGAAACAAGGAACAATGATCCTTGAGAAAAGGGATACAAACAAAGTAAGCCCTAAAATTACTCTTCTTTCATTTTTGCAGAGTTTACAGATGGTAGCAGAGGGAAGTGAAACCTGAACAGAACCCAGTGGTCTTCCTGAGTTGAGGAGACAGAGCTAAGAATTCACAAAGGCCAAAGTAGCTAGAATTTTCAAGGCAGAGTGGGAGGAGGAACCCACACAGAAAGTGAGTTCTGGAGATATGCAGAGGGTTCCTCTCAAGTCTTCAAATGAGTACTGATTGGTGAATGCAGGTGAGGAAACGGTCTGAGAGAGGAGAAAGGAGCAAACAGAATAATTGCCAGTCCTCACACAAGATCAAAACTGTTTCATGTTCTCACCAGCCAAAGCGGAAAGGTTTTCATCATATATGGGCTGGGTTAGAGTACTCATAAGGGCATTGCATCCATGGTGGGGCAAAATTAGCTCTAGACTAAAGACTACTAGGATCCTGTCTAACAAAGCTTAAAAGTAAGCCTCAAGAGGCTCAAACTATTTCCAAGAAATGTAACTGAATCCCAGAATGAGGCTCAAGAATTAAAGGAATATAAAAATCTCTATCAAAATTCATAATGTGTGATATCCAATAAAAGATTATCAGTCATGCAAAGAAGCAGAAAAATATGATCCATAATAAGGAGGAAGATTAGTCAAAAGAAACAGCTTCAGAAATGACACTGATATTGTAATTAGTAGCCAAAATATTAAAACAGTTATTATAACTGTTAATATTCAATGCAAGCATGTTACTCAAACATCTTGGGTTCAGATCTTAACTATCTTTGAAACCTTGGGCAAATTTCTTAACCTTTTTATAGTTTAGTTTTCCTCATTTGTAAAATGGGGATAATAATATTCCCTACCTTATAGGGTTATTGTAAGGAATAAATGGGAATATATGTAAAGCTCATTAAAATGTACCTTGTATAGAATTTAAGAACCTATTAAATTTTAGGTATATTTGTGGTCTCAAGAAACTCAGGTTATCAAGAAATGTTTCAGGGACTTCAATGTAGCATTTCTGCAAAGTTATGAATAACTGACCTTTTGAAATTATTCCTTTTGGGATAATTTTGCCCAAATTATCTTGTCTGAGTGGTCTCATACTGCCCCTAAACATAACATTTTTTTCTCCACTGCTTCTTATTGAATGGGCCAAATTGATGATAGAAGCAGCAAGATTCTTGTTGTTGTCTACGTCATTTTTTATGATTCAGAAGAACCCAATCTGGATTGACTTGAAAATTAAGCCTTTAATAATATAGAAAGGGATTATTCACAGTTGTCTTTAACAAATATATATTTTTTTCTCCAAATGGTCTTTAAGAAATAGTTTTCAAAATTTAGTAGCATTAAATCTTTTAATTAGTGACCTACTGTCTGATGCTTAAGAAAAATTGGTATAAATATTAAACAATGCAGAGATGAAATAGATCTCATAAAAAATGTCTCCAACCTTTTAATGGTTGTTTTAAAACAACCAGCTTAAAAATAATATTGAGATATTGAGTTATTGAATAGTAAAGTATTGAATATTAAATATTCATTGAATATTGAAATATTCACTGAATAGCTATTGTATCAATAATCATTATGTGAGGTACTATTCTAAGTAGTACTTTTGTAAGTTCTCTCTACTCATTCTTTCTTTCTTCTGTCCTTAACCTGATGGTTGACGGTTGTTTGATCCTGTCCAAACTTGACCATTCTTTCATGTCCAGTTCAATCCCCATCTTCTCAACCAAGTCATCACTAATGATGAAGCCCTCCTATAAACTTCTAGCACTTATTGTCTCAACTTGTCATTTCAAAATAATTACATACAGTTGTCTGATGCCTTTTCTAGTATTTAAATTTTGATGTGCGTATTCTGACTCTGTGCATGAATTAAGCTCTGTAAGGGCAAGTTCTTTTTATTAGCATAGTACTCAACGTTCAAAGGGTTGAATTAATAATTAATCTCTTTCTAATGATGGTCTCTTGGACAAATTCCACTTTGATTCCATTTCACAAAATGCACTGAAATACATACTCGCCATTCTTAGAGCGTCTCTTGGACAACCTAAAACATTTAACAAATTCTTCTTTGAGAACATTTTATTAAATATTCTAAAGTGTATATATTCTCTCTTCTTTGTTCTTCTGGGTGGCTAAAATTATAATGCACTTTACTTCTCCATGACCGATTTTAAACCTGCATGTGATAACATGCCAATCTTTTCTAATTTTGAATGCTATTTGCAATCTGGATAATTGCATGCCCTTTGGAAAGTACTTGATCAGACGTCTAACTAAATTTCTCATAAGAGTTAAACTTTTCCACAAAAAAAGGAGAGAATATGCCTCAAACTCTTTGAGGATTTGTGTTTGGCATGTCCTTTGCAAGTCCCTAACTCAGAAGGAATATATATGAGATGGATTGCTGCCTTTACCAAAGTCCCAACACTTTTACTCCATAAAATACAAAATGAAGTTGTCCATATGCGAGAGACACTATAATTTGTGGGGTAGATGAGGTGGACTCTTGGTTATAAGCATTTCAGAGTATAAATTTTCACTCTATCCTTTACTCTTTCACTTAAGAAACATATCAATCCAGGGAGTTAGATGGATGTATTAAAAAGGATATCCTGGGGTTTATTTAAATTCATTAAAAAGGTTAATTATCTTCAAATTTTTGTTATCTGAACTCTTATTGGTAATACATTAGTGCCACGCGACTCACAACTGACCGTGACGTCTGGTGCTAGCAGGGTCATTGAGAATCCCTGCCTTAGGCTACCACTAGGTAAATATTAGAGGGATTGTGCACCAAAGAGTCTAGGAGATAAAGTGTTAAAGTTTGATGACCACACTGTTGTTATGAATCTAGTCTACATCTAGGGCTAAGAACAGTTAACAGATGCTGTGGGTTTCCAAACTGCATTCACTGCCTTATTAATGCAAGTACATTCAGGTATTACTGTAAATGTTTTTTGTGACTGCAGAGGCCTGAGGCAGGGGAGGCCAGAAGTGCTAGAGAGTTAACTACCAATGACCCCCATCTGTCAGTAGCCCACAAATAACAAATGGGAATTGGTGCATAAATACCCCAACTCTCTCTCCTCGCATTGTAAAACTCAATGGCCTATTTCTCACCCTCTGCCAAATGTACCGAGCCAGATAGAACCCTAGATGTCCACAGTGTTAATCTGCTTAAGGAACACCCTATATTGGCTTCCTTCCCTTCCTTGCCTCACTTCTTCAAGCTTCTGGGATTATCACACAAATAAACTACTTGCACATAAGTCTTAATCTCACAATCTAGCTTCTGGGAGAACCCAGTATAAGCCAGACACCAGAAAAGATTATCTTTTCTTTGCATTAACTGTTCTGAAAGCTGAGCACACTTGAAATCTTGCATGGAAAGATGAAAGAATACCAAGAATTTTTAGCCTCTCGGTAAATAGGTAAGTTCTAAATCAAGACTGTCTCTTTCTCAGGAATCTGTCTTCGTTATGTTTCACTATCAAAAAACGTGTTTTACAAAGGTAGTAGAAAAAATTAGTGTTCTGAATCATTGCATTTCATGCTTTAAATGTATTATCTAGTTGTCAGCAATATTTGTTTAGGACCATAATAATAGACAATGTCACCCATAAGCATTTATGTCTGGCAACTTGATTTTCATAGGTTTATTGCTTAGAAAAACTGACTTTGATATTTTTCACTGAGCCTGTCAGCATAAACAAACTTCTTTGAGATTTAATATTTTATTTGATTCCTTTGAAGACAGTTATATTGATATTTTAATCTAAGGTGCTTTTTTCATTTTGGAAACTGAGTTTATACTATCCAGGGTTTGTGAAGGAAATTTAGGTTGATTTATTGTTCTTTTGGAATGTAAGTGATGCCATTTGGTTCTCTGAATAGACAAATAATATAAGTAAAAATACCAGTTGGATTCCATTCTGAGTTTTTCACTGATTTATAAATCTAAGTACAATCTAATTAAGTTTTATATATCTCAGTTTCTCTATGTGCCACCTGGAGACATACTGTTTACCCTCTACTTGTTAATATCAGTATGTGATTAAAAGATTCATGAGATGATTTGTCAGAAAATAATGTCTAATATGATTTGTATACTTAACAACTAGTTTTAAGTAGTTTAAATTTTAATTTTGCTTGAAATTTCCATCCCTAAAATTCTGATAAGAGGGAGAGGAAGGTATGATATGGAAGATATCATACCACTAGGGTGTGGTGGGGTAGAGAGTTTTATGAATTTTTGCTTCATACAGCTCTCCTTGCTATTAGCCACGAGATACCCCAAGTGCTCAGCCCTGGTGTGTGTCGCTCCCACTGGCCACCTCTTCCCCAGTTCCTTTTGTTCGTGGCTACTACTTTCACCTTTGCTAACATTTTGGCTGCAGACAATAAAGTGGCAGCTGCTTCTGTACTGCCATAATAAGCAGAGGCATTGCAACTCCAAGGGGTACCTTTCTCATTGAATACATTATTTCTACACAGTTGAGAACCTCTGCAGTTGAGCAACACAGCAGTGCAGAACAAGCAGTCTCTTTTTGGGGTGCTGGGGCTGAGCGGCTCACCTGCCTCTCCTTCCACAGTCTTCTTAGACAGAGTTGTGGCTGTTGACGATTAATAATTCTAAAGGCTAGCAAGAATTGAGTATTTGCCATATACCAAGCACTGGGCTCACCACTTTTCCTGCACTTATATAATCTTCAAAACAATTCTGGGAAGTATTTTACTCCCATTTGATAAGTGAAGAAATTGAGGCCCATACCTGAAGCTTAATGTATAGCTGCCCAGCCCTTAAGTTCCTTAGATTTAGAATGAGATGGACATAGTTTAAATCCTGTTTTTGCCACTTACTAGCTAAGTAGCCAAAAACAAGTTTAATAATCGCTCTAAATCTCATCTGCCAATTCTGAAGCATGAGTCTAACAGTAGCTGCCCTGCATGGCTTAGGAAAGTTTGGTGAGGCCAAATCGTAACTAGATGACATTTTCTGTAAAAAATAAAGCATCACCTACAATAAACTGTAATATTATATTATTCACACTTATTTAGTTAAAGGAACAAAGCCATATTTCTTTCTCACTCAGAATCTCCAGCAATAGAAAAGAAAATCTCAACGTATTATACCCAATGGTAATTTCAGTTTCATGGATTGAAATAATCAAGAAATTCACACACCTCTTCCTCTCTTTCTACTACCTGTTCCACATTCACTGTACTAATCATATTAACTTTTTAACCAGGACTAAAATATTAAATCTCAGGCTAACAAGGTCTCTGAAAGTCCCCAAGTGTATGAAAGAAAAAAACAATTTGCTTTCCTTTAAGTCAATTCCCTGGAACTAAGAAGTTTGTTGGAGAAGGTAATTTTGAATATTAAGAGAAAAAACTGGTGAACTTTTTTGATATTTCAGAATTTTAATTTTTTAAAAAATAAAACAATATTTAAAGAATATTCTTGGGAAACAAAAGTTCATACAGTTTAGTTTTCCTGAACAGATTTTCACAGATGACAGGCATTTTCATATAAATGGATATGCGTTGGGTCCCTGAGGAAAATTTCTATGGACGTTCATTTCGTTTTAAGTTACATGAGGAGGGTGATTTTGTGTGATGATTAATTTTATGTGTTAACTTGGTTAGGCCACGGTGCCCAGATATTTAATCAAACAGTCTAGCTATTACTTGGAAGGCATTTTTTAGATGAGATTAACGTTTAAATGAATAGACTGAGTAAAGCAGATTACCCTCCATAATGTGAGTGGACCTCATCCAATCAGTCCAAGGCCTTAAGAGAAAAAAGACTCAGGTCCCCTCTAGAAGAGGGAATTCTGCCTCCAGGCAGCCTTCAGCCTTGAGCTGCAACGTCAGCTGTTCTCTGGATCTCCAGCCTGTTGGCCTACTCTGCAGATTTTGGACTTTCCAGCCTCCAAAATCACATATTATAATTTCTTAAATCTCTCTCTATTTATCTATCTACACATATTATTGGTTCTGTTTCTCTGAAGAATCCTGACTAATACACTGTCTTTTCCACCCTTTGTTGCTCTCAACAGCACACAGTGGGTGCTCAGCCAGTAAAATGTTGGACAGCAGGTGCTTCAAAGATGACACATGGAAAAAAAACATCTCTCCTACAGGAAGCACATCTCTTCAGGAACTCTTACCAGGTTTAGGAGAAACCCCGATCTCTCCTAACTTTCTTTTGCT
Source organism: Ceratotherium simum simum (assembly GCF_057802395.1). Lineage (NCBI taxonomy): Eukaryota > Metazoa > Chordata > Mammalia > Perissodactyla > Rhinocerotidae > Ceratotherium > Ceratotherium simum. Next base: position 53,064,581 of record NC_141907.1, on the reverse strand, counting down.
CTCATGTTTTGTTGTCAAGATAATTTTTTTCCAACACTGAGCTTGATTTTATGGCTTTCTTCTGAAATTAAACATAGCCTTTTCCAACCCTTGCCCTCCCTAATTTCTTCTCTCTTTTCCACTCTCTAACCCCAAAAGGCATCTGATCTATTCCTGGCTGCACCTTCTGAAATCTATGAACTGTGAAATTACATAATTAATAGACAGTGGAATAAGTAAGTAGTAGAGTGCCAGAAAGTCCACATGATATTTTCTTCTGTCCCTTCACCCCCAGCTTTCCCCTTGGACAAACAGTTATGGCAGCAGATACAAAAGCAATTAGCTTTGAAAGCTCTGGCATACAGAGAGTCCCCATACAATAGCTTGGAATAAGGAATGGTGTGTTTTAGAAAGCTTTGTGAGTCTTCACCACCATCTGCTCCTATCAGGACTGTCAGTTCTGCATCAGTCCCTCTCTCTCTCTCCTACCCTACTCCTACACTATGTGGGTGTCCTGTGTTATCCTTGGAACAGCCATTATCTGGCAGCTATTTTAACATATGTGCGGCCAGTATTGCTGCTTTAAGCAGCTCATCAACTTAGAAGCCCACTAAAATGAGGAAAAACTCTTTATTTTTACATGTGAAATGTTTGCAATAAAATGAGCCTTTCTATGTTTTCTTAAAACAAGAATACTCACTCTATCCAGTCTCAAAGTCTGCACCTTATTTCACCTATGTGTTTGGAGCGTTGGTGCCTACGGCGTGAAAAATCATTTCAGCTGGCTTCACTCTTCATGGCCATTCTCATTTAAAACTAACATTTTTATTTTTAAAGAGAAAGGATTTACACATTTTCCTCAAAGATCACCTGGAGCTCAAAATATTTTAGAGAAATGTCTGTAAAAATATTTTAGAGTAATGTCTGTAAAGTAATGTCTGTACAAAATGGGGAGAGGTATTGTGTTTAGCAGTTCCTGAAGGACCGCAGATGGATAAGAAAAGACAATGTGGGAAGTATGGGTCCCTGCGATATTTACATGAAATTTTCATATTTGAAGATTGCATAAGAGCAATTCTATGGTCATCCTTGGAACAAAGAATAAAGACCTGAATGCTCACATCACCCTGTCTTTCAGAAAAGCAAATAACTATCTGAGGTTTATGCCCGAAATTAGAATTACTGCACATAGCAAAAAATGAAGAAGCTCACTGATTTGGATGGTGCTGAACGGTATGAGAAAAAAATGTGTGTGAGTGTGCTCTACATATCGCTCCAAGAAGAGAAGGTTGATTGATAAGCTCTCTACCCATATTTTGCTGAAGCCAAATTGGAGAGATTTGGTTGTTTAGTAAGGTGTCAGAGTAAACTATTATCACACAATGTGGAAGCTTCCTAACATATGTTATCATTGGTCAGAAAGAGAAAGTCTAAACAAAGGAAGCCCTTTTCACAGATCGCTTATTATTTTGTGTTTCAATTTCTGTTTTTGATTTTCTAGTTATTATTTCTTTTAATGAGCAACATAAGCTAGAAGAATTTTCTTAACGTGCTGATAAAAATTATTTTTGGAATAAAAAAGCCCAATTTTATTTTAGTTAATTTGCTTCATTAATAGAAAAATACAAATAGAAAAATAAATAGAACATTTTATCCTATTGCTTCCATGTCTACTATTGTTGATAATGAGCTGATGGCTATCTAAATATTTTTATTTTTGGAACTCAATGTAAAGACATAGAATTTTATGTATTAATATAATTACATATTAAATTTATATTTAGCTTGAACTTCTCTGGTCAAAAGTATAAGGAAGAGGGCCTGGCCTGGTGGCACAAGCAGTTAAGTGCATGCTCTGCGCTGCAGCCGCCTGGGGTTCGCTGGTTTGGATCCCAGGCGCACACCGACACACCGCTTGGTGAGCCATGCTGTGGCGGCATCCCATATAAAGTGGAGGAACATGGGCATGGATGTTAGCTCAGGGCCAGTCTTCCTCAGCAAAAAAAAAAAAAAAAAAAACAAAGAGGAACATTGGCAGATGTTAGCACAGGGCCGATCTTCCTCACCAAAAAAAAAAAAAAAGTATAAGGAAGAAATGTCATGAAAGGAAAGGAGACTTCCTTATAAATTTTTTTAGTCTTTTCAGTTAATCTTCTTACAAATTAGGCACTAAGAAATTGGGGAACCAGTGCTTACAGGCTCCTCTTGACTCCTAATCCCTGGATTTCTCCATATGCTTTTTGCCTGAGCAGTTGTAGCTTCACTTTTTTCTCAGAGCAGCTGGACACTGTTGTTAGTTTTTGCTAGCAACTTGAATTATTTCAGCAATTTGTCCAAGTTATGGTGAATTATGGAAGTTATTACTTCCTTAATTGCTGCTGAATACAATCTAAATTCAAAGAATTCAGATGTTTAGCTTAAATTTTAAAAACCCCAGAATTCCTTTGAGGCGATGGCCTATACAAAAAGTAAATATACGCAGGCAAGTAAGTGTTTCTTCTGGGAGAAACAGTTGTGAGATACAAATACAAAATGAATTTGTGCTGTTTGGAGGTGGCAGGAGAATAACTATATAATCCTTTTAGGGCAGGAGAGATCAAAGACCAATGCAAAGGAAAAGTTGAAGGTAAAAGAATGAGAACAATGGGAAGAGGAAGGTTCCAGAGAATCAGGAGGTAATGGGATTTAAGAAACAAGTTCAGGGATTAGCTTTGCCAGTGAAGTTAATGGACAGTTCCTGAAGACACAGGAGTATTTAGAGGAAGATGTAGAGGAAGTCAAAGAAGTTCATGTGAAATAAATGCAATTTTCTCAGAAAGGAAGAGGATAAACTGCGGAGAACGCGGGAAAAGGAGGTAAGATGCTTAAAGAATGAGCAGAATAGGAATAGCTTCTGTCAGACACATGAGAGACCTTAAGGTGAGAAACATGCTACAATTTCTAAGAATTCTGAGGATCTGGCTGAGAGGAGACAAACAGGAACTGTAGTGATTCAATCTAGACCAGTTTTATGAGTTTCCTAGCTATTTTTTTCAAGCCAGGAGAAGAAGTAAATGAGTAGATAAGGGAGATAAAGAAAAAATAAACCAGCAGTTACTGATATCTCACTAAGTTCTAGGCACTGATTGGGTGACTTCGCTGCTTCAGTCAATCAAGGAGGTCTAGGACTTATTCATGGATGAGGATTGGCTCTAGGATGATTCTCTGAAAGAATTCAAGGATGAACAAATGATTGACAGGGGCTCCAGGCTACACAAGGAGCCAGTAAAGCTTCTATTTGGGGATACTATATAGAGAAGCCAACGAGCTAGATGTCCTGATGAATCTTCAAGAAGTGGTCAAAATGGGAGTACATGAGCAAGGAATCAGGAAACAACAGGAGGTTGTGATCAAAGAGGGAGATTTCTTTTTTTTTTTTTAATTTATTTATTTTTTTCCCCCCAAAGCCCCAGTAGATGGCTGTATGTCATAGCTGCACATCCTTCTAGTTGCTGTATGTGGGATGCGGCCTCAGCACGGCCGGAGAAGCAGTGTGTCAGTGCGCACCCATGATACGAACCCGGGCTACCAGCAGTGGAGTGCGCGCACTTAACCTCTAAGCCAGGGGGCCGGCCCAAAGAGGGAGATTTCTGTATGTGAAATCTTGGGGTTAGATTATTTCTTCTTGGATGAAGTAGCCCAGGAAGTGGTCCAGCTTGTGGAGAGTTATAGTAGAGGGAAATTTGAGACTTGAGAAGTCCAGGAACTCTGACTTGACTTTGACTTTTTTTTTTAATCTAAGAATCTTTTTCTTTTTGTTAAAAGAGTTGAATAAATTATTGAAAATCAGCTAAAATCCAAAGAAACAGCTAATTTAGTATAAGTAAGAGGTTCCTGTATTGTGTTTCAGAATCTCTGGTATAGGAGAGTGTTCTAAATTAATTTTATGCTTAAAACTTAAAGTTTTACAACTCTATAACATAGATCCCAGTGTATTCAGAGGTAAAATTCATCATCAAATTGTTAAACTGGCAACTGTATTCGTTCATCAGCAATTCCTAAAGCCTATGAAGAATATGACAGCACATAGTATGCATTTGCTCACTTCAAATCTTGATTTGAATACAAATATCAAGTCATTATGTGGACAATGAAACCTGAAACTACTAGAGTGTTGTCAATTATACCTCAATAAAATAAATAAATAAATAATCTTGATTTGAACATTCTGCAATACAGTTAAGTTCCAGTAATACAAACAAATGCATTATGGACTAAAATTAGAAATAAAAACACAGGCCCAAATCCACCAATTTCTGATTTCTTGTGAATTTTGCCAGTAAATTTTGTTTTCTTTCTGAGACCAATAAACTGGTTCTACAAGAAGAGCTCTCATCTTTTAGATCTCATCCCTGTTACTCTGCCTCTTTTCCCACCTTGTTCCCATATTCATTTGTCTCGCTTATATTATTGAGACCTGGGACCATTTTACTTTACTCAAATAGCCCACTGAAATATAGATTAGTGGGACTTGGTATATAATTATATTTTTTCTGGGTTATTAATTTTATTATTATCGTTATCTTTGGAAATTCATGAGAGACCAACTCTCACGAAGGGCAGTATAAGAATTCTTCAGTACCTTAGCTTTGGGCTTTTATTTATATTTTTAAAGATGGTATATATATATGGATGTTAATGCCAATTAGTTGAAAATAGCCTTTGAGATTTCCTACTGTTTCTAATCCTTTTTGCTGACCAAGGTATATTGGAGATAGAGATAATATATTTAGCACTTGAGGAAGACGGCCCTGGGCTAACATCTGTGCCCATCTTCCTCCACTTTATATGGGACGCCGCCACAGCATGGCCTGCCAAGCAGTGCGTCTGTGCGCGCCCGGGATCCAAACCAGCGAACCCCGGGCCGCCGCAGCGGAGCGCGCGCACTTAACCGCTTGCGCCACCGGGCCGGCCCCAATATATTTAGCACTTTTATGGCCTCAGTAATATATTCTCTTTCAGAGGACCATACGTATTAAGAACCCACTTTTGTTTAGCTGCCTCCCCAGCCATTTAATCAATCCAGCATGATTGTCTTAATCACACTTATGTAGCTTCATCCTGGGAGATCCCGTTCCTCCATCAGCCTACCTAATAAAACAATGGGGAGGAAGTACCAGTCAGAAAGGTGGTTTTGTTACCACCCCAAAAGGGGTTTCGTCTGCTGGCTGCAAGACATGCCAACAGTCAAGAGGCAAGGTGGTAGGAGAAAAAGGACTTTTTATTACAGCTTGCTAGCAAGAGGGAAGATGGCCAACTAATGTCTCAAAGAACCATCTTAGGGGGCACAAAATCTTACAGCAGTTATGTAGGCCATTGGGTTATAGGGGAGGGAGGTAGGAATGTTGACCTTCTGATGTTACAGACTGGGAGTGCCACACCAGATCTTTCAGTTTTCACCGATGATGGCTATCAGCATAGACTCTCTGTTCAGGGGTCATCACATTCCTAAGGAACTCAGGAGAACAAAATTATCATCTTATCGCAGCTGGGAGATGCATGCACAAGCAGGGGTTGTAAAATCTACAGAGCAGTTAGATCTCCTGGAGGGTGCATATCCAGCTGAATTAGTTTGTCAGAGGTCATTCAAAGTTACAACAGGGTTTCTTTGCTACAATGGCTTCCCTCATGTCAACCTTGTGTTGAGCCGGTATCAGTTTGAAGTAATGCCAGATAAAGGGAGATTTTGCTAAGTGAGTCCTAGATAAGTGGTCTGTAGTGAAGCGTAACTCTATCGGTGGAAGCCTATAATCTCGAAGCAGTTGTACTGCAGGCAGGAGTTGTGTCCACTCCATACAAGAAGGAGCAAGTTGGGATGATGTTACCACAACTTAATCCAGATGCAGAGGGTAAAGATGAAAGATAAAAAGAAACCTGGGATAAGATTTTTTTTAAAACATTAAAAGAAACAGAAAACTTGAAGGCAAGCCTTTAAACTGAATAAAGGAATTTTTCTTTTTCTTTTTTTTTTTTTTTTTTGGTGAGGAAGATCAGCCCTGAGCTAACATCCATGCCAATCCTCCTCTTTTTGCTGAGGAAGACCGGCCCAGAGCTAACATCTATTGCCAATCCTCCTCCTTTTTTTCCCCCAAAGCCCCAGTAGATAGTTGTATGTCATAGTTGCACATCCTGCTAGTTGGTGTATGTGGGACGCGGCCTCAGCATGGCCGGAGAAGTGGTGCGTGCTGTGCACCCGGGCTGCGAACCCCGGGCCGCCAGTAGCAGAGCGCGGGCACTTAACCGCTAAGCCACAGGGCCGGCCCTAAAGAGATTTTTCTAATGTCCTACTATAATATTTTAGACCCCAGTTATCCTTAATTTCCACTTGTATACTTTTATTTCTTTGAGTGGGTTTCCCTGAAGTATTAAAATATTTTAGTGCAGCTGCCAGAAGTGAAAGTGTGTTTTTGGAAGGCTAACCAGTAGAGGATTATTAGCATGATCCCCAGATAATTTGTACGGTCAGGTTAAAATGTAGATTCCAATTCAGTAGGTCTGGAGATGGGCCCAAGGTTCAGCATTTCTGACAACTTTCCAGGTGAGGTTGAAACTGCTAATTGCTAAGTAGATGTCAGTTCCACTCTTTCCTTGCTACTTTTATTTATCTACTAGCGTTTCCTGAGCTATCGGATGAACTGAAAAACCTAGAAATATTCCGGGATCATCTCTGTTTACGTCTGTATACCTAGAGAGTTTTCTAAGAGTGTCCAGCCTGAAAATTTGTAGGTGTCCCTCAGTTCAGCAATTGCATGACTTTTGTTCTCAAGAGTGTGGGATTATAAATTTATTGTGAGAGGCCACATAATAATAGAATCAGTATTGAAAGAGTGTCAGGATGCTTTGTATTATACTGTATACTCTGCATCTAACTAGTTATGTTAGACTAATAATCTCTCAGCACCCTCTCAACTTAGTGATTCAAAGTCAGTGAGCACAAGATAGACCTATTTAGCCTAAGACGTCATTCCCCAATATTTATTGTCTTTGAATAATAAATGCAGCTCTTCCTGCATGTCTCTCTGCTGAAGTTGCTTTTTCTAGGGGGAAGATGCCTCTTCAAGATTGCTTTAAAGCCTAAAGATTTTTAATTCCTCTTAAAACTACTTTTTTTCTATCTTTCAATTCAGATCTATTTTAATAGGAGAGACCACACCCACAGGACCCCCGATGATCAATTTTTTCCTCTGCCTGGATTTTTGTTATGCAACCCAGCTAGGTTGCTCTGCTACAGGGAGACTCACAAGATAAATTGCCTCCCTTTGGCTGTGTCGTTTTCTTCAATTACACAAACAGCAGCGGGAGAATCTGGAGGAGATGAGAACTACAAGAATTCTGGGAGATGCTAACGATTAGCACTTGCATTATTAGTCTCTGGAGGTTCTTAAAGCTCAGAGTCCCTCATGGCATTGTCAGAATAGCAAAGTGACATGGAAGCAGGCAGCAGTCAGGCATCATTCAGCTGCCCAGGATAATGCTTTCCCTGTGCACAGAGCTGTTTGCCTCCAGAGTCCCAAGATCTGCCCAGGAATCAACCGACACTGCATGGCCATGATGGGTTTAACCATATCTAATCAGTCTGGAGGGCTGATAGCTGTAAAAAACCTTGTTACCCTGGGAGGGAAGCCTATCTTTCTCTAATAAAACAGAATGTAGTTACTGTACCACTCATTTCCTAGAGCACTCTCCTTTGTATTATTAATTTTTTGAAAGTGCAAGTTTTGGGCAAGTCTTTAGAGACACCAAGCTTATCAACTCTATTCATCTTCTGAGTGAATAAATTTCTTTATGAAAATAATGCTCTTGGAATGCTATTTAGTTTGTACTTCTCTAAGGAGAGAGCTATCTCTCTGCCTATTCTGCTGCATTGAAGAGTGAAGCTCATAATGATACAATTGTCAAAAGAAAAGAAAAGCATCCTGAGATATCATGGACTAAAGCATCTAGGAAGGGTAAAAATTTGCCGGTAAAACCTTTAGTACTATTATGCAGGCAGTGTTCAGCTTGCAATATCAGTGTGTGATGAAGCAACTGTTTGAAGACTACAGGATTCAATCCTAGAGAAGCGGGGACATTTATTGACAATATGTAAGTAAAAAGCAGAGCAATCCACATACCAGAGGGGTTTGTGAATTTCAAGATAGGAAAGTGAGAGGTAGCCCTTGGTGTGGCATACACAGTGTGAAGTAGATCATATTGGAAAGGTATGGGCTTTGGAATAACACACAACTACCTTAGAACACAGATCTCCTTTGTGGCTTTGAGCACATTCCTTTCTAGTTCAGTTTTTTACTTTTACATTTGTAAAATAAGGATGGTAGTATTTTCTGCACAGAGTTGTTGAAAGGATCAAATCAGATTGGTATAAGTTAATTTCCTAGTATATAATACCTGACCAATAAATGTCAGCTTTGCTAACATTCTTTCATAGGCAGTGTTCACTGCTCCTTCGTTTCTGTCTCTATTATGGCTCTTATGACATTTCATGGAAATTATTTGTGTCCAAGTCTTTTTGGGTTTTGATTTTCTCTTGGATAGGGAGCATGTCTTATAATATTGAGATCACTAAATTTGAGATCAAAAGACTTGGGTTCAGCCAATGTAAGTTCTTCTGCTAGTTAAGATGGGATGGTAATACTTCTCAAAGTAGTTATGAAGATTACATGGAAAGTCATAATATGTGCCCTTTCTTGGCACAGTGCTTGGCACAGAGTGGTCATTTTGTAAATGTTAGTTCCACTCTTTCTTTCCTTCTTTTACATTGTCAGTGCCTAGCAGTTTCTGACACAAAATTTGTGTGTAATACCATTGTTTAGGAATGAGGGAATCTATGGATAAGTGAGTGAGTGTATGTGTGAGTAAAACACCATTGGATGGAAAGTCAGAGATTTGGTTCTAAATCTGTCTTTGACTTTATGTAGCTGTGCGAACTTGGGAATGCACTTCTACTTTCTGGGTCCCATAATCTGTCATTGAAAAGAAGGATTGAGTTGGATGAAGTACATAATAAATAACGTGTCTTCTAGGTTTAACCTGCATGACACAAAAATCTGAGATTTTGTCAAGATCTGAAGCTCTTGATTTATATGAAACCCTACCTTTTAGCAACACAAAAGTGTCATGGTAGAATGCATGAGTTTTTCTCCAATGTTGTAAATATGGTAAGAGTGAATGCAAAAGACTAAGAGGTTCTTGAAAAATGCCCACTACAGTGGCTTCATTCACCTGTTTAATAACAAGTGATTAGTTTTGGATAATTGAAAACAAGACAGTACAATATCAGTCTAACAGTTTAGACTTACTAAAAGTCAGTATCTTTATCTCAGGAATTTCTTCACAGTGAAGGGCTTCTGAGGCCTTAGGATGCAAAAACATGCCTTGGCAACTTCTTTACAAAACAACACACAGCTGCTGTACCACAAGGTGACTTTAAGACAACGGTTCTCAAAATGTGATCCCTGGAGCAGCAGCCTTAGCAACAACTGGAAACTTACTAGAAATGAAAATTCTCAGGCCCCACCCCAGACCTTCTGAATCAGAAACTGTGAGGGTGGGGTCCAGCAATCCAAAATCCTGGTGATTCTGATTCACGCTAATGTTTGAGAATCACCCATTTAGGGAAATAAAAATCTTAAATGCTGACCGGTCTTTGGAACCTTGGCTTATCAGCTGTTTATAATTAAGCTCAGTGATGTTCTTTCTCATACAACAGAAGCTATTTCAATATTTCAGTATATGTTATGTATAAATTCTCACATATTCAAAGAATATCCTAGATTCTTCCACTTTCCAAACATAACAATGATCCTGTATTTTTTATTAGAGAAGAACAGTGATCTGAAGAGCAATGAGGTCATTTATTTTTACTTATTGTTAGCATAGATACATATATTCTTTCTGTCCTTTCTTTTTAAAAATATATTCTCAAAGATCAGGGGTAAACAAGACTTCTGAAGAGTTTGAGATGAAATTACTTTGCTTCATACACCAAGGCCCCAGCAGGTATGTTGCTTTTGAGCTTAGAGTGTCCACAAAGCTGCCTCATCATCACATTTCCTTTTGTCTTTGTTGAGGCGGAAGGAGAGACCAGCAGCTGTGGGTGCGACTGTCTTTTGCAGGTTTTCTATATCACTTCATTCACTCTCCTTTAGTTTCAGAAATAATGAGAGAAATTTCTCTTCCCTGTACTTTTTATCACAGTTAAGGAAAAAGAAAAACCCCATTAAAATAATGTAGTGATTCCAGCATGATTAATTATGTCCCAAAGCCACCGATGTCCACAGGTAATGAAAACACTCACCTACCGTAAGCTCTGGTTGTAAGATAAAGTTATTTGCCCCTATTTCCGCAGCTGCAGATGTGTAGGAGGGAGCAGGCTCTGGCATAGCCAAACTTAGATGAATGATCTGTTTCATCTTGTGCTGCAGCTGGATCCATTTGGTCACCAGGAGTGGACAGATTTCATCCGAGCCTTTTGACAGAAATTCATTTGGCACAGAGAAATCATTGAGGAGTTTGCAATGTCTGTTGTCAATGAAATGAATTTAAACATGGGAAAAGGAGAAATCTTTCGCTTAGGCAAACATGATGGAAGGGAAGAAAATGAAGGTTCACCAAACGTTTCAAGCTATTCTGTCCAAGAAATGCATTTTATGGCTAATTGAGCACAGTAGTTGGATGATATGTGTGGTCACCTGCTTAACTTGGGCTAGTCTTTTTGTTTCTAAGGAGTTAAATTTAAAGACATTAACACACTTTATTTATATAACTGTTTTTAATTACAAAAGGAAATATATATGAAATTCATTTGTACATGGTGTCAGTTTACCCTGATTTATGGAATTGGTCCTGATCAGCATTCTTCACCAGGGGAAACAATTGCTTTTACTATTACTGCTCTTTTGAACTGAAAATAGATCTGAAATCACATGAATCATCATGATAAGGTTTTATGAAGCTCTAACTAAAACCAAAGGTAAAAGAGCAGATGTTTGGATTTTTAGTTAATAGGGATAAGATGCTTTATTATACCACAAAAGTAGGCTCCATAATCACTGGCAACTGATGAAAATATTTCGAAGCACATAACTTCTTCCAAAGTGAAACACACAAATAAATAAGTTATTAGAGGAGACCTAGAAGTATGGATTGACTGTAAATGGAGCTTAGAGCTTGATATATGTGAATTGAGTTGCAATACCAATAACACAAATGCTCAGCCATAATAGGATTCCTAAGAGAGTGGGTGGTTATAGGCCTCAAAAGCCATAATAGCAGTCCCCTCTCTCTTTAATGACTAATCTTTCTCCAATCATGGTCTATAGGTAATGCTGTAGATGGGATTTAGTCATTTAATTATGAGGCTAGCGGAAAAAGGGCCATAAACCAAAGCTCATGTTACTCACGTAGAAATAAAAACTGACTGTCTTAAATCCAACTCATTGTGGTAAAGGCAGAGGGTGGCTGGGAGACACTGAAGTATTCTCATTCTAAGATAAAAAGTAAGTAAGAGTTCCTTCTCCACATTTTGAAATTAGACCTTTTCCCAGTTTCTTAGTATTTCACTGGTTGTCCTCAAGGCTTACTATGTAAGCTACAAGTATTGTTATCCTTTAGGGTATTTACACAATTCCACTTGAAAATTTCAGTAAAGATCTGTTTATTCAGCACTGACTATGTGTGAGATATTGTGCTTCCACAATACCTGTTTTCCTATCACTTATATTAGACTTTATACCAAGAGTCAATGGAGGCAGGTAACATCTGAATCTGTTCTTTAGGAGCCAGCTCTTATGTTCACAGGGCAAGCGTTTTTGTTGTACACTGTCTCCCACACAGGTATGAGCTTTTCAAGTTTCAGGGCAATGCATCTCAACGCCGACCATGTATTAGAATCACTTGGGGAGTTTTAAAAACTACCAACGATTGGTTCCACCTGCAGACCAATTAAATCAGACTTGATTACGGTGAGTCCCAGGCATTCCTATTTTTAAAACTCTCTAGGTGATTTAATGTGATCCCTAGCCATGATTGAGAGCCACCGTTTTCTAATTTTGACTAGAGAAGTAAATGTATATCTCGTTATTCTGTTTCATCTATTCATTTTTTTCCTCTTCTAAGCTTAAAATAATTGTTAGCCAACAACTTTGCAACTTGTTCTATAGAGTTAAACATTCCAGTTATTACAGCTCTTACCTGTGGCCAAATATATTTTCATTGATTGAAATATAACTGAAATTATTGCAGACTCTTGGAAAACACCTAAGATCCCAGTTTTTGTTTCTAGGTTGAATTCTATAATTAATTAAGTGTTCCATCTCAGGTCAGTGATTTGGAAAAAAATAAATGTCATACAAACGAAAGATATTAATAACACAAAAATAGAGCATGATACCACTTTATTGCCCTTACTTTTCATAATTTTTTTTTTTTATTTTATGCTTTAGCTGTTTCTTTACCTTTTGTCATCCTTCCTGATTCTTTATTGTTGAACTTGGCTCTTAGTTTTATCTTTTAACTAGAGATTTTCTTATGGTGAATTGTTCATTTTTGCCTATTAATATTTTAATATACTATGAAATATTTAAGACTTTGAAAATGGCATAAAAAAGAATGCAACAAATATCCATTTACCCATCACCCAGCTTAAGAACTAAAACACCACCAAAAACCCCTGTGCATCCCTTCTACCCTCATTGGGTTGCCAGATCTTTATTTGTTAGCAAATAAAGATATAGGCCACCAGTAAAATTTGAATTTCAGATAAACAACTAAAAACTTTTTAGTTGTCCCAAATATTGTGTGGGACATACTTATACTAAAAAATTATTGGTTATTTATCTGAAATTCAGATTTCACTGGGCATCTGCTACTTTATCTGGCAACCTTACTCTTGACCCTACATGCAATTTCTTTACACTTCCACTATGTATGTAATGATTTAAAAGTTTATGTAAATTTTATCTTATATTTTAATATGTATCTTATTATACGTATATCTTTGAAACCTTTTTTTTACTCAATAATATGTTTTGAGCCATCCATTTTGTTCATGCAGCTCTAGTTGATTCATTTTCAATGCCATATAGTATTCCATTGAATAACTATTTCACAAATTAGCTACACATTCTTCTGGTGGGCATAAAAGCTGTTTCTAAATTTTTCAACTACAAACAATGCTGCTGTAAAAATTCTCCTATGTCTCTTTATGTAGATACTTGAGTTTCTCTAGCATTTATATCTAGGAGTGAAATTGCTATGTCATGGGTTGTATGTAACATGTTTATTAATCATAAATTGTCCAATATTTGGGATGGAAGGGGAAAGAAACTTTAGGCTTTTAGATATGTTGGCAATGATAATGATGATACATTTATTGACAGTTTTACATTTTCAGCTTCCAGTCCTGAATGACTTAGATATAACATCTCATTTTATGATCCAAAAACGCTGAGGTAGGTACTATAAAAATAATAATGATATAGATTATGACTCTAGTTCTGACAGTTAATGTGCTTTTAATTATTTTCTCATTTGATACACATTACAATCCTGGGAGGACGCATCGTTATTTACATTTTATAGATGAGGAAACTGAGGTTTAGAGAGGTTATATGCTTATCTCAAGTCTTTCAGTACATCAGTAGGTGATAGACCCAGGATTGAACTTGAATTTTCTAAATTCAAACCTCAGGTTTTTCTCTCGTTATTATAACACCTAAATGCATATAAATATAAATTAAATAATTTTGGTATTTTATGTTCAAAAGCATCTTCTTAAATACTTTTTCCTATTCAACAAATTGTTTAGGTGGCATACATTAAAAGTCTAAATGCTTTGAGAAATGTTGCAAAACATATACCGTATTTCTTAACTTGAAGTATATTTTGTCTTAAAATAAGTGCCAGTTTATATTTAACTAGTGGGACCAGATGCAAGCATGCTATCTCTTCACTGCATGGTTCCAAGCCTGATCAGTAGACTGTGTTCTCTCCTTACTGACAGTGGTCCACAAGAAAAAAGACTGATGGCAATAATCATGCAAATATTGCTATTCCTAATATTTGCAAACATTCCCCCCCCTACAAACCAGGATGCTATGAACAAAGTTCCTGAGTTTATTCTATACTTATAGACATCAACTTTTTTGAGATTATAAACGCCTATTTTTAGGCATGTTATTATAGATAGAAAAATAGAAATTTTTCAAGAGATTAGGTAATTTACTACAAATTTTATTAAATCAATGAAATGGAAGCAAAGTCCAGACTTTTAGTAGGAAAGCAAAACTGTCGATGTTTTCTAATAATTTCACGAGAATATTATGGTCTGTAGTAGGTAGAACAATAGCCCCCAAAGATGTCCACATCCTGGTCCTTGGGAGCTGTGAATATATTACTTTATATGGCAAAAAGGATTTTACAGATGGATTAAGTTAAGGACCTTCAGAGGGAGAGAGTATTAGCCAGGATTAGCCAGGTGGGTCCCATCTAACCACGTGAGTTCTTTCCCAGCTGGAGTCAGAAGGAAAGGTGACTATGGAAGAATGGTCAGAGAGATGCAAGATTGCTGGCTTTGAAGTTGGGGAACAGGGCCAGGAGGCAAGGAATGTTGGAAACCTCTAGAAGCTGGAAAAGGTAAGGAAACAAACTCTCTTCTAGATCATCCAGGAAGGACTATAACCCTGCGTACTTCTTGATTTTAGCATGGTAAGACCTGAATTGGACTTCTACAGAACTCAGAGGTAAAATTTTGTGTTAAGCTATCAGGTTTGTTGTAACTTTTTACAGCAGCAATAGAAAAATTGTGCATGGTGTATTTTGGCCATACAGCTATCATGTTTGTATACGTAACTGGTAAACTTATTAATTCAATAAATATTTCTTGATAATAATTATGACGATAGCTGGGAGAAATAATATCAGACTTGGAGATAAAAGTCCTGGTACCTCATACTTTCATGTGCAAAAGAATCGACATGGTTTTTATTTTAAAATGCTGATTTATGGTATCTATATCAAGAATTTCTGATTCAGAAGTTCTAGAGCAGGATCCCAATGGAGATGCAAGATGGAATAGTCACTTTGGGAAATGGTTTAGAATTTGGAAACCCAAATGTTCATCATCTGCCAAATGAATTGGATGTAACACACCCATACAATGGAATACTTCTCAGAAATAAAAAAATTGCAAACTACTAATAAATGCAGTGATATGTATGAATCTCAAAGTCATTAATATTAAAGTGATTAGACATAAAAGGCAATATATGGTATGTTTCCACTTATAGGATACTCTGAAAAAGGAAAAACTGAAGAAAAGGACAGAATCATATCAAAATTGCCAAAGGCTGGGGGTTGATGGAGGGGATTGATTGCAATTGATTGCAGAGTGGTGAGAGAACTTTGTAGGATGATAAAAATGTTTTATCTTTATTTGGTGGTGGTTGTAAGACAGTATATATTTGTGAAAACTCATTGAACTTTACACTTAAAGAGGGTGAACTTTACTATATGTAAATTATACCTTAGTAAATCTGGCTTTTAAAAAAATGTCTGTTTAGCTGTGTCTTACTCAGTCTTTCACAGAACTTAGTTAAAACTGAAATGTCCTTTTAAGTCAAACTACAACCATCTCACTCAGTATAGGAGCTATTGAGCTCATAAATTTCAGGGCAAGGTACAGAAACCAAGTTCTTTCACTTGACTCTCAACCAAGTACTAATTAAGCCGTAAAACCCCAATGAAAATAAAATAATAGGAATTCTCATGAGGCTCTAAAAGGACTCAACTCTGATCCAATTTTCAAACTATATCCAAAGAGAGACACGAATTTCAGATAATCGTGTGCATAAAGACTATCCTGCCTCAACTCATCTTCCAAAAAATGAGAAAAAAAAATTACCAGAATGTTGTAAAGGAACCTCTGAATTCATCTTTTTCTTCTGTGAATCCACCTGGTTTTGTAGTATGAGTTCATTTCCTTTCCCACGAATTCTCACAATTAAAAATGTTCTTGTTAAGACAGGGAGAAGAATCTTATCTCTAGCAAAACAATAGACTGATTTTTAAAATAAAATCACTTTAAAATGACTAAAATTGATATCATATAAAGGACTAGGGATTCTGTTTAGTGGCTTTTAGTTTTTAAAAAGCCTGAGATGTTGCACAAAATATATTGATATATTTTAAAATACTCATTTCACCTCTTCTCTCCTCCAGTATCTTTTACTTTGTATCATAGTTTTTCTGGTACAAAGTAGTCCAATGAGGTGTTGCCCTAAAGTCTATGATGTTCTGAGCCAGAGACTAATTATCAGAATGAGTTGTGTTGATATTTACTGTCAGCCTATGGTGTGAAGTGACTAGTTATATAACATTTCCTGATTCATTGAATACAATGGAATAAATGACGTTTCCAAAGACTTTCACAGAGACAGTGAATTTTTTTAACCCTTTTTTAACCCTGAGTTGTAAAAATATCAGGATTGATAAGAGTGTGATTACTTTCTTGAAAGTAACTTGAGCAGTTGTTAACATAGGATGTGTTAACATGGTACAGGAGGTATTGCAATAGTCCAGATTGGAGTTAGCTGGAGTGGTAAGGATGTATTGCAATAGGCCAGGTGAGCAATAAGGCAGTGTTGGTGAGAACAGAGTTAAGGAGAAGTATACCTTAGGGACTTGGTGACCAATTGAATATATATGTAGAGAGAATTTAGGGATGATTCTAAAGGTTACTAGATACTCTCAAGTCAATTATCTGAAACAGCTAGGTCCTGGAGCAGTAATTTTTAACACTGGTTTTAGAGCGTATTGATGTACGTCGAACTTTGCACAGGTGTACCACCAAACTTTGATCAACACATAAATTTTACTTTTGTTCCACCTTAATGTTCTGGGAACGCCGTTTTAGAAGACATCATTTTTCCAGGTTCTTTATTTCCATGACATATAGTGCCCCTTCCTACTATTTCACAGAATTCCATTTTCTGGAGTGATGCAGTATATCCCTAAGAGTGACAAATTCTTATAGGATAAAGGCCATTAATCTTAATATCAGTTTTTATCTGACTGGAAACTCCTTTCATTGAGTGATAGTCAATTCTTGCCCTCCAAACCTCCACATGCTAAAATGGCTCTCTAAAGACATTTTAACTAAAGTATTTCAGTGAAAGAAAAAAAAAAAAACAAAGAAAAATATCTGAAAAATAAAGCCCTGTTGTTTGATTCAGAATTTTGCCCTCCCACCAAAGTCAAGGTCTTCAGATAGTGTTGACAAGTTGATCTGTAATTAAAAGAAAAGGTACTTACAAGAACCTATTCAAATACTTTATGGTATCCCCTGGGATCATTTAACTGACTAATTTGGACAGACTAGACAACAAATTGAGGGCCTGGTCTCCTCTCCTTTTATAACTCTGCAAACATAATCCCAAATTGATTGGTCTCTAATATATGAGAACCAAATGAAAAATTAATTAGATTGGCTACAACCCTGAAGTGAGCACTTTACTGCTTTGTTGCTTTGTCTTTTTGATCCTTTTTCTTTTGATTTATCAATAAAGTAGTCCATGTAGAAAAAATAATAGAAGAAAAGTGAGAGCAAGCATCAAATGAATCCAGACAAACTGTAAAACTGAGCAGTCTCTGCAAAGGGTAAGATTTAGAGTTGGACTCTAGGTATTAACTGTACTATAAACAATATATTAACATGAAATCAAGTTTTTCTAATCAATTATTAAATTTGTGAGATTTTTTTTTTCTGTCTTTGTACTGGAAACAATTTCTATTAATCTGTTGCTTCATTTCACCTGTACCTACACATTCATTAAAGAACTGACTTGAAAGCAATTGTAGTCATAGAAAATGAAAAGTAGAAGGGCTCATTCATGCAGTGTAACCCCCTTGTTTTCATGAGTATAGGCTAGAAACCTTGGAGGCTAGTGCCAGTATTGGGAGACAAGAAATCATTTTCCTTGACTCTCATTCCTGTGCTCAACAACTTTATTGAAAGTCTAAGTAATCACTGTTAGCACAATATTCTGCCAGCAGAAGAGTAAATTTTTGTGGAACTAAAATACTCTCCCAAGAGACTGGTAAAATTTATTTTAAAATATCTTAGTTACAGTCAAACTTGATTATAAGAAAAATTGCTTTATGCTTAATTCTAGACCCAAAAACTAGGTCTACAGAAATCCACATATCAAATATAAAACAAACACTAAAAGTTGTTTTATATTATTTCAAAGTACATTATAAGCATTTATTTAACCAATGGGTATCACAATTTTCATAAAATATTTGACATTTTTCACTTAGTTGGTATTCTATAATGGGTGAAACTCAAATTCATCAGATAACGTATAATATTAACATTTTTGGCTGGATAATGTACAAAATTTATAAGTAAAAGTGTAAGAACTCGCATACTATTTGAAGGTGAATCCTTCAACTGAATTCTTACTAAAATCACAAATTCAAAAATTTATATTTTATTAAGATTGAACTAACTCCTCAAGTTAATATTCAAAATGAGCCTATGGTAAAACATTGTTTTTTAGTGTACAGTTTGCAGTAGGCAGAATAATGTCCCCGAAGATGTCCACACTTAACCCTTTGGAACCTGTGAATGTATTACTTTACATGGCAAAAGAGACACTGGAGATGGGATTAAGAGTAAAGATTTTATAATAGGGAGATTATCCTAGATTATCCATGTGGACTTAATGCAACCACATGGGCCTTTACAAGTAGAAGAGGAAGGCAGAGTCACTCAGACAGATGCGAGGATGGAAGAAGAAACAAGAAATGAGAGATTCAATATATCGTTGCTGATTTTGAAGATGGAGGAAGGGGGATCATGGGCAAAGGAAAGCAAATGACCTCTAGAATCTAGGAACAGCTCTCAGCTGACAGCTAGTGAGGTAAGGGGACTTCAGTCCTATCATTGCAAGAAACTGAATTTTGTCAACAACCCGAATGAGTAAGCAAACGGATTCTTCCTTAGAGCCTCCAGAAGGGAATGTAGCCCTGGTGACAGTACGATTTTTAGCCAAGACCCATGTCAGACTTCGGATCTATAGAACTGTAAGAAAATAAACTTGTGTTGTTTTAGCTACTAAATTTTTGGTAGTTTTTTATGGCACCAATGGAAAACTAATAGACAAGCACTTAAAATGATGTGAAAAGATGTGAAAATAATGTGAAAGTAACTTGTGAGCTGTCGAGTATTAATCCTTATAATATACCAAGCCTAATTCCAAGCTATACTCTTGGGATAGTACACATTATTTGCTTCTCTTCCTATGAGTAACGTAAACCATTCATCTGGTCTTGTTTATTTGCTTGTTTGGTGTTTTTTATGTGGGAAATGGCTCTTGTGGAGCCACTTGACTCAGCAGGGAAACTTTCTTCTCTTGGTTTAGAAGTTCTGAGGAAAATAGCTTAAGAAAGGTCAGGCCCAACCTGCAAAAAAATTATTAAGGAAAAATTTTCCTTTGTTATCCTTTGTCCTCACCAGTAGCTACCTCAGTCAAGAAATAATCAATAAAAATACTGTAATTGATTCTAAATAAGAGCTCATAATTCATTGACTAAGTCGATATGTACTGAGCACTTACTTTCTGTGGATCACTCTTTCAGACAATAAAACAAATGTATATCTTCATAAAGCCTGAAATCTAGAATATAGGCAAGTAAATATAATCAGTTGGGAAAATTAAATTTACAGTCTCCCTCTGTGGGTTGGGAGCGATATTTAAAACAAACTGAGGTGAGATGTTAGTAACTTATGTACTTAGTGAGCAGCTAAGGAGAAACGATGGTTTGAAAATTCATTCTAGAGATGTTGAATTCATTTAAGCACAGACCATTGGTTTAGTTGAGTGGACTACACAATTATGTGCTCTTTGTTGCAACAGAGGAAGCGCTAAATGCTCTACATGGAGAAGGCAGTCATTATTAGAATTTGAATTAAAAAAAAAAACGCGTGTTGAAAAATTGATGTAACTTATCCTGGGATGTGTAATGTGAACTCTTTAACATCTCTATGATTGTAAAAACTACCAAGAAAAACATACACTAGATTTCTTATAGACTATGATGAAAGAGGAAGAACGTGGTCTTTTTACCAGCTGACTTGAGACAAAGTCAGACAAGGTAACAACTAAAGTGATAAGGGAAGTACAGGACGTTTACATAGTAAAAGCCAAACTGAAATTTAGGGCATGACTTCTCTGGAAGTTGGCAAGTGTATGTGTGTGAGAGAGAGAGAGAGAGGGAGAGAGATTATGTAGCAGGTGGGTGATAATGTTCCTGTCACAGCAAAGTATATATGCAAAAATTAGGAGTAAGAACAAGGTGCATTCAGAGAATTACAGTAGGTGAGAATGATGAGAACGTGGAATATAAGTTACATATGTACATTTTAATGTAAATTTCTCAATATGATTCCTTAAACTAAACTTTATATAGGATTTTTAATTACTAAGTTATAATGGTAAAGTATTTGGGGCCAGGGAGACCTGGTAGATGTTCAGCAGAAATTTCTTAAAACAGTGAATTATTTATATGATGAAAACTGTGATCTATCTTTCCTTCCCTCCTTACCTTCTTACCTCCTTTTGTGAGAATTTATAAAGCACTTGTAATATGTCAGTAACTCTGCTGAGTATCAAGCATACCTAATGGAAAACATAATGGTTACAATGTGATAAGTACTGTGGCAGGGTCCTATGGAGAGGTACCTATTCTACCTGGGCTGTGATGGAGGTTTATGGTCAGCTGCCTACAGATGGTGACACTTGATTTGAATCAAAGAAGATGATTAGGAGTCAGCCAGGAAGAGAAGGATGGCAGGAGCCTATGCCAAACCAGGTATAGAGGGCTGTGTGTAAAGACACAGAGATATGAAAAAGCCTGGTGCATTTCAAGAACTGTCAGCAGTTTGGATTGCTTTAACACAGAGTGGGAATGGAGTGTGATGAGACAGGTTTCAAATCATGAAGTATCTTATAAGCTATATTTGGATTGAGCCCATGGATCAAAGCAGTTGGAATATTTTAAGTGGGATTGATAATAATCAACTTAATATGTTCCAGGTGCTATGAGAAGAATTGTACATTATATTGCCTTATTTAATCACTTTTATGAAGAAGGTACTATTTTCTGTTTTCACACATACAGAGAGAAAGAGAGAGAGAGAGGCTCTTAAAAAGTTCACGCTGTCCTAGAAGATAGACCATCTGAGTCATAGACAGCCTGCTTAAACATAATTCTGTCCTGGCACAATTGGATTTACCTTTTTCGAAGGATCACTCCATGGCAATGTAAATGATGCACTAATACAGGAAAAGTCAAAAAAAAGAAAATACACAGACACAAGTTAGAGGCTATTGCAATCATCAGTGAAAAATATTCATGTTCTTACCTAAAAGCAATTGCTGTTGACATAGAAAAGATTGGGCAGATTTTAAATGCTTTGAGGAAGCAAAATTAATAGCACTTAACAACTGATTGGAGGTGAGGCTAAGAAAAAGGCAAAAGTTGATGAGCACTTCCACTTTTCTGAATTTGGTAACTGAGTGAAAGATGATAGTCTTTAGTAAACAGGAAAAGAGGGTTTGGTGATGTGAGAAAGATGATGGAGTCACGCTTGGACATTTAATGTAGCGATACTTGTGGGATTGCCCAGTGTGAGCTTCTTAGGACCATGGGTATAAGGATCTAGAATTGAGGAGTTTTGAGAAGGAGATAAAGGTTGGAGTAACTATTATCAGGGCTTGTGCACATAAATCATTTTGTGGCTCCTGAATTTAAAAGAACAAAATGGTGCTAATTGTTCTTTGGATAAAACCCATGTCCCTTAATATGTCTCACAGGATCCTGCATTGATAGGACCCTGCTTATGTTTCTTGTATGCAATGTCAACAATATCCACTCCAAGCAGCAATTCCAACCCCAGCCCCACTCTTGATCTATAATCCGTGAGAGGCTCTATAGCCTTTCTGAAATATTTTTCTTTGATTGTCTGTTACTCCACTGTACTATGTTCTCTCTCACCTCTTGAGTATTCAGTCTTTTATCTCTTCTGAGTACTGTTCTTTCCCTTCTTTAATAGACTAACACCCACTCATCCTTCAGTGCTCTATCTAGATGTTGTTTCACCTAGCATGAAAATCCTCATCCACTTAACTCCCACACCCACATGCATTTGAGTTAAGGAACTCTCCTATGTGCTCCCATAGCACACAATACTTTTCCAACCATATAGCAATTTAATGATGCATGTTTACTCGTCTGTATCCCCTCAAAATTGTAAGCTATAAGTCTGCTGAATTCTTATTTCTCCTATTAACCATCTCATTCTGAGAATTGAGCACATTTTTGGTGCTGGTTTACAGGGAAGTGTGAGATTTTTTGAATAAAAAACAAAAGAGAGTAAGAAGGAAAAGGAACAAGGAAGGAAAACTTGGAAAAAGCAAATTTTAATATGCAGAGAGAAGATGATCTTAAAATGGGTCTGTGAAAGAAATGCCAGAGAAAGATTAAACCAGAAAGGAACTTCATAGGATTCAAAAAATAGGAAAGAGCTTCCTAAGGGGGAAGAAGTCAACAGGTTAAACACTGTAGATGTCAAATTAAGAAGCAATAGAAACTATCTACTGGATTTTGCAATTTGAAAGTTAACTTTGGAACATATACTGATGGATGTGCCCTTGATTTCAGCATCAGATTATAATGACTTTTCTTTTGAAGGAATGAAAATAATAGATTTTCTCATTAAAACACACACAAGATGTTTTTCCCCAAACACAAAGGAGAAATAGGTACCCATAAATAATTTAGTCAGTGCTAGCTTAGTATTTTAAATTTTTAATACATACTAAAAATGCCTAATTGTTACATAGAATGTAGCCAGACATCAAAGGATCTTTTATGAATTAGGTAGATATAAATACAATCTCAATATTATACCAAAATTTTATGCACAGGGATATAAGCAAAAATTTCTCCAAAAAATTGCAAAGGGATTTCTATTGGCCCTAACATGTGGTAAATAAATATATTGAACTGACTTTAGTTTTTCATTTTAATACTGACATGATCAGTATGTACCTAACCAAACAAATATTCTTATAGTCCATTCTTGCTTTTCTTAGGTAAAATTAATTTTCTTAAAATTTCATTTAGGAGATCTAATTTTGAAGGGTAAAAGAGCATTATTATCAATAATCTTTGGTAATATGTCTATTGTAGTCTTCTGAGCTATGTCTTTTTATTTTATTGAATTTTATTTTCGGTTAGATAAAACATTTAGCCCATTTTTCATTTTTTTAATCAGTTTAAAATAAAAGTTCAAGAATAAACATCCCCAGGTAGATTTGTACTTTAAAAGAAAGGGAAATGATCTAATTTTTGTATAGACATTTATAACTCTTCCTTTCCACCTGGGTATTTTTTAATTGGAACTAATCATTCAAAATAAAGCTTTTATGAAATAAACCTCTAAAGCATGTGTTCCTCTACCACACACATTAGCTAAATGGGGGCAGAAGTAGCATAATTAATATGAATATTATGAAACTTCACAACAGGAAAATGTAGCAGCAAGATTAAAATGTCTTGAGTTCAAATGTTTTGTACCTCTATGTCACAGAAGTACAAAATGTTTTTGAAAATACATTTACGTTAATACATTCACAATATTTAATTATATTAGCTAATAACCTGTATTTTATATGTCATCCTTCTATGCAAAAAATTAAAGAGTTATTGGAATTTTTAAAAGAAAATTCACAACAGGTTATATTACATCTTTCTCTTAATATGGTAACATTTACAACATTTTGTTTGCATTGTTTTTCTTTAGCTGTGTTACATGTAAATACTGGATGGTGAACTTGAGAATAACACAACTTTGTTTCCTTCTGTTTGCAAGCATGTAGTGGGATTTCAATAAAGCTTTGGAAAATATGTGCATAAGCAAAGAATATATAAATTAAGGGAAAAACCAATTTGGATGTGAGATTCTCCCTCATTTTATAATGAAAATCTAAGGAGTAAGAATGAAAATGTGAAAATCAGGGGTCTAGGATTTAGTCCAAGTTCTGTATTTGCATAAATTTCACATGTTCTGTGTCCTCATTTGTGGAAAGTGAAGAATTTGTTAGATGATATTTGAAGATCCCTGCCAGCTCTATGAATTTTCAATTTGCCATTGTCACCTAGTAAGGCAGTATACTGTTGAATCCTTATCTATGGTAACCCAGGTGAACTTTTCTCTAAGTATCACTGACTTTTCTATGGTATGCTATTTCTTTGCAGTAACATCTGAGACAATTCCAACAAACTCTATGAAGCAAATTGTGGGTGGTATGAGATAGCAATCATAATAATGACAAGGTATGAAACCAATGTCATTTTATGCATCTGACATGTGAAGTTACAAAGCCAGCCACTCTGAACATATATATTGTCTAATTCTTTTATTTGCAAGATTTTATGATTCCCATTTTACTTTCAAGGAAGATTGAGAGTGATCTAACTCTCTCTCTGAGATTGAGAGAGTTAATTGCTCAGAGTACCACAGCAAGTAGTTATGCCAGCAGAGCAACACATCGGGTCTCTCTAGCTCCAAAGCACATGCTTATCACATTATGCCCATAGTAAAGCTTAGCGAGGATCCTAATTTGATTGGGTTTGTGTGTGTGTGTAGCTTTTTTTTTCACTTAGGAGTGAGAGAACTTTTATACCCCTAGAATAGAATTTTATTTTCTGAGAAATTATAATAAAACATTTGTCTACAGTTTCTCTGAGCATCTGGCAAGAAAAAAGTTGAATTTATTTTCTTTTGAAACTCTAGTTGGTTCACTGTTGGATTTTAATGTCAACAATTTTTAAAGAAATTTCAATATCCAAATGAACAGAAGACTGAAGATATATGAGATACTACAGTTTGGAACATCTCAATTATAATCCTCATTTAATACTTTTTTTTTTTTCTTAAGGTAATGTTGGTTTATAACATTATATAGACTTGAGGTGTACGTTATTTTTCGATTTCTGTGTAGACTACATCATGGTCACCACCCAAAGACTAATTAGCATCCATCACTGCACACATGTGCCCTTTTGCTCCTTTCACCCTGCTTCCTCCCCCCTTCCCCTCTGGTAACCACCAATCTAATCTCTGTATCTATGTGTTTGTTTGTTGTTGTTGTTGTTTTTATCTTCCACTTATGAAGGAAATCATACGGTATTTGACTTTCTCTGTCTGACTTATTTAGCTTAGCAAAATAGCCTCAGGATCCATCCATGTTGTTGTAAATGGCAAGATTTGCTCTTTTTTATGACTGAGTAATATTCCATTGTGTATATATACCATATCTTCTTTATCCATTCATCCATTGATGAGCACTTAGGTTGTTTCCAAGTCTTGGCTATTGTGAATAATGCTGCAACAGACAGAGGGGCAAATATCTTTTCAACTCAGTGTTTTCATGTTCTTTGGATAAATACCTAGAAGTGGAATAGCTGGATCATATAGTAGTTCTATTCTTAATTTTTTGAGGAATCTCCGTACTGTTTTCCATAGTGGCTGCACCAGTTAACATTCCCACCAGCAGTGTACAAGGGTTCCCTTTTCTCCATATCCTCTCCAACAATACTTTTCTTGATAACCACATTAATATTTACCCATTTACATTACTGGTATAAGCAAAAAGAAAAGAAGAGAAGAAAAGAGAAAGGGGAAGGAAGAAAAGAATAGCAAACATTTACATTGTGCTTATGATGTGCCAGGCATGCTTCTTAACACTTTACCTATAAGAAATACTGTAATCCTCAGAAATCTGTATGTATATGTACACATAAGATGGACATTCATCAAACTGGCTACTCTTGGGATTTTTTTATGTTGCCTTTCTATGATTGGAGAATTCCCCACATTATAAAATTAACCTCTCTAATATAGAATTAAAAACTCAAATATAAAGCATGCTTTTCAGTGAAGATGCAAGTGTAGCCACGTAAGTCTCAGTTAGATGGGGCTTCCTTGTTTAGTCTGACAGTGAGTACACGGGACTAAGTTCTTTTTGCAGATGTGGCCTCTTTGCTGGCAGTAGTAGCTGTGACAGAAAAGTTGAATTTCTGGCATTTGGTGATTGCAGCTGCAGTGGTGACATTTTCTTTACCACACAGATTCTGAGATGTGGTTATATCCCTGGAAGGCTTGCCTCAAGATATTTCTCCAGGCTGCAGTGAATTTGTCAGTCAGCTAAATCACTTAAGAAGTTTTTTTCTGCTTTAATTAACCAGAGTGATTCTATTGTTTGCAATCATGGCTTCTAACCAATATTTTCTGTGTATACAAATACATGTATGGACACAGACATTCATATACATTTATATGTATTTTTGTATATGTGTATTATGTATGCTAGCAAAATTAACTGCACTCTCTCAGTATAGTTGAAAGATAACATTTATTGTTTACCTATGTAACTCCAGGCACTCTGCTAGGCCAATTGGGTGGGCATTGTAACAATACATTCTCATAGATGTGTAGGGTAGGACGCTTGGTTATCTTTTGTTCCCACCCCTCCCAGAACTGAGTGACTGAATATTAGAATCTCTTCATCATTCTTGAGAATGCTAAGGAACCATGTTACATACCCTTCAGAATGAAGAAAAGAGCACTTTTGGGCATCCCTGCCTGCAACTGAGATAGGATAATTACCACTTTTATTCAGAGATGAGATTTCCTGGAAACACGCCATTCATTTTTGTTTACTTTGTAACCTGATGTGCAAAATACATCTTGCTCATTTCACTAAATCTTTAGTAGGGGACCCATAGTATTGTCCACTTTGCTATTACTTTTATGCTTGAACATGTGCTTCCTTCTCATTGTTTTCAACCCCTGCAGTCTCTTTAGATTCCCTTCTTTATGTGAGCACATTTATATTCTTGCCACTTCACATTTCTTTGATTATTCCATGAGGAAGATGTGAGAATCCAAAAGAAAAGTGATTCTACTGTATTTAGTATTTATTTGTTATGACACTGCCCCTAATGAAGGTTTACCTAGTTAACTTGTTGCAGTAGAATAGTAGTCATCAAAAGCTCTGGTTCTGGAATCATGTTGCCTGGGTTCCAATTTCTGGGTGTGAGACTATGGGTGAATTACTAAGGATCCCAGTGCCTCAGTTTACCATCCGCAAAATGAGGACAATAGTGGTTATATCTCATGGAAATAACTAAATTAATACAGATGGAGCACCTTGAGTGTCACATAGAGGTACTGACTAGATGTTAGCTGCTGTAATTATTACTCTGATGAAACAGGGTGAGGGGAGTTAAGAACTCTAGCCAGACCCACACAGTAGATCTAGTCCAGGCGTCTCAACTGTATTATGTCCAAAATTTTCTTCATTCCATGTTTATAATACCACTCTCCTTTTAGTTAACCAGAAATCTGAGAGCCATCCTGGACTTCTCTTTTCTCTTCACCCACTATATCCAATTAGCAACAAGTCCTACTTATTTTGTCTACTAAATATCTCTTGAACCCATCAAAGTCTCTTCATTTACATTGCCAGTTTTCTAGTAGGATTAGCCTCTGACTTCTTCCTTCTCCCTTTGATCAACATCAATCTGTTCACAGAGCAGCCGCGATGAGATGTTAAACATGTATGTTAAAAATGCAAATATGATTAAAAATCCTTTAAGCATTTCACTCTGCCTTTGAAATACAATTCCATGCCCTGTCTGTGGCATATGAACCTTACGTGATTTATGTTTACCCATCTGTCTACCCACATGCCTCTACCATCTCTCATTTCTTTACACTCTCACCTTACTCATCTTTTTGTTTTCATTTTTTTCCCCTAATGTGTTATGAACTTGGTTATCTATGTCCACAGATGCTTTTTTTTCCCCTTTCCTCTGGCTTGTCTTATACATATATCTTTCTGCCCAACTCATTTGTCACATCTTCAATAAATATAATGTCCTTAGGGAGTATTCCCCTAAACTCCCAGACCATATAAAGTCTCATAGAACCCAGTATTGCCCCCATTATATCCTTCATCAAACTTTTATTTCCTTTTTCAAAGCTTGCTTTCGTATGCTCTGACCTCTGTGGGGGCCAAGATGTGTCTGCCTGGGTAACGGCTGTGTCGGTAGCATTTTACATAATACATTGCATGCAACAGGCACTCAGAAAACAATTTTGAGTGAATTATAAATTGAAGCCAAACTAACAGAATGATCTCAAACTGAATCACCTGAACGTTGACCACCATGCGTTCTTCCTGCTGGAGGCCGAGCTTCTTTTTCAACTTTGATGCTGAGCCTTGAGGTCAACTGACCAAATGGCAAGTTGTGGGGCCGGAAATCTACTCTGGTGTTCCACAACATTTAAGAGGAATATAAATGGAGAGAGGTCTATTTGATTGAAGTTGCGAGTTGAACATAAGCTGGCTTTAGTGAAGGAAAAGCTATTGCATGTTAAGAAATATTCGTGCTCTATCAAAACAAGTGGGGGCTGATATAGAGCAGAAGGGATTCCAGAATCAACATCAACTATGTTCATCTCTGAGTTTCAAGACAAATGTGGTCAACTCATGGGGTGGACTTATCAGAAACTTATTTGCAAGAGTGAATGAGGACACTGGTATGAATATTGTCAAGTAATTGGCATTTCTAAAGTGAAACTATCAGGTTATGGTCTGAGCATTTTCTGCTTCACCATACGATGGTGTATTATTTCTGTAAGTGTTTATAATAATTGAGGCTCCTACTGAAGTGTTATTGCTCCACGTGCTCACCAGTGCTTGATACTGTCAGTCGTTTAAAATTGTGCTGGTTTGGTGTGAATGGTGTAATTTCTCATTTAGTGGGCATTTGTTTGACCTCTAAAAATTTTGAGCAGTTTTTATACATTTATTGGCCATTTTGGTTTCGTTTTTTGTGAAGTTTCTGTTCATGCCCCCACCTCCCAATTTTCTATAATTTTGTTCTTTTTTTTGTATTGGTTGGTAGGGGTTCTTTTTCTGGTTATATGTGTTTAAATTACTTCAATTTGGAGTCGTAATTTTTTTTATGGTGTCTTTTGATGAACAGAAATTATTTTTTAATATAATTGAATTTGTGTAATCTTTTATTGTGGTTTGTGCTTTTCCTGTATCTTGTAGAAGAAAACCATCCCTTCTCAAGGTTATAAGGTATTCTCTACATTTTCTTATACAATGTTAGCCTGCTAATTTATGTTTATATTCCATCTGGAACTTATTTTTATATATAGTATGAAGTATGGATCCAATTTCCTTTGTTTACCATAGGGATATTTGATTATGCTAACCTTATTTACTAAATATCCTTTCCCTAGTTTCTGCAATGCCATCCCTATCATATATGATTTCCATGTATGCATAGGTCTGCTTCATTTCTTTATTCTATTTGTTTTTCGTTGAAAGCATGGCAATTTAAAATGCAGAATATGGGGCCTGCCCCGTGGCTTGGCGGTTAGGTGCGTGCGCTCCGCTGCCGGCAGCCCGGGTTCGGATCCTGGGTGCGCACCGAGGCACCGCTCCTCCGGCCATGCTGGGGCCGCGTCCCACATACAGCAACTAGAAGGATGTGCAGCTATGACAGACAACTATGTACTGGGGCTTTGGGGGAAAAATAAATAAATAAAATCTTTAAAAAAAATAAAAATAAAAATAAAAAATAAAATGCAGAATATGGAGTGTGGGTTTGAAAGCTGAAACTGCTACTTATAATCTTGGGCAAGTTGCTTAACTTCTCTGTGTCTCAAACTCCCCATTTATAAAATATAATAGTATGTTTGTCATAACGTTATTATGTGTTTTGCATAAAGTAAGAACTGTATGTGTAATTACATTATTTTCATTCTTAATTATTTCTTTGAAATTACCACACTGTCCTAGCTAAAATAGCTTCATAATAAGTCCAGACATTTTGTCAAGTCACTTTATGTCATTTTTAGTCTTCATTACTGGTTTGGTTATTCCTAGCCTTTTAATCTTCCATACATATTTGAGAATAATGTGGATGGATTCCTTGAAAAAAAATGTTTTCATTTTAATCTGAATTGCATAGGATATGCTTGTCATTTAGGAGACTTTAATTCTTTGTTACTGAGCCTTCTATTCCTATCTCCATCTATTTAGTTATGTCTTTCAAAAAGTGTTACTATTTTCTATGGAAAGGTCATAGCGTCTTTTGTTAGCTTTATTATTATGCGGCTCATATTTTTGCTGATATTCGAAGATACATATATTTTTAAATGACATTCTCTTAACTATTTATTTCTGGGTTTGATCCTATAGAACTTATTGTTTTGAGCTGTATCTTCTCTCCTTTCTGCTACATCTAATACGGTTTTCATTTCTGTGGGGACTTTATTTTTTTCTTCCATTTTTTTTTTTTTTTTATTTCTTCCAGCTCACATTCTATCTCATTCCATTTTCTCACCATAACTTCTCTGAGCCTTTATCTCTCCCTTTTGAGCTCTTATTTTGTACAGTTAGTTGTTTCACGTTTATTGAAGTCATCACAGTATATTAGAACATACTTTGTTTCATGGGTCTTCTTCACCTGCCTCTTGTTTTTCCTATTCCTTCTATTCATTCTTGATGCGTTGTTTCTGTATAGCTTCCTTGCCACTTCCTTTTTAACCATTGCTCAATCTTTCATTTCCTCTCAGACCTTCTGTGTGTAGGAGATGTTTGTGCCTGGGTGTCTATAGAGTGTGTCAGTGGGTAGGGAAGAACAGAACTCTACCACCAGCTTGCAGGAATTATTCCTATGGCACAAGTTTGTATGCAAGAGTACATTCTTTTAGCATTTTCATGCTCCTAGCCCCCTGAGTTCAGCATTGCACAGCTGCTGATAATGCAGTCTCTCTCACTGCCTCCTCCTGAATCAACAGACTGCTGTCTGTAAATATAGCTTGTTTGTGGCTTTCCTCACTTCTTCATACAATCTGGTTTCAGGGGAAATTGTCACCCTCAGTCCGTGCACATTGTTTCTGTTGTTCTAAAGAAAGAATTGCTAGGTTTTATCCCTCAGAGGTTTTGCCTTCCTACTGAGAGCTGAAAGCTTTGTCTAGATCTGCGGCCTTATCTTTTATTTCTACCCTATTCACTCATTCATATAGCAAATATTTCTGAGTGCAGTAAGCCAAGTACTTTGTTCATTTCTGGGCAACATTTGCCAACATGAAAATGTATGGAATATGCCCTCAAAACACTTTTATTCTTGTGAAGAGAGAGTTATGCACACGAAAATTTGAGAGTACAATAAATTCATTGCAACGATGGTATTATGTGCAAAATGCTACAAGATAAGAAGAATGCCTAAATCTGCCTAATTGAAGAAAGGCTTCAGTTAATTCATAAAACAGGAGATAGACCCGCTACATATAAGGTAGTGCGCTATGTGGAGAAGCAGCAGTGACTAAGGTACGCGTGATTTTTGTCCTGATGAAGTTTATAAGCTAGCTGGCTACAAACAGTGATTTTTAAGCTGATAGATTAAGAATGAATAGGAGTTTTCCACAAGAATGAAAGAAAATGTTCTAAGCAGTGGGAAAAGTGTTCAAGAGAAAAACTTGAAGAAGTAGGGCAAGTTTATGAAACTATGGGAAGGCTAATAGTGAATCATAGAAATCAAGAAGTACTTGAGACAGATGCAGCTAGACAGGGATAGGGCCATAAAGAGAGTACATTGTGTACTATCATGGAAGTTTATGTTTTATCCTATAGATATGGAGGTGGGATCGTTGGAGAATTTTAACAAGGAATGACGATATCAGATTAGTATCTTAGTGACAACATCCATAAATACATATGAAGGATTGACCGGAGAAGGTCACGACTAGAGTCTGGGCCATGGGCAATTTATCTATATAGACAGACAAGGAAGAGGGAAGTTTTGAGCTTGAGTAGTTGCAATAAGGTAGGAGAGAGAGAGTCAGAACACTGGCAACAGAAATGGAAGAATTTTTTTAGCTAATCAGCTCTGGGGATAAGGGAAAGACTTCAATCCCTTCTAGGTTTCTGACTGAAACAAAAGGATAAATTGTGGTGTTGTTTACCAAAGCAGGAGATGTGTCCTAATGTTTTATTTGGTGGTAAATATAATACTAATTATAAGATTTCAGGGAAATCTTACAAAACCAAGTTTCTAAAAATAATAGTCTGAATACAAGGGAACTAGGAAGTAATCAGGCATGTATTCTGTCCATCTCTATCCCTTTCTTCAGCTAAATGAGTTCTCATTTATGATTCCTTCTACAATTTATGTTATTGTTCCTTCTGTAATGTGGATTCTTCAGCAAGGTTCATAGTTTTTTCCATTCTATGATGTCAGATTCTACTTGATTTGGTTTTGGCATAAAATAAAATCTGGCCCCAATTTTACACTCTAGAGCCAAGGGACTAACTCAGTGTCTATCTTAAGTCCTATTCCAAATTCCTGACAACAGAATCAAGTGACCACCCCTGGTTGAGTTAGTGGTAGTCCCTGTAGTACAAAGGCTTGCTCCTTTCAGATTGTGGATGAAGTAGACCCTTTAAGAGGAAGGGTGTAGATAAGGAGGGCACCACTGGGATGTGAGGTATAGAATATTCCCAAAGAAAATAAGTAACCATGTTTGAGGGGAAAAAGGATAATGAACTTAATTTAGAGCATCTCGACTTTGATAAGCCTTTATGTTATCCAAGTAGAGGGGGTCTTGTACAGCTGAATATTGTATAAGGTCAGCTTACATCCAAAATAGTCTCTGAGATGAAGGTTTGCATGCAGGAGGATTATTTAGGAGTGGCTTCAGGATCAATATCTATTGGGAGGTTGAAGGAAGTAGCCTTAGGCAGCTGGAGGAGTTGAACTGAGATGCATTTCTAAAATAGACCTTAACCCATCTCAGGAAAGCTCTGGATCTGGGATGGCCCTTCAGAGTTGTCCTGCATTGACATAATGGGGACATTTGCATTGCTATATTTAACTGTTATTGGAGGGGGCGTGACTTAGGCCAAGGCAGCTCTTCCTTTTTTCCCAGTTTTATTGAGAGATAATTGATATACAGTATTATATAAGTTTAAGGCGCATAGCATAGTGACTTGACTTACATATATCGTGAAATGATTACCATGATAAGTTTAGTTAACATCCATCATCTCACATAGATACAAAAAAAAGAAAAATGTATTTTTCCTTGTGATGAGAAATTTTAGGATTTACTCTTAGCAACTTTCAAATATACCATATAGCGTGTTAACTATAGTCATCATGTTGTACATTACATCTCTAATACTTATTTATCTCATAACTGCAAGTTTGTTCCTTTTGTGACAACATGAATGAAAACTGAGGGCACTGTGCTAAGTGAAATAAATCAGAGAGAAAATGTACCATATGATCACGCTTACATGTGGAATCTTAAACTAATGAAAAAACAACTCTCTTCTAACAAATCCAATTCCTGGAAGGGAATTCAGCTGAGAGCTACAACACTCCAAGCAGCTGGCTGAAAGTGTTTCAGTCTTCAAAGAGGTGTCTGAGTGGAGCACCAGAATATCCACCCTCGGCACATTGTTGGGATTTAAAGATTTGGATTTGGTAGACATGATCATGTAGGTAGTAGGTGAAACCATAGATGGAAATCATGGTTGGAGATTATATAGCTTGAACACATAAGAAGCAGAGAGCTCTAAGGAGCTAAAGAATAATAAGAAATGAGGACTGAGAACCTAGGAGACTGCAAATTCC
Organism: Ceratotherium simum simum; assembly: GCF_057802395.1. Taxonomy (NCBI): domain Eukaryota; kingdom Metazoa; phylum Chordata; class Mammalia; order Perissodactyla; family Rhinocerotidae; genus Ceratotherium; species Ceratotherium simum. The sequence goes on along the minus strand of NC_141907.1, from coordinate 53,030,768 downwards.
AGGTAACTGGTAAAGGAGAAACACTAAGAAAGAGAGAGAGAAACTGAAACACTGTTTCCTGGACCCTGCCCACACATTCCTGACTCTAAATTAATATTTATCCAACATCGTGGAAGCCTTCTCTATCTCCTCTTGTCAATATCCACCTCCCCTTAGTCCATTTAAAATGTTATCTTTTTTTGTGGAATCATCTCCAGTAGGTTTAACAAACTGTGATATGCCCTTCTTCAAACAAAAAAATGTTCCTGCTTCTCTTATAGCACGTATTTTTTGCTTTGCATTATAGTTTGCTTTTTATTTTGTCATTTCTCATCCCAGGTTGAAGCTTTTTGAGGACATGATGCCAATATGACTTGTTACCATGATATTTGCTGCAGACTTGTGTGAAGTTCTCCCACACCTAGCAGATACTCAATATGTAATAGTTGCAATGTGAGTGAAAGAGAACAGTAGACAGAGACCTAGCCTTGCAGGGAGTGTAGAGATGGAAACAGAAAAAGGTTTGTGGTGCTAATCAAGCTGTCTTGCTGGCATCTGTAATGAGAACTTTTTTGCTATTTGTGTTGCTTTTGCATGAGCAAAGTGTAAGAAAACAAAAGTTTAGTAAAATTCGTCATGGTTTACTGGTTTACAAGTTTCCAATTTAAATAATTTGATTTTCACTGAATTGATTGGTTGCTTTTAATGAGCTAAATGGCTTGTTTGTTTTGGCATCAATAGATGGAGTCCCCATTTGACATAAAATTGCCAAGGTTATTCAATCACAAAGTTTCTTAAATAGTTTACGAGTCCCTGTGGACAAGATGGGAATTTCAAGTTAAATTTTACATTCACTTTTAAAATGTTTCTTCTTCCTTTTTGGAGACATATGTGATTTGAAATGTTATTCTAAAATAGAAGATATTTTTAAAACATCATAGAAAATCAATGACAAAAATGCCATGGGAGGTATGATTCGTTTTTCTTTTTAGTTTAACAACTTGCAAATATGGTATTTAATTCTGTCTCTGGTTTTAGTCAAACTCTTAGCTATTTAAGAAGTTTTATTCCTAATTTAAATGGCAAGCAAGTCTTTGGTGTCTAATGATTTTTCTAGGTCAGCAACTTTATCAATAATATTTTCAAAACAATTTAACAATAAACATTAGATACTGAAACAAGTATATTTTTTAAAATGAAATTCTACCTGAAAGTATTTTGCATTTCTCATTTCCCCAGTGCCAATACGAGGAATAGTCACAATTTTAAAATTTCTTTTCAAATATCATCTTAGTTGGACATGGTAGAAAGAATGTTTGAATTCTAGTTCTCTCTTGTACTTGCTCAGTCACTGAGGCAAATCGTTACCAAATCAAGTGGGCTTGCTTCCTGGTGAGTTAAATAAGACTCTTCACCAGTGGAAGTTGTCTCACAAAGTAAAGTGTATTTGCAGCAAATAGGAAGCCATGAAGAATCATTTCCAAAGTCATGGCGTCCCTGAACAAAGGAAAGCAGGAACTTTTATTTGGTTGGAGAATGAATATTCAAAAGGGAGAAGCAGGTATTTGCTTGCACAGGCTCAGTTGGAGAACATGTTTTCACATGATGAGGCCTAAGCTCCTCCTGGAGAGATCTTTGCATTAAAAATAAGGCAAGGGTCATGGGCAAAGCTCTTGTGAGGCTTGGTCAGTTTCAGGATGGCTGGTGGTTACATCTCCTTGACACACAAAAGGAAAAGAAACAACTTGGAAAAACAGTTAATTGCTTTGAAACCCACCTTTGAGTTTCTTGAGGCACTTAGTTGGTGACCAAGTCACCTAAACTTTGTTGTCCTGAATCTTCGGCTATACATAGGAAGAGTAATAGCTAATATCTAACAACACTACTGTGGTAGTTAAATGAAAGAGCCAATGTGAAAATACTTGTTAACGATAATGCACTAGATACTTTAAATATTAGTAGATTGAAACATGCTTACCTAACAATTGTAAAAGTAAAAAAAAAAAATTAATAATTGTGATATACTATAAATTAGGAAGTCCTCCTATTTCTTTAGAAATCAAATTACTCTGAAGAGAATTTTCTTAATATTGGGCCTAAATTTATACACAAAATAAAGGTATGATGAAACCATAAGAGACGATGTTGCTTAAGAAAAATCATGAAAGGAGATAGAATATGTCAGAAGTATTATTGCTTTGAGGCCACATATGAGAAACTGTGATAAATAGGAAAGATTAATCTAGCAAAGGGAAACTTGAAAATGCATGGAAAGGAGTTGGAAGGGCTCAGATCAGAGCAGTTTTAAATGGTCAAGAATCACTTGAAAACAAAATAAAAATGCAGCTTCCTTGACACCATTGTCAGATATTCTGATTCAAATTTGGGGACAAAGAATCTATATTTTAAAAAAACTTCTCAGGTAATTCTCTGAAAGGTAACACATATACACCATCAATATACATTACTTTAGACCATTTCATGAGGTATTCAATTCTACTTGTCATTTTTTATTTTCAAGAAATACTAAAGGAAAAAAAGTGATTAACTTTTAATAGATCATAAATTTAGATTAATGACTTCTCTGGCTAAAAGCACTCCACAAAAATATAGTTAGAAGTAACTGAAGAGAAATATTTTTTTTTCTCATTTGAGGGTATTTTTTTTTCTATTTTTGTTTTTTTAATGAAGAATAGAGAACAGAGTTTAGTTTGGACTTGTGTGACAATAAAATGTAAAAACTGAGGCTTTTAAAGGGCAAACAAATAATGGAAAACAGTACGTAGATGCTGCATAATGACATGAGAAGTCTCTATTCAGTTCTGAATAGCTGAGAGTCTACGTGACTCTTCCAATGTTCATATGCATCACTAGAGGGCAACACATACTGTACCTTTAAGATCACATAGCACAGTCAGAATTGTGTGTAGTTACAGGGAGTGAAAGCAGAGGCCAAACTGGCAGAAGTCAGAAGGATAAAAGCTGCAACTATGGTTACTGCTAAAATCATCAGTTAATTTAGCTAACTACATGAAACCATCTACGTAACCAGTTATTTGCCAGGAAAACCTACTGAATGAATTACTAGGTTTTTCTCTTAATTTTTGAAAAAAATCAATTAGTCATGGTCATTGTGCTCTAAAAGTCATGCACACAATCATGCAGAATATAAAATGAAGTCATGAAAAATGGAGTCCTTTCCTGTGTCTCGAACACATGCATCAATTACACAAGGGCAGCACAATCACTTTTCTCTGTACGGAGGGCCTTACCTATACAGAGTGTGTCCTGGGTTTGTTCTTTATATTGTATTACATGGGCTCATCTCATCATTGCTTAGGTTTAAAAAACCTGAAAGAAGCTTCCAATGAGGAAAGAGACAATAATTGACTGTCTTTTCAACCAGAATCAAGGAAAAGTAACACCTTAGGAATGATAGATCTGATTTTCACACTTCATATTAAATTTTTCATATTTTTATATCTAGACACCAATGTTTTTGTTGTATTTGTGTTTTAATGATAAAATGTTATAAATCTATTGTGAGGGAAAGTAGGTTACAAGAATGAATGAATGAGTAAAAAATAAATGAATGAATTAATGAATTTTCTGTCTCCAAAAGATTAAAAACAAACAAAAATGGGGATAGGACTGAGATGGGGAAAAATACAGATACAGAGATAGAGAAACTAAACATAGTGAAAACAGAAATGCATGTTTTAAACTGAAATATTATATTCTAAAAGAAGCAAATTTTATCTTTTAATTATTAAATGATCTCATTCTGTTTCAGATATGGCAGATGGATAGTATCAGTTAATTTTTAAGTACTCAATATGTGCTAGGCAAAATGCTTTATCTTTATCAAATTTAATCTCCTCCTTGAATTTACGGAATTGGAACTATAACCATATACATTATACATGAGTAAACTGATATTTTAAAGGTTAATTTAGTGTTGGAGCTGAGACACAAATCCAAGCAATTTGAGTCCAGACCCTGCAGTCTACTGTACTTTTCTGCCTTCCATGGATAGATCCTCTCTCAGTAGGGGAATAATAAGGTCTTAGGCATCTCTGCAAGAAAGTGGAAATATAAGTTTGACATTCATTCAAAGCTGCTGAGTCCTCTCTTGTTTTACTGGTGTTAAAATCTACAAGGAAAAGTTATCCAGGTCCACATTGCTTGTAAAAATTCATGAAAGAGTTGAAACATTTATAAGTGTAAAATTAATTTGGCTTATTTAAAAACAGAAAACCTGGCTTCAATTTTGATCTAAGAAGCATATTAGCACAATTTGGAGTTGGAGAATATACGCTATTTCATGATTTTAGGGAAATAGTGGAGGTTTTTAAAGAAAGTTGTTCAAGGGTAATGGTAGAATTATGCTTTCATCTATTCATTCAATACTTTTCAAACATCTCTTTTTGAAGCCATTTGTGGAGGCTAGAGGAAGATTAAGGCATTATTTGAGTCTTAAAGAAATTGAATAATTAATCTCCTCTTTATCTCTGACTTGGTATCCTGGAATTTTACTTCTCCTGTTCAACTACTGAGCAGTGCAATAATATTGAGGGGAAAAATCACAAACAAGCAAACAACAAAAAAAGCTCTGAGATGCTGGTGGACCTTCTGAGGTCTAATTTTAATGCTTCATTCCTTAATTTTGACTTTATAGAAATTCAATATTTATTAGAATCGTCTTCACTCTACCATGCAAAAAAAAGTCAAAACTACTATGTAATTTAGTTAAAAAAGGTGATCTAAAAAGAATATCTCCTAGAGATTTAAGAGTTAAGAAGTAGTAAGAAGTTAGTTAAACCTTTCAAAATGATTTGCAACACAATAGTCTCCTGTATCAATCAAGATGGCCCAGGCAGTCACCAGAGTCTAGGTTATGCTGCAGTAACAAACAGTCCCGAAATTTCAGTAGCTTAAAACCCCAAATTTTATTTCTTGCTCTTGCTACCTTTTCATTGTGGGTCAGCTGACAGTGCTGCTCCCCCCCACACATTATCCTCACTCTTGTACCAGCCCCTGCGTGAGCACCCACTAGAACATTGTCTCTCAATCTGGCAAACTCAAAAACCGAGCTGTGCAGGGTCTCACATCAGCATTGTACACTTTGAGCTGGAAGTGGTTTATAACTCATTGCCCAGAATTACTCACATGGCCGTGCTCAACCACATGGGGCCTTGCTGGAAAAAAGCAATCCACTATGGCTCCAGAATGGAGAGAAACCAGAAGCTGGGTGAATGACAGTAATGACTACCACATCTCTCTAACCAACAACACCTTTCCTTTTTACCCAAGAAAGATACCTAAATTTTACATGACTTGCAAAAATTGAATTAAAGCAAAACTTCGGACAATATAAAAAAAATATCATAAGGGTAAAATTTAAGCCATCAACATCTTAGAGGCTTCTTGTGTATAAGTTTAATTAGGCTCAGAAGAAAAAAACAAAAGTTCTACCCTTTCTCTGTCTAGAAAGACTCTGAAAATATAGGTTCTTATCCCAGTTTCAAAGTCCGAGATAGCTGTGTATAAAAAAGAAAAAAAAACCCCAACAGTACAGATGAAGCTTGCAGGCTCAAAACCTAATCTAGCTTCAAGGCAGATCTGTCATGCCTTTGTGTGGTGGTTCAAGATATGTTGGTGGTCTCTCAGCTGCTCTATTTAGATAAGTTCCAAATTTAATTGTGTACATATGCCTGTTTTAAGAGAAAATACTTATTATATTAATAAAATAGTCTGTCATTGTTAATTTTTTTTCCCTTAGATATACTATATACATTCCATTTTTCATTTCCTGGTTTTCAAAGAAGGACTTCTTTCTTGCTTCCAAATTTCATGTAATAACTAATTAGTATCTCTTCTAAAGACTTTCACGGTGTATTTTAGTCATAAGAATGGGTTAAATATAAAACTTAAAAGGTGACATTTTTCACAAGATAGTGTTAATAATGAAAGGAAATATATGGAAAGATAAAGGGGACAAGGAGAAATTATGGACTGCGTAGAAGAAAATATTTGTCTTTAGAAGAGGAGGGAATAAAAACTAGGAAAGTATGAATTCAAGAAACACATTTCAGAGAAGATATACTGATTAGTTTTTCTTTTTTTTAATCACTTAAAACTTTTTAAACTATAAGTATTGTCAAGTTCTGCTATGCAGAATCCACTAATTTTTCACTTTCTCAAGATGGAATAGTCCTTGAAATATTTCTTATACCACTAGGGTGCCATTCAGTAAATTGCTTCTTCATAAGCACTAAATTGCACACTAATGTCTTGAGAAAGAAAGCTATCTACTCCCTAGGATTATAAATATTATCTCATTAGTTCTAAAAACATACCTATGAGGATAGAAAATGGAAATGGGAAATATTTCCTTCATTTTAGAGGTTGAACAATTGAGACGTTGAACACTGAACATCAGAATTATCAATATTCCAAATTCCAGAACTGCCAATGTAGAATCTAATATTTGAACTACTACGTAAGGAATTTACGACTCAGCAGATATCTGCCTGTCCACGTTTGCAAAGTATGTGCTAGGCGCTATGAAAAATCTGACTTCGTAAAACCTTTGTTCAATGTGTTATGGCAAGGATTCCATAAGAGTGCTTTACACAAATGGCTTCCACATTTGTACTTGAAAATTCCTTATGTAATTCACCACTTTCTGGCTGCCTTTATTCCCTGCAATGTTACTTCTGAATAATTTCAGAGTTTTTACACTTTTTCATGACTGAGTTGTTTTTATTGCTCGTTTGCTATTCTCTGCTGGGCAAGGTAGAGCACAGGCAGGTAAGTCCTTAAGGATGTGAGTCTTTAGACTACCCCAGTGCTCCAGGGTCTGTAGTGCAGCTTCCTCATGACTACTATGGAAGCTGAGATGAAGCTGATGGCCATGCTGAAGCCCTGGCTCTTTTGGCTCTTGGGTCCTTACTGGGTCACCTTATTCTGTTAGCCCTAATGTCCTGGGTCCCATTGACACTCTACATCAAGGTCAGTATTTAAAGCAAAATTGTCTAAACCACTTCTCAAGGTATTCTGGATCTTTACATTCACACACATACTCAGTTTTCCCCAGACTTCTATTTTCTTCCTTCTCAGAATCTGATTCTTCTTCCCACCTATCAGGACCCTGGGCCTCACCAGTACATTTAACATATTCCGAACTTCAAAAACCAGTCGAATCCCAATCCACTTTCAACCAGGTGATTACTGAGCCCCTACATAAACACTTGAATGCAAACAGATATGTCTAGGGAGGTAATGTTTATCTCCATTCACTAACATTTGAGCCTAAAACACTCATTAAACCCAAACTGCTATTATGTGTTTCCCCAGAACTATGTGTAGATGCTTGACAGATAACTAAAGAGGACTCTTGGGGCTGCCAGCTTAAAAGTATATTCCAGTCTTCTGGCTTTATTTCTTTCTCAAAAATGTTACACTTCATTCTCTGCAGGGCCCCTTGCTACAATTATATCAATGCCGCAGAAGTCAAGTTATGTCTTTCCTGTTCCCAGTGTACTTACTTCACTTATTCTGTAGATATTTTTTAGACTTAAAAAAAAAAATAGTGCTGATTTTACTCTGGAAAAAATCCTATTCAGAAAAAAGTCTGTTCCATATTTTTGATGGAATATAGATTTCCCACTTAAAATCTTTATTTTAAAAATTTTACTAATAGAGTATTTCAAAAAGGAATTTCAACTGATTAAATTAGGGGGATAAAAAGACGTATTCAGGAAGAAATCAATTTTATTGCAAAATAAATTTGAACTTGGGCTTCCTAATACTTTTTCCCTGGAGTCCTGAAAATGAGTGGTGAGGGCCATATTGGCCGCAATACTGCTTCCCTTACCTAAATGATCTATTTCGGTTATATCATTGCCAGTTAAAGATGACCTTGTGCTGCTGAAATATTCTCAGTGATTGAGCGTACCAGAGATATCAGAGTTTTCAGGACTATTTGTTTCCTCTCTGTGACTTGGCTTGGTCTCTTTGCAATTCTTTGCCAATCTGGCCTTTTCTCTTTTCTGCAATCGGTTGAAAGCAAGGTGTTATTCCCTGTCTTCATCTTACTCTGCTCAAGCTACTGAATGGCTCTGGAACTTGGAATATATGAAAGAGGGTAAGAAGACAGATAAGTATTCAGAACCCCAACTAAATACATTAAGATGGTCCATTTTGTAGGTGAATAACATGGTACCAGATCCTCAGCAGTCCACAGCCAGAAAGGGATACTGAGGTAATCTTTACCCAGTGATCACAACAAACGTCTGCCTTAGAAATTATTCCTGAAATCACAGTTTCATTGACATTGACCAGATTAAGAGAATGTGACATTTTCTTTATTAATAGTTACTTCTTTCTTCAAAATAATTAATGGAACCTTATCATAAACCTATGTCCTTTTGAGGACGGTAGCATTGTATAGTGGTATGTGATCAATAATTTCATGTGCCAACTTGACACTGGGCCATGGGATGCTCAGACAACTGGTTAAACCTTATTTCTCGGTGTATCTGTGAGGGTGTTTCTGGAAGAAATTACCATTTGAATTGGTGGACTGAATAAAGCAGATAGCCCTCCCCAATGTGAGTGGGCATCGCCTAGTCTGTTGAGAGCCTGGATAGAACAGGAAAGGGCGGAGGAAGGTTGAATTAATTTTGCCTGTCTACTGAGCTGGGACATCAATCTTTTCCTTCCCTCAACAATTCTGATTCTCAGACCTTCAGACCTAGAGTGGAATCTATACCATCAGTTCTTCAGCATTCAGGCCTTCCAACTATACCATCAAACTTCTTGGGTCTACAGCTTGCAGACAGCAGATCATGGGACTTAGCCTCCAAAATTGTATGAGTCAATACCTTATAATGAATGTCTGTCTCTCTCTCTGAATAATACATGGTAGAAACAAGCCTTTGGAGTCAGACAAATTTGAGCTCGTTTTCCAATACTGATTTTTATGAGAGATACTGGCAATGTGACCTTAAATCATTGCCTTCTTATCCTTAATTTATTTTGTTTATGCCAATACACGTGTGTTTTCTACTGTTCTTCACCTGCTATATGTCTCAGAATGCTGACCTGCACAGGCTGCATCAAATGGGCCCTCTAGCTTTCCAGCTTCTGGATGGGGTCAGCTAATAGAGGAACTGGTAGAAGACTAGAGAGTTCTGTTTGGTTAGTCCCCATTTCTCTCGCTGATGACCCTGTAATCCCCTACCTAATGACAAATCTCCTGTTCCCTGGTGGCCTTTTCCTCATTCCCTCAGTTACAACTCTCGAGATGTTTTGGTATCTCCCCCTTCCCCTGACAGTGCCTGGAGCTGGGGGTGGTGAGACTTCTGTATCACTAGCTCCGGGGTGTCTCAATCATCTTTTTGGTTTTTCTTTAACCTACCGATACACCTGTAAATTGTCCCTTTATTAAACTCGCTTTGATTGCCCTTTTCAAGCATGTCATCTGTTTCCTGCCAGGAGTAACCTGTCCTACAATTGTTTTCACAACTCTAAAAGGGGATTGGTAATAATCTTAGAATTATTATAAGAAGTAAGATACCACACAGAGAGTGCTTGGGACAGTAACTGATTCATAATAACTGAAATAAATGGTAATCATATTATCATTATCATTCTTTCATTATAGAGGAAGTAATACCTTTATTGTTTCTCATGATGGTCTAAAACAATTTAACATTTAAGAAAATGGTCATTATCTGTTCCAGTCTGTGTACTCCAAGAAGCAGAGCCAAGACAGGATTAGATGTGCAAAAGCTTTGTTGGAGGAAACTCCTGTGAAAGATAAATGTGCTAGGAGAAACTTTAGACCACATTTCAAGCCTGACATATGTGAGAGGAGGGTGTGTGAAGGGAGAATATTAAGGATGTTAAGAATGATAAGAAGTCTTAGACTGTGGCACTGTTCCAAAGAAAGTTTTGGTAAAGCCACTGGCAAGTTCTTGAACCAAGGCTGCCTGTTAGAGGATTCCCTTATACCGCAGGAATGAGACTACACTAATACCCTCAGCATGTCCAATTATTGACTGAAAGGAAACGAGGGGAATTGAGGCATCTGTGGTCTGTGGGAACAGGGTGGGTGCAGTGGGGTAGTCAGTCAATGCTTCTTCTTGCCACAGGAGATTTGAGTGGTATATTTCCATAGCTCCAAAGTATCATAATATTTTCATGTGCAATATCAAAAAGTTAGGTTGGCTAAAAATAAGAAATGATGCTTTAAATATCCTATTGATATTATCAATCTTTGCACTTTTTCATACACCTACATATTGGCTATTTGTATTTCTTCTTCTGAGAAATGTCTATTCAAGTCTTATGCCCATTTTTTAATCAGTTTTTTCTTTATTATTGAGTTGTAGGAGTTCCTTATATATTTTGAGTATAATTCCTTATCAGATATATAGTTTACAAATATTTTCTCCCATTCTGTAGGTTGCCTTAACACTTTGTTGATTGTTCCCTTTGCTGTTCAGAAGGTTTTTAGTTTGATACAATCTCATTTTATTTGTGTTGTCTGTGCTTTTGTGTCATATTCAAAAAATCATTGCTAAGACCAATGTCAAGAAGAGATTTCCCTTTATGTTTTCTTTGAGTAGTTTTATCACTTCAGGTCTTACATTTGTCTTTAATCCATTTTGAGTTGAATTTTGTATATGATGTGAGATAGGGTCTAATTTCATTCCTCTGTATGTGGAGATCCAGTTTTCCCAATACCACCTATTGAAGAGACTCTTTTTTTCCCAGAGTATGTTCTTAAGCACTCTTATCGAAGATCAGTTGACTGTAAATGTGTGATTTTCTTTCTGGCCTCTTTATTCTGTTTTGTTGATCTATATGTCTGTTTTTTTGCCAGTACTGCACTGTTTTGATTGCTATAGCTTTGTAATAGAGTTTGAAATCAAAAAGTATAATGCCTTCAGCTTTGTTCTTGATCAAGATTGCTTTGGCTCTTTGAGATCTTTGTTGTGCCTTATGAATTTTAAGATTTTTATTACTGTGCAAAATGCTACAGGAATTATAATAGGAATTGCATTGAATCTTAGATCACTTTCTGTAACATGGATTTTTTTAAATAATGTTAATGTTTCCAAAACACGTACATGGAATGTCTTTACATTTATCTATGTCTTCTTTAATTTCCTTCATCAATGTTTTATAGTTTTGTGTGTACAAGTCTTTCACCTCTTTGGTTAAATTTATTCCTAAGTATTTTTGTTACTGTAAATATGATTGTCAATTTACTTTTTGGATAGTTTGTTAGTGTATAGAAATGCCCCCAATTTTTATATGTTGATTTTATATCCTGCAAATTTACTGAAATTATTAGTTCTAACAGTTTTTTGTTGCTGAGTCTTTAGGGCTTTTTACGTATGTGATCATATCATCTGCAAACAGATAATTTTACTTCTTCTTTTCTATTTGGATGACTTTTCTTTTTCTTGTTTAAATGCTCTGGCCAGGACTCTACGACTATGTTTACTAGAAGTGGCAAGAGTTGACATCCTTTCCTTGTACCAGATCTTAGAGGAAAATCTTGTTGTTTTTCCCCATTGGTTATAATGTTAGCTGTGAGCTTTTCCCATATGGCCTTTATTGTGCTGAGGTATATTTCTTCTATATCTAATTTGAGAGTTTTTCTCGTGAAAGGATGCTGAATTTTGTCAAACGCTTTTTCTTATTGAAACGATCATGTGGTTTTTATTTTCAGTGTGGTTTATGTCTTTTATCTGTTAATGTGTTAGATGCCATTTTTGTACCTGTTGAACCATCCTGCATCACAGACATGAATCTCACTTGGTCATAGTGAACAATCCTTTTAATGTACTGTGGAATTGGATTTGCTAGTCTTTTTTGGAAGACTTTTGCATCTATGTTTATTAGAGTTAGTGGCCTGTAGTTTTTTTTTCTTCTGATGACTTATCTGGCCCTGGTGTGAAGGTGTTGCTGACCTCATAAAATGGGTTTGTAAGTATTCCCTCCTCTTCTATTTTTTGGAAGAATTTAAGAAGGGTTGGTATCAATTTTTTGAATGTTTCCAGAATTTGCCCATGATGACATCTCATCCTGGACTTTTCTTTGTTGGGAAGTTTTTGCTTCAATCTTTTTATTGGTCTCTTCAGGCTTTTTATTTCTGCTTGATTCAGTCTTGGTAGATTGTATGTTTCTAGGAATTTATCTATTTCTTCTAGGTTATCCAATTTGTTGGCATATAATTGTTCATAATAGTCTCTTATTATCCTTTTATTTCTGAGGCATTCATTGTAATTATTCCTCTTTTATTTCTGATTTTATTTGAGTCATCTCTTTTGTCTTAGTGTAGCTTAGGTTTTATCCATTTTGTTTATCTTTTTGAAAAACCAGCTCTTAGTTTCATTGATGTTTTCTATAGTCTTTTTAGTTTCTATTTCATTTATTTTTGCTCTGATCTTTGTTTCCTTCCTTCTACTAACTTTGACCTTAGTTTTTCTTTTATATATACTTCCTTGAGGTATACAGTTAAGTAGTTAGAGGTCTTCTTTTAAATGTAGGCATTTATTGCTATAAACTTCCCTTTTAGCACTGCTTTTGCTGCATCCCATAAATTTTGGTATGTTATGTTTTTCATTTTCATTTGTCTCTATTTTTCATATTTCTTTTTGATTTCCTCTTTGACCCAATGGTTTTTCAAAAGTGTTTTGTTTAGTTGTCATGTATTTAGGAATTTTCCTGTTTTCAATTTCAACTTCTTTTTCATGAATGTATTAGAACAAGTACTTTTTAATGGTTAATTCAATATTTTGCAAAGTATACTTCAAAGGCCTGTTTCTGTGGACTGAAACCAGATGTTATATAACATCATGTTCCATGGTAAAATAATTTTAGGAAATAGTAGATTAAGCAAAATTAAACAGGTTTCTTCATTACAGGACTTCACTTAGACTTTAATATTTTAAGACTCATTCTAAAACTCTAAGAGGGGTTGCTTGTCTGGTGGCATAGTGATTAAGTTCGTGTGCTCCGCTTTGGCAGCCTAGGGTTAGCAGGTTCGGATCCTGGGCGCGGACCAACACACTGTTTGTCAAGCCATGCTGTGACATTGTCCCATATAAAGTAGAGGAAGATGGGCATGGATGTTAGCCCAGGGCCAGTCTTCCTCAGCAAAAAAAGAGGAGGATTGGCAAAGGATGTTAGCTCAGGGCTAATCTTTCTCACAAAAAATTTTTTAAAAAATTAACAACAAAAAAAATAAAACTCTAAGAGGGGACATTGACTTTATTTGGCCAAGGAACGTTTTTACCTCAGAGTAGCATACTTATATCTATAATATAACAAATATGCCAGTATCTAGATTCTAGTTCATTACTTAGCTTCCTAACTTGAGGATTGAAGTGAGGAGGTGGCAATGTAAAAATAATTAGAAAAGGGATAGCAAATGCAATCAGTAAGAATACCTATTCAGGATGTTCAATAAAACTCTGTTAAACTGAATACAAATAGTTATCATAATCAAAATAGTTTAGTTAGTCCTTTCCTCATAAACTAGTATAATTAATGTTATAAAACATGAATTATCCAGAGAGAAACCTGAGGTGCTAGATTTCCACTCTCCAGTTGTAAAGATGAGATTGACACAACTAAGCCTACTATATTGTAAGCTTTTAGAAACCATGTTTAGGCTAAGAAAAAAAGAAATTATGAGTATAACTATGAAAGGTGTTTTGGATTTGAGAGGTAGTAGATTTTTTTGAGGGGGTGGCTCATAATGGCCTATAGATAGTGACTGTATAATTGATTGTCTAACAGGAGAATTTGTGAGAATGAAAGGAGAGCTATTTATAATTATGTCAGGATAATAAGCAAAATTAATCTGTCCTTACAAGTTTGGGAACTTCTTTGGGAAATAAGATTTCCAAAGGAAACTTTAGAATAAACTTGAAATATAGCAATTTTATAAGTTTTAGTTGTCATTTATTTTGAAAATTTAGAGGAAAAAGTGTCAGTAAGATTTTTTTTCTTTTTATAATATATCAAGATTTTAGAGGTAACTGTTAGGTTCCTCTGAATCTTCAGTTTTAGGTCTTTAATTTGCTTAAAAACATACAAACAAATGCATACACACACACATTTCTTGATCAGCCTACTTGTATATGTGAGCCATTGGGAAGAGGGGAGATGTGGAAGGATAGGAACTGAATGATTTGTTAATTATATTCACAATATTATCATTCCCAGCTACTAAAGTGTCATATAGAAATTTTGCTTACTTATGTCATATACGCAAGGGATGCATTTGCATTTACTTTTATTTCAGGGCTGTGCATTTATCTATAATTATCATATTTTGTTTTACAATTCTATTATATGGCCTGTGGATTCATGATTTGGGACTGTGTCCTGGTGTTTATCAAGACTCTTCAATAGACTTTGTATGAGCTGCACAATTTATTGCTCTAATGAAATCTGTGAAAAATACAATAAAGTGGTGGGGAGGGATGAGGAAGAAAGGCAGATGGCATGAATGATGTCTCATTTTTCTGAGAAAGAATATAACAAGGATGGGAAATGATACACAGTGAATCCATTGCAGTGACAAAGATTGTAATGAGAATTGGTATGAACATAACTGACTGCATTCTCATTATACTCTGCAGATTGTAATCTTCTCATCCTCCTTAGAGGCTGCACCCATCCTCCATTGACTGATGAGTCTTCCACCTAGTGCTACTTCAATTTGCTTTAAAAATACTTTTGATGTAAATGGACCATTAGGAAAAGCAAGTAATAAAAATTTCAACATTGATGGTGGAGCTCTAATTCTAGTGACGGGTCAAGAGGAGATTTCTATTGGCTAGTGTGAAAGGATATTAGTTGACACTGTAATAAATGACAGTGTTTCAATCAAAACTGTCTCTTTACCCTGGGCGAATAAAGCCTGATGGTTGTGGTGTTTGCAGCACAAGACATAAGTGTGATGTTGGATAAAATGATAAAGAAAAAGTTTATAAAGTAAGAATCCCAGGAGTTTTTTTTTAACCACATTATATTTTATTTTCATCACAATATGTAAAATTATCTAGTGATACTTCAAAATTTTAAATGATGTCATAAATTTATGAGTGATAATTTTATGTGTTGACCTATATAGCAATATATACCATAAACTAATTGTAGAATAACTGAAAACATGGTAAAGTTATTTCCTACAAAGAGACATGTGGTACAGAGTTTTATTACTGAGTCTTAACAAATTTTGAAATATATCGTTGAGTTTTAAAAACTAAACAACAATAATGACAACTTCTTTAACTAGTAAAATGTATTAGAAAATACAATACGTTCAAACGTATTTTAGAGTAAAACGCTACAAGCATTACCAAGCTAGAAGCAGAGCTTTTATGTTATCCAGTGTTGTCCTGATGGTCCAAACTTATGTGACAAGTCAAGAAAAATAAAGGAAAGAATATTGAAATTGTAGTCACAAAAATAACATTACTTCAGACAATTTAATTTTTAATCCAGAAAATCAATTTGACTAGAACAAAAACTAATAAGAATCCAGAGATTTGTCCACATATAAACAGTGGTTAATAGCTTTCCTCAATCTTAATAATAACCAATTAAAAATAGAAAATTATCCACAATAGCAATAAAACCATAAACCACCTAAAAGGAAATGAGAAACTCTACATAAAACAATTATAAACTGTCACTGAAGTATCCCTCAAACAAGGCTCAGATGAAAAGAGAGACATACTGTGTTTCCAGCTGAAAATTTTGATTAATATCCCAACAGTATTATGGAAACCCTTGACAACTTCCTTCTATATCTCACATGGTAGAATAACTGTTGTAAGTTAACTAATAAAACTTTAGGGGGCATTTGCTATACTATATATGAAATTGTACTCTCAAACTACAATGACTAAAATGGGATGGTATCTAGTATGGAAATAAACATAGACTGATAAACAAATTAGATCTGGATATAGATTGTGTATATATGAATGAAAAAAATCATAAAACTTGTGTTTCAAAGATAATTGCTTTAATACAATTTGGTATCATATGGAAAATAAAATATTCACATCTTACATTAATCACAATACATTTCAGATATATACTCAGTCTAAATATAATATATAAAATTATGAGTGAGCTGGTATAAAATATAGCAGCAGATATTTTATAATCTTGAGGTAGGATATTAAAGCTGAAACTTCTGTAGGGAAAATTATACTATTAATAATATGAGGACAAACACTGGAAAAACAAAATTATATGACACCATATTTGTCACCTATTGATTTGGCAGAAGCTTAAAAGGTTGATAATCATGTCGGTGAGAATGCATGGAAACAGGAAAACTGCTTATAGTAATGTGAACTATTACTTTTTGGTGTATGAATTGACAGCATCTACCAACAATTAACATTTCCAACTTTTAACCCAGCAATCTTACTTGTGGGAATTTTTCTTGTATTATCTTAGAGCATCCAGTTATTCATGAAGAATGAGCAAGTTCCTGGTAAGGGGTACCAGGATACAATTTTAAAACATAAGAGTAAATCTATGAGCACTGTCATTTCAAAGAAGGTTAAAAAGTTATGGAAAATGTGTAAAGAGTTATACTACTTTTGTGAAATATATAGTCACACATACAGTTGATAGGTAAAAAATAGATAATTGAATGTTTACATTTTATATACTACTTTTATATTTTAGGGAGCAAATATTATTTTAAAACTTAAAATAAATACATAAAAAATATATAAAACATACCCATTCTCTTAGATTCCATCATGCCACTTCCCAGCTTACAATTCTTTGATTTTTGCCCCCCCTTTTCTTACAAGATTTCAAATCTCCGCTTTACTTTGCAAGACCTTTCGTCTTTGGACCGAGGCTAGATTTCTCTCCATGGTATTACCCCTTATCTCACACTCCTTCAACAAGGGTCTATTCTGTTGGATAAACACATTATGAAAACTAAGCCTCTATGACTCTGCTCATATTGTTCCCTCTGCCTGGATTTTCTTTACCTTCTGCCATACCTTCAAAAATCTTCAGCATTCAGGGTCATTTCTTTTCTTTTCTTTTCTTTTTTTGTGAGGAAGATCAGCCCTGAGCTAACATCCGTGCTAATCCTCCTCTTTTTGCTGAGGAAGACCGGCTCTGAGCTAACATCTATTGCCAATCCTCCTCCTTTTTGTCCCCCAAAGCCCCAGTAGATAGTTGTATGTCTTAGTTGCACATCCTTTTAGTTGCTGTATGTGGGACACGGCCTCAGCGTGGCCGGAGAAGCGGTGCGTCAGTGTGCGGCCGGGATCCGAACCCGGTCTGCCGGTAGCGGAGTGCGCGCACTTAACCGCTAAGCCATGGGGTCGGCCCGAGGGTCGTTTCTAATGTCACTACCTCTTTGAAGTTTTATCCAAGATCCCCAAGGATTAGAATAATCCTTAGGCAAATTATGTAGCACGTCAGTGCCTTGGTTTCCTCATCTGTAAAATGAGAGGATTGTATGAGATAATATCCATAAAATACTTATAATGGTTCCTGACACATGGTGGGCATTCAATAAATGTTAGCTGTTACCAGCTATCCTTGTTTGTGCTCCTATAACGCTTATTAGATCCTTTCATAGTGGCAACTATTACCATGTTTCATATTTAGTTAATTACTCTCTGCATCTTCTATTGTAACATAAGCACACTTTGTGACTAATACAAAGTCTTATATATAATAAGCCATCAGTAAATGTTGATTGAATAAACATATAGGTAACTTGAATTTTCCTATCAACAGAAAATGTGTCATATGATATCAAACAGTAGTAAAAACAAAATTCTGTATATTAATAATTTTAAGATACTTCAGAAGGCAAATGACAGAAACGTATCCTTCCTTGGGAAGAGTAGATAGTCTATTAACTTGCTATCAATTAGCTACTTTAGCCTAGAACTTAGTTTTTTTTTTTAACCTGACCAATCTCTATGTGGTAATATTCTTTCAAGGTATATATTTCTGTCAGGTTCCTGGTCTTTCAATAAGGGATATAAACCCTACTCCTTCCTGACTTGACAGTAGAAGCATATGACCCTGTATTTGACAAATAATGTAAAATACCTACTCAATAGATATTTTTTTCTGAAAATCTCAAATTCACTTACACATCACACTTAAATGTAAAAGCTAGTAAACAACGAGTTATAGTGAATTGTCTTGGAATTACACAATCACTAATTCTCTACAATGTATCTATTCTTAGGTTTATTCTGATCATCACCTAGCTGCAAAACAGAATCATAATAATTTGCTCTTGGAACTCTTTACTCCATTTGCCTTCCCCCAGAATACAATTGCTTTTCATGAATTGCACTTTGACTGAATGTATCAGTCTGCACTGACATATGCTAGATGAAACAGCCCCATGTCTTCCTTTACTGTCATCACTACGACGGTCTTTTTGAGGATATTCATTATACTGAACTAGATCCTGTTTTCCAAGAATGTGAGGAAATAATTTCTTAGGACCCAGGGCCTGGAAATAGTCAGGTGTCCCTTGAGTAGCTAGCATATTTGTAATTCTATGTACAGTCTAAATTAAGAAACCACCTATCTTATCTGCCTTTTTTCACTGGTTACAAGAAGCTCGAAGATAATTGACCTTTGTGAAGGATTTTAAAGAATATTTTTGCTTGTAAACCTTACTTGACTGCATATTAAAATGCATTTGCTGTAATTATTATACTTTAAGATATTTTCTTGTTATGGGGATTTGATTAATTTGAAGCAAGTTAAATCCTTTTGCAGGTCATATTTACAAACAGAATATTTTCATGTAAGTTTACATATCAGCATTCATTAAATTTTGGTAGGCATCATGCCTCTTGGTGCAGTAACACATTTGGAATTTTAGAGAAAGTCAGTGTCTACACCATGTCAAAAAGCCACTTAGCCAAAAAAAATCAGTATTATAAGATACAATCTTATACTTCTAATAAAAGTTCTTCCACTATTTGTTTTGCTTTCCTCCAAAAAAGAGAATTTTAAAGTTCATAGCCAATCATTTCTTAATATAAAATGGAATACTGACAAAATCTCTTCATAAATGGTATTCCAATTTTTATATGTAATAATATTTATGTCCCTCCTGTAATTGTAAGAACCTTATTGGATGGGCTCATATTTTATACTTCACATCTCCTACAACACATTGCACAGTGCCATATGGAGTATTTAATAAATATGTATTTGGTTTGAAATTTCTAATGAACACTCTTGATATCCCAAGTCCACAAAATGACCACAGCTAATTGGATGAGAGATGACAATTGACTGAGGAGTATTTTTGTGTGTGTGTGTCACCCTTGGAGGATCTGGAGTTTTGACTGAGACAATCAGATTCTCTTTTTCTGGAAATTTTTAAGTTGAACATGGATTTGATTGCATGTGGCAACTGAATTTTTAACATAGTAAAGACAGGTGCTAAGAACATTTTGGGGGAAATTAGGGGTAAGTTGAAGCTGCCCTTAGAAAAGAAAAGAATAGAAGAATGGAGAGAAACAGAAAAAATTGTGCTATGTGGCACTCAAACAAGTAAGAATTATGTAACGCACAGTTACCCAGATTTCTAATGACGCTTTCTTCCTGGTACCTATCCTTCCCGAGCTCTCCAGTGAATTCCTCCATGTGCTCAATCTATTTTGACTGGATTTTGTTTATTGTAAGGCTACTAAGACATAAATGAAGCAATTCAGGAAATACTAGTGCGAGTTCTCTGGGCCAGGTCTTTTCAGAGCTGTTTAAATTTTCACTCCACTTACAAAAACAGGAACCTATGTGTAAAGAATTGAGTGAAAGAGGTTAACTCTGATCTTGTCTTTTATTTAAAAACAAGTCAGATGGAACAAGTCATATTAATGTTAATTTGTATAGCATTATATACTCAAAATACAAAAGCAAAGAGGAGTGAAAATTTTCATTTTTTTCCACTTGAATAAGCATCGAGTTGGTATAACAAAGTGATTATGGAAGCAACCCACTATTAAGTAACATATATCCCATGGATTTGGGGAGGGCAGAGTTCCTCAGTGAGATTTGATTCACTCTATCTGAAGGAGTAGCTGGACTTTCAAAACATCCAGAAAGACTTTAGGATCAATAATTAAAGCAATGAGAAATATCTTAAAATGAGTAGTCTCCTTATCAGTTCTGCGTAGGGCTAGACTCAGGATTTAAAAACTTCAAACTTAAGTACCAGCCGCGGTTTCATTTCTTGTTTTCTCTTGAACAAAAGCATTTAGATCAGCACTCCTGTGAGATAAGCCGTTGATGGACTAAATGGATGCAGCGACTCCATCCATACCAGTGGCAGACAAGGTACTGAATTGATTTTTATTTATTGGCAAAAACAAAGTCACTCTTGCATTAATGGTAGACAGATATTTCCAAGAAATATCCTTTGCTTTTAACCTCCTCACCACTGGCTGGCAGGCCGATGGCTCACTGATGATGGAAAAAATGCACCTGGTAGAAGTCATGGGTTTAGTCTTCAAGATAAAGAAACTAATTCAACTTCATTAACGTTTTTATTTAAAGAGCCAACGTAGCTAATCTTGGAGCTGTAATTAGTGAAGGGAAATGATTATTGATTTGATTGCATTCAAAAACTGTAAACACATTTCAGAAGGCTGTAGTCTGTTGTTCTCTGTATGGTGACATTACCACCTGAGCTATGCACAGCTAATTAGTATCTTAATTTATTTTATTGCCCAGAATGAAACAGCCCAGAGGAGTCTTTCATAGAAAAGTTGCCAATAAATTTCCCCAAAGACCTTTCTTTACTGTGAAATAAATATACATAACATGGAAAAATATCCTCATGTTGTTATTCAGGAAGTGCAGTTTTTTGTGTGTGAGTGTGTGAGGAAGTTTAGCCCTGAGCTAACATCCATTGCCAATCCTCCTCTTTTTTTTTGCTGAGGAAGATTAGCCCTGGGCTAACATCCGTGCCTGTCTTCCTCTACTTTATATGGGACGCCGCCACAGCATGGCTTAACAAGCGGTGCGTCGGTCTGCGCCCGGGATCCGAACCTGCGAACCCTGGGCTGCCAAAGCAGAGTGTGCGAACTTAACCACTATGCCACTGGGCCAGCCCCCTATGGAATGCAGTGTTTAATAGTCTACATGTAATCTAATGGTGAGATTAGTTGTGGACAGGAGACTCAAATTGTAAAACAATAACATTTTAAAAGTCTCTTCCAGGAAAACAATTCTATTAAGGTATATCATGCACATAGTATATATTACACTTATTTATAAAGGTAATTTTTTAAAATCAGTACTTGTACTTTTATAAGGTTTGTTGAAATCGATCTTGTGGGTCTATTTTCAACAGTCATGATGTGTAAAACTGCTGCAAAACAAAGTTTTGCAATAAAATGCAGAAATCTCTATTCAGTTTTATAATTTTGGAATTATTAGTGTGAGATGAATATTTACAGACTATTATACACAACAGAAATTATTATTATTATTTTTTGTGTGTGAGGAAGATCGGCCCTGAGCTAACATCTGCCAATCTTCCTCTTTTTGCTGAGGAAGATTGGCCCTGGGCTAACATCCATGCCCGTCTTCCTCCACTTTATATGGGACGCCGCCACAGCATGGCTTGCCGAGCGGTGCGTCGGTGTGCACCGGGGATCTGAACCGGCACTGCAACGGAGCGCATGCACTTAACAGCTTGCGCCACTGGGCCGGCCCCCAGAAATTATTTTAAAACTCATAATTTGAGGTTCAGTATGTGTATCTAACAGGCAAGATATTTAATATTTTGTTAGAAAATAGGCTCTGTTCTTTCATTTACACAGTTAGTGAGTGAAGAAGTTGATTAGACAGAGATATAATCAGTAAATGTAAAAAAATCATTTGTTTTGAGAAATAAAATATATCCACATATATTGGTGGGCATTATTGACTATTAAATGATCAGGAGGCCTTCTCTAAAACAAATTATAATAATTCATGAAAGAAGTGCCAATCTAATCAAAATTAAGGCATTAATTTTTGTGAAAAACTCGAGTGGAGGTTCTGATATTGGAACACCTGGGTTTAAGGACTGGTTCCACCACTTCCTGGCCCTATGACTTTGGGCCAATTATGAAACCTTTCGGGGACCTTACATTTCTCATCTGCAAGATATAAATGATAATATCTTTCTAACATTAATTTTTAATTTTGTTCTTTTGATTTTCAGAGTCAAATAAAATAGTAACGTGTGAAATACCTGAACTATGTTAGCTATTACCATTATTATTATTCCAGTTTTTCTTAAGGTGTTTAACAAAATAATCAAAGAATTTTTTTTGAAATTTTTGTTTTTTCCTTGAATGTTCTTTGTCATGCTGATTATCACTTTCCCTGTTTGTTGTTAAAAAAAAAAAAAGTACTCGAAGGCTGTGAGTAGTTGGTTCACTCGTTTATTTATTAATATAACACATTCTTATTAAGTGCCCACTGTGTATTAAGCACTATGCCAGGCACAGTTTTGCAACAGAGGAAAAACACAGATACGGCCTTTGCTTACATGGAGATGTTTATTCTAGCAAGAGATACTGACAAATAAGAAAATAAATATGTATTATTTTAAATACTAAGAAGAGATTATTTTAGATCAGAATATGACATTGTTTTATTCCAAAAGAAAATTTCTGAGAAATCGCCAATTAAACTTATACATAAAAGATTAGAAGAAATGTTATGCTAATAAATAAAGGAAGAAAGTTCTTGAGCAACAGGGGCAAATTTAGGATAGATCATTTGTTCTAAGACATTTCAGAAGGCCATTATTTTAGAATATAGAGAGTTGGAGGACTGTGGCATGATAGGAGTTTTGTAAAAAAAAAAATAGGCTAGAGCTGTATCCTCTGGGGATTTGTATGTTATGGAAAGAATTTGTGTTTATTCTAGATATAAGCGGGAAAAAATTAAAGCCTTTAAGCAAGTGTGCATAATGTGACTTTATTATGTCATCCCTCTTACTGATAAGATAACTGGGTAAGAACAGGGCAAGAATGAAAAGATGGTGGTGACTTACGAGTTATTCAGATATCTAGGTATGTTGATGATGACTTAGATTGGGGGCGTGGAGGGTGGAGGGTGGCATTAGAAGTAGAGAAAAGTAGATGAAGTAGAGACATCATTTAGAGGTAAAACAGACAGGACTTGAAGGATTGATTATAGGGTATGAGAGAGGATGGAATGAAGAATGTTTTCTAGTAGTTGAATGTCCTTTAGCTGTAATTTTACTGAATAATGTTAACTTTTAGTAGAATTAAATGTACACACAGCAGTTTGTATATGCTGAAAAATGAAATAGTTACATAAATGCCAAATTATCACTGATAGTAAAAGAACATTCATTTTAAGATGTATGTTATTCCCTTAGAAATCCAAGGAGAATAATATCCTTCCATTTAAAAGATTCTTAAGAGATTAATGAGTGTTCCTTTTTTTACCCCAAATGTTTCCACAATGTTTTGTTGGAAAAATTTTAGACCTTACTGGATTCAGACTCTTTTTCTAAAATGGCGTCACACTGCGATCCCTAAGACCTTGTAGAACTTCGCATCGTTGCTGAAGAAACTGGGGTGGGAAGAATACATAACAGATGTGGTTGGTGCTTCTGATTTGGAGTGTTTTCAGGAGCAATTAAAGTATTTAACTTATTTCAGTAGATTTATAAACACTATGTGCTTCTGAATACTTAAACTGTAAAGGTTAAAAAAAAAATCTGGCATCATTTTAGAAAAGTGCATGCTTCCAGTCACAGTCCCATGTCACTTGAACAGCACTCAATGTACTCAAAATTATAGCTATTACAGAAGAAATTGCAAGTTAAGTACAGGGAAGTATAGGAACTATGTTTATCACCAACACAGTGCTAAGCGCTGCCTATCCCAGTATGATACCATCAGCATAAGTCATAGAAACTGTGACTCCTGTGTCTCATTTGCATTTATTTCATTTTTTATGTTATTTAAACTTTTAAGTAAATAGGAGGTTTTTTTTCCCCCTCAGCTTGCGGGGTACCTACTAAACACCTATTATGCCCTAAGACCAGAATTTTGTTGAATGAACACAGTACCCGGTTTTGCCTGATGATTCAAGATTGATCTGGTTATACTAGTTGACATTCTTCTGAGCTCTCTTTTTTTTCAAATAGTAGTTTATGAAGCTAAAAATTAGATCCTAATCTTCATTTGATCTTTTGAGTATCACAGAATTGGGCACACTATCCTTTATCTTGGATAGAGAATGCCCCTCTCTTCATCCAATACTTGCTTAATAGTGGCAAGAAAAATGAGGATAACACAGATAAGTACAATCTACAAAAATGTTAAAAATTCTCAAGGTTTTTCAAGCGATATTTGTAATTCTCTTTCCCATCAGTGTTTCACCATAACTGTCAAAAAGGAAGACAACTTTGTTGATTGACCTTCAATTTCATTTTTGTTGTAGATAAACCTTATCAGGAAAATGGCCTGAAGACAGGTAGTTGCAGAATGAAGAATAAATTGGTCCTCATGATATATAAATTGGAAAACTGGCCCTGCAATCCCAGGGAATTAACCGAAACTTGGGCAGTTAGTGATCAATAACAGCCGTGCATACAAATGCACATGGTTCCAGAAAGCTAGCAAACTAGACAATGTAGAAACTTTTACTCATCCACAGATACTCTGTTTTTGTTTTTGTTTTTTTTAATGAGTAAAATTAGCCCTGAGCTAACATCTGCTGCCAATCCTCCTCTTTTTGCTGAGGAAGATTGGCCCTGGGCTAACATCTGTCCCCATCTTCCTCTACTTTATACGTGGGATGCCTCTACAGCATGGTTTGATAAGTCAGATACCCAGTTTTTAAATTCTTTTTATCTCAGCTTATGCCACATTGAGGACTTCTCTGGATATCAAATTCTGTGAATGCAAAAACCTTCCCTATTTTGTTTAGCAGTGTGTTCTCAGCAAGTAACACCATGCCAGCACAAAATAAATACCTTCTACTTAATAATGCCCAATCCATAACTGTAGCTTTGTTAATTCTGTACTAGATCACTACTCTACCTTGGTTAACACTACAGCGTGGACAAGTGAATTATCACTTTTATAATATATCCTTACCTTTTTCACTTCGTGAATGAGCAGTCATTGAATTCACATTGGTCCATTATAGAACATACTGGTTGAGTGTAAATTCTTAGGCATTAGAATTTTGTTAGTTATGAGAACTTGTGCATATAGTTTAAACTCTAAGCCTCAGTTGTTTAAAATTTTTTTAGAAGGTGATCATAAATTTACTTCTATCATTGTCTCTGTTAGGGATTAGTTAAAGAAATTTCTATGAAAAAACCTATCAAAGTGCTTGGTACATTTTAAGCTCTCAATGGGTGCCAGGCATCATCAACAATAGCACTTTATAAAAAGAAATCTGGTCTTTAATTTTGGGATTCTTAATATTGAAGATGATGGTACTTTGGCCTAAAAAATTATTGTTGTTGGGTTCCTGCTGACTACAAAACACGCTTTTATGTGGCTATAGATTATCTAACAATTACGCCTGAGTCAGAAAAGGGCATAACATGGCATTTAGTCACTGAAAGGGAGGAATGAAAACAGGAACCACTGCAGTGGAATTTTTGTATCTGCTTTTTCTAACGTGCTTCAAGGGATTAAATACCTCAGGCCGAAACACTCTTGTTGAGATTCTCAAGCCACTTCTCATGTTCCAAAAAGCTCTTCTGGGAGAGTCACCTTGAGTGTTCTTACTGGTAAGCTACAAATTGCTGTGTGCGGAAAATCGTGTAGAAGGCTTTTGAACCAGTTTTTACTGATGAGACACTCTTTGTGACCATATGCTTTACACCTTGCAACTGATGTGGTTCTATAAAGTAAAGCTAAGCCTTGGCTTCAATGTCCTCTGAGAAGAATGTCTGAGCACGTTTTCCACAGGAACATTAGTGAGGCTAAATTTTAGTGTTGACTTGGGAAACAACAATTTTCAATTTTGAGAATATCTGATCCTGCTAGTCCTCAACATACAAAAGATTCCGTCTACATCACATGAGAAAGAAACATGTTGTTATCATCTTCCCGTTGTAAGAGATGAAGATTTATAATGGTAAAAGTGCAGTTTTTAAGAAATACTTGTGGAAAACATTCAGTCAATTGAATTTAACTGCAAAGAGAACATAGAAATATGAAATAATATAGAAAATACTCAGGTGGTACATTTAACAATCAACCCTTGTTTTTTATTTTCTGATGTACAATACTTATAGCACTTTCCCTCCACCAAAAAAATTTAAAAATCTTCTTTATAGGTTCATACTTCTTACATTTGCAGCAATGCAATTGATCCTGTTTATAGGACTCACTCCACAATATTAAGTAGTTATAAAAAGTATGCTTCTTTACTGGAAGATATTAATTCAATAATATTTTTGATATTTGAGCTATCATAAAGATGTTAAGTTGGAAATTTCAACATGGTTTGTATTGACATCCTAAATCTTAGTAATGGTTAATATTTAGTTTGTCTTGTGTTTGAATTTAAATTATATTTACAATGACTGGGCATTTTAATAAATTTTCCTTGTAGAAATTGAAGAAGGATATAAAAAAATCTAATGATAACTCAGAGAAGGTAGATTCAATTAGAATAATACAAGAGAGACCATTGAGCTCTAAACCAAATGGATACTCTTTTTGTTATTTGATAATTTGCACTTAGATCTGGTCTCAAAAGTTGTGAAATTCAATCTGATCTCTAACTTTGACTTTTTAGTGGTTGGTAATTTTACTGGCCTTTCTTTACATCAACTCGCAGATTCTTAATGTAACATTAGCTTTCGACTATTTTTATTAAATTGATTTGAGATAGGACATAGGTATTTGAAATGGCAAGTGATTATAAAGCATTTATAATAGGTTTTAAACATATTTTTGTAATTCATATTTTAATATGTATTTATAATTCATTTCAAAGTACTGAAATAACTTTATTATTTATTTATTTATTTATTTTTAATTTTTTGTTTATTGCAGTAACATTGGTTTATAACTGAAATAACTTTATAATAAAGAGCCGAGAAATAGTCTAATTTCATTCTCCTGCAGATGTTCAGTTCTGTGCTCCATGGATTTATCCATACCAAGCAAAACACTAACCTCTGAAGATTTTTTCTTTCTCAAGACTTCCCTGGAGAAGTGAAATAGCACTGACGGCTAAATGTTCAGATTTCAAAGGATTCCTTACAGAGTTATAGGCTATGTAGGGAATGAATAGATTGAGAGATGACATTTCAAATTATGCTTCAGTTATCTGGAATTTTCAAAATGAATTTTTCTATTCTTCAAACACATTTCATTGAGCATTAGTTTTTATTTCCTTTAATTTCAAAGATTTTTGAATAAAAATATTTTCATTACAATTAGTAATGTTTGCTATTTTTGACAAGAAATTATTGGGATTCTTCTATTATAATAAAACATTTTCTGTAATGTTATTAGTTAGTACTAAACCTATTAGTTAGTACTAATAGACTACTAGTTGTACTTTTAAAGTTCTTTTGAATATTTCCTAAATTTTGTTCTGTTTTTAGATTTATCAGCTATCATTTCTCAATTTTGTCAGTTTCCTTCTCTAGCAGCTCATTTTTCAATTCTAATTTGACATTTTTGTGGATTCATTTTTTTGCGTGTTCAACAAGTATTTATTAACTGATCAGTATGTGGAAGATATTGTTCGCTGCCTGAAATGGGTTATAAGCGTCTAAGAACTTTTCTGTGAGTGAAGAGGTTACTTTGGTAACAATGATTTTAGGGGATAAGAAAATACAAGTATTTGTTATTTTCTTGGTAGAGAAGTAACCACATAGGTACTTTTTATATAAAAGAGATGTTTCAGTGTTCTCTTAAATGATATTTTTATGATTTGATAATTCACTGAACAACTCATGTACTAATCTAGCAGTTCTGTAAGTAATCCTGGTGGACCTTTAAGACCATTTCAATGGCACCAAACTATACTAACAGTCATGACATTCTTCACTGCCACACACTTGCAGGGGGAAAAAATTGCCAGTTCACTTAAGAAGGTCCTTGATGAAGTACTAAAAATTAATTTTCTTAAATGTCAACCCTTAAATACACTTCCTTCTAATATTGTACATAATGAAATGGGAAGGACACAACAAAGCACTTCAACTGAGGAGCAAAGTACAAGGGTCATCTGGAGGAAAAGCGCTTGTGCAATTGTTTAATTTGCAAGCTGAAATAGCCACGGGCCTGGCAACTAACGTTTAAGAAACTATTGCTTGCACATTTTAGTGTACTAACAAAGATTTCCTCAACTATCTGAAATCATGTGTTATAATTATTTTCCAACTAAATATCTGCATGAGGCTAGATTTTCTTCATAAAGTTTAACAACAAAAAATCACAGCAGATTAAATGCAAAAGCAGATATGAGAATTCAGCTATCTTAAATCATATATTAAAGAGGTTTACTCCTCTCACTAAATTATTTTGTTTTGGAAAATATCCTTTTTTATAAAAATATATTGTGTTAATATACAGTGGGTATATTATTTTTGTTTAAAGTGAATAAGCAATTTTTAGAGTTCTTAGTTTGAATTTCTAGTAGGGTAAATATTAATAGCTAAAACCCACAAAAACGAAAGCTCTTTAGGACTCCAAATAGTTTTTAAGGGTCTTAAGGTGTCCTAATTATATTGAACAATTTAATTGGTAGAAATATGATACCTCCTTCTTTCAACTATTTGAATCAACAAACTATTATTGACTTTGGCAGTGTTTTTCCTTTTCCCCCCAAAATTCTATCTTCAATTTATCAGTGAAGTCACACTCCCTTTTTTAAAAAAATTCCCAAATCTTTTTGTATGAATTGTCCATTCATTCACCAATAGATATTTATTGCTTGTCTACAATGTGTCAGGCCTGGTACAGCTGCTAACACTTTGTTAACCTTTTGTGAGCCTCTTTCAGCTTTACCCAGATGTTCCTTGTTACACTGTAGTCTGCATTCCTGTTTCTATGTCTGTCTCTCCTTTGGACACTAATTGAGTAGTGATCTTTATGTATCAGCACTGACTACAATATTTGGTACAGAGTAGGTATACAATAAATGTTTCCTGAAATAATAATATAATTACTATAGTTTTGTCTCACTTTTCCACAAAGGTTTTATAAAACTTCCATAGACAATAATGTACATTAGATCTAGTAGGAGGTTTGTTAAGACTAAGAAAACCAGGTCACAGAAATATGAAATGATTTATCATTACCTTTTAAGCAAAGTTTAAAACATTTGTATGTCTCAGTACAAAATAGTATATCTGATGCTCCAGCCATGTAAATAGTTATATGTAGCCACAGAGGCAGAGATTAGAGTGATGTGGCCACAAGGCAAGAAATACTGGAAGCCGCCAGATGCCAGATAAGGCAAGGAACAGATCATCCCCTAGAGTCTCTGGAGACAATGTGGCCTGCTGACACCTTGATTTCCACCCAGTGAAACTGATTTCAGACTGGGCAACAGAACTGTAAGAGAATACGTGTATGTTTTCATAAGTCACCAAGTGTGATAATCTGTTACAGCAGCCATAGGAAATTAATAAGAATAAAGATACATAAAATTCTTTATACTCTACAAAGTGCTTAAGAAGTGGTAACTTAAAGCTTGTTCAGGTATATTTTTTTAAAAATTTAAATCTCCTAAATGTAATTAAAGTAACTATTTGTTTCTGAAGCTACAACCAAAGTAAAATTGTAATTCTATTAAAATGTTCATGTTTTAAGTGTATTGAATAGCTTGTTTTACCTAAATCGACCATGGTTTTTAAAGAGTTTCTAAAATGAGGAAAATAGAACCTCTTCAGAGCTTTCTCTAGTTTCTTGAAATTTAGAGTCTGTCTTCACAGAACTGAATACATTCTTGATCATCCGTCAAAAGGCAATGTGTTCATGGCTAATAATTGACAAGACTTTTAATTTGTTTTCTCGTTATGCATTATAGTTGCATTATTTGATGAAACCCCTCCCATTTCATTTATATTTTCGGTCCTATATGAATTGTTTGAAACCACAATAAAGTACCACCTCACAACCACTAAGATGACTAAAATAAAGGCAGACAAGTGTTGGAGAGAATGTGGAGAAATTAGAGCCTTCATACATTGGTGGTGGGATTGTAAAACAGTGCAGCCTTATTAGAAAATTCTTGAGCTGTTACTCAAAAAGTTAAAAACGTAGAGTTACCCTATGACCCAGCAATTCCACTTCTAGGTATATACCCAAGAAAACTGAAAACATATAACCACATAAAAATCTGTATACTAATGTTCACAGCAGCATTATTCATAATAGCCATGAAGTAGAAACAACCCAAATGCCCATCAACTGATGAATGGATGAACAAAATGTAGTATATCCATACAATAGAATATTATTTGGCAATGAAAAGTAATGAAGTATTGATACTTGCTACAACATGTTTGAATCTTGACAACATCATGTTAAATGAAAGGAGCCACTCACAAAAGACTACATATTGTATGATTCTGTTTATATGAAATGTCCAGAATAGGCAAATCTGTAGAGAATAGTAGATTAGTGGTTGATAGGCAGTGGGGTGGAGTAGAATGACTAGTGGCTGATAATAGGTATAGGATTTCTTTTTGAAGTGATGAAAATGTCCTGAAATTAGATAGTGTTGGTGGTTGCACAACTCTGTGAGCACACCAAAAACCACTGAATTATACATTTTAAAAGGGTAAATTATATGGCAATTATAGTTCAATAAAACTCTTATTTAAAAAAAAAATGGTCTGGCTGGCAGTCAAAATTTTTTTTTACTTAATTTGTCCTTTTAAAAAAAACACAAGAAAAAGGTTTTAAAAATACTTGTCATTGTACTGTGGGACCATATGATCTTGATTCTGAGACTGAACATGAAGTAGTCATATGTTTGTCTGATTTGATAAGGCAGGCATAAATTCCACTGAAGGCTGAGTCTACTGGGGAAGGCAGACCAAAGTCTAGTTTTACGGAAACAATTGCTTCTGTTTTAAAGGGAGGTCAGTGAGAAGAAATGCAGAGGCAGATTTACCAGCATGATGAGGTCCTTATCACTGCCCTCCCCCCCGACTCCCACCCCTGCAGATGATAGATGAGAAAAGCTCAGAGAAATTAAATAACTTGCTTGAATAGTTAAACCACAATTACAACCTTGGATAGGAATGTTTAATAAATTCTTAGCTTATAAGAAGCTAATGTTTTTAATTATTATATTATGGTCGCTATTACATTAGTTAATTCATATATGTTACTTGTGATGTGTCTGAAACTATTTAAGAACTTCACATTTATTCAATTATTTAGTCCACATAACACCATGGGGTGTAGATTCTATTATCATCATCTCCATTACTGATGAGGAAACTAAGGCACAGAGAGGATAAGTAACTTGATTATAAGTAACTAGCCTAGAATATACACCCAAACAAGCTGACTCCAGACCTTATGTTCTTCAACACCATGCACTGATGACTTTCTAGCATCAAGCATAATGCCTTCTTTGTAGGTACTCAATGCAGTTTTTTTGAATTGGACTGAATAAATGTACAAATCAATCTTTCTAATATCTATTGAGTTTTCATCTTTCATTGAATAAACTAATCTATTTCCAGTCTTAGAATTAAGCATGGGGGAATAATGGTTCACTAAGATTATTTGTTTTTAAAAGAATGTTCCATTAGCACACAGTTTGTGAAATATTCTAAGTACCATGTGGGAAATTCATACTGCTCTTTGAGAGCTAAGCCTTGCAGTAAAGAAGCTTACTTAACTTTCCTTTAACCCAAACTTATTTGACCATATAATCTTTGGGGGAGGGCAATAAAATCTCTTACTATCCTACAGAAGTAAAATTTTCAGAAGACAAAGAAAATGTTAAGGTTGCCAAAGTGGAAGTAATTCTCACAGTTTTCATCAGACACCATTCACATGGGGAAATGTTTTAAATGTATTTAATACCCATTTCCTGACTCTTGGTTATTTATACATTTATTTGTTTCTAAATATACAAATATTGATTACACTCTTTCAAATAACTATATTGTCGTACTCTAACCAGATGTCACAAAGAAGTTGTCAGAATTTTATGATTCATCCATACTAAATAAGCAGAAGAGATAAATTTAAGAATAAAACACTACAATGCTACGATCTACTCAGTATGCAGGCTACTTTTTGACAAAAGATGCATAACATGTTTCCCTGCTGACCAAAAAGATCAACTCATCTCTCAAAATTCTTAAACTTGGAAATGAGGAGGTATTTCGGAAATACACACCAATCTTGTATATGACATTCAAATTACGTTTTGTTAGAAAAGTCTAGTTAAATAATTCAAAGCCTGTGTTTGATGACCGTCTCCTACAACTTATTCTATTGTAAAAGCTTAAAATCTATTGTAAAAAGTTAAAAATATGCAGTTTCTACTCTATACATCCAAATTTATCCATTTTCAAGTCCCAACTCTAATGCACAAAACTTCTTAGCCTTTTATAATTTCCAAACCAAGTGTAAATTCTCCCTCTCTAAAACTCTATCTTAATGTACTTATGACACCTACCTATTTCAATACTGAAATTAATTTATTTAGGTTCATATTTATCTTTCTCTGATAGACTGTAAGCTCCTCAAGGGAAGGATCTATGTGTAATATAACCTTGTAGCTCCCAAAATGCCTGTACACAGTAAACACTCCATACGTATTTGAGAAATGAATCAATGAATGAAAAAATGAGTGACAGAATAACATTGATAGTTAAGGTGAAAAAAAAAATTGCTTTCTATATCATTCTTTAAATGAATATAATTCATTATTTGCTCTGAACAAGAAAAGGAAAATTTCCAGTGTTAGTGCTATATTCTCTAGGACCAGCTTTAATCATAGTAGATTTATGCACTGAGCTGACTAGTAAATCCCTTTTAGTATTGATCCTGTTTAGATTAGTGAGTGACTTTGGACAATTTCAATCTTGTAAAGTACAACATTTAGCAATGACATGTCAGGAAAGCCTATGCTCTATTAGTAATAGCAGCAGATTTATTCCAGCATCTATCTGGTTTATGCAGAATTGCTAGTCTCTTTTGCCCCATGTATGACAATCTAATACATCTCAACATGCTTTAAGTTAATATCTAGACGGAGGAAACTTCTGAAGTCAATTTTCAGATTATTCAAGAAGTTGGTGAGTTATCCTGATGAATGGTCAGGGTACCATAGCACAGTCTAAAAATGCATCCATTTTTTTCTATCCTCAGCACGTTTTAAAAATGAGAAATGAACCTCTTAGAAATGGATAGGTTCAGAAGTAAACTCTCTGTAGCAGATTATGACCAGGCTACTTACATGGATTCAATTCCCTTCTAAGTAAATGGGTTCTTCAAAAATCAACAATCTGAATTGATTTAAAGTCAGCTGGAGTAAAAGTAACTGTTACTATTTATTTGGTGACTATTATGTTCCAGACACTACCCTGCATGGTTTCTTTCACTTAATTTTTGCAACATCCTGTAAGAAAGATAATGTAACCTTTTGGAAATCAAGAAAATGAAGTTTAATGATGTCTGCTTTCTTGCCCAAAGAGGCAAAATTGAAGAGGTAGAATTCCACCCTATGTCTCCTACACCTGTGCTTAATGTGGCCTTCTTGCTATCTCATATTTTTTTAAATAATATTGGTTTACTTTGACTATATTTTTGAAATAATAGTTATTAATGGGAATTACAATGCACATTTTTGATTCTGTAGTCCTATCCATGATTATATGGTATCTAATTATTTGTATTCTATTAAATATATTTTTATTCTCAAGATTCTAGACATAATAGAACTGTGATTTCCTTTTACTTTTACCTGCTTTCACTTCCAACACTAAGGGTTGACTCAAGGGAGTAGCAATAACGTTGTCTATGTAGATTTGGCAGCCAAGAAGAGTAAGGTCAATCAATCTACAGACAATATTAATTCATTCAATAACTATTTATTGAACACCTATTGAGCACCTATGAAATGAAGTTCTTCTTAGGAACTGAGAATACAAATATGATGGACCCTATCTCCAAGGAGCTCACAAACCGCAGGGAGAGGGAGCAGATATTGACAAATTTCCAATTACACAGTGTGCCAGTAGTCGCAAGACTATGTTAACTATGTCTTAATTCGTGATTCCAAGTGTGTTATAGATACCAAAAAAAATTTGAAAGGGCTCTTAATAGTAAAGACAGTAACATAGCATATCTTAGTTGTTAAGATAGCTAGGTTCTGTAGTTTCAATTTAGTTTTGGGACCTTGGACAACTTATTTCACATTTACAAGCCTCAGCTTCCTCGTCTATTAAATGATGATGATAAACTTAACTCATAAGCCTGTTAGAATTAAATGAAGTAATGCTTGTGCCTGAAACATTATAAATAGGCAACAAAAATTGGCAAATATTTATTTCATTCCTCTTTTTGGAGAATCAAAATGCACATTGTAATCTGAGAAGGGAATCCTGCAGTAAGATAGCTTTACTTAAACTTGTCTAACCCAGACTCATTTAACTAGGTTACCCGTTTTTCGTGTAATATTTATTAATACCATGCATAATTATTATCTTAAGGAGCACATTTTGGAAAATGCTGATCTAAATAATATTCAAATGTCTGAATGCAAAATGAAAAAAGTGAATGTCTATATTGCACAAATATATAGATATGTTTATAATGACTTTTATAAATATCTTGTTACGATACTTTAATTTTAAGTATCTGGATATTTTACCATATTTAATTTAGTGTAGTGGTCAAGAAACAAAGATTTGGTGGCAGAAAACCCCGGGTTTAAGTGCTGGTGACACTATTTAGTAGTTGTGGAATTGTGAGAAAAGTACTAAGTCTCTCTGAGCTCTGGTTTCCTCAATTGTATAATTGAGGGGAAATTCTATTTCTGTGTAGATAAATGAGATAATGGAAGAAATATATATCACATAATGCCTGACATAAAAGCTGTTCACAAAATTTAGCTGCTACTGTTACTGAACCAAGTGGGCTCGGCTCCTGGTGAGTTAAATAAGACTCTACACCAGTGGAAGTTGTCTTACAAAGTAAAGTGTATTTGCAGCAAATAGGAGGCCATGAGGAATCATTTCCAAAGTCATGGCGTCCCCGAACAAAGGAAAACAGGAACTTTGATTGGGGAATGAATATTCAAAAGGGAGAGGCAGGTATTCACTTACACAGGCTCAGTTGGAGAACATGCTTCCACATAATAAGGCCTAAGCTCCTCCTGGAGAGATCTTTGCATTAAAAATAAGGAAAAGGTCATGGGCAACACTCTTGTGGTGAGGCTTGGTCAGTTTCAGGATGGCTGGTGGTTACATCTCCTTAACATACAAAAGGAAAAGAAACAACTTGGAAAAATAGTTAATTGTTTCAAACCCACCTTTGAGTTTCTCAAGGCACCCAGTCCATGACACTACTATTATTAGAGATTTCATCACTGTTTTAATAATTACATTTAGAGTATTGACACATCCTGTTAAAAGTATTGATACTTTCTCAATTTATAGTATTGTCACTTCCTGTTATATATAATATATATTTAAGAAATTATGATATACATATTTATAAAATTTACATTTAAGCTAAATAGTCTATTTGGAATTATCAGCATTAAACTATGGAACAGAACACAGAATATCAGTTACCTCAGCTATTCTCTCTGTGTGCAGTTACAGATTCCTCCCTGCTTTGTATTGTTGTAGGAGAGTGACCTTTTCCCAGGATGGTTTTCTATGACATGGAGCTAACATCTGCTGACTCTTAAAATCTGGGCTGAGTATTAAGGAGACTGTTATTTTCAGTAAAAGAGCTGGCCGCTAGAAATTGTTTTTCTTTTCTGTAATTACATCAACCAAATATCATCAATGCTCTTAGCCTAAATTTAAAAGTCTACTCTTCCTCCCCTAAAAGCAACCCGCAAGAGTTTCTTTATCTATTAATGTTAATTATGGAAAATCTTAAGTGTTAACACTACTGTCCTTCCTATGCAAAAATAGTGTTAGGGAATATCATTAGTGGTGTCTGTATATTTCAGATTACTTTTTTCCAGTGTTGTTGGTGGTTTTGTGCTGATCCAGCTGGAATCTCCCTCAGTTCATTTCCTTTGTCAGCAAGGGTTATATAATGCATATAGCTTATGGAGGTTAAGGGTAATGTGTGGTCAGGACAAAGCAGAGAGAGATCAAAGCCTTGACCACTGTACTCCTGCACCTTCTTAACCCTGAAGCTAACCAAGCTCATTTAAATAATAACAGCCAGCTGCTTCCAAATGGGAAGTCAGCCACACCTGCTCTCCTACCCAGTAAATCAGTTGGCCACTGATTGAACCTGTTTATGGAATTTTTTTTTTTTAGGAACGTTAAGATATTGGAAGTGACAAAAATCTTCATGCATAAGAAAACAGCAAATAAGACTATATATTTTGTAACTTGAAAACTACCGAATTTGAGCTGACTTGATAGCTTCCTAAATCTGAGCAAATGTATTCAAGCATTTGGGGGAATAATAGACTTCTTCATTAAATTCTGAAGATGTCTACGTTATTCCAGTAGAAAACAAAACAAAAGGAAAACTGTTGGGAATCCTCAGCTTGTTTTCAAGCCAAGAAAGTAAGGCCCAGTATGCTGTTAATAAAGCAATTTTGTCATGCAAATATTCCTCCCACCCCTGCAAAGTAAGATTTAAGTAAACATTTTTACAGAACATGTTTTTCCAAGTGCTGTTTGCTCTCTCATTGACC
This sequence comes from Ceratotherium simum simum, assembly GCF_057802395.1. Taxonomy (NCBI): domain Eukaryota; kingdom Metazoa; phylum Chordata; class Mammalia; order Perissodactyla; family Rhinocerotidae; genus Ceratotherium; species Ceratotherium simum. The sequence goes on along the minus strand of NC_141907.1, from coordinate 52,993,838 downwards.
TTTAAGGGTACTTGTTGTAAAAACCATGTTGGTTTGAATTACTTTCTTTAGAAAAATGTCTGAAATTTATTAGCTATTTTGGCGTTTTGTTCTCTATTTATCACCTTTTTAAGTGTCATTCAAAAGCATCGCCTATGACTCATTTGGTATTTTGTATACTCATATTCAATCACGAAGTGATAATAAGTGGGGCAGATTTTTCTCTCTTAAATATCTTTTCAATAGTTCTTTGATAAAAGTTACCAGATTTAATGGAAAAAATGGAACTGTGGGAAATATGAGGCCAGTAAAATGTTCAATGTTATTTATCCTTTTACTTATCATTTATTTACTGAACTCCTTTCATTTCCCACACATTAAAGTAGGCAATATGGGAATAAACACGAACAAGACGCAAACTTTGCCCTAATAAAATTTATAGTATAGTAGGAAAGATAAAAAGTAAATAATAGTGATGCTGAATAAGATGTTAAGTGTTATAAAGAAGATATAAACAAAATTTTATGAGAATGCAGAGAAGACTAGAATTTTTCAACTGTGAAAAATAAGGCATGTGTTCTTCACCGGCAAATGGAAAAATAAAGTGTGGTACCATCCAGACAATGGAATGTTATTTAGTGCTAAAAAGAAATAAGTTCTCAAGCCATGAAAAGACATAGAAGAACGTTAAATGTATATGACTAAGTGAAAGAAGCCAATCTGAAAAGACTACATGTTATCTAGTATCTACTATACGACATTCTGGAAAAGGCAAAACTGTGGAAGTGGTAAAATGATCAGTGGTTGCCAGGGGTTGGGTGTTGAGGAATGAATAGGTAGATCACAGAGAATTTTTAGGGCAGTGAAACTACTCTGTAGGATAGTATAATGATGATACAAGTCATTATATATTTGTCCACACCCATAGAATATACACCAAAAGTGAACCCTAAGGTAAACTATGGACTTTGGGTGATTATGTCAGTGTAGGCCCATCAGTTGTAACAAATGTACCACTCTAGTGATACATTTGGGGGATGTTGATAATGGGGGAAGCTATGCATGTGTAGGCACAGAGGATACATGGGAAATCTCAGTACCCTCTTCTTAATTTTTCTGTGAACCTAAAACTGTTCCAAAAAATTGAATTTTTTCCCAAAATGTAATAGGACATGCCTTAGGAAGAGATAGTAGTAAAGTCTGGCCCAGAAGGATAGGTATTGCTTTTGTTTTTTCTTAAAGGTTTAAGATAGGCTCCTCAAAAATACTCCAGAACAGAAAAAAATCTACCGCCCAAGTATTGCTATCCCACTAAGAATCGCGATTTTTCAGCTAGCCAAAATGAGGAGGAAGTGCATCACAGGATGAAGAGGCCATGCTCAGGACTGATTTAGGAAGTCTCCAATGTATATAACAAACATAGAGATAGTGGAATTTGGAACAGAACCAGTGGGATGCAGATACATGTTTAGTGACAGGCTGTCTGGTGAAAGAAAACCTGATTTGCAGTGTTTGCCAATTTCTTTAGTGTAAATATCCCTATCGTGGCAGATATCAAGCTACCAACGATATCACTGAACATGAAGGAAGGAAGAGATGCACATAATTAGCTCTCCCTCCTGTAGCGTTGTCTCCAGAACTTCACCAAACCAAATCCCGGGATCAGATTGTGGAGATGCTTAAATTTCACTACTTAGAAGACTGAACTCTTCTTTACCTAATAGAAGACTGAACTCTTCTTTACCTAATAGAAATACATTGAAATTTAAGAGCAGATAAATAACATGACCATTGCAATAGTGTTCAGCTTTTAATTTGAGTTATGATTGTGAGAATGGCCTGAAAGAATATGTAGGTGTAAAAAGGCATTTAGAAGAATAACACACAGGAAAAAGTAGCTGATTAGGTATGTGCAGTGAGAAAAAGGAAGAAATCAAAGATAAATATTCTTATATTATTATTTAAGCATTCTTATTAAATTGCCTATATATCTAGTTTTCCCTTTTTTCTCTGGTTCCATCTGTTCCTGAAAAATGCATCATATTTTTTCTCATTAACTGCTTCATAAGTCTGCATGAGACTTGAAATTCTAGAGGAGGTAAGTCAGTCACATGACACACTGTATCCACATTCTTAGAAAATAGTGTGAGAGCAGCAAGTGCTAACAAGCGAGGGAAATTAAGATTCATCTAGAAAATAGGGGAAATGGATATTTTCACCATAGTGTGCTTGTGAGAGTTTCATAAAGAACTGCATATAAACTCATTTTGTGAATTACCATGCAAATCTGAACAATGTAAACAATAATTATTAAGAGGCAAATAGTGAAAAGTCGGGTTGTTTTCTTGGCAATATTGGAAGAGCAGGATGGCAAAAACAAGAATTAATTGCATAATTTTATTTATTTTATCACCTGAAGAACCTTTGCAACATATAAGGAACATGTACTCATCGCCATTGGGAAGCTGAGGAATCTGACTAATAGAACACACATTGTTTCTCCTGAAGTCAAAGTTAGTACCAAAGTTTTGATTAGAATGATTGGGTAATTTATAATCATATGTGGTGTTTTGCTTTCCACTACAAAGTGAGAGTGGAAGTAATAAAAAGCCTAAAATTTTTAAAAAGCACAATAAAGCAAAACTATAACAGAATAAAGGAGTCAGGTAAGAATAGCAGCACAGTGTCACTATCCTAATCCAAGCGCTTGCTCTCTCTCACCCAGATTACTGCAATAGCATCATGGCTACCTGCTCGGCCACCTTCACTCCTGCAATTCGCCTGTCATACTTTGATAAGACTCAGCTTATTAAGTACAAATTCCAACCCAACTAGCCTGTCTCTGCAATTTCAACCTTATAATGTCTAAATCCTTTCATCTATTTTTCAAAGTCCCCTGTTTGTACTCCCGATTTAGAGGTTGATGTCGTTGTCATATCTTCACATCTTAATATTCCTGTATTTGTGTCTAATGCTGACCATGTAATAAGTGCCAACAAGTAGTTTTTAATACATTAGTTCGGAAAAATTCCTCCGTTTTGCGTTAATAAAATATTGCATGTGATGATTAAGATCCAAAACAGCCATGAAAATTATGAATTTATTATAAATGCTGGTATATTCTCAGTTTTTCTTTTGTTTTGCTTGGCATTTCATTCTTGGTTTAACTGAATTTTGAAAAAAATAATTTGCTTTGTAAGTACATGGAGCTAGAAGACTGACTGTTAGGTCTCAATTTATTGGCTAATTTTGTGTAAGCAATCCATTAAGTAAAACAACCAGTGTAATAGCTTTCATAGTCACTGTTTTTCTGACCACTCCAATATGAATGAAATGCCTCAGTCAGCCAGACTCTTGTAGATGCCGGGTCACTTTAGCATGGTGGGTAAGAGCACAAACTCGAGATTCAGACAGCTGGATCTGAAATCATTGTGGGACCCTGGGCAATTTTTCTAACCTTCTTAACTCATATAAAAAATAGATCTATTTTAATCTTTCTCTATGTCCAAAGAATTGTAGATAAATGTCAGTAAGTTATTGATTTCAGGATACAATATATAAATACAAAATATTTTATTATATGCAAATTCAGAAACATACTATTTCAAGTTCTTCTTCTCCAAAGTTAAAACTTATTGTTGACAGAGCAAAATTGACATAACATATATATAATACATATCACATATATAACCTATATATATATAAATATATATATATATAGGTTATATCTTATTTATATGTCCTACCAAGAAAAGAAGATTAATCCCTAAGAAACATGTTCACTCCATGGCTTTGAAAAAACAAACAAAAAAACCCCCCAAAAACAAAGCACTAATTTTGTAAGCTCAAAAGCAAAATAGGCTTTTTAACACGGGATGATCTTTCAGAAAACTTGGATTTTTACATATTCCTTTAGCTAGTATTTCAAAGCGCTTTTCCGTTCACAATTCTGATATTCTTTCCACATTCTTACCCCTAAGAAACTTGCCAAGAACAACAGGAAAAAGATAAGCCTTTGTAGCCAAAAAGTGAGAACAAGTAAGTGGATTCTGGGGGAATCCAGCCAACCAGAGGGCATTAGTATTCACTTGTTAAGTGTCGGTTATTTCAGGAGGATGCTGAACTGCAGTATAGACCTAGCGCTTACCAGAATAAAAATTTGCATACGATCAAGGATGTGACTGCAATTTATGGATTCGTGCAAGCAGATAATCTATGGAAGTTTCCATAATTCTCATTTTTGTCAGCTTTCTTGTGAGAGCCATCTGTTTTGGTCTGCAACTTGCTTGTGGTTTTTATCCACCCCGGATGAGCTCCTGCAGCAATGAACCCAACCCACAGTGGACAGATAAAAGCAGCAGAACAATATCGAGGCTGATTTACACAGCACTTCTCATTTATATTCTCCACTCCAGCTCTGATTACCAGTGCCACTAATGACACCATTTGTGAGGTTTTTTGGGAAGCTTGCAGATATGAAATGGGTTCTGGAAGCCTCTGGAAATACATTTTAATGAGCTAAGGGAGAAAATAGTTATTAAAATAAAAAAATATTTTCTTTTTCACTGACAAAATTAAAAGGCATATGTTATTTAAACTGTTGGGGGTTAATAGCTGCTCCTCCTCATATATAACTATTTTAAGAATACAAACTTTTGCATTTGCCTACAAAAAAAATGATCATTTTATGCGTGGATGTGAGGGTGGAATGGTGGTAGAGGTAAGGGTATGTGTGTTTACATACACACTTTTCTGATCCATTAAATATCATCTAATTTTGATTCATACCTATATCTGCAAGCTAGTAAGTTTCAAATGAGAAGGTGTTTGATAAATAGCAGCTTAGAGACGGGAAAAACCTTAGCATTAATTTCTAGAAAATTCTAGATTGTTTAGGAAAATATTGTCCATGTATTTATTCCTTGACTGTCTACTACAAATAAGTAAAGGGAAGAGTTAGGAAATGGGATATTAGATCAGTTTAAACATATGCTAAATTAATAAATCAGCATATTCCTGAAATCCATAGAGCAGTACTGTAAGTCTCCTGAAAGCCAAGTCGGTAAACATATTTGATGAAACAACTATAATGTTAAACATGCTTCTCTTTGTGGTCATCATTCTTTTTATTTCAAAGTTTCTATTTGTTCTTTAGCCATTAGAGCTTCATTCCAAAAGACCAATTCTCTCTTGATATTAAAGTCTTTCCCTGGCAGAAATGCAATGCTTAGGGGAACACATTAGCATTTCCTTCCCTACTAGTCTAGTTCAGTGGTTAAGAGCATGGGCTGTGGAGCCAGACTGCCTGGATCTGAATTTCAGCTTCACAACTTAATAGCTGGGTGACTTAGGCAAGTTACTTAAACTCTCTCTAAGCATTCATTTTTTCTTTGGGGGAAAAAATGGGAAAATGCCTTCCTTACAGAAGAGGTGTGTGGTGAGGATTAAAGCACTTAGCATACTACCTGTCTCATAGCAAAAACTAAGTGAATGTGAGCCATTATTATTATTACCAAAATATAATGGCATGCAGCAAACCTATGAACAGCAGCCAACCAAGTATCAAGTGTCTTGGTGACATTTAAAGGGCACCTGATGTCTTCAGGCATGTTACTGCACCTGAGAGCTGTGGTTGTAACCCATTTGTCTTCTCATCTAGAAGCTGATTTTGGTTTTGCCCTTTGCTGAATTCAGCCCCTTCACTGGAAGTCTACAAAGTTACTAAGAATATCATGGTTTTTGTAATTTTATTAAAGATTTTAAAGGTCCTGTGGAGGAATCATTTTTAAAAATTCTGCTTACCTCCTAACCGAGCCCATTTTTCAACCTTTCCTCCAGGAAAGGTTTATACAACCCAGCATCGCCGGCGACTTTGTCCTTCCCTCTGAGCTTTTCCCCGGAGAACCAGAATCTCCTCACCATCTTCATTACACTAAGTAAGTAAGACTAGATCCAGCTTCTACATTTAAATTTTCGTGCTCTTTACCAATCATTTCACCCCAAACAAAAGAACCTTCTAATGGCAGAATCCTTTAGAATTTACTGACAGCTATAAAAAAAAAAAATCTTTCTCTCTGTCTTCCTCCCTCCCTCTCTTCCTCTCTCTCTCTCTCTCTCCTTCCCCCTCTACCTCTCTGTATTTCTCTCTCTCCCTTCCTCTCTCTCTCTTTCCCTTTGTCTCTCCCTTCTTCTGTCCATTTCTGTTCAATTACTTTAGGCAATTATTTCCTGAGAATATCATGTCTCCAACCTTTAATTCATAGACTCGATACTGTTAAAGGAACAATTAAACATGAGTCAGGGTAGAAATTTGTTTCATGAACAAGTTGAGAATGGAAACTTCACCTCAGTAAAGCAATCTTTATAAATCTGACACATACTATTTCTAAAATATAGGCCAATTATTACTCATGGCCATGTGTATCATTCAGTATGTTATGATAATATTAGATTTCATAGATTTGAGTACCTAGCATCCAAATCCTCAAAAGATCTACTTAACACAGTCATTCGTATGGGTTGTATTAGCATCAAAAATAGATACCTTATTAGATCAACGATGCACAGATAAACCAGGTTATCTAAAGTGAAAGGAAATAGCTACAATTAATCAACTGTCTTAAACTACCAGAAACATGAATAGTTTTACACACACACACACAAATCAATGGTGAGCACTTTATGCCTTCAGTAAAAAGGCTTTGTTAAGAGTTTGCAGATATTGTGGATCAGAATGTGGCTTTTTACTGTTAGGTATCAGAGTTATTACGATGATAATACGTTAAACCATAATATTAAATGACCTGAATCCATTAAGAGGCAATTCTCTCTGTTTCTAAGAACTAAATAAGGCAATGTGTATTTTCAAATTTATAAAGACATTTATAAAGCGATTCTTTGGCAGAATCAGTGGCAGGCTTTGCTAATGGGCCATTTACTATGGTTTGTGTGGGCAGTTTGAAATACCCGCACTGGTAAGCATTTAAAGTCAAAACACAAAAATTTTAAAATAATAAGACGATCTTTCTATAAAGCATACATGGAAATAATTAGATGAATCATAGCAAATTTACAGCAGGCAATGGCACGTGAAATAGGCATATACGTAAGATGAAATTTTAGCACCTGAAGAAAGCAAGCCAATGTGAATTGAATCATGCACACCCCAGAAAATGCAAGAACAATTTAAAAATTACCTATGTTAAAGCCATATTTAAAAATTCTATAAGAACTACAGTTGTACTTCCATCTGTGACTTATGGAAGTGACATTTTGGTAGGGGTAGAGGATGCTCTGCGAGGTCCACCTGCCACACAGACTGAGGTAACCAGTGTCCCATTATCAATCGGGCTAGAACAAAGGTGATGCATACATTTTCTTCTTCTTACTTTACTGCAGTGATTAATTATTTTCACTGTGTCTTGGTTAATTTGCTCTGAATTACTGTACTTGCCTCTTTTCACCAAGCTCATTTGCCTTCCTAACTGAGTACAGCACATAGACAATAACACTATGGTTCCATTAGTTCAGATGGCAGGTGGGCTTTAGCACTGAATCCAAATGGTAATAAGTAGTGTAATTGAAAAAGATCAGTAGGGGCACAAGAAGAGGGGAAGAGGAAGGAGGAGAGGCACATTTATCCTCTTTAAAAGGAAGCTTTGTGATTAAAGATAAAAGAAAGACATATGAGACAACTTTATACATGTCATTTTTTATGTGTAGAAACAGCACAAACCTACTGAAAAATAGAAGAGCAGATTATTCTATGAGACTTGGAAGAACTTGGTCTAAAAAACCAAGCATTTGTATCCTTACGGAAAAGCAAACTTCTCTTCTGTTCCTATGCAGTATCTTACCAGTTAACTAGCAGAAATAAGCATGGAGATACCAGCTATTAGCATTAGGATTTGATTTTTGCAAAGCATAGACGAGGACTTTTTATTTTATCTTTGCTTAATGAGCAAACTGGCTCCAGAGAAATGCAAAACTATTTTGGCATTTTGCCTACAACTTATGTCACAGCTCCAAGGAACAAGGTGTCAGCCCTGATGTTGTTCACACCAGGGACTTCATTGCTCATTCGTTTCTGCCATGCTTCCCCCTCACCCAGGGTTACATGGCCACGAGGGACAATACACCCTTTGGACCATTTGTGGTTTATGAATTGTAAATCCAAAGAGAGGGAGAGACAGCTTGACTGAACCCAAATTATGTTACAATAGATGGTAATGAATGTCCTGCTTTAACAGGATAATAGAACCCCTGCTTATTGGCAGTCATTCAGACTCTATCTCGCTCATCCATTTTCTCTCTTGGCCTTGACCCTAATCCAGCAATTGCACATCCCCAGCTGCTCCTTAAGCTGCCTCATTAGCAGCGCACCATTGGGCAGCTCCCATGACAGTCATCCAATGGGATGAAAGTGACATGGGGCCAAAGACTGTAACTGATTGGCAAGCATTGCAATGAAATATGAGACAGGGTTAGATGAGGCAAGCTTTTCAGAGTATTTGTAGAGGCTGAATAGTTAAGGAATTTTAGGCACACGTTAACTTCACCGTTTAGCATTTTGGTTTTCTAAACTTTAGGAAAAAAAACCCCAGAGACCACAAAATTCTCCAAATATAGCCATAAAGAATACATTTGGCATTAAAGACAGTTTTTATTAAAACATTAAAATAATTTCTTTCACTATATAAAAAGGATACCTTAGCCACAGAAACAGCTTAAATCTCATTGATATTTTCATAAAATTCTTATAGACAGAATAGTTTGAGTGTAATACAGAAATGTGCTATTTTAGAACCATTTATAAGTGAGCAAAAGATATCTATATCAACTGAGAGAATCTAGTGAATCTGTTACCTATTCTTTTCCTGTCATAAATCTAGCTTATACTTTTATAAGTTCTAACAGAATATAAATTTGTAGTGATAACTTAGTGGGCACTAAAAAGTCAAAATAATTTTTTTTTTCATGAGGAAGATTAGCCCTGAGCTAACATCCGTTGCCAATCCTCCTCTTTTTGCTCAGGAAGATTGGCCCTGGGCTAACATCCATGCCCATATTCCTCTACTTTATATGTGGGACATCTGCCACAGCATGGTTTGATAAGTGGCACGTAGGTCCGCACCTGGGATCCAAACCTGTGAACCCTGGGCCGTCGAAGCAGAGCATGCGACCTTAACCACTACGCCACCAGGCCAGCCCCCAAAATAACTTTTTAAAAACACAACTCAAAATAACTTTTTCATCACGTGTTATCTCTACATTAACTCTGTCACTGAATTTTTTCTAGTTATTTTGACAATTTGTGTAATCTTCCGCTTTAACATAGTACTTATTTAACATCCTTCATGATATGAATTATTTTAACAATTTTTATTTATGTTGGTATTAATTATTCTTTTCATTGTCAAACTCTTCTAGATTAAAGTAATCTTTCCAGTAGAGTCATAAAAACATTAGTCATATCTTGAAACTTCTCAGCTTTCAAATATTTAAATACTTAAAGGCATTGCCATTTTTATTCACTCTGTAATTTTTGAGTCTTTGCAATGAGCCAGGCAGTGTACTGTATGTCCCAGATATATAAAAATTAGTCCAATAGTGTACTTGTTCGCAAAAAAGCTTACTGTCTGGTGGAAAAAGATACTTACTGGACCATATAATAGAATGTGATGAATGTGATGGAATGGGCATGACCTAGAGTGAAATAGGATCTATAAGAAGTTGTGTTAAGCATCTTGGGAGTGGTTAGAAAGGCTTCACCAGGAATATGCATCTGAACCAGCTCTTAAAGGATAAATACATATTACCTAATTGAAGGTCAGATTAGGAGAGTAGGAAGTATTTCAGGCATAGAGAAAACTACGTACAAAGTCCCTCAAGGACCTCTAACACATGCTTTTGTAAACTCTTGGAATGTAATGAACAGATCTCATAAAACCAGCTTAAGTTAAGAGGTCAGGGTATATATACACAGGGAGGTACATGAGGTACAACTTCATGGAAATCCAAGTACAAGAATTCTCATATGGGACGACCTCATTCATTGTGGAACAAGAAGCATCATTCATGACCCAAGTCTGTTCCAGAGACCCAGCAGCAGAAATATATGACTCAACTGGATGCTCTGCACTAATTCAACTCAACTACATTCCCCTAGCCTTCTCTAACTGTTTAATTCTCTTATTTATATATACTGGCCAATTCTTCTTACAAGTCTTTCAAGAGAAGAAACATGATTGTTTAGGTATAACCAAAACCCCAGTTGCAGCTTTTTATAGCAATCCAAGTCATAAATTTGTATTAGCTGCCCTTGGATCAGATGTCCTTCTCTGCTCACATAAGTTGTAATTAGGGAGAAGGCAGGAGAGATAAAGACTCAGTGGATATTATTCAGAGTCTAGCTGCTTAAGGCTGAATCCTGTAGCAGAGTGTAGAATGAGCAGTTTTCTTTAGGAGGGGTTATTGGCATGACAATCAAGTTGATGATGTTAGAATTCTGATAATAAAGGCCAGAGAAGAGCGCTATGACATGTAGATCATGTGAGATGCTTTTTAAACAACAAAGTTAATTTAAACATTTTACATTGCCAAAAGTTAAAATTCTACTAGTTAACTATATTAAAGTATTCTACCTCTCTAGTGGCAAGAGAAATTAATTTTCCTTTGAATACACTGTGGAAACTGGATGATTAAAATATTATTTTATGGTCATATACAAAGTATCCCTCATCCTTCCCTATTCTTCTATTTAAATTATTCTTTCGGTTTCTAGCTCAACTTTCACTCTATTATTGAAGTCTTCCTTTACTCCTCCATATAGAATCTCTTTATACCTATAACTTTCTCATTTATTAAGCATTTAATCACCTATTTCATTTTACTCTAATTATTTTGTGCTTTTGTATATTTTTGCCACCACCAAGAACTCTCAAAAGCAAAGAGGTTATTTTATACTTTATCCTATTGCCTTTACAATGCATTGCAAATTTGTTTTTCATATAGTAGGAATGTAATAAATACTACTTTATTGAGAGATTGAGTCTGAGATAAAGAATTTGGGAACTACAAGGTTGTTTCAGAAGCTATCTGGGGCAGAGATTAATTTTTTGTGGTCCTTCAGAAATACATGGTTTTGTAAATCATAAACAGAAATGGGTTATTTTTCCTTGATTTATCTTTTTGACTTCGAAAGTCTTTACCAAACACTAGCATCTGACTTGAACTTTCTTAGAGTGTCTCATTCAACATAATGACTGTTTTCAATAAAACATGCTCACTAATGACCACAGCCTTTCTTTAGCAAACTAGAACCATTTGCAATTGAGAGTCCCCTACAGCTTATTTCTTCTGCAATAAGAATGAATGCATTTGGGAATATTTGTTTGCTTACTCAAGGTCTCCAGAGCATAGTGAACTGCCAATATTGATACAGTGCCTTTGCCGTTGTCAATCCACTTTAAGAAAAGAACTGGCCTCTCTAGTGTAAAAACAATGAAAAGCAGTAGACAATTTTTTCTGCTAATAAACTTTAATGACTCACTCATAGTGAGCATCATGAATGGTCAGCATGTAGTCATCTGTTGAACTAAAAAGACTGATAAAAGTCAAAAGAGCCTATTATTTCAAATATAATAAACGAAATTATGTTCAAGTTACTTTTGAGTGCTCATCTCTCTGTATTCAACTATCATTACATTTTAGAGTAAAAATAGTAAAAAAACACACAACATTTTTATATATCTTTTCAAGAAATTAAATGACTTAAACATACAAATTTCCCAATAAACATTTGTGACATGCTAGACAATGGGATGGGAAATGGGAAAACAAATAGGTATTATGCACGATCTGCAGCCTCAAGAATCTAACTGCCTATAAGGGAAAGAAATTATGTTAAACAACTATAATACAAGAGTAAAATAAGTATGATGAAACAAGTATGTATAAAACACTATTGGATTACATTTTAGGGAGAATGTTTTTTCTATTGAGAAAGATATAGAAGATACGTATTTTTCCTGAGTCCTGAAGAATAAGTAGAGTTTCTCCAGATAGTCAAAACAGTAGAGGAAGAAATTCCCAAAGAGCTGTGTAAACAACAGCTCAGATAAATGAGAGCTCTCACTGTGTTAGCAGAATAGCTTGGTGCGGTATAGCTGGGATAAATAGGCAGTGCTTTCTTGCAAGTGAGTAATCTGTTTTGGATATTCCCTTCCACCTCTTGTTTTCTAAAAGTCTAGTATATTAAAAGTAGCATAGGTTGCCTTTCTTCTTAAAAGCCACTTGGAAGCCAGAGTAGGGCCTGGATCTAAGGCAAGAAAACGATTGTCAGCCTCTGCACTTGTTCTTAAAGGAGTCAATAATTTTTTATGTGGCCCAACGAGTTTATGTGATACTAGAATATACAGAGATTGGTGACAAAATGCTGGCTAGGTTAATTAGATGTTAAAAAGGGAATTATTTTATCCTTAATGTCTTTGGAGTCTTAAAATTGGAGGGAGCAACCAGTCCCACATTTCAAAGTAAGTGAAATGGCTGAGCCACCCATCCAAGGATGGGACTCATAGTCACTCACTTATATTAAAAACATACAGTGGTAAAGTTAAAGAGGTCAGTGGGCAACTAGAGACATATGTTCTTTTGAGAGAGTTTTTGGTATGCTAAGAGGGCCATCTTTGGATCCCCTACCTGTATCCCCATGGGGATGCAACCTCGGGTCTAGAAAATCTAAAGAACAACAGCTTGGAACTGGAGCACCCCCTTCAAGGCAGCTAAACAGAAAGAAGCTGCATTTGATTATTGATTAATTCCTATAAATGGTGAGTCAAAGTCTTCTTTTTCCATGGATAGTATATGGAACACAAGTGTTAGAAGCAGAAGTTATTTTAAAGCTCTATCCTAGAGGACCCCATCAGGGTTTTGGAGCACTCAGCAGAAAAGGATCTAGTAGTACTCCCAAACACCCAGGTGCTAAGTGAGGAATTAAGAGTGTCCGGAAGTGATGCATTCTCCCGAATCAACGAAACTGTGAATGAATCATCTTGAAGTGAGTCTCCAAAGGGTACATCAAAATAAACATGAGAGCAAGAGTGAGATTTTGTGAGCTATCTAGCCCAGGTATATCTGAAACCAGCTTCTGAAAGTACCTGTCAGGAAAGATACTTCCCATCTCCATAATACTCCTACTTCTCCCCTTTTTTAATTCTGGAGGTGTTAGTGGTATAACTAGCTGGAAGAGATATAAGTGCTGGCAGACTAAAGAATAAAAAAGCCAAAACCCCAATATGCTATCCTGGCTGCAGACTTCCAAAACTGAAGAAATAAGCAGTTTAACCTTTAATAATATTTGGAAGATTCTTAAAAATTATTATTATTTTCTTTGAGGAAGATTGGCCCTGAGCTAACATCTGTTGCCAATCTTCCTCTTTTTCTTTTTTCTCCCCAGAGCCCGAGTACATAGTTGTATACCCTAGTTGTAGGTCCTTCTGGTTCCTCTATGTTGGACGCCACCTCAGCAGGGCTTGATGAGCAGGGAGTAGGTCCACGCCCAGGATCCGAACTGGCGAACCCCAGGCTGCCAAAGTAGAATGCACAAACTTAACCACTACACCACCAGGCCGGCCCCCCAAAAGTTATTATTTTTAATACTACAGCATTTTGTTACTGACCTATTTGGGGATTAATGTGACCAGAGGTCTTTTAGTATCTGAGGATGACCAGAAGTCGCAGAGCCTACCCTTGATTTATGCAAAAAGGGTGGTGAAGAAGCACGACACAAAATGCATATGTAGGTACAGTCAGGAGAAAATAATAAAGGTGTTGATTTTATCCTGTGAGGCATGTGGGTTCAAAATAATGGTTACATTTGTAATAAGAAGAATTTGCTGTAGATATACAGGAAAGCCAGTGCAATGCTCAGTGGCAAGTTAAGGATTTGGAATCCTGGTGATCAACATACAAAATGAATGACCAATGTGCAGAGTCTGTGTAGGATACAGGAATCTCAAATGGGATGAGGACTAAATGAATTATTTTATTTGGTAATTTGGAGCAATTTAGGAGTGGAAGACAGGATATTTGTGTTGACAAGTGGATAGGAAATAAGAAATTGAAGGTAGTGTGTCAACAACTCATTTTTTTCCTCATAAACCAGAAAAGATCTAGGGTATTAAGTTATGGTGCAGGATTTTGCTTAGCAATGAATCGAGTTGCCTGGGACATATACTAAATGAAGCCATACATAGTAATAGTGATAATAATAGTCATAATAATGATAATACTAGCTTATATTTATTGGGCACTTACTATATTTCAGGCTTTGCGCCAAGTAATTTATAACATTATGTCATGTAATCGCCAAAATATTTATCCCTATTTTGATGATTAGGTGATTTAGGCTCAGAGAGGTGAAGTAGCTTATCCACATTGGAAAGAAGTAACATCTCTTATTCTGAGACAGAATGGAAAGAGAACCAGGTAGTTCAAGTATGAGGAAGAAGAAAATAGAGGGACTTGATTCCTAAAGTACAAATGTTATGAAGGTCTGGGGCGTTCCTAAATCTATGCCCAACTCAGAATTTCTGTAATACTAGGGATGAAGAACCCTATTTCTCAGAAGGATCTGCTGAACTTCATTGCTAGATGGGGGGTCCACTTGAAGAAAGACTGCAGAAGTACCCAGACTCCGATTTGGGCACTGGCTGCCTCTTATTAGAAAGAGAAGGCCAGAGTGAGAGTTCTGTACATGTGTCACTGAAATGGTACTATTCAAATATAATCCAGCCCACTGCCTAGTATGCTGTTTGTTGAGAAGAGACTGATCCCAAAACTAAAAGGATAAATTCACCCTTTAGGAAACGATCTAATATTTTTAATACTTGGGAGATCTGTGTTCATCTTGAGCTATGTTGTACACGGCATTGGTGGCTGGGTGAAGTGAAAAGTCAGTATTTACACCGCCATCAGCACCTGTGCCTCCACATTAAAATAGTACTAGTGACAGAGGCAACTCTTGCTGATTGCAGACGTTAAGCCATGGAATAGATATTTCCCCAAGAAAATGTGTGAGGCAGGCAAAACTCTTAGGAGAAAGGAAGTATCATAATTCTTGTTACCGTCAGCTCTAACAGACAAAGAAAGACAGTTGGGTCCAGCTGTAGGACTGACATTATAAAGAAGGTTTGCTCATTTAACTTTACAATATCCAAGCAGGAATTCATCTTCTATATTAGCCTAGAATACTCCTAATAGTCTACATGTCTGATAAGATAAAAGAACATAGCTAATATTTCTCTTATTTATTAGGTATTTACTACATAGTATGATATTGTAATTATTTAGGAATATTGTCTGTTCAAATCATTGCAAAATTCCTATGAGGTAGAAATTATTATTATCCTTTTTTAATAGATAAGAAAACTGAGAGTCAGGGAAATATGCTTACCTTTAGTTAACAGAAGACAGTCCAGATTTGAAACAAGATCTATTTTACTTTGAATCTAGAGCTTTTAATCAATATACTAAAATAATAATCTTTAGATAGCAATGATAATTACAGGGCAGATGTAGTTGAAGGGTTCTGGGACCAAAGGAAAGTGATTCAACTGCCTGTAACTGACCTCCAACCGAAGTGGAAGAGATTAAGCAGGACCATGACTCAACCTACCAGACCAAGGGCTGCAAGGGTTAACTCTGAGCACGAGGATACTGTCACGGAGAAAAACTGGAGTATAAATAAACAACTAAATGAGATTCAAGACAGAATTAATGAGAAACATTGTTCCTCAGAGATTTTGTGAGGTCTGATGGACACTAGACATTGGATTTAATGCTACATAATTATCTAGAAATCACCTATTGATGAATATGGCCTTCTAACATACTGTCCACTTGGTCAGGATATTGCCTCAACGGTGGACTGTATCCAAAGCCTGTGGGTGACAGTCCTGGGTGATTGACAAATGTCTACCCTTACTTTTAAATTTACCTCTGAATGTTGGTGTGGACCAGGGAATGATGAATAACATATTTTATAAGATAATTTATAGCTTGCATTTCAAATACACATACATGTAAGTATTCTGGAATCTTCACCTAAATACAGTTGTTACTGAGAAGCATTCAGTGTTGAGTTGGCCTGTTATGATTGCTGTGCAAGACAATACTATTTACTGAAGCATAAAACAAAAACCTGTAAAACAATTTCACTCAAAATTTAACATAAAAAGATTCCAGTCTAGGGCCGGCTCCGTGGCTTGGCGGTTAAGTGTGCGTGCTCTGATGCTGGCGGCCCGGGTTCGGATCCCGGGAGCGCCCCGAGGCACCACTTCTCCGTCCAACGTGAGGCCGAGTCCCACGTACAGCAACTAGAAGGATGTGAACCTATGACATACAACTATCTACTGGGGCTTTGGGGGGAAAAAACTGAATAAATAAAATCTTTAAAAAAAAGATTCCAGTCTATAGTTGAAAAGAATTACATAGAAACATTAACTATTGAATAAGAGTGTTCACATGTTTCTATTTCTCACCATTTCAGTGCCTTTGTAGTTTTATGTCTGTTCAGGTTTGCTCTCTGACGCATCAGATGGGTCAACATGTATTGATAAATCATAGGTGGAGCTGAGAATATTCTTCATCTCAGAGCTGAGAAAAAAGGCAGTTACGTATTCTTCTTGGTGTATAGCCTCGAGTTTCCCAAACTCTTGCCTATTTTTTCTTTTCTTTACATTTATATATACAATCACTCTGTTTTGATCTCAAGTAGGTATCTAGCTTAAGAAGGGTGAATAGATTAAAATGGCAAATGTCCTGAAATTGCAGCATGTTTAGTAATTTTGTGCAGAGTTTAGGATCAGTTCCAGTACCAACCTTTTCTTTATTATCGTTCTCTCTTTGAATACAGTTTCCATTGAATGGAAAAGAAACCCCATGCTCCGAACGATACAAGGCACAAAAAGGAGACTTGTGCTTAACGATCTATACAGACATATAATCAAGTAGTAATTGTAAACCTAGCTGATATGTGACTGGAGTACAGTGTTAATGAAATTTCACAGCGGTTCTGGTAAGATGGTGATGGTTATTAAAGCTGACCCCCTTCAGCAAAGTAAATTGCCTTAGGTTTTAATTTTATTTTGACAGAATCCTTTATTACTTTTTCTGAAATCAATATTGACACACACAGCACACTGTAGAAAAAGCTAAACAATGTGGTACTCTCAGCAGTGAAATTGTGAACAACAGGTGGTTTATATTTTTAGTTGCTATATATATATCATCCACTGCACCAAAATTATATGTGACACGTTGAAAAAATGCTATGCATGCATTAATGCCATTAAGTGCGTTTAATGTAGGCTCCAACTTTATATCCAATAAATATGAAAAGCAGTATGATCTGTCATCACTTTTGAAGGATTCCTTAAATAGGTGATTAAGAAGGGTTACTATAAGTTTAAAAACATTCATATATACTAATTCTGTTTCTAAGTACAAAGGCAACTTTGAATGTAGACTTTAATTTTTGAGACTTTTTAAAGTAAAACTCTGAAAATAGAATATAATTTGAATATAAAATGAATCTTAAAGACTATCATTAATTCAGCAATTTCTTTAGGCAAATAAATTAATCAAGGTTATATAGTTAAGTGGCAACAGAATCAGAACTAATGTCTCAGGTAAGTATGCTTTCTCCAAATTATCACCCTTGAAACTTAAGGTAAAACATTTCAACAAGTAAAATGACGGAGATTTTCATCAATGGTTCAAATGAGAATCTACGTGTGTATATATGTGTTGTGCATGTGTGTGTGCATGTGTGTACATATACATACATATATAAAGAAGCCATTAATTTAACCACATATATTCTATTGCTCCTATTCACATTTAAAACATGACTTCTTGCCTTATTGATGGCTCTAAGAAGATTCAATTTTTATACTCCTCAGAATAAATTATTGATAAGATATGTTTTTGCAATTATTATATATTTGTTGGAAAAATGTCATTTTTACTGAGTGTAAAAGGACAAAAGCTCTCTGATGAGCAGATAAACTTTCCCACTTCTTTTGCATCTGAGTAAATTCTGTTTTTCAATGCCTCTCAACAGTTGTCACCACCACTCTGTCTTCAACTTTCCTTTCGAGCCTCTACTTTTCTATGACCATCACCTCTAGGACTCTTCCAACAGCTCCAATAATTTTTTCTTTGAATTTCACTGCCCTATACTCTATTCTCATGTACTCAAAGCACCTTCAAAAAGCTCATCAATAATTGACTCATATTCAATTCTGTGTGTTCTGCTCCATTCTAAAACTCTCTAAACTCTGTACATTGTGACTACCTTCATTCTCAGAAGACTTAACCCATAGAGCAATATTCAATTTAATTTCTCTGTATGTTTCTCCCTTCATTCATTTTCTTTAATGCTGCTGCTGCCTCTTCATAGCCTATAGGCATAGATCTTTCCTAGATATTTTGTCGTTTCTGCTTCCACATTTTTGCATCTTTTCTTTTTATGGTTTCATTTCTTTCTCCTCCTGGTTCTTTATTTTTTATAAAGTATTATTCTAAAACGTCTCCAATTTTTGTCTCATCTTTAATTAGACACTAGTGATTTTTTTTTCAATAATTCCATTAAACAGCATTTGGAATGAAAATACCCACAATAGTTAAAAACAACCACCCAAGAATGAGCTTGGCGTTTTGCTGGAGAATGTCACCAAAGCTAGCAAGTGTCCAGGGATCTCTTGTGGTTAATCATGTGGAGTTCAATTAATGTAACTCATATATTAAAATGAATTCTGGAAAAAAAAGATTATGCAAGAATATGGAAAAAAGATTATATTGTCAAAAGCTAAATTGATTAGCTTGATTTTATGGCAGTAGGCAAATATATAAAGTAAATGGTGAATTATAATTTCTAAACTATACATCAAATTCTCCTTCATTTTGTGTAAAAGCATGGCAAAAAATCTTTAGCATCTGTGAAGCACTGCCATTATGTTTATGCTCAGTAAGCAGTGTACCATAATTATTTAACCATAGTTTCAGTGTTTTCATGTATGCAGCACTGCTGAGCCATTAGAAACTCAGTATTATTGTGTTCTTTTTCAATTACCTGAACATCCCCTGGGTCCAAGTGGATGAATAAGTTTTCAAAGATTGCTGACTCTCTTACTTTATTGCGAATGATCGTGTCCATTCTTTCCACTACATGAACCTATTTTTACTGGTGTTTGTTTAGCTACTTTACACGTTTTATGAAATCAATTAATAAAAACCTTTCTAAAAATTTAAATATAATGGGCAGATAGCTGTTATCTTCCTACTAATGTGTTATTCAACTCTTTATATACAAAATTAAGGTCACTATAATATAAATATTTCTTGTTTTTTCCAAATGATGTTTTTGTTTTTTCTCTCTGGCAGTGAGAGCACCTGTTTACTTGCTCCACTGAGAATATACAAAGAGCAAATAAATTCGAACTGCAGCATATGGGATTTAAATTAGAAATAAATATAAATTTTTCTCACAGTAGACACTGCTAAATAATAAACCTTATTTGTTTATGATGGACTGTATATATTATATATTTTCCTCTCTGTCGCTGGTATGTAATTGACTTCTATCTGGAGGAAGAAATATGGACAAAATGACTCTCAATGCTAGTCTTCATTATAGAGTAAAACTTGTCTTTGTCAAAAGAGTATCAAGAATGAAAAATGAATTTTTTACTCCCCTAGATATTTTTTACAACAATAATAGTAAAATATTTTATTCTTAGTCAAAAAATTTGAGCCAAAAAAATGAGTAGAGAAGGCTAAATATCTTCTGCCCTCTGATAATGGAAATAACACTTAAAATAAATACTATCTATTACTTAGCATTACCATGTGTCAGGCATTTTTTAAGCGCTTTACCCATACTGTCGTATTTAATTATTTCAATAGCCCTTTTAGCTAGGTCTTATCTCACTGGTCTCTGCTTGAGGTTGTAACCTCAGTGAGGTTCTTTAGCTTTCCTTATGTTGTTCAGCTAAGAACAAATATAAAAAGTATTAAAATTCAGATTTGAAAGTAGATCTTTCTGATATCATCTTTGACTCTGAGAGTGAATTAGTAATAGAAAATAAATAAATATCATGAGTTGAGGACATGATTATAATATCTTCAAATGTAGGTGCTTCTGATGCTGTTAACCTCATAAATAAAATCATATATTTTGTTTTGAGTGTGTGCCATTTGTCAATTGCTGATGATGCAAAGATGATTAACACATGGCTCTTCTTTCTGAAGGACTTCTTTCACACATCTCGACACATGTTATGAAGTGTCATTTGGCACAGACTATTAATTGGCCTATCCAGAATAGGCCTATGCAGACCATCCCTATCATCTTTTTTTTCCTTTATATTTCCTCTTCTTTATGTCTGAGATGCAGATATGTTAGCTGGAACACCAGTTGCCATCTTGCAAACATGAGAATAACAACCACTTTTAAGAATGAAAGAGCAGAAATCTACAAGGAATGTGGGTCCCTGAAAATAATGTTGAGCTTCTACGGCACCATGTGTTCACCTATACTACTGCTGTGTTACTTAGAGGATGAATTGCTACATATAACAGAAACCAAAATATCAGTAGCTTAAGCCAGATACAGATTTATTTTTTTATAATAAATGAACCCCTAAATCTTAGTGACTTAATGAAATGAAAATTGATTTCTCACTCTCATAAAGTCTGATGCTGCTCTACAGCCACCTTCTATCTTCTAGAATAGCACATGACTACATGGCCAGAGAAGGTGCTAAACATGTGAAGGGAAGGCAGAGGAAGGGTCTGTCATTTTCTTCTTGGGACGATACTTGAATATTGAGTCAAAACATATATAATGATGGAGAGTATTCAGGTGGCCTATTTCTTTTTGAATAAATATTGTTAATATTCTTTCAGGATGTTTTTCTACATTTCACCTAAATTGCGAAATTTTGGTCATGAAATTACAAATAATATTTTTTATTAAGTTTTCAATTTTGGTTGCATCTACTATGCTGTCTCCCTTCTCCATTCCAGATATCATTATGCCTCCTCTCTCTTCTGTATTATCAAATTTAACTAAGATTTGTCACTTACATTTGCCACTTATTAGTCTTTTCAAAGAATCAAATTTCGGCTTTGTTGATCCTCTCTAGTATAAATTTGCTTTTTTTAAAAAAGATTAATTTCAGGCCTGGCCCCATGGCCGAGTGGTTAAAGTTCTGAGTGCTCCGCTTCAGTGGCCTGGGTTTGTGGATTTGGATCCTGGGCATGGACCTACTCCACTCACCAGCCACTCTGTGGCGGCATCCCACACACAAAATAGAGGAAGATAGGCACAGATGTTAGCTCAATGCAAATATTCCTCACCAAAAAAAAAAAAAAAAAAAATTAATTTCTGCTCCTATCCTCATTGTTTCTTATATTTTTTGAGCTTGTTCTGACACACTTTTTCAAACTTTCATAATGTATTGTTTTTCATTGTTTACCTCTGTTCTTTTCCAGAAAAATTATTCGAGGTTATAAATTTTCCTGAAGGCAGTGTTTTAATCACCTTCCACATGTGGTGGCATGTTATATCTTTATAATAATTCCTTTCAAAATATTTTTTATTTTTTCTTTGACCATGTATTATTTAGATGTGATTCTTAATTTCTAAACAGAGATACTCTTTTAGTGAAAGCATTTAGTTCCTGAACACTTACTGAAATCGTTGACATATATTGATCTATATCTACTACCTTATTTTCTATTTTAATATTTGCAAAGTTTGTAGGTAAGTTCCTGGCCCAAAATAAGCATTATATAAGTATAAATAAATTTTATATTTGTCCCATATATTATATTTTTCTTACCATTCCTACTTTGATATTAATTCAATGATTTTCCTCATTCTACATGTTTAAGCTTCCACTAGTTTAGAAATTATATACTTGTTTTCTATTTTTCTGTGATTACACTGGTAAATAAATTTATCATTATTTTTTGGGGGGGAAACTTTGTAGCTTTCACCACCTTTACCCATTTTGCCCACTCCCCACCTCCTACTTCTGGCAACTACCAGTCTACTTCTATATCTATGTGTTTATTTTTGTTTCTTGTTATTTTTAAGGTTCCGCATATAAGTAAGATCATACAGTATTTTCTTTCTCTGTCTGACTTATTTTACTTAGCATACTGTCCTCAAGATCCATCCATGTTGTCACAAGTAGTAGGATTTCCTTCTTTTTCATGGCTGAATAATAATTCATTGTATATATTTACCAAGTTTTCTTTATCCATTCATCCATTAATGGACACAGGCTGTTTTCACATTTTGGCTATTGTAAATAATGCTACAATGAACATGCAGGTGCAGATATCATTTCAATACAGTGATTTTGTTTCCTTTGGATAAATACCCAGAAGTGGAATTGCTGGATCATATGGTAGTTCTAAATTTTTTGAGGAACCTCCATACTGTTTTCCATAGTGGCTGCATCAATTTACATTCCCAACAGTGCACAAGTATTCTCTTTTCTCCTCAGCAGCACTTGTTATCTTGTCTTTTTTATGATAGCCATTCTAACAAGTGTGAGGGGATAATTCTTTGTGGTTTTGATTTGCATTTCCTTGATGATTAGTGATGTTGAGTGCCTTTTCATGTACCTGTTAGCCATTTGTATATCTTCTTTGGAAAAATGCCTATTCAAGTCCTCTGCCAATTTTTTAATTGGGTTGTTTGTTCCCACCAACAGCACACAAGATTCCCTCTTCTCCACATCCTCACCAACACTTATTTCTTGTCTTTTTGATGACAGCCATTCTAACAGCTGTGAGGTGATAGCACATTGTGGGTTTTTTGTTTTTTTTGTGTGTGAGGATGATTAGCCCTGATCTAACATCCGTTGCCAAGCCTCCTCTTTTTGCTGAGGTAGATTGGTCCTGGGCTAATATCCGTGTCCATCTTCCTCTACTTTATATGGGACGCCACCACAGTATGGCTTGACAAGTGGTGCACTGGTCCATGCCTGGGATCCGAACCTGCAAACCCCCGGCCGCCGAAGCAGAGCATGAGCATTTAACGGCTGAGTCACGGGGCCAGCCCCAGCACATTGTGGTTTTGATTTGCGTTTCTGGTTTTTGCTTTCAAGTTTTTGATTTGCATAATTAGTGATGTCGAACATCTTTTCATGTGCCTTTTGGCCATCACTATGTCTTCTTTGGAAAAATGTCTATTCAGATGTTCTGCCCATTTTATAATTGAGTTTTTTTGTTGTTGTTGAGTTGTATGAGTTCTTTATATATTTTGGATATTAACCCCTTATCATATGTATGATTTGCAAATATCTTCTCTTGTTTGGCAGGTTGTTTTTCATTTTGTTAATGGTTTCCTTTGCTGTGCAGAAACTGTTTAGTTTGATGTTGTCACATTTGTTTATTTTTGCTTTTGTTTCCCTTGACTGAGGACACATATCCAAAAAGATATTGCTAAGGTGTCAAAGAGACTACTACTTGTGTTTTCTTTTAGGAGTTTTATGGTTTCAGGTCTTATGTGTAAGTCTTCATTTCATTTTGAATTAATTTTTGTGAATGGTGTAAGATAATAGTATAGTTTCATTCTTGGCTCCTTTGTCATAAATTAGTTATCTATATTTACATGGCTTTATTTCTGGGCTCTCAATTCTGTCTCGTTAATTTGTGTGTCTGTTTTTCTGTCAATATCGTGCTGTTTTGATTACTATAGCTTTGAAGTTTAATTTGAAATCAGAGAGTGTGATTCCTCTATCTATGTTCTTTTTTTATCAGGACTGCTTTGACTATTCAGAGTCTTTTATGGTTCCATACAAATTTTAGAATTTTTTGTTCTATTTCTGTGAAAAAATGTCATTGGAATTTTGATAGAGATTGCATTGAATCTGGAGATGACTTTAGGTAATACTAACATTTTTAAGAATGTTAATTCTTCCAATCCATGAGCATGGACTATCTTTCCATTTCTTTGTGTCTTCTTCAATTTCTTTCAGCAATCTGTTACAGTTTTCAGTGTACAGGTCTTTTACCTCCTTGATCAAATTTATTCTTAGGTATTTTATTCTTTATGTTGTGATTGTAAATGGGGTTGTTATATTGATATCTGTTTCTACCAGTTGTTTATGAGTGTATGGAAATGCAACAGATTTTTGTACATTAATTTCATACCCTTCAACTTTACTGTATTCATTTATTGTATCTAATACAGGCATATCTCAGAGATATTGCAGGTTTGGTTCCACACCACTGCAATAAAGTGAACATCACAATAAAGTGAGTCACACAAATTATTGGTTTCACAGTTCACATAAAAATTATATTTACCTATACTGTAGTCTATTAAGTATACAATAGCATTTTGTCTAAAAACAACAATGTACGTAGCTTAATTAACGCTAAAAATTGCTAACCATCATCTGAGACTTCAGCAAGTCATAATCTTTTTGCTGGTGGAGGGTCTTGCCTCAATACTGATGACTTCTGACTGATCAGGGTGGTGGTTGCTGAAGGCTGGGGTTACTGTGGCAATTTCTTAAAATAAGACAACAATGAAGTTTGCTGCATCTATTGACTCTTGTTTCACAAATGATTTCTCTGTAGCATGTGATGCTATTTATAGCATTTTACCCACAATAGAACTTCTTTCAAGATTGGAGGCAATGCTCTCAAATCCTGCTGCTGCTTTCCAACTAACTTTATGTAATATTTTAAATCCTTTGTTGTCATTTCAGCAATCTTCACAGCATTCTCACCAGGAGTAGATTCCATCTCAAGAAATCACTTTCTTTGCTCATCCATAAGAATCAACTCCTCATCTATTAAAGTTTGACCATGAGATTGCAGCAATTCAGTCATATCTTCAGACTCTACTTCTAATTCTAGTTCTCTTGCTATTTCTACCACATCTGTAGTTTCTTCTTCCAGTAAAGTCTTGAACCCATCAAAGTCATCCATGAGAGTTGGAATCAACCTCTTCCAAATTCTAGTTGATATTGATGTTTTGACGTCTTCCCATGAATCACAAATGTTCTTCATCACATCTAGAATGGTGAATCCTTTCCAAAATGTTTTCAATTTACTTTGTCCAGATCCACCAGAGAAATCACCATCTATGGTGGCTATAGCCTTACAAAATGTGTTTCTTAAATAATAAGACTTGAAAGTCAAAATTACTCATTGATCCATAGGCTGCAGATTTGATGTTGTGTTAGCAGGCATGAAAATGACATTAATCTCATTGTACATCTCCATCAGAGTTCTTGGGTGACCAGGTGCATTGTCAATGAGCAGTAATATTTTGAAAGAAATAATTTTTTCTGAGAAGTAGGTCTCAACAGTGGGCTTAAAATATTCAGTAAACTATGTTGTAAACAGATGTGCTGTTATCCAGGCTTTGTCATTCCGTTGACTGAGCATAAGCAGAATAGATTTAGCATAATTTTTAAGGGCCCTAGGATTTTCAGAATGGTAAATGAGCATTGGCTTCAACTTGAAGTCACCAGCTGCATTAGTCCCCACAAGAGAGTCAGCTTGTCCTTTGAATTTATGAAGCCAGGCATTGACTTTTTTCTCTAGCTATGAAAATCCAAGATGGTATCTTCTTTCAATATAAGGCTGTTTTGTCTACATTGAAAATCTGTTGTTTAGTGTATCCACCTTCATTAATTATTTTAGCTGGATCTTCTGGATAACTTGCTGCAGCTTCTATATCAGTAGTTGCTGCTTCACAACCAATTTGTAAAAACTGTGGTAAACAAAGCACAATAAAATGAGGTATGCATGTAATTTTTTGCTGGAGTCTTTAGGGTTTTCTATGTATAAACATGTCATCCACAAATAGCGACAGTTTTACTTCTCCTTTCGAATTTTGATGTTGGTTTTTTTTTTTTTTTTGTGAGGAAGATCAGCCCTGAGCTAACATCCATGCCAATCCTCCTCTTTTTGCTGAGGAAGACTGGCCCTGGGCTAACATCTGTGCCTATCTTCCTCTACTTTATATGGGACACTGCCACAGCATGGCCTGACAAGTGGTGTGTCGGTGCATGCCTGGGATCCTAACCAGGGCCGCCAGCAGCAGAGCGCGTGCACTTAACCACTACGCCAGGGGGCCGGCCCCTGAATTTTGATGTTTTTTATTTCTTTTTCTTGCCTAATTGCTCTGGCTAGGACTTCCAATACTACCTTGAATGAGTGAAAAGGGTGGGAAATCTTGTTCCTGATTTTGGAGAAATAGCTTTTAGTTTTTGACCTTTGAGTACAATGTTAGCTGTGGGTTTGTCATATATGGGCTTTATCATGTTGAGATAGTTGTCTTCTATACCCATTTTATTGAGTGTTTATCATAAATGGATATTGAATCTTGTCAAACGCTTTATCTGCATCTATTGAGAGGATATGATGTTTATCCTTCATTTGTTAATGTGGTATATCACATTGATTGATTTTGAGGATATTGAACCATCCTTGCATCATTGGAATGAATCCCACTTCATGATGGTGCATGATCCTTTTAATGTATTGTATTCATTTTGCTAATATCTTGAGGATTTTTGCATCTGTGTTCCTCATAGATGCTGGCCTATAATTTTCTTTTTTTGTGTTACCTCTGTCTGATTTTGGTATCAGGGTATTGTTGGCCTCATAAAATGAGTTAGGAAGCATTCCATCTTCTTCAATTTTTTGGACGCGTTTGAGGATAGGTACTAAATCTTATTGGAACATTGGGTGGAATTTACCAGTGAAGCCATCTGGTCCTAGGCTTTTGGTAGGTTTTTGGTTAATATTTCAATCTCCTTACTAGTGATCAGTCTATTCAGATTTTCTGTTTCTTCATGATTCAGTCTTGGAAGATTGTATGATTCTAAGAATTTATCCATTTCTTCTAGGTTATCCAATTTGTTAGTGCATACCTGTTCATAGTTGTCTCTTAAAATCCTTTGCACTTCTGTGCTATTCATTGTAACTTCTCCTCTTTCGTTTCTGATTTTATTTAAGCCATCTCTCTTTTTTTCTTAGTGAGTCTAGCTAAAGATTTGTCAATTTTGTTTATCTTTTCGAAGAACCAGCTCTTAGTTTCGTTGATTGTTTGTATTGTCTTTTTAATCTCTATTTTATTTATTTCCGCTCTGATTTTGATTATTTCCTTCTTTCTAATGACTTTGGACATTGTTTATTCTTCTTTTTCTAATTATTTTTGGTGTAAGGTTATATTGTTAATTTGAGATTTTTCTTGTTTATTGTGGTAGGCCTGCTGTAAACTTTCCTCTTAGTACCACTTTTGCTGCATCCCATAGATTTTGGTATGCTGTATTTTAATTTTCATTTGTCTTCAAGTATTTTTTGATTTCTCTTTTAATTTTTTTGTTGACTCGATGGTTGTTCAGTATTGTATTGTTTAGTCTCCACATATTTCTGATTTTTCTGCTTTCTTCTTGCAGTTGATTTCTAGTTTTATACTGTTGTGTTCAAAAAAGATGCTTGATATGATTTTAATCTTCCTAAATTTATTGAGCTTGTGTCCCCAAATATGGTCTATACTTGAGAATGTTTCATGTGCATTTGAGAAGAATATGTATACTGCTGCTTTTGGATGGAATGTTCTGTATATAACTATTAAGTCCATCTGGTCTAATGTTTCACTTAAGGCTTATGTTTCATTGTTGATTTTCTGTCTGGATGATCTATCCATTGATGTAAGTGGGGTGTTGAAGTCCCCATTACTATTGTGTTGCTGTCAATTTCTCCCTTAGGTCTATTACTAATTGCTTTATATAATTTGGTGCTCCTATATAGGTGCATATATATTAGTAAATGTTATGTCCTTTTGATGGATTGTCCCTTCTCTCATTATATAATATCTATCTTTATCCCTTGTTACCTTTTTTGGCTTGACATCTATTTTGTCTGGTATAAGTATGGCTACATCTGCTTTCTTTTGGCTGCCATTTGCTTGAAGTGCCATATTCTATCCCTTTGCTTTGAATTTATGTTTGTCTTTAGAGCTTATATATGTCTCCTGGAGGCAGCATATAGTTGTCTGGTTTTTTAATCTATCCAGCCACTCTGTGTCTTTTGATTGGTGAATTCAATCCATTTACATTTAGGGTGATTATTGATATCTAAGGACTTAGTACTGCCATTTTCTTTTATTTTCTGGTTGCTGTATATCTCCATTGTTTCTTTTTTTTGTCTATTTCTATCAGCCATTTTAGTTTAATGGTTTTCTATGATGATGGTCTCAGGTTTCTCTTTTTATGTTTCATGTCTCTGCCCTGGGTTTTTGTTTTGTGGTTATGATGAGGTTTATATAAAACATCTCACAGTCCTTTTTCTGCTTATAGCATCTTATCTTCCTATACAGATTTTGTCCTTTTCCTCTTCCTTTTGTTTTCGTTGTCACAAATTATCCCTTTTTATGTTATGAGTTAATTATCAAATTTAAATAGTGATAGTTATTTTTAACATTTATTTCTCTTGAAACTTTATGCTATAATTAAGTGTTTAACAACCTGTTGGGATAAAGAGTTGCAATTTTCTGATTCTTTCTGTCTATTTATCACCTTGCTCAAAGTTTTGTGTACTTTTGCCTCTTTGTTTCAGGTACAAGAGCTCCTTTCAAGATTTCTTGTGAGGCAGGTCTAGTGGTAATGAATTCCCTCAGCTTTTGTTGCCTGGGAAAGCCTTTATTTTTGCTTCATATCTGAAGGACAACTTTGCCAGACAGATTATTCTTAGATGACAGTTTTTATCTTTCAACATTTTGAGTATGTCATTCCACCCTCTCCTGGCCTGTAAAGTATATGCTGATAGCCTAATGGGGGTTCCTTTGTAGGTTATTGTCTTTTTTCCCCTGGATGCCTTTAAAATTTTTCTTTATCATTGACTTTTGACAATTTTAATATAATGTGTCTTGGAGAAAGTCTTTTTGCATTGAGATAATTAGATGTTCTATTAGCTTCATGGACTTGCATATCCAGTTTGGGAATTTCTCAGCTATTATATCTTTAAATAAGCTCTCTCCTCCCTTTCTCTCTCTTCTTCTCAGATACCCATTATCCTTATGTTACTTTTTCTCATGGAGTCAAATAGTTCTCATAGTTTTTTAATTTTTTTAAATCTTAGTTCTCTCTCCTGTTCTACTTGAATTATTTCTAGATTTCTATCTTCAAGCTCCTAATTTTCTCTTCCATATGGCTTGCTCCATTTCCAATGCTTTATAATGCATTCTTCATCTCATTTATTAAGTTATTCAGCTCCAGAATTTCTGTTCGGTTCTTTTTTAGAGTTTCAATCTCTTTGGTAAGGTAGTCCCTTCTGTTCATTAATTTTTATTCCTGAGCTCATTGAATTGTCTTTCTGTGTTTTCTTGTATCTTGCTGAGTTTCTTCATGATAGCTATTTTGATGTCTCTATCAGTTAGATCACAATCTTCCATGACTTTAAGTTTGGTTTCCGAAGAATTGTCATTTTGTGGTATCATGGTACTGTGGATTTTAATAGTGCTTGCTGAGTTGTTCCTCTGCCAGTGCATTTGAAGTAGTGGACATCATTCTAGTTTAGGGAAAGCTTTTTTTACTTTGATTCTAAAAGTTCAACAGGTCTTTCAATTAGAGGTCTTTCTT
Source organism: Ceratotherium simum simum (assembly GCF_057802395.1). NCBI lineage: Eukaryota > Metazoa > Chordata > Mammalia > Perissodactyla > Rhinocerotidae > Ceratotherium > Ceratotherium simum. The sequence continues at coordinate 52,964,172 of NC_141907.1, read as the reverse complement.
TTATTTTTCAGTAGATGCTGCTATAACACAAGTTCTTGATTTCTCTTACCTGAGCTGCCTCTAGCTATATTTGAGAGTTAACACTTTCTATCCTCCACTGTCTCTGCCAGAGGTGTCACTGGTGCCCTCTTCATTGCTTCTTCTGCCTTGGGGGTTGCTGGTGCCTCACCACTAGTGTGACTGCAGTCATTGGCATTGCCACTGGGGGCACAGGATGGTGAGTGCCTCCGCTGTGCCCAGGTTTGTCTGGGTCGTGGGCACCACTGCTGTGGCAGGGGGGCAGAGACTGGGTCACAGATGCCTCTGTCACATCTGGGGTTGTCAGGTTCACTGGTGCTACTATCATCATCAGGAGCAGGGGCAAAGGTTCAGTCATCACTGTGGCAGGAGGGACTAGGGACACGGGCCTCACCACTACTGCTGCTACCCAGTTCCCTGTGGCTATCTCCTTAGGGGTTATTTAGGGGTTCACATTCCTTCCATCTTCTGAGGCCTCAATCATTTAGAACCTCTGCATCTGGCCACAGCTGGGGAAAGAGGAAGTACAGAAAGCACACTCCTTGTCTAACCACTTTGTGCCAGAAGTGATACATAATTACTTGCACTTAGGTTACATTGGAACCAGTCAGGTGGCTCCTTTTAGATTCAAGGTAGTGAGGAAGAGAAGGGAGCTGGGAAGTAGTCCCTGGCTGGGCATCCATTTCTCAGCAACAATTCTGCAGTACAGAATTGGACACACATATTTGGTGGAAAGCTAGCTGTTTCTGCCTCAGGAACCAAGTTGATTTGTGGAACTTTTGGAAAACATTTGTACTTTTGTATTCCATATAGTATAATTAAGAAGCAACATCAGAAAAATCAAACAGCGTTTCATAATTGTTGATATTGTTGGCAGAAATATTAAAATGTTATGCACTTTTAAGCTGAAATCTTAATCCATTCACTTCTGAAAATACCCATATTTTATGCTGCATGCTGTTTGTTACATGTACGTGAACCAACTATTGATAGGGCCACAACAGTGGTTTTCAACACTGGTTATATATTATAATCATCTGTAGAAGATTTAAAAAATGCAGATGTGTGGACCCTTCCATCAGAGTTTTTGCCTCAGTTGACCTGGGGTATGGCTTTGGCATTAATATGTTTTTTTTTTTTATTATCCAAAGAAAATATCAGTGTAGAGTAGGATAAAGAGCAACTAAATAAAAGTGTTGCCTATGTGGCAAAAATTTATTGTTTATCATCACTCTTACCATTATCATGTAGATTTGAAGGAGTGACTAGAATATGTAGACATAGACGGAAAGCAATGCTACTTATCTCAGACACATATTGACCTAATTAGGCCTCATTATCAACATGATCCTATTCAGCTATACTGAGAGGCATCAAGTAATTGCCTACCAGATATTGTTATAATGACAATTTGCAATTTAAAGCGAAAGCTTTTGCAATTAAAAGCATAATAAGAGAACCAATACACATTCAGAATAGCAATACAAATAAATTATTTGGCCTCTTTAGATGACATAATACTGTATAAAACTGTGGCCTATTTATTTTAGGCAGACACAATGCATATACACACACAATCTCTCCTAGAGGCACAATAATAAGGTACATCATAAAACCATCCCAGATTTCCTAGATTAATTGGGCTTATCCAGGTTAAATGAAGAGTCAGTCTTCTCATTCAAGTTGATAGTGTCCTACTTCCGTTTTTTTTTAAATTTTTTTAATAATTTTATTTATTTGTTTATTTATTTTTCCCCCAAAGCCCCAGTAGATAGTTGTATGTCATAGCTGCACATCCTTCTAGTTGCTGTATGTGGGACGCGGCCTCAGCACGGCCAGAGAAGTGGTGCGTCAGTGCACGCCCCGGATCCGAACCCGGGCCGCCAGCAGTGGAGCGCGCGCACTTAACCGCTAAGCCATGGGGCCGGCCCCTGCCACGTTTTTATTCAATCTGAAAAGAACAATTTTGAGAATGTCTTTGCACATATGCAGCTGCTCCAACAATAATTCTCCCCAGACTATAGCCTGAAAAAAGATCTAAGATGGAGGGACAGCATGTAACCAGGTTGCTCTGTGCAGTATCCATTCACCTACACTACCATGAATGTTCTTCATGGAAATATAGGAAGGGCATCCATCCAGAGGTAAAAACATTTTTAATTTGAAGAATCATGAATGAAGTGCCATATACTTACATTTTATAGCACGTGCTATGGTCTGAATATTTGTGTTTCCCCAATATTCATATGTTGGAATCCTAATACTCAAATGTGATGATATTAGGAGAAGGGGACTTTGGGAAGTACTTAAGTCATGAAAGTGAAACTCTCATTAGTGGGATTAGTGCCTTATAAAAGATGCTCCAGAGAGATCCCTAGTCCCTTCCACCATGTGAGGACACAGCAAAAAGGTTTGGCTTTGAACTAGGAAAAGGGGCCACACCAAAATGTGACAATACTGATGCCTTGATCTTGGACTTCTCAGCCTCCAGAAACGTGAGAAATTTCTATTATTTATAAGCTACTCAGTCTGTGGTATTTTGTTATAGCAGCCGAAATGGAAAAGACAACGCCAATAAATAGTTTTTAGATTCAAGTCTTGTGGAAGTTCTATGGAAGATTAAAACTTTATTTCAAACAACCATAACATGATTAAGCAATTTTGTTTTGTTATCAATGATAAAGATGTGACATAAATTTACCCCAAGCAAAACTGGTTAAGAGAGATTTCAATCTAATGCCCTATGATATTTGTCCTTCACTTCTACCAGAACCTCCTTTTCCAGGTGACAAAAAGATAGGCAGCTACAACATTACTCTAGGCCTTTGTTAAAAATGGATGTTTCATGAACATAGCTGCTGTTTCTCTCACAACAACCAAATGTTGACAGCAACTTTTCACTTACAAGTATTTGCCAATTGGTATATACCTTAAAGCCCTTAGAACTTACTTTGCTTTCTTGCAGTGTATGAAAAAGTTAAAAATCTGTTTCAGGCTATCAAGCTTATCAAAGTAGATTGAATTTCTGCAAGATTCTCAGAGGACATTTTGAAAGTACTCTCCTTTCCTCAGTATATATAAACTTTTTACTAAATGGGACTACTTTATTGCTGCTATTAATCTATTAATTCTCCTTCAAACAGTAATTTCCTTCTTGGATTGACAATGGTAGTAGATGAAATTCATTATAAAACTAATTATAGGTGAGGCTTTTCTAGCAGGGGTCTAAAGACTAAAATAAGAAACAAAGTGTTAAAAAGAGGTGATTCCATGCATATTTCCTTCTTGGAGTTCTCTTAATTCCTTCCAGGGGCTCTGTTTTCCTTTTTTCATTTTCTCCTGGGAAACTTACTAGAATTTGGAATTGAGGGAATTGTTCCATAAGTCACTGAACATAGACGCTGATTCAAAATTATTTAGAAGCTAAAATGTTTTGGCCTTTTTTCTTAGTAAAGTCTTCTCTGCCAAGCACTTCACTTCTGAAAATGGAATATCCCTTGCCTTATAGGTTTTCACATATTCATTTTCAAATAAGCTGGAGATGATTTTACAAACACTCATACTAGACTGTAGTTTTTCTTCTTCGGCTAGCAAACATAGGGCTTTGTGTTTATCCTTTCATTTCCCCACACATGTGGACGGAATATTATCCTCAGACTATTGTTGGCACATTTATATTTGTACTGTAAAGTCAAAGTTACAACAGTTAATCTAAAAGGTCAGTCCACGAAGGATCATCTAAGTCAAAGTTTAGCATATAGGAGTCAAAGATCATGCAACTTCCCTGCTGGTCCCTCTGTCAAACCATGCTTACTGTCACAAGGTTGTATTCAAAGAGATGGCATTAAGAGACTAGGGTAGAGTCAGTTGAATTGCCAGGACAGCGCGGGATGTGACATACCTGCTGTGCATTCACAGTAAACCAACTGGCCTATTTAATGCCGCATTTTAACTGTAATACTAGGTCATGGTATGCATGGAGTTTAAAAGTCTCTTTGTTTTTAGTAAAATGTCTTTCCACTAAGTAGCTAAGCATGCTGTTTGGATATTATTTCACTTATTCTTACGATATTCTTGTGATGAAGGCTTGGCTCATGATCCTTACCTTGTGAATGGAGGAGGTGTCAAAAGATAAAAGGACTCATCAATTGCAAAACTGAAAATGCAATTCATGAGAATATTTGTTCATGATCAATGCTCTTTTCCTACAGTTGTGTTTCAATTCAGAAGGGCATAAAGATCATAATCCATGCATGTTTAATGTTTGACTCCATTTGCCTATATCCATTTTTTTTTGTCTTCAGAATAATCTCTATATCTACTGATATTATTAGTGCAGCTAATACTAATAATTGTTTTTTACATAGAAGCTGTAGAAAGTCAACTAGTGAACAGAGGCCTTCTGAAAAATTTGAAGGACAATGTCTAAGAGATATTTATGATTTCTAGAGATTGGACTACTTTAATACTTTTTAGAATTTATAGTACAAAGTATAAAACCATTGGTTTCTGGAGCTGGCTCATATTAGCTCACAGAGGCCATTATTACATTTTCAGGAATTTTCCAAGTATAAGCTGGTTATTAGTAACACATATATTTAAATAAATTTTATTGAAAAAAACTTATTTCCTGATTATGTTACTACACTTTACTGTTCTCCATGCTCTATGCCTTTTGTATCTGCATGTATGTTTGAAATACCCTATGACATTCTGCTACTGAGCATCTCTTCCCAGCTCCTCTTTCGGTGAAATCACTTTGGTAGTTTGAAATCAGCCATGGTGGGAGTATTTACAACACTGAAATCAGCAAATTCTGCAAATCAGGGCTTGATTTATTCATCATCTAAACCAGGGGTCAGTAGACTACCTGTGGGTCAGCTGCCTGTTTTTATAAATAAAGTGTTATTGGAACATAGGCACAGCTGGCTGCTTCTGTGTTCTAATGACAGAGTTGAGTAGTTACAACAAAGCCATATGGCCGGCAAAACTGAGTTATATACTATCTGACCCTTTAAGAAGAAGTCCGCAAAACTCTGGTCTGGACTTAAGAAAGCAATGGAGAAAATGTTAATAATGTAGGTGGAATTTAAAAGTGTGATGTGACTTTGGCCATTACATTGTGGATAGCAGAAAAGAATGAGAAATTCTTCTTCCATTATTTGAAAAACTATTATTCAATTCAGCAAAGAAGTCCCTAACATCATCGATAAAAGAGTAAAGTTCCAGTGCAATGTCTTATTTCACTTTCATCTTGCTTATTAAGGTAAATAAAAATATCCACCAACATTTCTCAGAATTACCTTCATTAATCTCTTGCAACCACAGTGGCTGAGAATACAAGAACTTAGCAAAAATCAACAAAAGCATATTGAGAGAATCAATTGGCTATATGGAATTTAGAATAAAGAGTACTGTATATTACATTATTAGTATATTGTGTGCTATACAACATTTTTATCTGTAAAATTTATAATAAACATATGTATATGCATATGTGTATATATTTTTATGGAGAGCTGATGTTATCCATTTAGCAGGACACTACTGCCTAAAGCTATGTGACTTTACCTCCCTTAAAACTACTTCAGAGATACCTAATTGTGTTATTATAGAATTCTACAATAATAGCTACTATACAAATACCTAATATAAGGTGTAGTTTTATTGTGCATTATTTTTGTCTTTTAGTCACCAAATAATTTACAAAATTGGCTTTACATGAGTTTATCCTCTTTCAAATTGAAGTTATTTGAAGAATTTGGAATTAAAATATTGGCGAAATTTATACACTGAAAGGCTTGATTACTGTACTGTGAGGATGATATTACACTCATTGCAATTTTAAAGAAAAAAACATATTTCTAATTTTGATACAGCTTTCAATATATTGGTCCAATTGTTTACAGAAAGGCAATCATTTTAGACGTTTTTAAAAGAATTATCAAACACCTCCTCTCCTTTTTATTTATTCATTAATGGGTAACACGAAAGGTATAAACAGCCTGGAAGTCACCGTTTAGTATATGGTCTTATGTAAAAACAAAAAATCATCTTTCTCCATAATCAAGAAGTAAGATTTATTCTTTTTATTTAACAAAATGTAAAAATCACCTCATTAATAGTTTTTCACTATAAAGACTGAATTACTTCCTCAATTTGTTAGGACTCCAAGTGGAGTCAATAATTTCACATTGTCTGAAAGAAATTGAAGGAGACAGACTATAATCTAGAGCTGTATAATTCAATTCAGCATTTCAAAGAATTTTATATTCAGCATGAACCTACAAAGCTTACATGATGAGTACTTCAGTTGTTGAATTGTGAGTATGATATTCTATAGTGTATTTCAGAAATTAGGTTTTGAAGCTTTAATGAAAAGTAAATTTCAGTATTCTCGATTATAGCTACTGAACGTAATAAGAGAAAAAGTTGAAAGCAACAAAAACTAAAAACAGCTTAGTAATATATTGTTGAAGTAAACTGAAACTAAAACAGGTTATTCCAACTAGTTGGTGAAATTTATATCTGTGAATTAAAGGGAACAGAATGTCAATAATAGAGACATTCTGAGAAATAATAGAGACATTAATAGAGAAAATTGATGAAGAATAGAAGGAAACACTCGGAGAGACTGAACAATACAGGAGCAACTTAAGAAGTAATTTTTTTCCATAGAGCAGTGGAGGCTAGAGAACTGGGAAGTGAAGGATTGTGTCTACAGGAATGCAGGGATGTATTTGTCAAGTTTTGCTGAAGAATTAATGAAAGACTGGCTTAGGAGTTGATATCAGTTCAGGGGAGTTGAGCTGACACAGGAGTTCCCCATCCTGGTCCCAAGACTGCCACACTGAGTGTTCATCATTCGGGATGACCCTCTATTTTGTCCTGTTCATATTTAGTGAGAACCTACAGAATCTGATTGGAGTACTACCCATGCTGCCATGTGGGAGGCGAGTGTCACATGAACAGGGGCCCCAGGCTAAGTCAGAAGGACAGGATATTTCCCAAAGATTTCAAGGGGAGAACATGAATCACACTTGAGAGGTGCCAAAATGAAGATGTGAAGATAAGGCAGAGGGAATGAGGTGATGCCCAAAAGAAATTGAGCAATAAGGTCTAGATGCAGTAGCAACAGTAGATTGGAACAATTGGCTCACATCTGGATCACAAACACAATGAGTGTGTTAGAATTTGCTGGTGACTGATGCAGGTGGCCATTTCAGCCTACGGAATCATCTACGGGAACTTTAAAAACCATGACGCTCAGGCCACAGCTCAGAACAATTACATTAGAATATCTAGACGTAGGACCCAGGCATCTACATTTTTTAAAGTTTCCCAGATATTTCCAAAGTGCCACAAGGGTGAAGACTCTGTCTTAAAGGAACTTAAATAACTAATTGTTAGAATAACCTGGGAGCTTTGGTGTACCAATGCTTAATTCCTTCCCCAAACTGATCTTCTCAGAATCTTGGGATAATGCCCCAGAATGGGGATTAGTCAAGATCCAGGACTTTGTAATTTAGACAGCAAATCACTGTGTCTCATTCTTTTTCACTGAAGTTGTTTCACTGTGTGACAATAAGAAAATTAGCCTCAGTAAATTGAGCAAACTATGAGAATTCTAAAAAAAGTGACAGTAATAGTTTACTTCATAAAAGCTATCATACTTTTCTTCACATTTGAACTTTACACTTGACTTACTAAGTTTTAATTTGATTACCCCATGCATAAAAAAATGTATTAAATACAGATTACCACTTCAGATATCATTATCGTTATAATTTTCATGCAAAAAAACCATTTGATTAGAAATTTTTAATGCCAAGAACATGACATTTTTTAGTGCCATGTAGATAAAACAACTAAAATAGAAACTCCCTAAAACCAATTCAACCAAGAGGATTTGATTCCTTCAGCCCCCAGTTTGTAATTATTCATTGTCAGGAAAGTCAAAGCATGTGAGTAATACCGTACTTAAATACTCAGAAAGGAAATTGTTGCCTAAATAATTAATGCACTGAAAGGTTAAATTTAATTTGAAAGTAGATGATTTTCTCTTGCCAGGGTTACAGACATTGAAGGTGAATAGTCTCCTGACAGACTTCCTTATTGTGGGAAAATTAACGCTAATGGGTAGCTTCTTTGTGTCATGCAGATTCACTAATATAATTTCTGCCTAATAATTAATCAACTGTGAAGAAAAAAACTGATTTTTTTACTTTAAAATTTAAGAGAACTTAGAATAAAATTAGAATGGAATTTTTAAATTGATAAAAAGCAAAGGAAAGCACTGTAACAGTACATGTACGCTGAAACTTTTCATTGAAATTTTAGGAACAAATAAATAATAGAAATAAATATAATAAGATTTTTCTTTCTGAGATAAAGGTAATTCTGATCTTCACTTTAAAATATTTTTTGTAACTTCTTTGTTTATTCACAAAGTTTATTTAAAGATAAATGGTTTATGTTGGTCAATTTAAAGAAAAATTCCACAAAATTGTAAATATAAGACTCTAGTTAAAAGAACTACTTGAAGGAAAAACACGCTAACTGTATCAAAGTGCATCAAAATTTATTGGTGAAAAGCATTCCATCCAAATGTTAAAAATACCTTTTGTTCATTTACTGCACTTGTAGCACATTTTATTATGTTAATATAAGTTGGATGGAGAATAGTTAAAGAAGTAGTTTGATTTGTCGGGTGTTAAGAATTCCATTTATGTGATATTAAAGAGTATGGCTTTACCTTTCTCAATTAAAAATGACTGTTTCCTTACTCTAGGCAGTTTTAAGTGTAAACAATGGAACACACAAAAAATCATTAACTAGGGCTCATAGAGGCTAGTTATTTTGCAGTAAGTGTCATAGTGTGAGGGGAATATTCCAAGGTGCCTTCATCATAAAATTTTTTTTCTAACACAAGTTTATTTTCAAACAGAAGAGGTTGGTCTATACAGTCATGCACCACATAATGACATTTTGGTCGATGAGGGACGCATATATGGGTGGTCCCATATGATTATAATGGAGCTGAAAAATTTCCATCGCCTAGTGACACTGTAGCCATCATAATGGTCATAGTGTAAAGCATTACTCACGTGTTTGTGATGATGCTGGTAACAGCTCCATGCATATTACTGCCCCTAAAGACCTTACAGTGGGACAGGGTACGGAGGTGAGAGGCAGTGATACTGGTGATCCTGACCCTGTGTAGACCTAAGCTAATGTGGTGTTTGTGTCCTCGTTTTTAACAAAAAAAGTTTAAAAAGTAAAAACAATAAAAAAAAATTTAAAAGTAGAAAACATATAGAATGAGGATATAAAGAAAAAAACATTTTTCTACAGCTGTACAATGTGTTTGTGTTTTAAGCGAAGTATTGCAAGAGTCAAAAAGTTAAAAAAAATGAAAGAGTTATAAAGTTATAGTAAGCTAAGGTTAATTTATTGTTGAAGAAGGAAAAATATTTTATAAACTTAGTGTTGCTTAAGTGTACAGTGTTTATAAAGTCTACAGTGGTGTACAGTAAAGTCCTAGGTCTTCCCATTCACTCCCCACTCACTCACTGACTCACCTGGAGCAACTTCCAGTCCTGCAAGCTCCATTCATGGTAAGTGCCCTATATAGGGGTACCATTTTTTATCTTTTATACTGTATTTTTACTATACCTTTTCTATGTTTAGATACACAAATACTTACCATTGTGTTACAATTGCCTACAGTATTCAATACAGTAACATGCTATATAGGTTTGCAGCCTAGGAGCTATAGACTATGCCATATAGCCTAGGTGTGTAGTAGGCTATACTATCTAGGTTTGTGAAGTACACTCTATGATGTTCACACAATGCTGCAATCACCTAACAACACATTTCTCAGAACATAGCTCTGTTGATAAGCAACTCATGACTGTATATTATTTTTCTACTGACCTTCTTAATTAACTCCTTAATGAAAAGTCATCAGTTAATCATGAATTGATTTAACTATCAATGAAAGCTCTTTCTGATCTTGAAAGGTAACCGGTAACTATTTGTCATTTTAGTTATGCATTAGGGTAAAGAAAGTTTGGAGATATACTAGACTGAACATAAAGACTTCACGGTTTATTGTCCATAAACAAATGTCCCATTTAAAGTCTAGAACATTTTACATTCATGAAGGCGTATTAGGAATTATGACCTGTATGTTGGTATAGAAAAATGTGTCATAATTTAAAAGAATATCTCATACTAATCACTTGTAAAGAGAAAATATTTTTTTTTGGATCTATCACTCTTTGTCAAAACTAACTTCATGACACATTTCCCACTAAAAGAAATCCAAGTGCTATTTATGCTATGCTGAGTTAGAATGCCATCAATTTCTACAGGTGATTATTTGCTGAAAAAAATAGTAAATGGGCCACATCATTAAGATTATTATTTTTATTTCCATATGAATAATATGCTAAAGAAATTCCCTTGTTCTATTTCACTGCTATATGAACCAGTGAACCTACAGAAGTTTCAATGGCTTCCAATTTCTAAAGCTTCTGTAAGGTCATTTTGAAATGGATGAGTTAGCAAACATCTATGATAGATAGCCTAGGGGGACATAACCTAACCATTCACTAGTAACAGCTTGAGAGCTATGAAAATTGAGCAATTACCTGAGGAAATGCTTTGTGGAGCCATGACCTTTGTCCCTTGTTGTCTCCATGGAGACTAACAGAAAAATGAATCATGTGTACTAGCTAAATAAATGTTGATAAATATTATGGGGAGAAAAGGACAACCATGATAAAATATATCAAAAATTTTTTCTGTTACTTATAAATCTTTGGTTGGTAGTTATCTACTTTATAGTTGGAAAAATTGAGGCCCACATCAGGTCCTCTTGATGTGTATAGAATCAAATAACAAACTAAGAAAATAGCAAGTATTTTAAATTTACACTAGTGATCTGTCCAGTGGGTTGTACCACCCTGATTACTAGGGATGGATATATCAATAATTATGTTTGTAAAATATGTTTTAATCAAATCGTTTTCCACAGGGCGTCGTCTTTACCACTCGAATCACCTCCATCATATATGTGTGTGTGTCCAGCATCCTCTTTTTCTTCCGTCTCAAAAGTTTATCCACATCAACACGTAGAGCCCACAGCTCTAGAAGGAGAAAGAAGCCCACCTATTCCCCAAAGCAGGTGAATCAATGGATGGCGATCAATAAGTTAGCAGATATTCAGCCAGATTTCTCTCTCATTTCTATTCTCAGGATTACTAAATTAAGAAAGCAAGAACAGCTGCTCTCAAAGACATACTGAGATTTTACTAGAGGGAATGGAAAGGAAATGCAGCTTATTAAATTTCTTATTAAATCCACTATCTCATTCTCATTTGATCAATTAACTTTTAAAAGCTGGGCAACAGATATTTAGCAAGTGTTTAAGAGTGTTTGTCACTTTACAAATTGAGGTGGCTTGGCTGAAGCAAGCATTTATGCATATGCATCAACATTAGAGATTTCTGTAGTTTTGTAACTTTCTGTGCTACTTTTTCTCAGATTCTTGAAAAGATAACATGAACAATAGCTATATAATTTTGTAAAATACAAAATAAATTTGTTCCCTCTTTTCTTAAAAGGGTTATATAAAGAGGTATCAGATATTGACTATCTATTAATTTTTCCTGATCACTCAGCTCCTATTCTTCATCGTACACTGAGCCGAAATAGGCAGTGCAACTTACTTTCTCCTTTTCTAGCAGACTTGTGGTGACATAAATTAAGGAAGTCCCTCTTTCATTATACTGGCAGTCATGGTATTCAAAATTCAGAGATTCAATTCAGGTCAAAAAACTTTAGGAAAGTAATCCATCATAAACATTTTCTTTAAAAAATTTGCTTAGTATAGCATGATATAAATCAGAAAACTTTCAAGAACCATTATTCTAATTGTGTTCTCAAAAATTACAAGTGAAAAAAAATTAAAAAATGAATTATTAGGTAAAATTTGTCTCCCGTCATGCATCACTCTTGCAATACATAATCCTCTTTAAAATAAGTAGTTCATTCTGAAGAGGGGGAAAAAATAACACTTGGGATTTTTTTTAAATTGATTTGATAAGCTAACTTCAATGTAATTAATACATTAAGACATTTTAAAATGCATTTTTAGCACAGAGATTATTAACAATGAAATCATTTCAGCCATCTACTCAAAGATTTTGTACTAAAGAAGTTCTCCAAGCGTTTGGAAGTCCACAAAAGAAAGCCCTATCTGAAGCAAAGGCTAATACTTCCATTTTAATATCTTGCTTGAGTCTTTTGAATTAAAATTTATATCATTAAATAAAAATCGTCACTTTAGCATAGTTTTCCAAATGCTGGTGAAATGTATTGCATACTTCTGTGGACATATTTGAAGTAACGTACACATGATATATTGATTTTTGTGCTTTTAGGCTTCTGATAGTTCACGGGTAGAGTATTTTGGAGAAAATGGAAAATTTAATTTTATAGTTTGAGTCATAGCCGCCATTGGACATTTAAAGTGCATTTCCTCTGTGTGGTGGTACATAGTGATGTTAATTTCAGGAAAACTCTGAAGACATACCTTTTGTAGTTTGTAGTATGAGTAGTAGCTGAATCAAGAGAATGGATGAGAGGATGCGGATATAGGAAAGTCAGAAGCAAAGTAAACCAAGAACTGCACCCTAGGAAACATCATAATTTAAGTGCTTGTCTAAAAAAGTAGAGCTAGAAAATGGTCTTGAATAGCAGAGGAAAGAGGATTCAGATAAGTACCAGAGAGAAATGCTGTCACGGGTGATAAGAAGGGGATGTTTTCAAGATGAGAAATGGTCACAGTGTCAGCCGCAGAGAAGATGCCAAATACATTAAACATTGATCATTCAATTAAGGAAGATGATACTGGTAAACTTTACCAGATGATTTAGAGACGAGGTGACGACAAGATTACTTATTTGAAAGAACGGATGTAACAAAGTGGATATTACCCTTGGTGACGTTTTCATTCATGACCTTCGTTGAAAAGTAAAGAAAGACATATAACAGAAGTTAGAGGGGTACTCAGGACCTCGAGAGATAATGGGTTTGTTTGTTTGTTTGTTTAGGTGTCAGAATGGGCCAAGGCCCCAGAAAAGATGAGAAGAAATGGACTCAGAGATCAAGTGGAGGGATTATACATGATCAAGCTAAAGTACCTCTCATCCTTGGAAACTAGAGGGAAAAACAAAAACTAGTGAGAGTGAGAGGAGATACAGAAACATTTGGAGTCGTGGAGGTGGAAGGATGAGAGATTCCACGCCTTATATATGCAATTGTTTCTGCCAAGCCAGAGATAAACTTCACTGTTGAAAAAGGGACAGTGGCTTGGCAGATGGTTTAGGAAGAGTGGTGAAGGTCTGTTGTATGTCCTGTGGGGAACGGATTTTAAGATTGCAGAGGTAAAACCATTCTAGGAGATTGGCCCCAGGGTACTGCTGTGGAGTGGTTTGCTAAAATGAAATGCATATAAACAGTGATGATATCAACGAAGTGACTTTTAATTTAATGGAATTAAACTGCCTAAAGTAGTCATTGAAGTCATCTATGTTAATAAGAATAGTTTATAAAGATCTTTGATTGCATAACTTGTAGGTAGAGTTCCTACAAGCACTTAAGATTTTTTTTTTTTTGGTGGGGAAGATTAGCCCTGAGGCAACATCTACTGCCAACCCTCCTCTTTTTGCTGAGGAAGATTGGCCCTGAGCTAACATCCTTGCCGATCTTCCTCTATTTTATACGTGGGACGCCTACCACAGCATGGCTTGATAAACATAAGTCTGTACCCAGGATCCGAACCCACAAACCCCAGGCCACTGAAGCACAGCACGTGAACTTAACCACTATGCCACCAGGCTGGCACCATATTTTGATTTTTGCTACATAATCTAAGGAAAAATAACTTTTCAAATAATTTTACTTTCAACCTGGGAACTAATTCTTAATTTACAAAACGTAATAGCTTATATATTCTCATTTGCATCTAGCAAAATGTTTCTGTCCCTGAAGCTAACATAACCTTTTAATATTTTAGTAGGTACAACTACCACTTATTTAGCAATCACTAAGTATCAGACACTGTATTAAACATCTTACAAATAATCCTCAAATAAAACGTCAATCCTCATATAAAGCTTAATATGTTAATAATTATTATTCCCATTAAAAAAAATGAAGAATCAGAGTCTGGAGAGGGTAAGACATTTACCCAGGTAATATAGCTGCTGAATGTTGGAGCCAAGACTCAAACAGAGACCTATCACATCAGAATGTGAGCACTGTACCATTTGATATGCTGGTTACAACAGTGCTGCTAAGAGAAGACCCTCAGGATGCTTCGCCAGAAAAAGAGTTTCATGGGAAAAGCAATATGCGTATTCTTGCCAGGATATTGCCTAGGTTAATTACGTTAGGAAATGTTCAGAGATTTCCTACAGACACTCTGAGCTCTTCCAAGGAATTTGAACAGAAAATCCTTTTTTAAAGAAAAACTTTGAATGAATACTTGATAGGAAACTTTAGCCTGGAAATATTGAAATGCTATGAAGTAAAAATTATAAGAAAAAGGAAGAGGTGTAATACAATAAGTAGTCTCACATGATATTCACAGTAAAACATTGCCTGCAGTCAGGTTTTTCTGCTATGGATACCATTCTAACTCACTAATTTCTGGAGAGGAATAGATTATCTTAGAAGTTGAAAGAGAAAAGAGAAAAAGGAGAATACCTGAGGGTGTCATGTTGGCTGTGATAATACAAGTTAAACAAATATAATTCAGGGACTGCCAAAGTTATGATGTCTTCTAATCTGTTTTTTCCTAGTAATTTCACATTTTGTTGATATTTTTCTTACATTAACAGCTTTATTTATCATTATTCTGAAATATTATAATCTTGAAGGAAAAAGCTAAATACTCTGTTTTAAAATTTCAGGGATTTATGGCAATATAACTTTGTATTGTGTTATTCTGTTAAAATAGGAAGTGCCCCCAAACTTGGCCCAACATATTTTAAAACACTATTCTTCTACGTTAAACTCTTCCACAGCCAAGTGTGGAGAATATAGCAGAGAATATATGTACTAATCCTCATTCCATCTATTTCCAGTGTTTACAGTGATACACTCTGCCAGTCCCCAAACATAAGTAACAGAATCCAGAAACGCACTTAAATTCCCTTTGCAAAGAATAAAACTTGATATTCAATGAAAGCAGATTCTCATCTTAGCTAAGCCTTTATTTCACCTCTGAGAAATAAGCTGGGTAAAGCAGAAACATTTATGCTAACAAAACTGGTTACAGTGTCAGCCCGTTGACATTCAGGATCCCCCCGTAGTCATGGTTGTTGCCACAGTGCTGCCCTGCTAATTAATTTCCTTGCCAGGTCACAAGGGACCACTTAGGGAAGAGCGAAATGGTTTGCGCCCTTCTACCCTGGACCGATAAATCAGTGATCACGGATTGTTTTTAAACCTTTTAACATTCATTTCAGAAGTAATTCCACACTCAATAAAGATTTTATTTTATATTTCTCTGTATTGTTAGAATTTTTCATTTACAATGAGACAGAACTTGAAATTACATTTAACCCATTCTTGCAACAACAGAACAAAATGAAAACCTGCCATACTTTGGTTTTGCCTTAGTCTTATCTTTGGGCTAAAAATAATCCTAAGGAAAATGCCATTTTCTTCTTGCCTAGAGACGAAGGCAGATGGTACTGAGTGCATTTGGTTCTTCCAGCAACAGTTTTCTATAGCATTAGCAGTAAATCTACCATTGGCAATCTACTGTCTATTTAAATCTATTTAATTTACATTTAACAAGACACCTCTTATTCTTGTGAGTTAATTAAAGACTTAGCGACTATTAAAAAGATACTAATTGAAATGCAATAAATAAGATAACTGAGTTGGTGTGTAATTAACCAAATTTACATAAGTAATAAACACCGTATTGCAGTCTTCTAGAATGGAGTTCAACAAATGCTGATAGTCTAATCTCATACAAGAGGAAGTGTCTCAGTTTTTAATTAGCATAAAACAAAATAGCAGTGGCAAATTAATTGTATATAATTTTTTTAAGTAACTGCCACAGAATAGTGTAACTATGCTTTACGTGGTCTCTTAGCATTATGGTAATCCCTGTTAAATTGTCAATGAGTCTTTTCAGGAAGAGAAATAATTCAGATAGGAGGGAAAGGATCATTCTCTCCTTCATAGGAGCTGTCAATTTCTATGGCCACCATGGTTAGTTACTTTTTGTGTCCCTAGTTGACCCTACATATGCCCCTCAACGCTGTCTTCCACATGTCATTAGCCTCATTTGAGAAGTTTCTATAGGACTGTCACAGAACAATCCCAGCTTCCTAGGAAATCGAGGTCCCTCCCAACTCCCGAACTTATGATAGCATGTACATTTAAAATACAATTTAATAGAAAATGTATAGTTTACAATTCTTAATAGAGTTTCAAAAGTAATTCCTTTTTTTTTTATTCAGTGTCTGTGAATCTGTCCGTAGAATATGTTAATGCATCGTAAAATGAGGCTTAAAAGCTCTGTTCTGTGCTATTTTGGTGATGTCACATTCCTGGTTCAAGTAAATGGTCATCGTATATTCTGAAAACAGCACAGATGGAAAAGCGATAGAAGACCAATGGTGAATCCAAGTACTGTAGTGTTTACTGTGGGTTATAGGAAAACGTGGTATGCTCTGATGTTTATTAGGTGTATTCATGGTTTTCTTTTTGCTAAATTATAAATCTTTGACAAGCAGAATCTCTGAAAATGTTGCATTTAGAATGTTATTTTTAGAAGCTTTCAACCCATATGCAAATTTTCTCCATTTAAATTCTTCATGAGCGTTTTCATTTGCTTTACTTAAAAGAAAAATAAGAGTTTTTCCTTTGTAAGAGAAGCTTGCAATATAATACTTGTACTGATACAAGACCATGTTGTAATTAATAGATCATTTGGTTCAAGACTGACAAAAGATTTCTATGATTTAGTTCTAAGGTTATTGCTTTTGTCGTCTAGTTATTGAGTCTTCATTCTCATTGAAGGTAGCAATAATTGGGTTAAAAACCACACAAAAAACAACCTCTAAGTAAGATGGATTTAGAGAAAACAAAATAAAAACAAATACTATTATATTCTCACTGGAAGGTATCTCTTAAACAGCACAGTGATTGAATATATTGACAGTTTAAATAGTAAAAGTAATTCACTGGAAAGGGACCAGCTGAGATATTTATTTCTAAAGAATTTACTGTACTTTACAAAAAAAATTTAAGAAATGACAGTATTACATGCTGAAAATATTTTTTTTTAAGTGAGGCTTAAACCTACCAAGGATGATCTGTTACTACGATTGAAATTATAAATTAAATTGCCAGTGTGTTCACCTGACATGTAATGATGTAATTCAGAGGACCATTATCCTCATCCTAAAAATATATTCCAGTCTTCATAAAATGATGAAAGACAAAACATGTTTTCGACGGCAATAATAGTTTTTAGAGCTTTCTGCCAAATGTGAGAATAATAGCATTTTTCTGAACTATTTTTCCTCCTTGTTTGGTTTCTTATCAGCATTTTCTATATGGACATTTCTTGCTTTCGATAATAATTTATTTGGCAAAAAGCCCCTTTTTCAGATTATTTATAAAGATTGGAAAGATTTATAAAGATGTTACAATTGAACAGTACAAATATATACACTTAGATGTCTGTGAAAAAATTAGTCAACATAGTTAAAAACAATGAGTTGAGAGATTTGAATATATATGAGTTTTGGTGTGTGTGTGTATGTATGTATCTATAGATAGGTCATCCACCCTGTCAGTAATTGGGATGGACTCCATGAAGTTGAAGGCGCCTTCCTCATAATTCGTAAACCATACATCCAAGCATTTCTAACTCTTCTCACTGCCTTTCCTCATTTGGAAGCTTGCATACACTAAGCCAGAGGCTCTCAAACTGTGATTCTGCTGCATATACGTGTTCTGCTATTAAATTTACACAAGGAGTATTTTTCCAAATTCACTGAAAAGAAAATAAGAAATAACATTTTCTAAATTAAGTCCTATTATTTTTTCTTAACCCTTTGTCATCCGCTATGAGAGCTTGCCACTACATAATGAATGATAGAGTAACAAATGCTAACAGAAAAAGTATAAGCATGTTCCGAATTATAGAGCATTTTGTTACAGCAAGTGTGATTTCCACTTGCCTTTATGTAATATAGGCACTTTCTGCCTGTAAAGATGATTTCTATTTTGAATGCTGAAATCCAGTATATCAATATTGCCTGGTGTTGAGCGAAGAACGCATTGCCTTCCAGATGCTCAGCCACATGAACACTGAGAATTTCTGTGCTAAGCTTTTAATTTGATACTTCTTCAGTCTCTTCATTTGCCTCATGTTTTCTTCCCTCCAGAATGCTGATTTACATTCTTGCTGTTATGGATTGAAGCAAAGTAACTCTACCTATTGTCTCTGTCGCTGGCTCTAACTTAACTGTTCTGCCTAGGGAAAAAATGTAAGCATTTCTCCTCACGCTCATTTCTCCAGAAAAGAAAACTGTCTGAGGATCAGATATCTGCCCCCCACATCTGCTCCTATTTTCCTCTTCCAATATAGAAAGAATCTTGGATGGAGTTCTCTGGGAACAGACTCTGAGGCAGAGATTTGTATGCAGAAAGTTTATGGGGGATACTCTCGGGAATAACATCTTGGAGGAGTAAGGGAAGGAAGCAGGATTGTAGGGAGGAAAGAACTGCAATGCAATTCCAGTAATGGCCTCAGCATTTCCCACAGGGAACTCTGGAACGGGGATGACCCATCAGAAATGTCTGAAATTCAGGCATGAGCCTGGGGCCTTTTACTCCCACTTCTGATGGGGTCTTTGGATGAGTGCTATCCCAAGGGAGATGCATGTCCTTGGGCAAGGCAGCTCCCTTTCACCTTCCAAGGCAATTCCCTGGAAGAGATTAAATGGTGAGGTGCCAATAGCCAATATTCCTGGCAATGCAAGCGTAAATACTTTGGTCCCAGAGGCGGGACTGTGAGTGATGTATCAAAGCGTTCAGTTGACTCTATTGACTAGAGTAAGTCAGGAAAGTTTGCTGGTCTTTCACGTAACTAATTGCTATGACATAACTTTCTGTGTGAAGATAGTGCTATTTTTGTAAAACTGTTAAATTTTTTAAGACAAAAAATAGTTCTTTTTAAGTGTTTAATACATTAGTTTTGAGCATTTATATGCAAATATATAGATAAAAATAGACACAAATGTGGTTATATTCTTATGAAATTAATGCTGGCATTTTAAAAGGAAGTCCCAAGTTCAGGTTATAGCCAATAACCAGATAACATTAGATTCTATCATGTGCAAAATAGGTGATTTTTTCTTAGAGGTGTTTTGTCCTCAAATATTATCTAGATCAACTAAGTATTATATTAAAAATGCATTTTATCCTTTTTTGATCTCATGCATAAGGAACGTAAAATCTAAGATAAGAAAATCTCAAATATTATTTATATCTAAATATTAATTATATTGAATTTTAAATAATATATTTAGAAAATAGTAATCATTGTTTTCTACCTTAGAAATGTTTAATTGGAACCAAAATTAGGGAAAACTACTTCAGTATTATAGCAGGATACATGAACATGGATTTATTCTTAGAACTTTTATAAACCCTATTATAAGAACTAAAATTTTCTTATAATTTTCATTCAAAATTGTTGTTTCTATTGCACTCTGGTTAGCTAAAATCTACGAGCAGTTGTGTCTATTTTAAGATCTATTGTTACAAAATAAGGAAATCTTATGATATGGCCACACATTTTTTAGCATAATTTTGATTTGTACCATATTACTTTTCTCTTCTTGCTTTCTTGTAACCAAGTGAGAAGATTTCTACCTCAAAATAAAAACAGCATATTCCATCATTTGTAATGAAATAAACCTGGTATGGATTCTACTGAAGTTAGTGTAAATGCTGACTATTCATTTGTCATTTATTCAATCAAAAATATTTATAATTCACCTATTATGCACATTGCATCTGGCCCCAACCTGTTGGAACTTTGAAAATCTACGAAGGAATTATGTGTCTCAGAAAGATCAGTGGAACTGATGACTAGTAGATTCACTTGATTGAAGATCCAAATTAATTATTCATTATTATCTAGAAAATATAGAAATTTAATAAATTGAATTATATATATACTTATATTAGTATTATTTAGTACCTAATAATTTGTATTGTTTATTCATTTATCATGTCATTGATTTTGGTTTGTAAAAACACTCTACATCTGGTAACCTTGATGAGCAAAGCGTTGTACTAATTTGTGGTGGCATCTCATTCATACTCCTGCCCTAGACAATGGTACTATAAACAAAAGTAAACAATTCCAGGCAAATGGTAGTAAATTTACAGTTTAAAATTTTGCCAAAAGTCAAAGCTATTAAAGCCTCAGGCTGTTCATTATTGTGTCAAGTTGAAGTTGGAACAGTTTCATAGTTTTCCAGTCATTTTGGAGCAGTAATCTGGCAATTTACTGCTTGAATACTGAAGTGTCACTTCTGAGAGTACCAGTACTACTAGCCACAACTCATAACTGGAAAAGCCAGACTTCTTCTAAGTCAGAAATGCATTTGTGTGTTACATTTACAATATGTTGGCACTGGCATTTATAGGATTTAGAAAATTTTATGTTCTCGTACAATTTATACAGGTAACAGATTTATTCATCTTCTTTTTCCTTTTTATATGTAATATCAACTTAGGTGATACCACACATTAAAGTCCATTTTTAATTATATAGTAGTCATTCCTTATTCTAGCTTTAAGGAAAGGAAAAGTAGACAACATATGTTTAAAAAATCAGATCATAATAGGAACTATTTTACATTTTGAAAAACATGATGAGCTTTTCACCTGCCAGAAATGTCATCTACAAGTGCTCTATTTAACACAAGTGTATTCTGCAGTAGGAAAACTGGCACATTCAGGAGTTAGGCACAAGTCTTCTATGAAATGTTGAGACTGCTTGTCTCATCTTCTAGAAAAGGCTGCGACAAGTTTACTCTCCTTGTCACTACAGGATCTGGAGTAGCAAATGGAAATTAATTCTTTTCAGGGGACGTTTACCGTAGAACAATTGAAGAAATTTCAATTAATGAAAAGGACCATTGGCTAAGAAAATATAGTGGCTAAGAACATACTAATTTTATTATTTTGCTCTAAATATTATGTTTTATAAAAAACATTCATAAACAGGTAAACAAATTAAGAGATGCTAATAAAAAATTACCTATAGATATGCTTTGTGAATTTACTTTAGTCAAAGTGTCGTGTCTGACTTAAGCGCTGTGTATGTCACTTAGAGTTGAGAACCCTGAATCCAAGCTTACCTTAGGATTTTATTCTCGTGAACAACTTCTGAAATAGAGTACTTATTATAACTGGTAATTACACACACACACACACACACACACACACACAATAGTGATAAAGATTCTAGAAATTCTAGAAAGATTCTAGAATAGAAATAGAACACTTATACGGGACCTCAAATTATATAATGGTGTGCTGTGTCATCATACTGAATACACTTGCATTTTAGTTCTGGCTCTTTTAGAAAAAACATTGCCCAAAGTACTTAAACTTCTGAGTTTTTGGCCCAACTTAAAAGAATAATTACAAATGTAATGCATAGGTGAAATAGAATCACATTCGTCTGAGTTTCACTTTGCCTTATCCATTTTAAATTACTATGAGTTGGACTTACCCAAACTGTAGCCATAAAAAAGACAAAACAGGGGCCGGCCCCGTGGCTTGGCGGTTAGGTGCGTGCGCTCCGCTGCTGGCGGCCCGGGTTCGGATCCCGGGCGAGCACCGACACACTGCTTCTCCGGCCATGCTGAGGCTGCGTCCCACATGCAGCAACTAGAATGGATGTGCAGCTACGACATACAACTATCTACCGGGTCTTTGGAGGAAAAATAAATAAATAAAATCTTTAAAAAAAAAAAAAAAAAAAAAGACAAAACACTCTCACAAGCTGAAAAACATTGTAAATTACAAAAATTATATGGTGCCCATATTTAACTAACTTTAAATTATTGTGGGTTTGGCTTCGAAGTATTTTTAGCATATTTAACTTGTACAAGATTTAGATGCTTTGCGGAGGTGTAATAAAAGATGACAGGTTAATTAAATATTGGAGATACGCCAAAACACAGATACCTCCTCATCACAGGGTTCAGCAGGTGCCTCCATCCCAAGTGTTATATCTCAGTTGTAGGTAAGTTCACAAACTAATTAGGATCATGCTGGATGATTGGTTATTAACTTACTTGAATAATTTGGTATTCAGTGTTTAGGAAAATTAGCATGAGATAACTCTGGAGTAGCATGCAAATATTTATTAATGAAGTTAGTATTAACCCACACAAGCACTGTGTTTGTTGCTTTCAAAATTTCACTTAAAATGAGCATCAGTAGCACGTAGGGGAAACAGATACAAAAATCTCTCTCACAAGAAGTAACCCAACAAAAATCTAAGAGAACATGAATTCCTAAATTTCCAATTGTGTGGTTAAAGAGTTAATATATCATGTAGTTAGCTGTCTGCATATCATTAGTTTCTTGGTGATTTTTTTTAATAGACTGAATAATCTGAGTTACAATCATGCTTATACTAGAGTTTCAGAATTTTAGGAGCTTTCTAGTAATTCCCTAGTAATGTATTGCCTGGGTCAGATTATAATCTCTGCTTATATTTTCCTTTTCATCTGCTTCTACACTCCCATCTCTCCACTAAACTAAGACCTTCTTGAGGACTGCTATCTTTTATGTTTATGTCTATCACTAGAATCTAGAATCAGAATAATTATAGAAGAAACATTAAATATTTAAGAAAAATTAATAACAGATTACATACATTAATTACAGATTGTATGCTTAAATTTATAACTTTTATTTATATTATTGTGATTTATAATTAATAACAGATTATATAAATTGAATTTTAAGGACATTGATTTCTTTTTGTGCCGAGCTCAATTGCCTGAAGGACTTTCAAATATCTCTTTATTTCTTACATAGAATCTCTTGTATATCATATTTCTGTGGATTTTCAGTGAATCACACACACAAACACATACTCTAAACACTGATTACATTTTCCGTAATATTTTCCTCTTTATTCTGAAATGCAGTCAAGTCTCATTTCTGTGGACCCAACCCATACCATAGTAGTGAATCTATATTAATAGAGCACTTTAAAATAATCATAAAATGAAAGAGTAAATCACACAAAAAGCCATTTATATTTTCTGTTTGGAATCTCTCCACTCAAAGACATGCATATTTTATAAGGGACTTGTAACCACACCAGATATTACAGAGAAAATTATGACTCTGCTTGACCATGTGTTACTAGACAAATGTACCAATTCTGGGTCCCAAAATGGTAAGATACAATTCAAGCCAACGTGAGAGAAATAGTAACAATTTGGAATAACATTGCTTGGTTTCCATTTGTCCACCTCTGAGTACACTATTAATTTTGTGGTTAAAGGGCTATTATAGAAAAGAACAGAATGAAGTAACTTTCAGCAGGTGCTAGGCAATATGTGCACACGATAAGCATCAGGGAGCCACCTGGGTTTATCTAACTCCAGCCAAATCAATCTCTTACCCAGCAATACAAGATGATTCAGACATACAGGGAGAGAGTGCACAGTATTGCGAGTTACTTACTCCTGAGGCAGTGATACAGATTAACTATTTGTGGTCTCTTTCCCTATGTATATATATATATACATGTAAATGTATATACATATTTATGATATATATTAACTATTTGTGGTCTCTTTCCCAATGTCTATATGTATATGTAAATATCTATCTATATAAACAAATATATCTGTATCTATATGGAACTATCAATCTGTATGGAGAGATATATCTCTATGTTTCTACACGTTTTCTTTAAAAGTTGAGATATCCTAAAAAGAATAAGCCAGGCTGGGTACATCAGGTGCAGCCTTTCTTTTCTTTTTTTAGTATTTCCTTAAAAAAAAAGTGTATTGTTCCCCAGGCAATAACAATCAATGAGCATTTATAGCTTGTTAATATTGTTGAGCATTGTAAATGGTGACTTAATCTGTGTAACTGGTGTCAGATTATATCGTTAATTTATTTGTTCAGCAAATATTCAGAGAGTTTAAGCTGTGTCCAAGAGTTACTGCTGTGTGGTACATGAGATTTAGCTAATTGTGCCTCAGTTTCCTTTCATTTATAAAATAGAAACACTAATAGTCCTACAAAATAAGATTGTTAGGAAGGTGTCATAAATTAATATGAGGAACGTTCTTAGAAAAATGTGTACCACTCAGGAAGCACTGAGTATGTGTTAAATTCTAGATTCCATGCTAAAATTTTTTTTGTGATTAAAGAGATCAGATCTGATTAAATCCTCTTATACTAAACTCTGAGGTTCTGTCCACACGATCTTAATTTATTAAATACTATTTTAGAGGAAAAGACATGTATTTACCAGGCATTAGAATATTTTTTACGTGAAATAATATTACTTTGATAGATGTGGACCTTTATCTTTGTCAAGGCATTCTTTGCAGTAGGAAAGATAACCATGAGAATTTTGAAGATTATGGCTTTGCCATTCAAACATTTTTTTTATTTTTTGGTCTTTTCTATTGTCAATAGCTTTTTTATTCCTCAGGTCCTAGAGAGGTGTCACACGTCTTCGACATCATGTCACAGGTGATAATGCTGTTTATAAACTAGAAGATCTGTGACAAATGGTTGATTATCAATATACAGTTTGCCTAACTTATAGAAGGTACAAGAAAACGTTAATATAAGGAATACAAATGCTATTTCCAGTTTCCCAATGAGTATTAAAGCTGAGCAGCTAATGTTGTCATCCTTGCTGAGAAGTAAGAGACTTGAGATATAAGACAGTTTATGATTTTTGTAAAATCATTAAGTTCTCTGGGCCATTGTGTTATTATTTTGAAAATGAAGATGCCGGTTTAGTAAGGTACTGTGGGAGATCAAGATTTGGCCACCCTGAAATCTATCTCTTTACCTTGGTTGTTTTCTCTAGGGACATTTGACCTCCCCCACTAACTGCCTAAAGAATTTGACGTGGTAACTCCTTCCTGGAACAGATCTATCATGATGGCTGTAAAGATAATGTAGGATAGAGGTTACAATAGAAAAGGCACCAACAAGCCCATCTTATCGGGAGTTCTGTCTCTCTGGCCACATTCTCTGGGTGACCCTGCGAAGAGTTGCCAGACAATCATTTACATTTACAAGGGAAGTCTCCATTTGTAAAAGTATCTCCCTCTCTGTATTGGGAAGAGGGGGGATGAGCTCATTTCTAGAGACTTATCAATGTGGAAGGTGAGGCCTTGGGGCTGCATAATAAACCTTACTCTTGTTTACTGTGCTTTAGTGGTAATCTCCTGTAACTGACTCCCCCAACCCCCAAAATCCTCCTTTGTCATTGGCTAAACATGGTATTTAAGACGATAATTTCTCCTATTGTGTTGAGAAATGCAGTGTCCCTGCTTTCTCCCATGTATACATGTTATTAAACTTGGTATTATTTTTTCCTGCTAACCTGTCTTGTTAATTATTTGGCCAGCCATAAGAACCTTAAGGAAAAGGGCAGAGGGAGATTCTCCCTCTTCCCCCTACAGTTTTGGCGTAGTCGCCAGGATCCACACTGGCTGGCAAGTGGCCTTCTCTGGCTGGAAGACCTGCCTTCTCCCTGGACTACTGCAGATGATGAGATACGGGAACGCCTGACAAAAGCCGGAACGCCTGACAAAAGCCGGCAAAAAGGTAAGACTTCTTACCACGTCAGCCTCCCGGAATCTCTATCTGCGGAGTCCCGCGGAAGGAAATGGTGAGAATTTTTTCTCTTTCTAAATTTAGATTGGCAGGAGAAAATATTTGGGAAACTAGTTTCTTGTGCTTTTAGTGACTCTTGGTTTAAATTTGGTAGAGTACTCTTGGTTTTGATCTTGATCCCTTTTCCTCCCAGAGTAGTCTCTGTCTTGTTCTGTGTCCTGAGAAAACTTGGCTTTGTGACCAGTGGGAATATTCTCCTTGGTCTCCACCATACGGAAGGTACATTTACCGGGGTGCACCTTGGTGGCCAGTCGAGTAGACTGGGGTTCCGAACTGTCTCTTTGTCTGGCTGTGCCAAGATCTCAGGGGAGTTTGTCATAAAGGGCCCAGTCCATAAGGGCTTTTGTCGTCTTAACCTCTGTTGCTTGTTAGTGCTGGAAAAATCCCATTCCAGTATCGCCTGCCCCGTGTCACAGATTAGCGGGTCTGTGACTGGAGGCGTCCCACACTATTGTGAGAGACCGGAGACACCGTTTTCACTACATCATCCTTACCGCCTGTGCAACGAAGGTCTTTACTTTTTCTGAATATCTTTGGGAGTGAATTCTGTGGATCACGGGGGCTACATCATCTGCACCCTCACCAGGGACGCCTCTTGCGTCCATGGTAGATTTATTCTAAGCATGGAAAGTTACCTCCGGGTCTTTCCTTAAAAAGGCTTATTGGTTCGAGTCACTATCGGAATAAATATACAAATGAAGATCCTACTCGTCAATGGCCAGACGACGGATCCTTTAAATTGGGAAAACTTCTAAATTAGAGAAAAAAAAAAAAATTTTTTTTTGAGAGCTCTCACATAATTGTTTAATTGGTACCTAAGAAAAAAGGCCAAAAAAAGGAAGGGAAAAATTTGACTAGCCTTAAGACCTTGACTCAGGTTACAATTAAATTGAGAACATAGAAAAGTGTAAGTGTTGATAAGATTATAAAGGTTGGCATGTTTGAGCTAATTTTATATAAAGAGGTTACATCAACTTTGCCTGAGTATGTTTTAAAATGTCTGACTGGGAATGCTTCCCTTGTCCAAAATTAAAAGACCAAGACCTATTGGTAAAAATTTTAATGATAACTATGTTTAAAGGTATAAGAGGTGATGAAATTTACATAAAATTTTGTAGGAAAAAACTGATGTTATTTCTATTACAGAACTGGTTAACAAAAATAGTAATTTAAATGATGGCTAATTTTATCTAATGTCTTATGAAGTCTTATAGGCAATCTAAATAATTATTGGGAATAAGTAACTAAATAGTTGTGAAAAAGATAAATGTTAGATGAACTTTAAACAATAATTATGTGTTATGGTGGTTACAGCTTCCAAACTCTTTTTGGTGACTTAAAACTTTAGAGTTTTGCTAAAATTTTATGAAAAAAAATTCTCTGAGTATCATCATTTCCAAATAACATAAGATATTAGACATTGATTGCTAAATATATGTTTGTCTACTTTTGGCTTTTCATTACAGGAAAACTAAAAGGTGTTTTGGGTATATTGGTAAACATGTGTTTTATTAAAAGATTGTACTATAAAGTAACATATTTCTAGAAGTTATGAAGTGTTCATAAATTTTCCAATCCACAAAATGCTAATGTAAAAAAAAAAAAGTTTATAACTGCTTACTTAGTTTTTACTTAGAAGTCAAAGTCTATAAGAGTTAAAATTTCTAATTAATATATGTGATTGAAGCTACTAAAAATTAAGCAAAATATGTCTGTGTACAAAGAGAGTAAGATGTATAAAGAAGGAACAAAGAATGGAAATATTTTGTTTGGTTGATTAAAAAAGATAAATTTCTCCTCAAGTACTAGAAGGGAAAAGAAAGACATGGGACAAATTCTGAATATAAAAAAAAGTTATAGAAGGTTTGTGGAAGAGGAATTCTAGAAAAGGAGTTTTTGCATAGTCAAGTTGACTAAGATTAAAATAAATTTAATTAAGTAAATGAGTTTTAATAGCAGAAGTAAGCTGGTGCAAAATTGAAATTTCTCGTAAAAAGATAATTTTCTTAAACTTAATAAAGAGGTTATAAAAGATTTTTCTTTACCATTGAGTAAGTCTACCAAAAAAAAAAAAAACCTGTTAAAATAATTTCCTGTGTTCAAAAGACTGAAGTCTCTCTATTAAGGCTTTTTAGACTGTTAATGCTCTGTTTGCTTTGACTTTTTATATTTTTGACAAGCTCCCCAAAATTCATATCTTAAATAAAGTCTTTTTTTTACTTTTTTTCTATGAGAATTTTCAAAGGGCCCTAGAACTTCTCAAAGAAATTTGCTCTCTTCCTTTAAGGAGAAAGATACTAAACTTATTAGGCTGATTCAGTATGTTAAATTACATGGAAAGCATTGTCAGACAAGTGGTGATAAGTCTGCTTAGGTGGTATTATGTGGGTAAATGTTATTGATATAGGTATTTTAAAATTGTATAACATTACTGAAATTCTGATCTGTCCTGGTTATCAGTCATAATTCTGGTTATTATTTTCAAGTGTTGTATGTCACAAAATTAACCAAATTTCTTTGTCAATTGCCATTTTGAGGTCTTGTTGTTTACAGACATTTCTTTGCTCTAATACTTTTACAAAATGTTTCAACTTCAGAAAAATTCATGGAAAGGACTCTGACATTTACACTAAAGTACAGGCTTCTGATAAACTTTCTGATCATAAAACTGAACTGGGTAAAAAATTACAGAAATCTGATAGAGAGACTGATAACTTCATGAAGCTGCTAACAAAAAGATTGGGATCAAGAATAGATTACACAGGACTGAATGAACTGATTATAATTTTTATGATTTTTCATTTAAAGTATTGCTAAATTTTTAATGTTTTGTTTTTTCAGATTTAAAGAAAACTTTTTCTTTTCTCCTGAGCTAGCTATGACTTATAGCAATTTGGTAAATGATACTTTTGTAAGCAAAATTAAAGTATTTCTCTTTTTCTCTCTACCTGATCCCTCCAGAATTTAGAAACTCTTAGTAAGTGAATATTGTTGTTTTCATGGCAATATAGTTATTTACATAAGTTCAATAAGAATCTGTTCTCCTTATAACAGGACACAATTAGAAACACTAGTTATATTACCAAGGTTGTGACTAGAACATCATATTTGCGATATAACCATGCAGCTTTAGAGGAATGAAGATTGGACTTTATAGAATAAAGCCACGTGGAAATATTGGCCTGATACCTTATGTTCCAAGCAGCACTTACCAAGATAAGTAAAAAATGTCACTTATCTGGCAGGTACAAGAAACCTTGAAATATTTTGGGGAACCTCGGAAGAGAGGAATTCACCCAAATCTGTAGGTATTACAGGCAAAGTCTGATGACAAAATCCTTGGCTTGGAGGCCTTTAAAGTTAAATCTGAGATTCCTTATAAAAAGTTCCAGCAAAGCAGATTTAAAAGAGCCTATGTGATCAACTGCTATTCTTGCTGTACTTATGTAAATAATTGTGCCAACTCTATTAGAACTAGACTTATTTTACAAACTAGTTAGTTTTAATTTGGCTATCTTTGATAAAAATGAGGGTGATTTTAGAGAGAAAAATTATATTTCAGTAAAAACTATAGTATACATTTGCGGATATTAGATCCTAGTTTTGTTAATTGTCTTTTGAGGTTTTTGTTTTCTATCTGTTGACTGGACTAGATCCTGATTTCTTCTAGTCTCCTAAAATATCTGGCTACAGATCTCCAAACTAACGTTTTTGATTTTTTCCATCATTTCCATTTAAAATCCCTAAAAACTGAACCTGCCCTTTTTCCTGAAGCCTTACAAACTGAAGCTGATAGACTTGATATAAACTTAAGAGATGACCTGACGACACCATCAGAGACATTTAAACTGCAAAAGATGCTTTGACACTGACATCTAAAACCTTAACTAGCTGTCCTCTGACCTCAGAAACTGGTTTACAATTTGCTCCAACCATTAACCTTGTTTTTCTTTTTGTTTACATAGAAATGCTTCCATTAAATACTTGGTTGCTTGCTTCCATAGTATAGGGGTAACCTTGAGAGCCCACCTGCATCACCACCTTCCAAAATGAACTTAATTGAACTGATCTATTATCAGGACAAAAAAAATGTGTTCAGTGAGATGAAACAAACTACCAACTCAGCTTCTGGACTATAAAACTTCTTTAAGTTTCAAAAAGACTGTGAAACTTTTAGTTTCAAAGGCGGGACTGTGGGAGATCAAGATTTGGCCACCCTGAAATCTATCTCTTTACCTTGGTTGTTTTCTCTAGGGACATTTGACCTCCCCCACTAACTGCCTAAAGAATTTGACATAGTAACTCCTTCCTGGAACAGATCTATCATGATGGCTGTAAAGATAATGTAGGATAGAGGTTACAATAGAAAAGGCACCAACAAGCCCATCTTATCGAGAGTTCTGTCTCTCTGGCCACATTCTCTAGATGACCCTGCGAAGAGTTGCCAGACAATCATTTACATTTACAAGGGAAGTCTCCATTTGTAAAGGTATCTCCCTCTCTGTATTGGGAAGAGGGGGGAT
This sequence comes from Ceratotherium simum simum, assembly GCF_057802395.1. Lineage (NCBI taxonomy): Eukaryota > Metazoa > Chordata > Mammalia > Perissodactyla > Rhinocerotidae > Ceratotherium > Ceratotherium simum. Next base: position 52,933,609 of record NC_141907.1, on the reverse strand, counting down.
GAGCTCATTTCTAGAGACTTATCAATGCAGAAGGTGAGGCCTTGGGGCTGCATAATAAACCTTACTCTTGTTTACTGTGCTTTAGTGGTAATCTCCTGTAACTGACTCCCCCAACCCCCAAAATCCTCCTTTGTCATTGGCTAAACATGGTACTTAAGACGAAAATTTCTCCTATTGTGTTGAAAAATGCAGTGTCCCTGCTTTCTCCCATGTATACATGTTATTAAACTTGGTATTATTTTCTCCTGCTAACCTGTCTTGTTAATTATTTGGCCAGCCATAAGAACCTTAAAAAAAAGGGCAGAGGGAGATTCTCCCTCTTCCCCCTACAGTACCATTTAGCACTAACATGTTAGTATCTGTTTTGTATACTTGCCCTTTTACAATTTACTCCAGTAGGTGTGGAGTGAAAACCATTACTATCATTTCTCAGTCTTTATGTAGACAACCCTTATATAAAATTAAAAAGAAAAAAAAGAAGCTTGAAACATTCTAAATATTTTATAGTTATTTTAATATTTCAAACTACTTAAGGGAAGTTGCAGATACAAAAATTTCTGTTACTGTTCAACTGTAGGAGAGAAATGTTTAATTCTTTGGGATATCAGTCTAAGTTTTCTGAGTTTATTGTAAACAAGCTAAATACTTTCTTTGTAGGAAAAAAGTCAATAAAAATCCCAAGTGTAAAATGGTTGTGTTATCAAAGAGTGTGAATCAGATAATGCATCAATGTTTTGTTACCTAGTTCATCATTAGATCGATGCCTCCAAACGAAATTGATAAATTATTACAGATATTTTCTGAGCATGTGCACCTCCATTCTTCATTGTGCAAACTAAGTTGAAGAACATAAATTGGAAGAAACATCTTGAAAAATTGTATAAAGGTAGAATAGAACATTTTTTCTAGGCTAAAAAGTTTATTTAGAGAATACACATCAGTTTAGTTTTAAATCAATTTTATTACATAATGTGCTAAAGCAGTGAATGTTTTAAGCCATATTCATCCTTCTTTAGAAGGAAAATAATAAAAGGCTCATTTACAATTTAATTCTAATCCATTTGATTTGACAAGTTAAATGTGAGAATGTAAACAGAAAACCTGAAGGGAAGAGGAAAAATCTCTTTGGAAACAGGCTATTTTTCCTGCCACTATGTTAATATGTCAAGAGAAGGGTCTGAGCAACTTCGGGGTTAGAATGATTTATGGTGACTCATTCATTTTAATTATCCTTCTAAAGTTTTGAATAAACACTATTCAAAGTCTTTTAGTTTTTCTCTTTTGGTTAATGTACCTTTTATGAGAACGTTGCATTGTAATTAAGTGATCAAATTCAGGATCCTACAACAGAAAAAGCTATAAACTGCTTTTAGAATCAGGAAGTACAAAATCATCTCCTTTCCTCTGACATGATAAATTTTATAATTTGATTCATGCTCCTTTCACCTTCCTGTCTAGTTTCAAAAACAGACCTTAGGTAATGCTGAAGAAACAGAATGTGTGGAAAGCTTGAAGACACTAGAAACAAAGAGAAGATTATTTCTTGTTTGGATAAGGAAAGTCAACTGAGATTCAAGAAGAAAGACACTTGGCCATAGAGAAGAGGACAACAAAGAGAAACTCAAAAAAATTTTTGCTTATTTATTTCAACACTATAGAAGTTTTCAATTTTAATTTTGTTGCTTAAGATGAGCATCTGAACCACAAAGATCATTTATTTTCAGAAGTTGTCCAGGATTAGACATAATCATGCCTTTATGTGCTTCAAAATAACTTATTCCCCCAAGGAATCATGTTGAATAGAAGAGCCCTTCATCATCTGACACATTACTTTTTCTACTGAGCTTCCCAAGTGTGCACTCATATTCCCCAAAGTAAGATTAAAAACAATTTTATAAAAACATTTCTATGTCCTACATTATTCTAGTTTCTCTTAGGTATAAGCATTAAATTTCCCTAGTGCTTCTCACATTTCCAGATCTTATTCCAAAAGAGCACACAAACTAATTAAGAAAAATGCATTCACTAAAAAAAAATGGGCATTTTTTTATTATCTCACATGAGCACAATACTCTGCAAAAATTAGAGGCCTGCTTAGACCTGTTTTAAAAGCTTTGCCAATAGTAGTATAATATATATTGTTATGTATCAAGCGCTTAAATTTGAATATATACTTTAAAAACTAATTCCTACAAAGTTTGAGAGCCTAAAAAAAGGAAAGAAGTCCTTATAATGCTTGGAACATGTATTTCTGTAATTGTAAGGGCTGAATGAAAGATCCTTTACAAAGATAGGCTCAAAGTCCAGGAAAGCAACTCTAATTCAACTATCACTAATCCAAATGGGAGGAAGAGCAGAGAAAGGGATTCAAAAACATAGAATAAGGGGTTGGCGCAGTGGCGCAGCAAAGTCCACGCGCCCCGCTTTGGAGGCCTGGGGTTTGCAGGTTCGGATCCCGGGCACAGACCTATGCACCACTTATCAAGCCATGCTGTGGCCACATCCCATATAAAGCAGAGGAATATGTTAGCCCAGGGCCAATATTCCTCAGCAAATAAGAGGAGGATTGGCAACAGATGTTAGTTCAGGGCTAATCTTCCTAAAAAAAAAAAAAAAAAAATAGACTAAAATCCCTCAGGGGAAAAGAAACCATTGAGCTTTTAACAACTAAAAAGAGCTGCATACCATAAAAACTGAAGAAATGTGCTAATATCTGCAGGTATTTCAAAATGGAAAATATTTCTTACTTGCCTTAAGAGAAAGTGGTATTGGACCAATTAAGCAGTAGTCTGAATAACAGAGGTAGATGAGAGGCTAACTACTTTGCATTTCCTTACTGACTTTGGTGTGTGTGTGTGTATGTATCTATGTGTGTAAGCCCAAGTGTTTTTAAGAAAAATCAGAAGATGAAAAATTAAGATTGCATCTCGACCATCTATTTTATTTTCAAATATCATGCGTTGAAATGTGCCACTGCAAACCTCAAAGGATGTTTGTGTGGGATATGTTATGACAGTCTTCAACTCTGACAAGGCAATTGATTAAAAAGAAAGCTAAAGACATACATTATAAGCATGATTAGAGAGAGACTTATAGTTGGTTAATTTACACACCTTCCTTTCCATGTTTTTCCTTGTCCATATTGGCTCTAACATACTGTGGCCAGCCAAGGACTAATTTTCTCACCCCTCCTTAGGTATGGGTGAGAACATTGGAAAATTTACATTCAATGAAATTTGAACTGAAGGGATATGTGATACTTTGAAGCCAATGATTTTAATTATTTTCAAGCCTCTTTTTCTCATTTTAAGCTTACCTTTGTGGGTGTTGAGAATCCCAGGTGGGTATCCTCCAGTAAAACTAAGAAAGGCTGCTTATATAGTCTGTGAGTATTATGCCACTGGGAAAATTATTTCTTAAGTTACTACAATAAACTGTCTACTGATGTGACTTCCATGTACTATAACTACAGTATGAAGACCTGCTGCTTGATCTGACATTAGTTCTGAATTTCAGGTCTTGTGACAACTTTATTTCTCACTTTAATTAATAAAATTGTAATCTGTTTTTTTCCTTCAGTCTCCACTGTTTAGTTAGCATAAGACAGTCCCTCAGGGACTGATTATCTCTGAAAATGGAAAGAAGGGCATCTCTGAGCTTCCAAAGCAGAGAGCCAGATGCAGCCAGCCTTCCCTTTGATCATTTTATTATAATTTACATCTTCATTCATTCTAATGATTTCTAAAATGATATAAATGTATTTGTTTCTAAATAATCCATTTTTACAGCACCAGTTGAACAACCTCTGCCTTTCTTATAAAATATTGTTTTATTTTAAGTCAAATATGAAATTATATTGAGTACATATTGATCAGCAGGAAATTTGTCATACTGATACATAGAAATTTTTGAGATTATTAATGAATATATAAGTTGAGTATGATTAAAATTTTTTTAATGTATGTGTGGAATTCTGCATCTGGGTTTTATATTACTTGAGATCTTTTAGTAAATTTCCATATTTGGGAGAAGGTGTCATGGTGAGTGTGGTAGGCAGAATAATAAACCCCTAAAAATGTCCAAGCACAATCCTGGGAACCAGGGATTGTTACCTAACATGGCAAAAGGGTCAAAGGGTCTTTGTAAATGTGAATAGGTATATGGATTTTGAGACGGGAAATTATCCTGGATTATCCAGTTGGGCCGAATCTAATCACATGGGTCCTTAAAAGCAAACACGGTTCCTGGCCGAGGCGAGACATAGATGTGACAATGGAAGAAGGGTCCAAGAAATGCAATGGTGCTGGCATTGCCCATGATGGAAGGAGAACACAAGCTAAGGGATGTGGACAACCTCTAGAAGCTGGAAAAGGCAATGAAACACATTCTCCCCTAGAGCAGTCAGGAAAGAACACAGCCTTGTCGACGCTCTGAGATCTCTATGGGACTTCTGACCTACAGAAATGTAAGATAATAAATTTGTGTCATTTAACCTGCTAAATTTGCGGTAATTTGTTATGGCAGTGATAGAAAACCCATAGTGAATGGTTTATGTAAGACAGAAATTATAAGATGATGATACCTGTGAAGGTGTCTTGTAATCATGCAGATGAAGGACAAGGATGAAACAGAAGAACTCTCAGAACCAACTGCACAAAGGGAGCATGTTATTGAGTTCATTATGGTGCTTCCACTGCTTAATATTGACCTTTAAATGAACAGTGTCACTTGTACACAAAGGACACTCTTAATAGGACAAAGATCTTATAATCGGAAGTTTGGGAAGAGGATTGAGGTGAAGGATCTTGTGTGGTTAAGAAAGAGGTACAGAACGTAAAAAAATTTAAATTAGGGTGTCAGTCTGTTTTTTCTCTCAGTGATATTCTGACAAACAGTGACAATAAATTGTGTCCATAAATCCAATTAAAAGGAATCTGGACGAGGAAGCATTGGAGCTCATTCTGGTTTTGGTTATTTTGGGTTGAGTTGGGCTTTTAGCACCCGTGAGATGCTTGCCCTGATTTTTCCTAACTCTTCCTTGCTGCTAGTAATGAGTGTGTAGCACATCAAAGGGAGCAGGATGGAGAAGTCAGGAAATATTTTCTGAGGTCTGTTTACTTATTTTTTTTTCGTTTTTCCAGCTTTATTGAGATTTAATTGACATATAATATTGTGTAAGTTTAAGGTGTACAATGCGATGATTTGATATAAGAATGTATTGTGAGGGGCCGGCCCCGTGGCTTAGTGGTTAAGTGCACGGGCTCCACTACCGGTGGCCCGGGGTTCAGATCCCAGGTGCGCATTGACGCACCGCTTCTCTGGCCATGCTGAGGCCGCGTCCCACATACAGCAACTAGAAGGATGTGCAACTATGACATAACAACTATCTACTGGGGCTTTGGGGCAAAAAAAAAGGAGGAGGATTGGCAATAGATGTTAGCTCAGAGCCAGTCTTCCTCAGCGAAAAGAGGAGGATTAGCATGGATGTTAGCTCAGGGCTGATCTCCCTCACCAAAAAAAAAAAATGAAAAGAATGTATTGTGAAATGTTTACTACAATAAGGTTAATTAATACATCCTTCATTTCACACAATTACCATTTTGTTGTTGTTATTATGGTATGAATATTAAAGCTCTACTCTCACAGCAACTTTCAAGTATATGATACAGTGCTGTTAACTACAGTCCCCATGCTGTAATTTAAATACCCAGAATTGGTACATCCTATAATTGAAAGTTTGTACCCTTTGACAAATATCTCCCCATTCCCCTACCCTTCAGCTCCTGGCAACCACCATTCTACTCTGTTTCTATGAGATCAACGTTTTAGACCCTAGGTATAAGTGAGATCATATGGTATTTGTCTTTCTCTGTCTTGATTTATTTCACTTAGCATAATGTCCTCAAAGTCCATCCATCTTGTTGCAAATGACAGAAATTTCTTCTTTCTCATGACAGAATAATATTCCACTGTACATATATATGTACACTATATTTTCTTTAGCCATTCATCAATTGATTGAGATTTAAGTTGTTTCCATGTCTTGGCTATTATGAATAATGTTGCAATGAACGTGAGAGAACATACATCTCTTTGAGATAGTGATTTCATTTCATTTGAATTTATACCTAAAACTCAGTTTGCTGGCTCATATGGTAGTTCTATTTTTAATTTTTTTCAGGGACCTCCGTATTGTTTCCTATAGTGGCTGTACCAGTTTACATTCCCACCAAGAGTACACAAGGATCCCATTTCTCCACATCCTCAACAACACTTATTTCATGTATTTTTGATGATCGTCATTCTAATAGGTATGAGGTGATATCTCATTGTGGCTTTGATTTGCATTTCCCTGATGATTAGTGACGTTGAGCACCATTTCATGTACTTGTTGGCCATTTGTGTGTTGTCTTTGAAGAAAGATCTATTCAAGTCCTCTGTCCTTTTTTGATCAAATTGTTCGTCTCTTTGCTATTGAGTTGTATAAGTTCTTTATATATTTTGGATGTTAACTCCTTATTGAATACATGATTTGCAAATATTTCCTCCCATTCTGTAGGTTGCCTTTTCATTTTGTTGATGGTTTATTTTGCTATGCAGAAACTTTTTAGTTTGATGTAGTCCCACTTGTTTATTTTTGCTTTTGTTGCTTATGCTTTGGTGTCATATCAAAAAAATCATTAGCAGGACTGATGTAAAGGAAGTTTTTCCCTACATTTTCTTCTAGGAGTTTTATGGCTTCAGGTCTTATGTTCAAGTTCTTAATCCATTTCAAGTTAATTTTTGTGAGTGTTGTAAGATAGAGGGTCCAATATCATTCTTTTGCATGTGAAATTCTAGTTTTCCCAGCACCATTTATTGAAGAGACTATCCTTTCCCATGGAGTATTTTTTATTCTCTTGTCAAATATTAATTGACCATTAATGTGAGAGTTTATTTCTAGGCTCTCAATTCTGTTCCATTGGTCTTTGTGTCTGTTTTTATTCCAGTACCATGCTGTTTTAATTCCTATAGCTTTGAAACATAATTTTAAATAAAAATGTGTGATGCCTCCAGCTTTGTTCTTTCTCAAGATGGCTTTGGCTGTTTGGGGTCTTTTGTGGTTCCATATGAATTTTAGGATTGTTTATATTTTTGTGAAAAATTGGGGTTTTTGATAGGGATTGCATTGAATCTATAGATGCCTTTGGATAGCACAGATGTCTTGACAATATTAACACCGACGATCCATGAACACAAGACATCTTTCCATTTATTTATGTTTTCTTCAGTTTCTTTCATCAAAGTCTTGTTGTTTTCAGTATATATATCATACACCTCCTTGGTTAAATTTATTCCTAAGTATTTTATTGTTTTTGATGCTATTGTAAATGGGATTATTTTTGTCATTTCTTTTTCAGATAGTCCATTGTTAGTGTATAGAAATGCAACTGATTTTTATGTATTAACTTTGTATCCTACAACTTTACTGAATTAATTTGTTAGTTCTAACAGTTTTTCAGTGGAATCTACTATTTTCTATATACAAGATCATGTCATTTGCAGAGACAATTTTACTTCTTCCTTTCCAATTTGGACGCCTTTGATTTCTTTTTGTTGCCTAATTGCTCTGGCTGGGACTTCCTATGTTGACGAAAAGTGTCAGGAGTGGACACCCTTGTCTTGTTCCTGATCTTAGAGGAAAATATTTCAACTTATCACTGTTGGGTATGATGTTAGCTATGTTAGCTAGTTGTCATATACGGCCTTTATTGTGTTGAGACATATTCCTTCTATACCCAATTTGTTGAGAGTTTTCATCATCAAAGTATGTTAAATTTTGTCAAATGCTTTTTCTGCATCTATTGAGATTATATGATTTTTATCTTTTATTCTTTTAATGTGGTGTGTCACATTTATTGATTTGCAAATGTTGAACCATCCTTGCATCCTAGGAACAAATCCAACTTGATCATGGTGTATGATCCTTTTAATATGTTGTTGAATTTGATTTGCTAGTATTCTGTTGAGAAATTTACCTCTATATTTATCAGGCATATTGACCTGTAGTTTTCTTTTCTTGTAGTGTCTTTATTTGGCTTTGGTACAAGGGTTATGCTGGTCTCATAAATTAGTTCGAAAGTGTTCCTTCCTCTTAAATTTTTTGAAAGAGTTTGAGAAGGATTGACTTAAATCTTCTTTAAATGTTTGGTATAATTTATCAGTGAAGCTCTCTGGTCCTGAGCTTTTCTTTGTTGTGAGGTTTTTGATTGCTGATTTAGTTTCCTTGCTATTGGTCTGTTCAGAGATTTATTTATTCATGATTCAGACATTGTAAGTTGCATGTCTCTAGGAATTTATCCATTTCTCTAGGTTATTTCATTTGTTGGCATATAATCGTTTGTAGTAATCTCTTATGATCCTTTGTATTTCTATGGTATCAGCTGTAATGTCTCCTCTTTCATTTACAATTTTATTTATTTGCATATTCTTTTGTTTCCTCAATAAGTCTTAGCTAATGGTTTGCCAATTTTCTTTATTTTTTCAAAGAACCAGCTCTTAGTTTCATTGGTATTTTCTATTAACTTTCTGGTCTCTATTTCATTTATTTTTGCTCTGATCTTTATTTCCTTCCTTCTGCTAACTTTGGACTTAGTTTATTCTTATTTTTCTAGTCCCTTGAGGTGTAAACTTTCCTATTTGAGTTTTTTTAAGTGTGGGCATTTATTGCTATAAACTTTCCTCTTAGCACTGTTTTTGCTGAATCCCACAAATCTTGGTATGTTATATTCTTATTTTGTTTGTTTCCAGATATTTTTTGGTTTCCCTTTTGATTTTTTCTCTGACTCATTGGTTGTTCAGGAGTGTATTATTTAATTTCCACATATTTGTGAGTTTTCCAGCTTCCTCCTGTTACCGATTTCTAGTTTCATCCCATTCTAATATAAAAAGATATTTGGTGTGATTTCAGTCTTCTTAAACTTGCTAAGACTTGTTTTGTCACCTAATAGATGATCTATCCTGGAGAATGTCTGTGTGCACTTGAGAAGAATGTGTATTCTGCTACTGTTGGTTGGAATATTCTGTGTATGTCTATTAGGGCCATTTGGTCTAAACTGTGGTTCAAGTCAGAGGTTTCCTTATTGATTTTCTGTTTGGATGATCTGTCCATTGATGAAAGTGGGGTATTGAAGTGTCCTACTATTATTGTATTGTTGTCTGTTACTCCATCCAGATCTGTTAGTATTTGCTTAATATATTTAGGTGCTCTGATGTTTGATGCATATATATTTACAACTGCTATATCCTCTTGATGAATTGACCTTTTTATCGTTATAGAATGACCTTCTTTCTTTGTTATTACAGTTTTGCACTTAATGTTTACTTTGTCTGACATAAGTATAGTTACCTCTGCTCTCTTTTGGTTTCCATTTGCATGGAACGTCTTTTTTCATCCTTTCACTTTGAGCCTATGTCTGTCATTGAAGCTGAAGTGAGTCTTTCATAGGCAGCATATAGTTGGGTTTTGTTTTTTTTAATCCATTCAGCTGTTCTATGACTTTTGATTGGAGAATTTAAACCATTTACATTTAAAGTATCATTGATAGGCAAGGACTTACTATCACCTTGTTAATTGTTTTCTGGCTGATTTGTATTTCCTGCGTTTGTTTCTTCCTCTCTTGCTGTCTTCCTTTGTGAATTGGTGATTTTCCTTAGTGGTATACTTTGACACCTTTGTCTTTATCTTGTGTGTATCTACTACAGGTTTTTGTTTTTAGTTACCCTGAGGTTTACTTGAAACACCTTGTACATATAATAGTGTATTTTATGCTGATAACTTAACTTTGATCACATACAAAAATTCTACCCTTTTACTTGCCCTCTCCTGACATTTTATGTTTTTGGTGTCACAATTTATATCTTTTTATATTGTGTAACCATTAACAAATTATTATAGTTATAGCTATTTTTAATACTTTTGTCCTTTAACCTTTAGTTAGAATTAAGTGGTTAACACACCACTGTATTTCAGTATTAGAGTATTCAGAATCTGATTATATACTTATCTTTACCAGGGTGTTATATAGTTTCATACATTTTTATGCTACTAATTAGCATCCTTGCATTTCAGCTCAAAGAACTCCTTTCAGCATTTCTTGCAAGGCAGGGCTAGTGGTGACAAACTCCCTCATCTTTTGTTTGTTTGCAAGTCTTTATATCAAATTCTTTTTTTTTTTTATAATTTTATTTATTTATTTTTTCCCCCAAAGCCCCAGTAGATAGTTGTATGTCATAGCTGCACATCCCTCTAGTTGCTGCATGTGGGACACGGCCTAAGCACGGCCAGAGAAGCGGTGCATCGGTGCGTGCCTGGGATCCGAACCCAGGCCACTGGCAGTGGAGCGCGCGCACCCAACCACTAAGCCACGGGGCCGGCCCTCACATTCATTTTGCAAGGACATTTCCACTAGGTAAAGTATTCTTGGTGAGCAATTTTATTTTTTTCAGCACTTTCAATATATCATCCCACTCATGGGATGGCCTGCAAGGTCTATGCTCAGAAATCTGCTGATAGCTTTATGGGCTTCATGTAGGTGCACAGCTGGAAGGGCTACCTGCAGGTAAGTTCAGTGGTGCAGGTTAATGAGTGGAGATAGGGCCAGATGCAGAGGCCTTGGCTTTCAATGTGCACTTCTGTGACTGCAGGTTGTTGCCACGGGCATGCATATGACAGTGGAGGCTGGTGACAGAAGTCGGTATGCAGATTCACAGCTGAAGGGGCTAGCCCCAAGTGTGTATATAATGATAATGGTCAGCCCCAGGGGTCTAGGCTGGTGTCTTGCACTTATGCAGCTTCAGAGACCCGGGTTGGCTGCTGGTGCAGATTCTGGGCTCTGGTGGTAGGGCAGAAGAAGGGAGTGAGGAGGGATTCAGGTGGTAGTGTCTGTGGACATGAATACCTATGGGGCTAAAACCAGTGAAATCTGCAGGGTTTCCACAGCAGCTGTGCTGGCTATTGGGTTTTTCAGTGGCGAAAGCTGCTGGTGTCCTCTGTGGAGCAGGTCACTGGAAATGTGTTAGGTCCTACTGTGTGGCTGATACTCGTAGCCACTGCTCTTCTTCCTAGCCATCTTTATTCATCTCAGCTTTGCTGGTCTCTGGGTAGGGTGAAACCTGAGGGAAGTCCTTCCTGAAGTGCCCTGAAAGGCTTAAAAAAAAGCCTTAAAAAAACTGGAAGCTGGTAGCTCACCTTGCTCTCCCTTTTCTGGAAAGGGAAACTCTTTCTAGCTGGGGTGTTCCCTCTTGGTGCTAAGCAGTGCTAGCTGGGGGGCTCGGATGGTGCAGGCAAAATGAAGCTGTTCTTCCTTCTCTTTTTGTGTGGTTATTCTCAGGTTTTTTATTCCACTGTGTTGCTGAAGTTTATGTAGACACCTGAGCTTTCCTAGAGCTGTTTTTGTCTGTGGATAGCTATCTAATTGTTGATCTTGGTGGAGAGATGGAGACGGGGGATCTCCTATTTCACCATGTTGGTGATATCACTTTCCGTAGTTATGTTTTCTTCTGTCATGGAATTTTTGTCCATTCATGTGCCAGTGCCAGTATTTCAAATATAGTAGCTTTATAATATGGTTTAATATTTAATAAAATAAATGACTCTGACTATTATTTACCTGTTCTGGATTTTCTAGTTATTCTTATGTATTAATCTTCAAAATACATTTCAGAATCATTTTGACATCTTCAAATAATAAAAAATGATAATTATAATTTGTTTTGGGATTTCAGATACTCTTCTTGCTCCTGGGTATGTGGATGGCTCAGAAGGCTCTGCTTCAGGTTGTGGGTAGCCCAGTCTTCAAGGCTGCAGACTAGGTTCCGTTCCATAGGTTTCCTCATTCTCGTTTCAGCCAGCAACTACTCAGGCTTGTCCTTCTCAAAGCAGAACCTGGAAGTCCCAGGGACAAACCAAACCTCACAGGCTTGTATAAAGCCTCTGCTTACATCACGTCCATTCACATTCCATTGGCCAAATCAAGTCATATGGTCAGGGAGCTATGTCCCACCTTAAACTGGAAGGTGGGGAAGGAAGTAAATACTTGTTTGACAAGAATGTAATCCATTGAAATGTGTTAGAAGGTGATAAATTCTATAGAAAAAAGTCGGAGGGGGAAGGGTATTAAGAGTTTTGGGGATGGTGTTGTAATTTACTGTGTCATCCTCACTGAGCTGACATTTAAGCACAGATCTGAAGAAGCTGAGGAAGTTCTCCATGTGGATATCTGAAAGAAGAGTAATCTAGACAGAAGGCACAGCCCATGCAATAGTCCTAGGTTGTGAGGATGTCCACTATTTCAAGGAACAATGATTAGACAGTGTGACTGGAGTGGAGAAAGGGAGGTTGAGTGTGAAGTAGGATAGGGGTCAGAGGTAACTGGAGGCCAGATCCTTAGAGCAATGTAGGCTGTTGTCAGGGCTTTGGTTTCTACTAAGTGGAATGAGGAACCATGGCAGGGTTTGCTCAGAGGAGTCACGTGATCTGATTCACTCTGGCTTCAGTGCTAGATCAGAGTGTAGGGAAGTAGGTATAAAAGTAGGAAGACAAATTAGGACACTAATGCTGTAGTCTAAGTGAGAAATGACAATGACTTGGACCAGAGTTGTAGCAGAAGAGGTGAAATTCTGTATTACATAAATGACTCTTTTTATGCTGCGAAGGTAGGCTCAAAAAGTTTTATTGTTTGAAATGCGTAACAAAAGTGGTTTGGAAAGTATTAAAGGATACTGATGAAAGTACTTACAACATTAAATTCTCTCTACGAAACGCATTTTGGCTTTCTCTCCAATTCATCTCTTGTTGGTCTCTTACCAATTCTTAACTGACAACCCTCTATATTTTAGTACCAAACTAATTACAATTCATCGAAAATCCTTTGTGAAACACATTTCTTCATGCCAGTCCCTGTGGTAGATAATGGATATGCCTCAGTGAATGCACTGTACATGGTTTCCACCTTCCTGAGGTTTACTCTCTACTTTGGGAAACGACACAACATACACAAACATGTAAGCAAGACTGAGTTTAGATAAATCCTCTGAGAGACATTAGGGGTGTGATGTGCAAGGTGTTGTGCAAAGGCATATCAAGGGAGGTAATATTTAAGCTGGTGCCTAAAATTTGAAAGAGGATCAGCTCTGCAAAAAACAAAAGGAAGAGATCCACACAGAGCCAACAGTATATATGATGGCCCTTATATAAATGTGCTAAAAGATATGCCTGATTTTTCATAAATGACAAGGCATCAGTACTTTTTTTTATTATTACTGGTTTAAGTTTGTACTATAAACACTAACCAATTCAGTACTTTATTGAGAGAGGGATGAAGAATCACTAAACAATCTCTTTTTGCATATTAAAAATAATCTGAGGGCTGGCCCCGTGGCCGAGTGGTTAAAGTTCCCCGTGCTCCACTTTGGCGGCCCGGAATTGTGGGTTTGGATCGGAGTGCAGACCTACACCACTCATCAAGCCATGCTATAGCAGTGACCCACATAAAAAATAGAGGAAGATTGGCACAGGTGTTAGATCAGGGTTAATCTTCCTCAAAAAAAATAAAAAAACAAAAACAAACACAATAATCTATATAGTCACATTTGTCTCAAAATGTAACAAAGTAGCTATGTTCTCTTCATAAAATTTTATATCCAGGATATATCTTTAAAATCAGGCAATATTAACTATCAAAACAATTACTTCACATGATATCACTTTAAATAGAGGCAGTATTATACGGTGCTTAAGAGCACAGGCCTGGTAGCTAGCCAGGCTGGGTGGAAACCAAGCTAGCAGGGTGACCTTGAACAAGTTACTTAATCTCTAGGCGTCTCAATTTACTCATCAGTACAATGATGAGTAAATTGTTATAAGCTTTAGATTTATATATGTAAAATCTGCCAGATCTTGTCACTTTTAAGAGAAGCTGGGGGCCAGCACGGTGGCGTAGCAGTTAATTTCGCGCATTCCGCTTCGGCAGCCCAGGGGTCACCGGTTTGGATCCTGGGCACGGACCCACTCAGGGTTCATCAAGCCCTGCTGAGGTGGCGTCCCACGTAGAAGAGCTATAGCTCTACAACTGTGATACACAACTATGTACTGGGGCTTGGGGAGAAAAAAGGAAAAGAAGATGATTGGCAACAGATGTTAGCACAGGGCCAATCTTCCTCAAAAAAAGAGAACCTGGAATTCGGGTTTTGAATGTAAGATATCTCCGTTTTTAAAAGTTGGATAAAGTTACTAAAAATTAAAAAAAAAAATGTGTCTGGGCCACATGAAATGCATTTGCTGCCTGAATTCAGCTCGAGGAGGAAACGATTTGCAACTGCTCCCTGAGGTAATGTTTTGTTAGATTTTGAAACAATAGTAGAGATTTTTACCTCAATGACGATCCCTTCTAAAAGTCTCTATTTGATTTAGCCTCACAGTTAATACAATATAAGACAAGAACTGTCAAGGTGACACACATTTATATAATCTATTCCTTCCGTAAAACCCTTGCTTGCTATGGAACTAGGAAAGAGCAGAGAATGACATGAATTCTCTTGCAAATGTGAGAATATATGATTCTAAATTTGTGCTCTAATACCTTCACCAAAAACATCAGTGCCCTGTGTAACAAATTTATGAACCAGTTAGTAGATGCCATTGCTTCCCAGAAAGAATTTCTATGAGTTATTAGATATAAAATTTTGCACTTGCACAAAAAGTGATAAAACACTTTCTAAACCGTGGTGTTAAGTCACTCACAACAAACTGAAGCTTGCTGCAACAGAGAAGTATTAACTCTTCTAAGTTGCACTATTTCCTTTATAGACTTCTTTACATAAGCCTTTGGTTAAGATACCACAGATAACTGAAGATCAGATGAGCAGTAAATCCCAGGGGTCCCCAACAGTAAATAGTTTGATATGTTTTCTCTTCATATTCTCATTTTCAAACACTCTGGTTGAGAATATAAATTATTACTAATAATTAGAGAAATCAAATTTTCTCAGTCTCAAGCACCAAGCATGGAAATAAATGCAAACTTTATTTTGAAATCTTTGCCTGAGAATATGTAAATGACAGAAGGAAAAATTCTCTTTCACAAAATGTCTTTTCTCTGCTGGCATTCTGTTATGAGTTCTTATTATTTAAAACAATTTTCCAAGGAATATTTTTCATATTGAGCCGTCACAGTAATTCTGTTTCAACGCCTCATCGTCATTTTCAAGCACTGTCTGATGCAAAATTTAAGGATGATTTCACTCACTTTGTTGGGTCTTGCTTTTTTCCATTTCCTAGAAAATAATTTCTTTCTTTTTTTATTTTTTCCTTCTTACTTCCCCTTTCTCTTATATGTTCTCACTATTTCCTCCCTTCTTTTTACTGGAGCATGGTCCCTTAACTTCAGAGGACCCTTGAACTTAATAGATCCTCAGAAACTTCCCCCTTTTACTTCTAGCTCTCCTGGGACTGTATTTCATGGCAAAACTCTATTAGCTTATTTTGATGTTTTTATCTTTCTGTGTTTAGGAACCAATCCATGCAGCCAAAACAGACAATTTTCTGAGGGCACTAAGTGGGTTTTCAGATCTCCTGTGAGGACGAATGAGCTTCAATAAAACATTAGGCCACTACCAAAGTTGACTGGCTTGAGTGATGTAACATCTTATGTGGTTCCTGCCTTTTACTGTAAGTTTACACACCCCTGAACATTAGCTCTTCCCAGCTGTAGTGCTTTAAGTGAAGGTTTGCACGCAAATATGGCCTCCATGAAAGTTACCTCGGGCTAAAGTACTTCCATCATGGACAAAATTAACCGTCACACTAGGTCTCCGGTGGTTTAGTTGGCCTCAGATTCAGTTGTGGCTCATGTTTTATTAATGTGGTGAGATTGTCCTTTATTTTCAGCCTCCCACAGCAGGTGAGCTTGTCATATTCACTAAGAGAGAACGAGAGAAGATTGCCAACCACTTGCGCGAATTGTTTCCACAGTTCTTAATTTCTGTTGAGAGGCACGCAATATAAACAAAGTTTTACTTAACTGCCGGAACATTTGTCAAGGATTTGATACACGCAACCCTCCATTTCTATGCTCTGCTATGAAACCAGTGCAGCTGCCCCTCTGGGTAACCCTGTGCATGCCAAGCTGGATCCCAGAATTAGGGTCCTTGAATACTTTCTCTGCCTTTAGCCTGGTGGAGAAAAATCTCACTACCCAGAAAACTAGATGGGTGGCCTGGAAATAGGTTAAAAATCAGTCAGCTAGAGTAGAGAGGTTCTGACCCATATTCAGGTTTTACTTCGCCCCTGCTGACTTTCCCACGATGGAAATTTTTTTCTAGACTAGAATCTGTTAAATCCTTCAAGTTATAACAGGTATTAAAAGCTAAGTTCTTTAAGTTTCTAACGTGATAGAAAAACCTTCAAAAATTTTCCTATTCTTTATACCCAATATACCATAAAATACAAAGAATATTTTTCTTCTGAATTAATAGAAATTAAAAATTGTCTGCCAACAATTAAGAGGAGAATCCTTATTGTGTTTAATCTCTATTAACATAATTCATCTCTTTTTTTTGGTAAATTATTTGCTGTAGTTACAGATTTTTTTCTTGAATTTAACAAGACCTACAGTCTAAAAGAGCAAGGATGCAAATTCTATACCGCAAATAGTGACAAATAACATGCTGATCAATGAATTCTGTAGATTAATTAACTAGGTTTTATGAGTCTCGAGAAAATGAACAAATTTGTATCATTGCTTTTTTTCTTTTGAGATTATAATACGATAAAAGGTTTAGGTGAAAAAAAATATATATCTCCTTATTTCTATCTATATGTATATATACTCAGCTTGGAATTTTAAAACTTACACAAGATGCTGAGTTTTTATTTATTTTCTCTGAAAAACGTTGGAATCTTGGATTTTAAACTACTCTAAAGGCTATAATCTATAATACAAGTCAGGGAATGTTTTTCTGATATCCAATATATTCATTGAATCATAGAAAAAGTAAAGTTAAGATTAATGTTTAAAATTTTTTCCAGTCTTGAATTATCTAGTTTGGCTACATATGCAAATGTGTTTGTAAACTTTGTAGTTTGACCATATACGTTAATTAAATGCATATTGCAAAACTCTCTCTTTTCTTAAGTTGTGCTTTAGAGATTCTTAACTGTCTATGAGATTCCTCATTCTTGTGTTTTGATTTACTCGTAGCTAACCCAAATTTCTAGAATAAACAAATAAATGATATATGGCAGCTGAATTTCTTGGTTGACACTACCGTAAATATGAAATTCACTAAAAAGCTGCTTAAATGACTTTACCTCAGTGATCTAGAATTAATGTTAAAAATTGTGTAACTATTTACATCATTAAAGTAGTTGTCTAATTGTCACTTGATTCTTAAAATAATATATGCCTTTTAAAGAATCATAATATTGGGAAGCATATTGTGTATTTTTTCTGCTAATCAATGCTCTAAAAATCTATTTCATTTATATCTAAATATAAATTGATTTGTGTTATTTCTCTTTTAAATGGAGAATTGATTATTTTAAGTTATCTAAACAGCAAAAAGAATATTGTACCTTCAAAACAACCAACAATAATTTCAAATGCAATGCATTTCCATGTGGAAGACTATTATTTACTGTTCTAGCGGGGTGTGGTTCAAGTACCTTATCCATAATCTGAACTCAGAAATAGTTGCTTAATCGAGGTTCATTTAGAACAATCGACTTAACTCCTGCCCACCTAGGAGCAACATGATCTGACATTGCAATTCATGTCATTATTTGAAGAAGAGCATGTGCTCTGGAATCATATAGACTTAGGTTTAAATCCTATTCCATGTCTCTCTCTGGGTAAATAATGTTGAGTGAATTACTAAGTCACATTAAATTTCTCTACCTATAACATGAAGATAATAATAGCCCCTACTTTATTATCATGATTAAAGAGCTGCTCTTCTTCTGACAATGAGTACTGACAGAAGGTGTTAACACTTTATGGTAGACAGAATTCTAAAGATGTTCCCCCAAGATTCCTGTCCCTTTGTTATTAAATCAAATAATAATCTAGGTGCTGCTGTGAAGGAAGTTTGCAGTTGGAATCAAAATACTAATCAACTGACCTTAAAATAGGAAGAATATCCTTGATTAGACTGGATCTAAACACTTGAGTCCTTAAATGTAGAGAAATTTCTCTAGTTGGGGTCAGAGAAATGCAACAGATGGGGAGAGGTGGCAGAAGAGAGATGGTACCTCATTCCTCTGTCTGCAAGGAACTGAATTTGGCCAACAACCTGAATGAGCTTGGAAGCAAATTCAGCCCCAGAGCCTTGGGAAATAATACAGCCTGCTGACACATTGATTTCAGCCTTGTGAGACTCGAAGCAGAGAAGCGACTTAGTCGCACTTGTGGCCTAGACTTCTGACCGACAAAAAAATGTGAGATAGTAAATAGATGTTGTTTTAAGTCACGAAATTTGTAGTAATTTGTTGCAGCAGGGGTAGAAAACTAACAGGCACTTATTTTCTAAGCAGGAGTAATGGCACAAGTACCATCACTGGGATGCATGAATGCCTTTACCAATTGATATAATTAATATACAAATAGTGAAGAAATGAAGGCATTATAGGATGATATACAAATATGGAAGAAATTAATGTATCATAAGATGGAAAACAGAGAAATTTTCAGAGAAAGTGAGTGAATTTCTTATCTCTCTTAAACCTGCAATGGTTACAAAGACAACAATAGAGAGGGATGAGAATGCAGTTGTGCAAGCTATTTGATGTGTCCTAGTAGTAGCCAAGCAGATTGCACTGAGGGCCTAGTGTTAGGAAAGCCAAAATGAGAGGTGAGGTCAGCTCAGAAAAGTGAAGGGAATGGTAAATGAAAATAAAGACTAGGGCCGGCCCTGTGGCTTAGCAGTTAAGTGTGCACGCTCTGCTGCTGGCAGCCTGGGTTCGACCCCTGGTGCACACCAACGCACTGCTTCTCCAGCCATGCTGAGGCTGTGTCCCACATACGGCAACTAGAGGGATGTGCAGCTATGACATACAACTATCTACTGGGGCTTTGGGGGAAAAAATAAATAAATAAAATTAGAAAAAAAAGAAAAGACTAAATTTTGTGCTGTATTGAATAAAGCTTTTCAAGGAATTAATGACTCAGGAAACAATTCCACTGTATATTGCTGTTTATGTAGCTTTAGCTAATTTTGACTTAATGTGAAACTGGACTTAAAGCATTATTTTTCTCCCTGGTGATCCATGTGGTTCACTGTGTCACTTCCCCCTAGTTTCTGTTTAAATATCACATGGTCAGTGAGACCTTTTCTGACACTGTATAAAAGTGTAAAATATCCCAGCACACCTCACATCAGACTTCTCTTTGTAAGCTTTATTTTTCTCTGTAAAACTCATGAAGAAACCCTTTACTGTTTGTTTGTTAATTATCTTTCTCCCACTTTAACATATGCTTCATGAATACAGGAAGCATGTTTATTCAGTGCTCCATCTCCAGCATCTAGAAAATTATATAAGATGCTCAATAATTGTTTGTTAAATGGATGAAAGAGAAATCCAGATATTTGATCCTTGTGTGGAAGACTCTGCTCTATGTTGCCTAGGCACTTCCCTCCATCATTTCTCCTCAAGCTTTCCAGAACGTATGGCACAAGTGAATCTGAATCAAGCTCAATTAAAATCAAAACTCAATTAAAATATTTTTATTTAGAGAAATTTTGTCCAACAGTGTGATTAGTGAAAATATTTTCATTAATCTTTTTGATATTAGTAATTTTGGCCGTCTGTTTAGAGAATACTTTTTTTTGTTTCATCCACTGTAAATTCAATTTTGAGGGAAAGACAAATGGTTCTATCATAATACACTAACATGTTTCATGCCTCTCTTTATTTATCATCAACACTATTTCCAAAGAATTTCTGTATTTTTTTTTTTACTCAAATTCTAATCTACATGAGCCAGGTGGTAACAGTGGATTAACACTTTCGCGTAAGAGAAGTTTATTTAGAAACAATGGAGTTTAAAAAGCTGCTCTTGGGGCCGGCCCCGTGGCTTAGCGGTTAAGTGTGTGCGCTCCGCTACTGGCGGCCCAGGTTCAGATCTCGGGCGCGCACCAACGCACCGCTTGTCGGGCCATGCTGAGGCCGCGTCCCACATACAGCAACTAGAAGGATGTGCAGCTATGACATACAACTATCTACTGGGGCTCTGGGGAGAAAGAGGGGAAAAGAAAAAAAAAAGGAGGAAGATTGACAATAGATGTTAGCTCAGGGCCAGTCTTCCTCATCAAAAAGAGGAGGATTGGCATGGATGTTAGGTCAGGGCTGATCTTCCTCACAAAAACAAACAAACAAACAAACAAACAAAAACTGCTCTGTGTCTTGCAGTAGGACTAGCATTTAGTCCATCAAGCTAAAGAAAATACCAAGGCACTAACATCTGCTGAGTTTTGAGAAGACAGGCAAATGCATATCAACTTGCTACTAAAAGAGCTGGTCTACAGATTCCATTTTTGTCCTGTAGCATTGTTCATTAGCACTGTCTAATTTTTCTTATTGTTCTATGGCTAAACAGTTCCAGCACATCAACCCAGAGAGATGAATTCAGATGCTGATGTTTTGGTTCTTTGAAGTTTATTCCTGCCACATTTTTGAACCTTAACATTTGGGTCTCCTTTTCTACATAGTTTCACATTTTCTTTGAAATATAAGGCTAAATGGCAACAAGGATTATTTGTGTAATATGAGTTCCCTCTGTGCAGTAATATCCCATAAACAATGCATATGGTTCAATAATGCAAGTTGAAAATCAGAATCATATTTTAAAATGACTGCAGAGTAACATAGACTAAAGTCAGTTCCTACTATTTAATTAGATTTATTTTTATGAGAAGATGCTCAAGATTATTTCACTTGAGATATTATTTTAGGCTTTCTCCTACAGTGCAATAATTATTGACACTATTTTCAGCTAACCACAGCATTTTGACTGAGGAGTAATTCTATCATCACATTTCTGTCACATGGTATAACTAATAGGCTAAATTTTTCCAGCAAAGCACGTTAGATGTGTAAAAACAATTCAAAGCCAGTAAATGCAGTTACTTGGAAACATTATAAGGAAATGTCACACCATAACATTTACCTGCTATGTTTTATTCTTTTCCCCTCAAGCACTTTTGTTGTTTCCTGAGCTGAGATTAGTAACTTAAAAAGCTTTTATTAAACATGTACAATCTAAATGAAGCACTCCACCAACTGTAAATTCTCTCAATTAGACTTCCTGCAAATGACAAATGAGTGTGAATGTGCAATAAACCTTTGAATACCAGTGATTTAGGGCTAAGGAGGACTAGAGAATTTCTGGCAACACATTGAATGCAATTGATTGTGTGGTAAAACGTAAGAAAAGTGTGTGGTGGTTCCTTGTTTGCCCTTTCATTTTCTTAAATCAAGAGAGGATATTTGCAATGCAAAATTTATATTAAAGTGCTTCGAGCAACAACGTAAGGCACAAAAAAGACACAACAACTCATAGATGAACAATTGCATTATTTCAAGGCACCAGACCTCAACTCCTTTTGAGCAATATAAGAATTACTTGTAGATAAGAAAAATTCATCCAAAGTGTCATTTATTTGCTTTTGTTTGTATGGAGGAACAATTTATGGTATTTCTTTACAGACCATAAATGACTTGCTTTAAACTTTCTGATAGAAGCTTAGTGTATGCAATGGAATTGTTTGGTCCACTTTAGCAATTTAAAGTTTGATGGTGACAGCCAAACATATCTGCCTAAATGTGATATTCTCCATTCATATTTATTTTCTGGAGTTCTATATTTAACCTCACATGGAGAAAATTTTAGGTTCTGTAAAATTTGTAGATCAGTAATATGGTCATGAAAAGTAAATAGTATTTGCCTTTTAAATATGAAGACCACACTATTGACTTTTTAAATTATTATATTTTGTTTGGCAGTATATATTCAACTTCAAAAAACATCTTTGAAATTGAATACAGCACTGGAAAACAAATCTTGATCATTTGTATATACACACATCATATCAGGTTACGTGGTGACAGCAAGCAACCCCAAATCCACATGACTAAACAAGTTTAATTCTGTTAAAAGATAAAGTGAGGCCTTTAAAAAAATTTAAGAGTTTATATGAGCAAAAATAGGTTTGAATCAGGATCCAAACAGTAAGTGGTTAGGAGCTTTCTACTGGCATGAGCTGAGGGGGAGACTTTTACAGAGAAGAAGCAGAAACAAAGGAAAGAAAAATTATTTGATTGGCTATAGCTTAAGCATTTACCTTATTTAGAAAACCCTAGTTGGCTGTTTGTGGTTGGTTGTCATTAGGTTTCGGTTTCTTAACCTCCAGGCTGTTATAGGCTTAGGTTTTGGTTTACTTAAGTAGATTACCAAGGCATTAAAGTCACCTCGGTCTAATGGCCTTGTTTAATTATTTTAACAATTCTCATTCATGCTATATGTCCATTAGCAGACAGCAATGGGGGATCTTAAGCATACTCTCTTAAAAACCCAGTCTGATTGAACAGCCACCACCTTAAAGGTTGGTTATTATTGCAAATTCTTGGTCCAAAGGTAATACATGTTATGTTCACTTACAACTAACAAAGTAGCTACTTTTGTTTGTCTTCAACTTACAGAAGCAGGTAAAAATTTTCAGAATGCTACCAGAATTTATAGTTCTTTCTTAGCACAATTTTCAAATAAATTACAATTGGCATTGCGCTACTAAATGCAAGGATAGCAGGTTGGCAAATTGTGTATGCATATTTATATATACGAATTCTTATACAGGGACAATCTTCGACTGTTCTGTACTGAGGTTGTATCGATTTGCTAGTATTAAAACAGCACTAAGTTATAAAAATTTACCAACCTCAATGGCATTTGAAAATAAACAATAAGCTAATACTGAGGTTGGCAAACTAGAGCCTGATGGCCAAATAAGGCTTGCAACCTATTTTTCTACATTTCATGAGGTAAGAATGGTTTTTACATTTTTAAATGGTTAGAAAAAATCAAAAGAAAAATAATATTTTGTGTCACATGAAAACAATATGAAATTCAGATTTCAGTCTCCAGGTGTAAAGTTTTATTAGAATATGGCCATGGCTGTTGATTTATGTTAGCTATGGCTGCTTTTGTGATACAGTGTTAGAGTTGATATTATAGAGACCATATGGCTCTGATGCTGAAAATATTTACTATCTTTTCCATTATGGAAGAAAGTTCTCTAGCCCCTGAGCTAAAAAGTTGGCTGATTTAGCTTGAGCTTGCCTAGGATGTCTCTTCTCCACATGTCTCTGATCCTTTCCTTGGAGCTAATGGGCATGATGCTCTCACGGCAATGATGACATACAAGAGGGAGAGAGGTGAATATTTCTATCGTGTAAAGATATTCTGGAATGAACGTATAGAAAACATTTTGGCAATGGAAAAGGTTGAAATAGCTTATGCTTGACAGAATCTATTACAAAGATGCCAAAAAAGTAGGTCTTCTCCTGGAATAGCTACCATTTTTTTGAATGATTAATATGTGACAGACATTGTGCATGTATTTTTTGTTTTAATTCTAGGCATCACAATTTATCGTTTATAAATGAGAAAACTGAGATGCAAGATGTATTAGACAATTTCCGCAAGTTTTTATAACTAGTAAATAGAGTTCCAGGTATGTCTGCAATAGGCATGATCACATGGTAGGCATAGGAAAGTTCTAGTTTTTGTGTATTGTCCAGCCTAATGAGCAGTAGTTTCTCTTTTATTCTCAGAATTGTCTGGTTTTGATGATAAATTAGATGGCTCCTGTAGTCTGAAGCCAACTCTTTCTACTGAGTCTCCTTGAATTAAGGTAGAACAGGAAACTAAATGTAGAAGCCCTGCATAACCTCCTATCCTTCCTTTTGTCTTTAGCCAAAATATATTTATAAAATACTGAGTTCTAGAAATAAAATCCCTCCTGCTCAGGATTTAGGACCTTTAATTTCATTTTTAGAAGTAAGGAAATTTTCACCAAACTGATCTCAGTTAGCATTGTGGGAATTGTTTCTGATTACCTAACACATTGCAGCATAATTCTCTCACTCTTTCTATGGTTTCCAGATATGATCAATATTATATTTTGGAACACACATTTTTTTATATACCTGTTTGTATATGTGTGTGTTTTGACATTTTGAAAGTTTGCTATATGTGGTTTATACAATATTTTGGAATATTTTTATGCTAAAGCTGATTTTGACTGTTACCTGCACTGGGAGAATTGATCTCTCGTTTCTCTGCATGAATCAAAGGGAGATATTATATTTAGCAAATTTATAGTCATAACCAAATATTGTTAAACAACAGGCTATGGAGAATTATGAGGTTTGTTTATTTGACTTTTAGTAACAGAAGTTAGAGCTTGAATTATTTACTAATTTAAAATGTTTGGTTAATTAGTCCTTAAGTTTAACAGTTTACAACTACAATAGGTGTAGAAATTTCACTACTTTACTGCCTTCTTAAGTGTATTGTTAGTGTTAGTCATTCTGGCTCCAAACCTAATCATATGCAAAATCTCGTACTCAATTAACATTTATTGACTAGCTGACTAAGTGATTGACTGACTTAATGCATAAACTCAGTGCACTTAGAAGGCAAATTTTAGCTCTTATTTTATTAGAATTCAGTGATAAATCTGTTCGTATATAACATTTTGTTCCAACTTTTTGAAAAGAAAGTTTTACTAATAAAACCATGGTGATCATATAGATTAACCTAAGCAAATGGAGAATATAGTCAATAAAAACACTGACAGATTTCTTTAAAATAAAAGTCATGGAACTAAAAGAAATAAAACTTGTCAAGAGGATGCTGCGCAGAAAAATATATAAATGCTTATGTATCATATTTAAGAAAAAATAGATAGCCATTCTATAATTATGGGACTATGATCTTGAGAATGCCCGTGGTTGGAAAATCTTTAGTTGAAGAACAGACCTTATGTTCAAAATAGGAGCGGGAGGACTAAGATAAACCCATGTAGGTGTATGCGCTTTTCTTATAACATGCCCTAGAAATGATAGGGAGGAAAGGCTATTTCTTTGTATTGACTAGATTTTTTTTCCAACCACAAGATAATCTATTCTCCAATGTCTTATAGTTTGCATTCTTAACCAAAAGCAATGATGGGAAAGAATATAGTAGGTTCTCTCTGGTGAAAGAATCTGAGGTGCAAATAGATGCTCCTTGGATAACACATGCATGTGAGACAGTACCTGTATAACCATATGTAGCATCCCTATAGCAGCCACATTTTCCTTGCAGTAGTTTGGGGAGTTACTTCTGTTTAAATTTGTAACTTTCAACATCATGTAGCTAAGAATTGCAAGACCTTTATATGGATCATTAAGAGAAGATAAGATCATGCCCATACAAACTGGAATAAGTCTAGGGTAGAAGTAATGAGCTTTAGATAAGGTTCTTTTTGTTCAGATTATTTTGTCATTTTTTTGAGAGCCTGTTCCAAATAGCTTCCAAATTAGTGATTGTCAAAATGGCTACATATGAGAATACTGATGTCCCCTCCAAGATCAATTTTATCAGATTTTTCTGTGTGTAGGGCTTGGTGGTGGTATTTGTTTCCGGTTCCCCAGGGAATTACAATGTGAAATCAGAGTTGAGAACCACTGAGCTAGAACTCTGTTGGAGAACATTATTTTTCTCAATCCTTAACTATCCTCCTCAAAGAAAATGATGGAATTAAATTTTAAGTGCAAGCTCTTGAGAGGTACAATACAGAAAGAGGAGAGTGATGGCATGAATGCCTGCGCCTATCTTCTACCACTGACCCAGCAGTCTGGTTGGTCTCCTTTAGATGAGTGCACCTGGGGAAGGACATACTGGTGAAAACTTGTGGACCATGGCTTGCTTGCTCTGCAAGTCCTCAGCCTTGGCAAGACCGGAGTTAATGCCAGACAGAGAGGAGATTGAGCAGGAGCCAGAATGGAGAGCAGTATTGACAAGAAGGGCATATTTTTGCTTTGTTTTGTTTTGTTTTCCCAGTTGGGAAAGGATTGAACTTGAGGAAAAGAAAAAGAATTTGAAGATATGTGAGAGACCGTCTTTTTCTTTTTTGTTTAAAAACTTACCCTGCAAGAGAAGCAAGCAATACTAAATTAATTACATCATTTATTATGCACGCATTTAGTGCCTGCCTTGAGTGCTGTGGAAACCCAGACACACTCTTTCTTAGAGGAGATAAAGAATACACATAAATAGCTTTAATACTAAAAGGAAAATATTGTTACAAAATTAGTATATTTTTCTATTTTTCTGTATTAATGTTTTAATATTTTCCTAATGGTCAATACTTAAAAACATACAGACCTGTCCCAGCCATATTCTCCAACACTGTTTTCAAACAAGAGGAGAAAAGGAACAATAATATTCAATATTCTAAAAAGAAAAACAGAAAAACTACTCAACACTTTTTGATACTTGAGTCAAAAACCAGAAGTGTTTTGTTTTGAGTCCTTTGTAACATAACCAGCACTAAAGTCTGAAAAGTAGGTAAATAAATTGATGTGAAATTATTATAACATTCAAATTGATGTCCAATTTTGTAATGTTCCTCAGCATAATATAAGTAGGACATATCAACAAAATTATGATTTTCTAGAATTTTAACAGTCCCAATGACTTAGAAATTATCTAGTCAAATTCTTATTTTTTATTCGTGGAAATTGAAACTCTGAGAAATTGTGACTTTTGTGATATCATAATTAAATTCTGGAAAAGTACTAAAAACTGTTTTTGTGTTGTTTTAATTATTTCATGAAAGTTTTTTCAAAAAAACTGCAAGAGAAAGGTCAACTAAATTAATATTATTTCAATATTTTTACACAACAAATGTCAGGCAGAAACATATATGTCTCAAAGCTTTACCATATATTCAAAAAACATATTCAAAAAAGTAAACATACTTAAGAGGAAATTCTAGAATTGCACTTAGTATTTATAGAAAAGTTTATCAATTAAAAAGAAAGGCTGAAATTCATTAATAATTTATTAAAAGGCCAGCCCCGTGGCTTAGTGGTTAAGTGCGCACGCTCCGCTGCTGGTGGCCCGAGTTCGGATCCTGGGTGCGCACTGATGCACCGCTTCTCCAGCCATGCTGAGGCCGCGTCCCACATACAGCAACTAGAAGGATGTGCAGCTATGACATACAACTATCTACTGGGGCTTTGGGGGAAAAAAATGAATAAATAAAATGGGCTTTGGGGGAAAAAATAAATAAATAAAAAAGAATTTATTAAAGAGATTAGGAATATAGGAATATAAACTGTTTAAAATATTTTAACTATAAAAAAAGACTACTGCTTTAATAGATTGAAAATATAGCACTGTGCCTTATAAAATTTTCATAGTAATAAATGTAAACATAGCTACAAAGAGAGAAACATTTTTCAAATAATTTAACATATTTTTAGTTAAATTAAATCCTCATGGAGTTTTTATAAGCACTTTTTGTAAAATAAGAAAAAAAGATGGGTAGTATTGCAACATACTACATTCATGGAAATGATATAAGGAGACAAAATAGAAATCCCCAGAAGATCATGCACAGATCAAATCAAAGCTTGTTTAATAATATTAAGAATAAGCGTGGGCCGGCTCTGTGGTGTAGTAGTTAAATTTGCATGCTCTGCTTTGGCGGCCAGAGGTCGTGGGTTTGGATCTGGGATGCAGACCTATGCACCACTCATCAAGCCATGCTGTGGCGGTGTCCCATATACAAAATAGAAGAAGATTAGCATGGATGTTAGCTCAGGGACAATCTTCCTCAAGCAAAAAGAGGAAGATTGGCAACAGGTGTTAGCTCAGGGCTGGTCTTCCTCACCAAAAATAAAACCCCCCAAAAAAGAATAAGTGTATTTTGTCATGAAAATTGATTACTTTTAAATACATGTATTAAGTGTATTAGTATAGCTTGAAATTACCTGATTTCTAGGTGGCAGAATTTGGAAATTTTTGGTGCGAGATTTTTGGAGAGAGAGCATGAGACAGAGAAAATTATCACTGCTTTCCAAGTCTAGCAGATGATCCATTGAAAAATTATGTCCAATTTAACCTTTATAGATTCATAGTAATTATAATATGCAGATTTTATGTTTACCTGAATAAAAGGCTACAGATAGGTGAAGTTAACACCGAGTCTAATATGCATTATTTTTGTCAGTTTGGAAAGATATATGGAAGAAGGGAAACTTTCATAAAACATAAAGTGTTTTCTTTTTATATTTGTAAGTGAAATAAAGTAAATTTATGTTATGTCAAGTCATTTTAGACAAAGTGAATTGGGAAAAAAGTGAAAGCAAAATGATTGCTTCACAGATGCCTGCAGTTCACGTGAAGGTACTAGGATTGGATGAGGGACGTACTGAAAATCACCCTGAGTGCTGTTAAATGTTTTTGCTGGTGTATTTAAAAAAAAAAAACAACCTGTCAAGAGTGCTTGAATTGGCATGGAACTCGGATATTCACAATCTTCCAGCTAAGTTTAAATATCACTCCGTATTTCTGTGGTGTTCAGTTATTACATAAGTAGCACGTTAATAGAAATACATCATTTCTGTAACCATTCAATTTTTGTGCCAGCAATCTTACATTTTTTTAATCTTAAAGAAAAGAATGTTTTAGGAATAAAGACCACAGGTTCTTTCTAACTTAAATAAATCTAACAATATGTCCATGGTATTCTGTGAATTATTATAATATACAAAATGACACACTATAAATAGGTTTTTCAAAGCCCATCTTATTCCCAGGAAAAGAAAGATTAAAGTAATTTATTTCTTAAAACAAAAACAACAACAAACTAAACTTGAATTCTAACATGCAATTGAGAATAAATCTTAAGTAATTAACTCAATTTTGTCCCTATTTATGAATTAACTCTTGCTCATTCACTCCTGCAAATATTGAATAAAACTTATCCTGGAATTTTAAAAGAACTGACTTTTAAGATAGTTATAGAATGCTTTATGTTTGCCAAAATCTAATTTGACTTAACAGTGTACGTTCAAAGACTTCAGCAACATTTTTTTGGTTTATATTGCAAAAAAGTTATCTATTTTTTTGGTATTTTTTTCATTTTTAACATTAAAATTTGAAGTAACATCGCTTAAGAATTTCTAAATATTGAATTTGAAATAGATGCTCTCAATTTCAGTGAATGCTTTTGTTATGTCTCTTGATTCTCACTTTTTCTGGATAAGTTCCTTACTCTTTCTTCTCTTTCATTACAAGGATAGTTTTGAAGATATAGACAATTTTTTCATGTAGAAATATATATCTTTGAAAGGAAAAATTGATCCATAATAATATTTCTAAATAAAATTTAATATTACAGGATTTAAAGTTAACCCATTTGATTTTGATCTTGTTCCTTTTTACTGAAAATTTTGGTTGATAGCCATATTATCATAATTACTTCTTTGCATTATTCTACACAATAAATTAGTTTAAAATAATACTACTACTTATACTCCAACACCTAGACTACTGAATAATATTTACTATTTCTTTGCACTTCTAATTTATTTTAAAGTCACTTATTTCTCTATGAGGCTATGTCACAACCTTCATATAAAGTTGGGTTTATTTGTTTTAATTTGTCTGCTTCCCTACTAAGACTCAACTCCGTGAAGGCAGAGAACAAGTTCAATGTGTTCCTAATTCTATCCCTAGCACCTAGCACACTGCCAGAATTACTCTTTTTTTTAATGCAATAAGTTCTTTCCCTGTGAAATTCAGATGCTCTCTTGGGATTGAGTAGCTGTTCCATATACAAACTCCTTATGAACAGGTATGCAGATATATGGGGTAAATGATATGGCAAAAATACAAGAGAAATATGTATTACTTACAAATGTAGCATTTTATCTGAAGGATATAAACTTGAAGCATACATATGTCCCTATAATCTTGGCAACAACTTGCTATTATAAAACTTCCTCAACTCATTTCTTTTCCACAAACCTATTTCTTCCCAAGTTTTTGAAATTTTAGTTACTAGAGTCACAAATTTCTCAAGCTACAAACATAGGATCTCACATCTAGTTGTTTACGAAGTGATATGAATTCTATTTCAGGATGTTCTCTTCAATTCAACCATTTGTTTACGTACACCTATTTCCACTGATTTAGCATAGACATCAATTTTCTCTTGCCTACTCATTTGTAACATCCTTTTGTCCCATGTCTCTATAGCTGGCCTTTCTCTTTACTCTTCCATCTACTATAATAAAGCTTGAATTTCTTTGTATAAAACATATCTTTCATATCATTCTTCGGTTTAAATAATATGCCTTTTTAACATAGGATTGTGTCTAATTTCTCTAACTCGGTAATTTGGTAAATCAAGTCTTTCAGAATTTGTCCCTACCTACCTGTTCAATTCTTTCCTGTTTTTGTGATCTATGTTCCAAGCTTAGTAAATCTCTATTAAATTTCTTTTATATATGGTGTTCTTACATGACTCTTTGCCTTTAAGTATACTCTTTCTTCTATCTGAAAAACACTGTCTTGCTCTCTGCCTGAAAGATATCTACTTATTTTTCAAAGCACAAATAAATTATCATATTTTGCTTTGATAATGTCAGATCCTACAGAGAATTAGTTGCCTCATTTTCTCTAACAGTGATATCAACAAGAATAATTACAGCTTTTTATATGCCATTTACCTCCCATCATGATTTTATCAAATTCTTAAAACCACTTTTTCAGGTGATAAAGCTGAGGTTCAGAAATACTACTTAATTCAGCCGAGATAATATAAGCTGAGGCCCTTCTACTTAACCCTTTAAAGAGCTCTTTGAATGAATGAGTCCTTGAATGATTGCATTTGTAAAGAATCTTCGTATTTAGATGTTTATCAATTCTGCTGACCGATCTTTGTTCACGTAGCCCTGCTGCTTCTCATCCATTTGCTGATCTCCCTATCTATCTGAGAAGACATTCTTTCTTATTAGTATTTTTTTACCTAATTTCTCTGAGCTCCTGAAAAAGAGTAAACCTTCTAAAGTTCTTTATTTTCTATTCTTAACTATACCCAAAATGGGTTCTTTGTGTCCAGAAGCAGTGTGTGTCTCCCAGTCTCTAGGGCTCATAGATGTTTTCAATTAATTTCCCTCTCAAATTCTTGATCTTCTATTTACCACATAGTTCTCCTGTCTTGACTTGTTGCTTGAATTAGTTACATCCCTTCTGTCTCAGTTGATTTCTTTTTTGCTGTATTAGTTAGCATATAGGCTATATATGGTTATGTATATAGTAACAATGAGACCCGGACATTCAGTGGCTGAAATAAGAGAGATGCTTGCTTATCTTTTACATACATCTAAGGCTATGTTGGATCAGTTCTAGGATATCATTCAGGAATCATGATCTCTTCTGGATCTGCCATCCCCAAGGTGTTATCCTGGTCTGCATGGTCCGAGATCAAGTACTACCAGGTCTATATTCTAACCTTTTGTCTGGGGAAAACAAAGAGTGCAATGCAATGATATGTCAAAAGTTGCACATACCACCTCTGTTCTTGTTCTGTTAGCGTGGACAGATCCTATGACTACATCAAACTGCACGAGATAGTGTGAAATGTAGTCACTAGGTCGAACTTCTGAAGGGGAGAAAAAGAATAAAAACTAAAAAGAAATCGGTAGTGTTCACTACAATTATCTAGTATTAATTATTCTGAAACTATGCTATTTTGACATAAAGTTTATCCAGTTATTTAATAGGAAATTCCACACACAAACTAGAAAGTCCTGACATTGTGTCCTGGTACTACCATTTAAAAACTTTGGATTTTGGCCACGATATTTTCTGAGCTTCATTTTTTATAACTGAAACTAGAATTTGTGGAAATGCTATCCACAAATTCTAGTGTACATTGAGTTAATTTTAAAGTATTATCCATTACATGTTTCAGGAGTATCATGCATGGTGGAAAAAAAAGTTACTCTTCACCTTATGCTCATTCATTTTACACAACACCTCATTTTCATTAAGGAAACTACTCTATATCCTCAAAGGGGGAAGTGATTTGAAATATTAATGTGCAATGTTCTTGTACTAAATGGAAGAAAGAGAGAATGAATATTGGGATAACTAACATTTAAAGAAAAAACTTAAAATTACCAATAGTGTCATGATCATATAATTCTCTACCATAGACTTTCTCTATGTTCTTGAATATTCTACTGCCCTCTCTTGGCTTCAGCTTCCTTATTTATAAACTGAGATGGATACAGTACATGATCCCTAAGTTTTTTCCCTTTCTCACATTTCTGATTCTATTGTTTCATTATTAAAATTAAGTATTTATTATACATTTTTATATGTGTAAGAAATACACAGATGAAAGAGGAGTGAAAATTGGTGGAAGAAATATCAACAATCTAAGATATGCAGATGGCACTATCTTATTGGCAGAAAGCAACAATGACTTGAAATGACCTCTGACAAAAGTGAAAGAAAAAAGTGCCAAAGCAGGACTGCATTTGAACATCAAGAAGACAAAAATCATGATTACGGAAGAACTACACAACTTGAACGTAGACAATGAAGACACTGAAATTGTCAAAGATTTTATTTACCTTGGTTCATTCATCAGTTTATTTATTTATTTTTTTTTTAATTTTTTGTTTATTGCAGTAACATTGGTTTATAACATTGTAAAAATTTCAGGTGTACATCATTGTACTTCTATTTCTGCATAGATTACATCATGTTCACCACCAAAATACTAATTACAACCCATCACCACACATATGTACCGAATTATCCCTTTCACCCTCCTCCCTCCCCCCTTCCCCTCTGGTAACCACCAATCCAATCTCTGTCCCTATGTGCTTGTTTATTGTTGTTATTATCTACTACTTAATGAAGGAAATCATACGGTATTTGACCTTCTCCCTCTGACTTATTTCACTTTGCATTATACCCTCAATGTCCATCCACGTTGTCACAAATGGCTGGATTTCATCGTTTCTTATGGCTGAGTAGTATTCCATTGTGTATATATACCACATCTTCTTTATCCATTCATCCCTGGATGGGCACTTAGGTTGCTTCCAAGTCTTGGCTATTGTGAATAACGCTGCAATGAACACAGGGGTGCATGTACCTTTGCAAATTGGTGTTTTCAAGTTCTTTGGATAAATACCCAACAGTGGAATAGCTGGATCATATGGTAGTTCTATCCTTGCTTTTTTTGAGGAATCTCCATACTGTTTTCCATAGTGGCTGCACCAGTTTGCACTCCCACCAGCAGCGTATGAGAGTTCCCTTCTCTCCACATCCTCTCCAACACATGTTGTTTCCTGTCTTGTTAATTATAGCCATTCTGAAGTAATAAACGAATATGGTAAAGTTGCAGGATACAAAATCAACATACAAAAATCAGTTGCATTTCTATACACTAACAACGAAGTAGCAGAAAGAGAAATTAAGAATACCATCCCATTTACAATTGCAACAAAAAGAATAAAATACCTAGGAATAAACTTAACCAAAGAGGTGAAAGATCTGTACACCGAAAACTATAAAACATTGCTGAAAGAAATTGAAGAAGACACAAAGAAATGGAAAGATATTCCGTGCTCTTGGATTGGAAGAATTAACATAGTTAAGACGTCCATACTTCCTAAAGCCATCTATAGATTCAATGCAATCCCTATCAAAGTTCCAACAATATTTTTCACAGAAATAGAACAAAGAATCCTAAAATTTATATGGAACAACAAAAGACCCCGAATAGCTAAAGGAATCCTGAGAAAAAAGAACAAAGCTGGAGGTATCACACTCCCTGATTTCAAAATATACTACAAAGCTATAGTAACCAAAACAGCATGGTACTGGCACAAAAACAGACACACAGATCAATGGAATAGAATCGAAAGCCCAGAAATAAACCCACACATCTATGGACAGCTAATCTTTGACAAAAGAGCCAAGAACATACAATGGGGAAAAGAAAGTCTCTTCAACAAATGGTGTTGGGAAAACTGGATAGCCACATGCAAAAAAATGAAAGTAGACCCTTACCTTACACCATACACAAAAATTAACTCCAAATGGATTAAAGATTTGAATGTAAGACCTGAAACTATGAAACTTCTAGAAGAAAACATAGGCAGTACGCTCTTCGACATCGGTCTTAGCAACATCTTTTCAAACACCACATCTGACCGGGCAAGAGAAACAATAGAAAAAATAAACAAATGGGACTACATCAAACTAAAAAGCTTCTGCACAGCAAAGGAAACCATCAACAAAACAAAAAGACAACCTAACAATTGGGAGAAGATATTTGCAAACCATACATCTGATAAGGGCTTAATCTCCAAAATATATAAAGAACTCATGCATCTCAACAACAACAAAACTACCAACCCAATTAAAAAATGGGCAAAAGACCTGAACAGACATTTCTCCAAAGAAGATATACAGATGGCCAACAGACACATGAAAAGATGTTCAAAATCACTAACTATCAGGGAAATGCAAATCAAAACTACAATGAGATATCACCTCACGCCCATTCATCAGTTTAAATGGAGACTGCAGCCAAGAAATCGAGAGAAGTCTGAAGCTCAGAAGGGCAGCAATGAAAGAGTCAGGAAAGATCCTCAAGTGTCATTAGAGACTAAGGCCAAGATTATCCACACCCTTGTATTCTCAATTACTGTGTACAAGTTCGAGAGTTGGACCGTGAAGAAGACTGACAGGGAAAACATTGATTCATTTGAAATATAGTGTTGGAAGAGAGCTCTGCAGATACCCTGGACTACTGGAAAGATGAACAAGTGGGTCCTAGAGCAAATGAAGCCTGAACCATCACTGGAGGCAAAGATGATAAAACTGAGGCTGTCCTACTTTGGGCACATCATGAGAAGGCAGGATTCTTTGGAAAAGACAGCAATGCTGGGAAAAGTAGAAGGCAGGAGGAAAAGAAGACCAAACATGAGATGGATTGACTCCATAAAGGAGGCCATAGGCATGAGTCTAGAGAAGCTCAGTAGGGCTGTTGAGGACAGGCCATTGTGGACATCACTCATTCATACAGTTGCTGCCAGGAGTCAGAGCTGACTTTACAGCATGTAAAAACAGCAACAAATAATATGATGTCCTTATTGCAAGGCAGTTTGCTATAGGTTGAGGGTTAACTGTTGAATGAAACAGACCTAGATTTCTCTGTTAGGGAACTTGTATTCTAATGAGAAGATTGGTAATAAAAATCAGGGGAAAATAATGACGGTTCAATTAATATCAAAAGTCATAAAACAGAAAAGATCAATAAAATATAAAAGTTGTTTTTTTTAAAAAAAAACTAATAGCAAGGATACATCTCTGGT
The DNA here is from genome assembly GCF_057802395.1 of Ceratotherium simum simum. Classification (NCBI taxonomy): domain Eukaryota; kingdom Metazoa; phylum Chordata; class Mammalia; order Perissodactyla; family Rhinocerotidae; genus Ceratotherium; species Ceratotherium simum. The sequence goes on along the minus strand of NC_141907.1, from coordinate 52,898,112 downwards.
GATATTTAAAAAATAAGGAAAGACTTGGAGAATTTGGCATAGGAAGGTTAACGGTGGCCCCCTGAATCTGAATCACTCCACACATCCTCCCTGAGAACCGTAAAATAAACAGAGTGAAAATCAAATCACATAGAAACCACGCCTTCAGCATTAGCAGAAAACAGAGAATACAGTGAACTTCTGTAAGTAGAGAAATAAACAACAAATTCCAACAGAGCTTGTGCCATTGCGGTGAGCCTGTGAGCACAGGTACAAGCCTGTGGGATGGGAGGCTTAAGAGACTGTATGCAAAAGAGGGCTGGGGAGCTGCAGAAGACCTAGATGAAGCACAAATAAAGTAAAAAAAAAAAAAAAAAAAGTCATCAAAGTCATGTGTAGTCAAAAAGGGGCATATATACACAAATCTATGGTTTTCAATAATATAAATTGTTAATATAAATAGTCTCCTAAAATTTAGGTTTTAGGATAATGCATAATTAAAACACAGTTCAAATTTATCCCTGTTGGATTTACTCATACATTCTACCTTATCTCATCTCTATCCCTCCCCCCACCTGTAAAACACATTATATAAATTTCCATGGAACAGCATGGAACTCTGAAACAATCTTCTGCATCTTCTTACTCTGGAAGGCATTCTATAAAAATGTGCAATGACACCCAGACAGCTGTTACATTTAAGTCTATCAATGGTTTGTTATTACTAAGTCTCTTGGTACTGAATGACACTAGAAATGAAAGAATTAGTCTCTATTGAGTCCAAATGCTGCCTATAAAAATACTCTATGATAACACTTTGCCTCTCAGCATCATTATAGGATATTAGTTAAATGTGACAATAAAAATGTCACAGTACAATAAATTTTAAATACACGTTAAGTGTAATATGACAAGACTCAATATTTTAAAATATGCATTTCATTATATCTTTATTCCAAGACACTTCTCTAACTTTGAATTACTAACTGAATAAGTGAAAATTTATTGACTACCATCTAGTCCTTTTCAATTACTCCCCGTTGACTTTCTAACCTTGAAGTCCATTGAGAGGAACCCAGGTATACATTTCTATTTTGTCATTTAATCTAAATTGACATTATCATAATGAAAACTAATCTTAATGGAGCTCCAGCTGTTTGCCAGTTACAGCACTAAATTATTTTTTAATCCTCATCCAACCTGATGAGTTAGGTTGTATTATTATGCTTATTTTAGATATGATGGAAGTGAAGCTTGCAAAGATTGACAAACTTTCCCATGTAATTTTATTTAGATCTGAACACAGGTACTCTACTCCAGATCTTGAGCCTGAATCATGATAAGTCCCTTCATAGGACTTGTGACTGAGAAGGTAATCCAAAATTATGATTATGACTATACTCTATGACTAAGACTATGTCTAAGTCTATTTAAAAAGATGCTAAAATCCAGTGTTTCTCTTGGAGAAAAGGTGCTAACACTCTGTTTTGTTTTTTTTTCTTTTCTAATTTTAGAGGGTCTTTTGCTCATTTATGAAGGTTACCATATTACCTTTCCCTCAATTCTATGATATACGTGTATATGTGAATAGATGAGGCGACAATTCATTTAAAATTAATATACTATGCATATTATTTACCTATAGAATAATTTATAAATCGTAAGAAATTCTTAGGCATCCAAATATCTAAAAGTTAAGACCATCAGCTTTTAGCAGGAAAACACTAGTTCAGTCAATTCTGTCCATTTTTATATTTGGTTTCTTTCTCCTTTAGAATTTCAACTTGTGTTATCTGTATATGTATATTCATTGTAGATTATTTGGAAAATACAGAAAACTACTTTATTAGTTAAGATGTTGGCTAAGCTCTTTAACTGAGAACAGATAGCAGTGGCTTAAACAAGATTATAGCATACTCTTCTCTTCCAAAAATTCTGAAATGCCAGGTGATCTGGAGGGAGAGAGATATCTTCTATACCGTTGCTTTACCATCCCCTAGAATGTTGACCTCACCATGCTACATCTGAATCAGAATGAGTCTCAGAAAGCAGACTTGAGTGGTGAGAATTTTCCTCCTACAGGAATGAGTACAAAGTCACATTCTTCATTTCTGCTCCCATCTTATTGGACAGAGATTAGACATTGACAATTCTTAATTGCAAAGGTGTTTTGCTAATATAGTCTAACTGGGTGGTCATGTGCCCAGCTAAAACTGTCAATGCTCTATTACTAAAAGAAAGAAAAAGATATTGTGATTGGTAACCACAAAAGAAAAATACCTATAATCTCTCTGAGTTCTGTTTTTTTTTTTTTTTTTTTTGGTAAGACAGATTGTCGCTGAGCTAACATCTATGCCAGTCTTCCTCTACTTTATAGGTGGGATGCCCCCACAGCATGGCTTGATGAGTGGTGTATAGGTCCGTGCCTGGGATCTGAAACCACGAACCCTGGGCTGCCAAAGTGGAGCATGCAAACTTAACCACTACACCACTGGTCTGGCTCTTCTCTGAGATTTTTAATATTAATTTCTAATTAGTATGATTAGTACTGAAATAAACACGTGGAATACACTAATCATTCCACAGTTTGGTGATATCTTCAGACAGATCCCTGAAAACGTAAATTCCAGGTCAAATGTATGGCAAGCAAAAAAAAAAGTGAAATAGTACCTAAATATATTTTGCAAAAATAGTACTAGTTTATGCTTGAACATAATTTTATGCTTGAAAACTATGATATATTCCAGGCTGTATTTATAACTCTTTGCAAATGTGATAGTCAAAATCCTTTTAAAAATGTACATTAGTTTCATTTTTAATTATTATATATTTATAAGTTAATTGGCCAATTTTGTTTGTTGTCTGCTTTGTCTCTTCATGCATCATCTCATTTTATATAGAATTTAATGTTTCTTACTAATTTATATGAACTTCATATATATCATGGTTATTAATGCTTCACTAATTATATTTTTTAAAAATATTCTCCTAGTTAGAGCTCTGCTTCTTGCTTATTAACTTATTGCTTTTCTGTGATGCTTTAGAACTTTAAAAGCTTTATGTTTCCAGTAGTCAAATTCATCAATAATATTCTGAGGGTCTTTTTAATGTTCTATTTGGCTAAATGTTTCTTCCTATTTCAAGATTATTAACACATTCATCCATATTATCATTTTGTTTTTTTCCTAAAAATACATGGGGTTTTTGTTATAAAATAATACATGCGAGGGGCCAGCCCGTGGCTTAGCAGTTAAGTGTGCGCGCTCCACTACTGGCGGCCCGGGGTTCGGATCCCGGGCACGCACCGATGCACTGCTTCTCCCACCATGGTGAGGCCGCGTCCCACATGCAGCACCTAGAGGGATGTGCAACTGTGACATACAACTGTCTACTGGGGCTTTGGGGGAGAAAAAAAAAGGAGGAGGATTGGCAATAGATGTTAGCTCAGAGCTGGTCTTCCTCAGCAAAAAGAGGAGGATTAGCATGGATGTTAGCTCAGGGCTGATCTTCCTCAACAAAAATAATAATAATAATAATACATGTGAATGATTAAAAAGGAAAAAATGCAAGTTACCTTAATTTTAAAAAATACACGCCAATCATCACCTCATTTCATCATCTAGAAAAATAAAGCTGTTTATAATTTCCCTGAGAATTTGCTACAGATGGATAGAAAGTATGTTTTATAAGGTGTGTAACAGAAATTATGTATTATAGTAACTCACTTGATGTAGCAATTGTGCAGTTACCATTTTTTAAAGGTATCTTTACATTGCCTTGGATGTTTGGATTAAGTAACTTGCTGAAATGGAGCTAATTCACTGAGTTGTTTTTATAAGGCCCTGCTGTCTTTGGGTTTATATAGCCATTTTACTTAAAAGTCTATGCACTAGGTTATATATTCATAAATCAAAGAGGAACTAACTGTGTTTTTCATATTATGTAATGGCTACCTTGCTGGAGAGTACCAGTGAAGAGGTAATACTCCGCCTAATACCCCGTCCTTCCTGTGTAGATGGGTGGTCAGGGCTCAAGCTGACCACTATATATGCTAGTCTGGAACTTTTCAGAGGAAAGAAGACAGACTGCTTCAACGTCAAAGTTTCCTTGATAGCGGCATTTGAATCTTATTGCCATGTGTCCAGGCTCTTTTCGTATGTGATAGTGACAGGTTTTATTGTATAGTGAAACATGGCATATTGATATAGCTAAAAGGATTTATTTATTTATTGACCACATTTAAAAAACTTTTATTTAATTCTTGTTTACATTTAAATTAGAAGCAATAATTGCTGAATGACCTTTTCTCTTTTAAGGAGCTACTACTCGACTTCTAACACAGAACGTAAGCAAGATAGCACAGCTTTAGATATCAACTCAGAAATCCTAACCCTCACATCTAATATCAAATGGAAATGACTAATGGGAGGGGATTTAAAATTTTTTGATTCACTTAAAAATCTAGGCCTTTAGAAATCTACTATACTTAGAAGTATAACTAAAAGAAAGGTATATAAATCCAATACCAGTGTCTTAGCTCAGGCTGCTATAACAAAATATCATAGACTGGGTGACTTAAGTGGACATTTATTTGTCACAGTTCTGGATGGGAGTCCGAGATTAGGATGCCAGCCTGATCAGATTGTGGTGAGGACTGTCTTCCTGTCTTACAGATGGCTACTTTCTTGCTGTTTCCTCGTGTGATAGAGTGAGAGAGAACAGGCTCTTTAGTTTCTTCTTACGAAGGCACGGTTCCCATCATGAGGATCCCATCCTGGCGACCTCATCTGAACTTACTTACTTTCCAAAGGCCCTACCTCCAAATGACATCACATTGGGACTTAGCGCTGGGCTTCAACAAATGAATTTTGGGGGTACACAAACATTCAGTCATTAACTCCCAGGAATTGTACTCAAAATATAATTTTTCCAAAGATTACATACAAATTATTATGAATAAATTTTAAATGGCCTTTGTTCTCACAAAATGCTCAGACAATACTGCAGGTCACATGTGATACTGTAGAAGCATCTTTATTACTGCCTAAGTGATTTATAGTCTTGTGATGTAACCACTACTGCTTCAGTAAACAAAAGAAAGCAATTTCAAATTCAATTATTAAAATGCTAACGTTAGTTTGGTATGGAACCAAACAGAAAATCACTTTTGTCCATGGCTTAAAAGTAACATTATCCACAGTGTGAAGTAACTTGAAACCAATATGGAGTCAAATGCAATGAAATGGAATAACTTTATTTTTCTTGATGTATTCCAAGAGTTATATTTTACTGAATTCAAAACTAAACTAGTCCCACCTAGGACTTTTCCAGGAAATTTCCTCTCATAAGCTCTGACTTTGGATAGAAAAGGAAGGGTGAACCATTCATTTGTTCAATTAATGAGTAAATTTTGTTCATCATCTCCTATGTGGCATGCACTATTTCAAACGTATGTGTACTTTGTTTTGTACATTTCTCCTTCTTTTCTATCTTTTCCTCCTCTTCCTACATAGAGTGACCAGAGGTTTAAAAAATATGTAATTGTATGTGAATGCTAAGATGCATTTTTTCACTTAACATTTTTTTTTTAATTTGAGATGCACTGTAGATTTAATGATATGTCATAGTTTGGTAATGTTTCTTTCTTACTAGCTCACTAATAATGGTGCATCTCATAATAAGTGTCCTTTTAGTGTGATAAAATATGGTACAGCAAAGCACTTAGAATAAGCACCTTGCTGCTGGCATGTGTCCAGTAAAGGTTACCTCTTATTTGCTGTACCATACTAATCATTGACTGGTGTGCAAAAAAAATGAATAAAATAGAGAAAAATGCCCTTTCCCCTGAAGGGCTTATAATCTAGCATGGCAGAAGAAGAATGACACATCTGACTGACCTCAATTTTTTAATAACACCTATTGAGATTTTTTTCAATCCCCTCCTGTCTTTCCTCTCTCTCTCTCTCTTTTTTTTTTTTGCTGAGGAAGATTGGCCCTGAGCTAAGATCTATGCCCATCATCCTCTATTTTATATGTGGGATGCCTGCCACCGCATGACTTGATAAGTGGTGCATAGTTCCACGCCTGGGATCTGAACCCACGAACTTTGGGCTGCTGAAGCGGAGCGTGTGAACTTAACCACTATGCCACTGGGCCTGCCCTGAGTCTTTCCTCTCTTAATATCTTCCTTCCTGTTACTGTGCCCTTGGTGTCCCTTTGAACACCAAGTTCAAAGGCAAACAAAAAGAAAAGTTTTCCACTATGTACTGTCTAAATAGCAAAAAATAGAGTAAAATAATTTTCCATTAAAAATGATTCAACTAATAACTCATTTTCCATTAAAGAGGGACCAAGGAGGTCTAAGGCCTAAGGTCTACTTGTCATCTCTTTTCCTATACACATTTGATCCCTAGGGGAATGTTACCTAGTCTCAAGACCTTTTTTATCTTCTACACACTGAGAACTCCCAAATTAAATCCTATCCTGCGTCTCTTCCCAGAAATTTAGACATATATCTAACTACTTATATAATATATCTGTATGAATTCTAACAGATATCTCAAACGTAAAATATCTGAAAGTTAATTTCTTTGTACTTATACTCCTTCTCATAATAAGGACAAACAAACAGTAGACAAAAGGCCTGCTCCTCTCATGGTGATCCCTATCCCTTCATGGTAACTTCGTTATTCTAAGTAAACAAGGTAAAAGTCTTAGTTCTTCTTGACTCCTATCTCTCTCCCTCACCCAATCCTTGAGCAAAGCGTATCAGCTCTCTCTTCAAAATGAATCCAGAGACTGCTGTCTCCGACCATTGCAGATACTGGTGTAGGATTAGACCTCCTTGTGTAAAACACTGGGAAACTGAACAAAATACATGACATAACTATTTTTCAGACATTGGAAAACAGGAATTGTAGGAAGGTGTCCCTTACGAAAAAATAACTTATATGAGCCTTATGTTTGAACAGGATCTTGGCCTGGAGGGAGTTCTTGTAACACAACATAGCAAGGGGAAACACAAGCAGAACATACGAGTTTTATTGAGATGAAGAAATAGAGATAGAAATTTGGGGAGACTGAGGAAGATTAAATCATCAGGGAGGTGTACTGATACTGACAGGGAGGAAGCTACTCAGGGAAAATTCTCATCCATCTGCAGAGGAGTGCCTGGAGTCTTTGGCTGTCTGTGTATAATCTATAAAGACAGACAAGCAGCAACTACTGGGGAAATATAATCTCGAAAACTTGCAGAGCTCAAACAGGGTTGCGAGATGTTAGAATTCTAGTGATACAGAGTGGAGAGACCTCACTGAATCCTCAAGGTGGTCAATTGAGACCCAGAAAGTTCCTGCATTATATAGAGAGCTAAGCTAGCCCTAGAGTAAAAGTTTCCCTTGACCTGCCGTAACACAGCTAAAGCCATCACTAGCTATGAATCAAGATTGTACCCAGATAAAATAATTGCTGATCAGGATCAAAGTTAACACTCTTTTAAGGAAAACAAAAAATCTAGATACTTTACAATATATTATTCACAATATCTAGCATCCAATAAAAATTACTAGAGAAATAAAGAACACGGTAATATGGACAAAGTGTATAAAATATCTAAAGGTTAATGAAGTGAGGAAAATTTCATTGAACACAGTGGCTGCATAAAGTTGACGAAAACTGAAAATACCTGAATGATACAAAAGTTAGAAAGAGTGCTTTTTATATTAGTTTTCTAACTTACAATTCTTTATCCTAATACCTATGACTCAAATATTTTTCAGATCTTAGACTTATAGGTATTTGATTTGTGTGTCAAATATACTTTAGTTTTTCCCATAATTATCTTGAATGTTAGAATTCCAAATTATTTCTACATCTTTAAAATAAGACTATTAACAGATTTTAGTTTAAAGACTTCCAGACACACTTTGAGCAAACGTTTGTAAGATGGAGCAGGACCATGGCTATAAACTGCTAATGCATACCATCACCTGCACCATTTAAGAATGTCACAAAGTACCAATATAGTCCTATTGAATGGATACTTAGAGTGTGGCATAAATTAGCAGAAGAACTGTGCAAAAACCATAGGCTTAAGTGTTGTTCCTGGTCAAGTTTTTGGCCAAAGCAGAGTCAGCTACGTATATGTGGAATTGGCTGCTGCCTATGTGTTTCCTTCCCTGTGCTCTGTTCTCACAGCTGTGTCCTCCTCACATGCACTTGTATTTATCATTGTACAATACAGTTTTGGTTTGTGTGTGTACTCATCACAAAATTAAGCGTGCTTAATAGATAAGAATCATCATATAGTTACCTCTATGCTCCTGGAGCCTGGCACATAATATAAACTCATAAAAAGTTCTTTGAATGAACAAATAAATTGTAAAATTTCAGAAGTAACTTGGCTCTGTGAAAAAGGGCCCTCCATGACCTGTTGGTTGATGGTAGAAATTCTATGAGCACATTAAACTTTCATTCTAAAACTTAGATATCTGTTGAAATACAAAGACACTTAGATATAATGTGTTAATCTGAAGATAGCACAGTCTGAAACAATATATTTTTTAATTAAAATTTTTTTTTTTTTTTGGTGAGGAAGATCAGCCCTGAGCTAACATCTGATGCCAATCCTCCTCTTTTTTTTTGCTGAGGAAGGTTGGTCCTGAGCTAACATCCATGCCCATCTTCCTCCACTTTATATGGGACGCCGCCACAGCATGACCTGACAAGCGGTGTGTCAGCGCGCACCTGGGATCCAAACCTGTGAACCCCGGGCTGCCGCAGTGGAGGATGTGCACTTAACCACTTTCGCCACCGGGTGGCCCCTTAATTAAAATTTTATATGGAGAAAACTGTAGACACACATGCAATTCTAAGAAATAATATAGAGAAATATCAAGTACCCTTTACTTAGTTTCCCCCACTGGTAACATCTTGTACAACTATACTATGATTTTTCTGTTGGCGTTTGGCTGGAATAGGGCAAGTATTGACAAACAGATGTTCTGATTTTAGGCCACTCTGTTACAGTCCTTTTGCTAGGAAGAACAGGCTTTCCTTGGAGCTTTTCTTGGTCTGTGTGTGTTGGCATTTCCAGGTTGGCTGTTCTTGCAGTGCCCTGTCTGGGTCATACGGAGCAATAAGGAATCTCCAGGAACTCACCACCGTGTCTCCCTCAAGCCCTGAGATTTCTAGGCAGTCTTCCTCCTTCTTTCCAGCTTTCAGAGTTTTCCAATGCTTGCTTGTTCTGTTACGTTTAGAGTTTTTTAATTGTAAGAACAAGGACTAGGAGGAATGGGGTTATTGCATTTTGGTAAGCTAGAATATGTTTTTACTATGTGTCAGTAGAATGGGTTTTGTAATTTACGAGAATGAAAAAAACTACTAATAGGATTTACCTGGGTTGAGGAAAAAGAACATGTGGGTTATGTGCCTAAGATGGAAGAAGAGGGATGCCATATGGGAAAGAAAGCAATATGAGGGGTATGGAAAGAAAAACGACAAACTTTGCCATGCCACCTTTTCCCTCAGGGATGGCCCAAGATGCCAATCATTCTAAACACTCAGAGATTCTCAAGAACACTAAATATAAAGAAGAAGGTAATTAAGAGGCCTACTCTAGAGACAGACTTGAATTGCAATGAACTGAAGAAACATCATACCTATTATGTTATGCCTAGGCCTTCTTCAAAATAGATGTGAGATTATAATTTAGATCTACAAAAACCCAAATATTTAGCATTAGATGTGTTTATAGCATACAATGTTGTGGAGAAGGAAGGGAGAAAAAGACTCAGAAAAAAGAAATTTTTTACAGATTTCAAAGTATTGAATCCTGATGTAAATATGTTTGTGTCATTCTGACAATATTGTATTGATATTTACTAGAATCTTTTCATTTTTCTTTTTGGAAAAATTACAGACAAGGACCTTATATTTCAGTATGTTGAGATAATATATTTCATTGTCTTTCACACCAAAAAATACCCTTCTCATTGCCTTGCATACCAAAATATACCTTTGATGAACTGAATAATGGTATAAATCTTACCTGATATGTCTTAAAAAACTTGAAAGGTATATTCCCATCCATACACCAAGCAATACTTTTAAAGTATATTTCTTATCCAGTTTTCTCTTCAAAATCACACCCATGACATCATGGTACTATTTCTTATCTCTATTCTCTAACCTCTACCACTCAGTCTCTGCCAGCTCTCACCTTTCTCTTCCCTCCTTCCTTCCTTTCACAGTTATTCTTTCTCTTCTCCAATTGACTCTTTACTTTCTCCAATTTATATTTTTATTTACATGAATTTTTGTTTTTTACTGTGGTAACATTGGTTTATATCATTGTATAAATTTCAGGTGTACATCATTATACTTCTATTTTTGCATAGATTACATCATGTTCACCACCCAAAGACTAATTACAATCCATCACCACACACATGTGCCTAATCATCCCTTTCACCCTCTTCCCTCCCCCCTTCCCCTCTGGTAACCACCAATTCAATATCTGTCTCTATGTGTTTGTTTGTTGTTGTTTTTATCTTCTACTTATGAGTGTGATCATATGGTATTTGACCTTCTCCTTCTGACTTATTTTGCTTAGCAAGCCCTCAATGTCCATCCATGTTGTCACAAATGGCTGGATTTCAGCGTTTCTCATGGCTGAGTAGTATTCCATGGTGTATATATACCACATCTTCTTTATCCATTCATCCCTGGATGGGCACTTAGGTTGCTTCGAAGTCCTGGCTATTGTGAATAATGCTGTAATGAACACAGGGGTGCATGTATCTTTACACATTTGTGTTTTCATTGTCTTTGGATAAATACCCAGCAGTGTAATAACTGGATCATATGGTAGTTCTATCCTTAATTTTTTGAGGAATCTCCATACTGTTTTCCATAGTGGCTGCACCAGTTTGCACTCCCAGCAGCAGTGTATGAGAGTGCCCTTCTCTCCACAGCCTCTCCAACGCTTGTTGTTTCCTGTGTTGTTAATTATAGCCATTCTGACAGGTGTGAGGTGATATCTCATTGTAGTTTTGACTTGCATTTCCCTGATAGTTAATGATGTTGAACATCTTTGTATGCTCTTTGACATCGGTCTTAGCAACATATTTTCAAGTACCGTGTCTGACCAGGAAAGGGAAACAACAGAAAAAACAAACACATGGGACTACATCAAACTAAAAACCTTCTGCACAGCAAAGGAAACCATCAACAAAATGAAAAGACAACCTAACAATTGAGAGAAGATATTTGCAAACCATATATCTGAAAAGGGGTTAATCTCCAAAATATATAAAGAACTCATACATCTCAACAACAAAAAAACTAACAACCCAATTAAAAAATGGGCAAAAGACCTGAACGGACATTTCTCCAAAGAAGATATACAGATGGCCAATTTGCTCCAATTTAAATCAATCAATCCAGTTCTGAGATCCTTTCAAACACTACAACCCCCACCTCAAACCCATTATGTATTAATATATAACAAGGCCTTAAACTTAGCTAACAGAAGAGATTCATTTCTAATTGTGAGAGTGAAGGCCAACAATATGAAATATACTTTGTGTTGTTTCTCATCAAATTAGAAAAATGTTGTTTTTTATTTTGTTTTAAGAACTGGAAGGTTGTTAGTCACAGTGAGGCATGACTGTGTAAATCAAATAGAAAATGCATATTTGTTATTTGAAGCAAATAAACTGGCATGATTGTGGGAATAATCAGAGTGGCAAATCCATATTAAGGAAGATTACTTATGTATCAAGATCAGAGACTTATCTTCTTTTTTTGAAGCGTTAGAGCATCTGATGTTTCAAGGCTGCTTGATGAACCAATAATCCTGACAAATTTTTCAATTTTTATTTTTTAAAACTTGTTTAAAGGGCAGACCAGGTGGCGTAGTGGTTAAGTTCGCACGCTCCACTCTGGCAGCCTGAGGTTCGCAGGTTTGGATCCTAGGTGCAAACCTACACACCGCTTACCAAGCTGATACCAAACAAAGTGGGCTCGCCTCCTGGTGAGTTAAGTAAGACTCTACACCAGTGGAAGTTGTCTCACCAAGTAAAGTGTATTTGCAGCAAAGAGGAGGCCATGAGGAATCATTTCCAAAGTCATGGCATCCCAGAACAAAGGAAAACAGGAACTTTTATTTGGTTGGGGAATGATTATTCAAAAGGGAGCAGGTATTCGCTTGTACAGCCTCTTTTGGAGAACATGTTTCCACATAATGAGGCCTAAGCTCCTCCTGGAGAGATCTTTGCATTAAAAATAAGGCAAAAGTCATGGGCATAGCTCTTGTGGTGAGGCTTGGTCAGTTTCAGGATGGCTGGTGGTTACATCTCCTTAACACACAAAAGGAAAGGAAACAAGTTGGAAATACAGTTGATTGCTTCCAAACCCACCTTTGAGTTTCTCAAGGCACCTAGTCAGTGACAAATCCTCCTCTAGTTTTATCCTGCTCCTCATTCTTGAGGGGCACAGGTTGAAGGTCTGTCTTCTGTAACTGCTTCCTGCTGAGCATGGGCATTGCCATAGGGACCAGTAGAGGAGCAGAATTTCCAGCTAATCTCAAATAGGTTTGTGGGTCACCAGAAGCATAGCCCAAAGTTGTTTGTAACAACCATCTGTAATTTTATAGCCTCAATGTGTTTAGGATCTGGGCATACTTGCCCTTCCCCCTCTAGATTCCATCAGCTCTTTATAGTCTAGATACTGGGTTTCCCCTTTCTCTGATGGACCTAGTCCTGCTGCCCAGGAACATGCAACCTCTTTGGAAGCATACTGTACCTAGATGGTACGGGGTTGGTTAGGGTCCAGGGCAGAGCCTGTGGTAGATAGCCGGTCATTACTTATCTGAACAAGTAGTCAGGGAGAAAACTCGCGGAACTTATACATGCATAGTTTATAGAGTGATTTTCTTTTCAGGTGAATGGCTTAGAAAGCAGAGGAGAGGGCCGGCCCTGTGGCTTGGTGGTTAAGTGCGCGCGCTGCGATGCTGGTGGCCCGGGTTCGGATCCCGGGTGCGCATCGAGGCACCACTTCTCCGTTCATCCTGAGGCCGAGTCCCGCATACAGCAACTAGAAGGATGTGCAGCTACGACATACAACTATCCACTGGGGCTTTGGGGGGAAAAAATAAAATCTTTAAAAAAAAAAAAAAAAAAAAAAAAAAAAAGAAAGCAGAGGAGAAACAACCCAAAAGTTTTAACAACCACCAAGTACACAATTTGCTTTTAAACTATTACAAAACAAATTTTAGTGACAGTGGGGTAGCTATAGGTCACCTGCTTACGTTTCTTCTCCAAAATATTTTTCTTAGTACAACTGGCTTGCGTAACACTTAAATGTAGTTTCAAAAAATAAATTTCTATTTTATAGTCAGTAACAACTTAAGAACACATGAAAAAAGCATTTTATGGAAGCATCTATAATATTCCTAAGGTTTTCTTGTATCAAGAGGTCTTGGGTGTTTGGTGAGGTCTAAATTCTGAAGCTTAACTTACATTCTTTCCATGCATAATGTTTCTCACCAGTGTGAATTCCGCGATGTGTAATAAAGGCTGAGTGGTAACTGAATATTTTTCCACACTCATTAGTGGAAAGGGTTTCTCTCCAGTATGAATTTTATGGACTTCAGAGGTTATTATTGATATAAAATCTGGCCCATTGTCACTCCGAATTGCAACCCCAAATGGGGTAACAACACTTTTGTTACTTTATTCACCCTTTTTGGCCTACAACGAAAGGATCCAGTCTTCCCGTAAATGTATCCACAAATACCAAGGTATTTGTGCCCTCCAGGGGCCATGGGCATAAGAGTAAAATCAACTTGCCAGTCTTCTGCCAGTAAAGTCCCAGAATTTGAGTTCCTCTGGCCAGGGGAGGTACAGGAGGTCTGGTTTGTACATTATTCTTCTGGCAATAAATGCATCGTCCAGTTATTTTTTTCAATAAGTTTTTTATACCTGGGGTGCTTATGACCTTAGTCAGCCGTAGGTATAATGTCCCTTCTCCATAATGGGTAGAATCATGAGCACTCTTAAGGAGCCCCCAAGCTGTTTGGGGACCCAAATCTTCCCTTGTGGGTCCATCTATTAGCCCTTAACTATTGGGGACCACTGAGAACCCTGTGTTGTGGCTTCCCTTACTTCATCAGCGGAATACACTGGTATAGATTCATAAGAGTGTAGAGTGGGAGTTAATAGCAGGCCCTTCTATCAGCTGCATCTGCCAAGTTATTTCCTTTTATGGCCTCGGATTCCCTACTTTGATGGCCTTTACAGTGGACCACAGCTACTTCCTTGGGGCCCTGTACTGCTTCCAGCATTTTAAGGATCTCTGGCCCATGTTAATTTTTTTTACTGCTGCTATTAAGGAGCCAAATGGCTCCAAGAGCGTGAATTAAAGTATATTTAGAGTCCGTGTATATTGTTATTATTTTTTCTTTTCCCAATTCCAAAGCTCTGGTTAATGCAATTATTTCTGTCTTTTGAGCCAATGTGTCTAGTGTCAGCGCCTTGGCCTCTATGGTTGCATGCAGAGACACTACTGCATAACCTGCTCCTCTTTGTCCATTATTCATGAAATTGCCCCCATCTACAGACCATATTTCCTCTGCATTAGGCATTGGTTCACTCTGGAGATCTCTGCAGCTAGAGTAAACCTGATCAGTCATCTCTGGGCAAGCATAGGTAATAGGCCCTTTGGAATCAGGGAGCAGAGTAGCTGGGTTTAAGGTATGACAGGGCTTTAAGGAAATCTGATTCTATTCTGGGATAGCCATAGATGTCCTTTATGGAGGGTCCACATTGTGATAGGTTGGCCCATAGCCAGTTTTTCTGCTTTCTTGATTAAGAGGCAGGTGGTAGCTACAGCTCTTAAGCATGGGGCCATCCTTTCACCACGGTGTCTAGCTGCTTTGAGAAATGGGCTACCACTCTGTTTAGGGGTCCCAACATTTGGGTTAGCACTCCTATAGTTATTCCATGTCTTTCAGGAATCTCAAATACTTTACAGTCTCTTTTTAGATATTTGTGCCTTTCCTTTAGACCCTTTAGATCCCTTATTGGCTAACATATTTAACTCAATTCTGACCCTGTCTACCTGGAGACAGCATCAGATCCCACAGAGTAAAGATTCAGTCCCACAGGACTACCCTTTGCCTCCTATTTTAGATGCCAATTGCAAGTCCGGATTGTTACCTGTGCTTCTGACCAACCAGCTGCAGACCAGAGGTTTCCATAATCCCCTCCTTGGGTTTGATTAATTTGACAGAGCGGCTCACAAAATTCAGGAAAATATTTTACTTAATAACTATGTGGAAGTGATGCATAGAGCAAAATATGTAGAAAAGGGATATGAAGCTCCCAGACCCTTTCTGGGTGCGCCACTCTCCCCGAATTTCCACGTGTTAATCAACCCAGAAGCCCTCCCAACTTCATCCTTTTGGGCTTTAATGGGAACTTCATCAGACAGGCATAGTTGAATAGATCATTGACTTTTGGTAACTGAACTTAATCTTCATCTCCTCTCCCCACCCTAGAGGTGTGGGGAGGGGTGTAGGGTTTAAAGTTCCAACCCCCCCGAATCACACAATTGGTTTCCCTGACAACCAGCCCCCACCCTTAGGGGCTTTCCAAAGGTAGGACTAAAGTATTTAGCATAACAAAGGATGCTCCTATGGCTCTTGTGTGGGAAATTACAAGAGTTTTAGGAACTCTGTGTTAGAAACAAAATGAAGATATCTACTATTATAAACCCAGTACTGTATAACATTGACAGCACTAAGTTCTTGAACAAATTTATATTCCCCTGTTCCCAGCCTTTTACAAATCAATATTCCCCTGTTCTAAAAGCCCATTGATTACCGAAAAGATTTCTCTTTATAGCTTTTGGTTTCAAGGGGTACCGTTTTACCCAAAGTCAGTGATCCCTCTGCTTCAATTTTGCCTTTCCTGGCATGGCACCAGCTGCTCGCCCCACCTATCCTTATGCCCATAATTTCAAGTTAGCTTGGCTTAAAATATTTAGGGGAATCTCTTCCTTCTTAGGTGCTGATGTATCCTGTAATAGGGTCATAAGCTTAACTCCCTGACTTTTGGACCTTGGATCTCTATTTCATCTTGCCAGCTTATGGAGGGCCCTAACTTTAGATAGCATGTCCCTCCCTGGAAAGGGAACAGGGCATTCTGGTACATACAGAAGAGAACGCTCCAGCATATTTTATCCTATTTCATGGGTCAAGGGCTCCAGAAAGCTTTTGGTCTCTCCTTTTCCTCTTTTATACCACACTTTCTTTTTGAAAGGTTTCCGTTTGGGGCACTCAACACCAAGAATATGGCTCCAGTATTGTGCAAGAATTTTTCATATGTTCTCTTCCTACTGCCAAGGTCACCCAGGGCTCCTAGAGTTCATTGGGGAGCCCCATGGCCCCATCTTATCTCATCTGTAGTCAAGGGAAGTTGCCATGGATTGGTCTTGTTCAATCCCTTCCCTCTATGGGGATGATTTAGACAATCCTGCCACCAATGCCCTTCCTGTTTGTAGTACGCTCACCGATTAGCCCCCAACTTTGTTGGTGGTTTTTTGGTCCCTCGGTGGGGACGGGGTCACTCACCCATGGCTTCTTCCTTCTCTCCCTTGGGTTATCTTGAGTAGGCTGGAGGGGCACAGCTAACAGGGGTTATTTACACCCTAGATGCAGCCTCTACTAGTTGAGCAGGGTTAGTAGCAGGACCTGTAGCCAACTTTTGGAGTTTTCTACAGATGTCTGGAGCACTTCGAGATGTGAAACAGGTATTAAGAACAATTGTACCACTCTGGGCCTCAGGGTTCCAGTTTGTATATCACCTGAGGCAGTCCTGCAGCTTCTAAAAATTAGGCAGAGGAGTTTTCCTCAGGGCCTTGTTGGACCTCTCTTAATTTAGACCAGTTAGTCAGTGGCTGGCTTACTATCTTCCTGGCTTTTGAACAGAAACCCCGAAAATATCCTAGCATTTTAATCTTCAGAATCATTGGGATTATACCCAGAGTTAGTCCCTGGTACAGCCTGTTCACTAGGCTTGCAAATGTCTGATCCTGGGTCATATTTATTATCTGTTTGTTCCCTAGCTTTTAACAGAACAGATGACTTTTCCTCAGCCGTGAGGAGTGTAGTTAACAGGCTTTGAATATCTGCGCAGGTTGGCTTATGAGTGGAGAAGATTCCCTTTGTCAGGTTTATGAATTCCTCTAGGTCAGCCATCAATCCTTTACTGTGTGCCTTCCAATTATACAGATCAGAGGTGGAAAAGCAGAAGTGCATATCAATAAATCTCCCCTCACCATCAGGTACCTGTCTTAGGGGTTATGTCCCAGGTTTGTAACTGGTTTCTAATCTAGTTGTACTATCTGCAAGAGGAGGGTGGAGGGTCTTTGGCTGTTGGAGAGTCCAATTCCCTGTAGAGGGATTTCTCAGGGGGGATAGTACAGGGTTTGGCCCTGTTACAGCCTCCAGAGTCTCTCGGGGCTCACCAGCTGGTCCGAAGCTGGGGTATCTCAGTGAGGTGGACTCTGAGGTGGGCTTCCCTCAGTCCCATGGTTTCTGATTTGGAGGAGCAGGTCCTCCTCTCCTCATCAGAGACTTAGTGCCATGAAGCACTGGGCATAAGGGATTTCTTCCCATTTAACATTTAGGATCCCCTTTTCTGGCCATTTTCCCCATCTTCCAGTGAATATTGCGGCCAGGCTGTGTTACATAAAAGATCATCCATTCTTGGGTCAATGGTAAATACCCGAAGACCCTCCAATTCTGGAAGATACAGCCCAACAGCTTCTCCTCCGGGATGGAGCCTGTTCTCCTCATATTCCAGTGCCTTCTCTTATGGTCTGTTTCCCACCTCCTGGGAGCAACCTGTAATGGTTCGTGGTGACGCAGATGCCACCAGGTTGTGCCCAGAGGAGGTTTAGCACCCGAATAGCCTGAAACTAGACCCAGGCTGTGTAACTAAATCTTTAAGGAAAAACAAAATGAGTAGACGCTGGGTTTCACCCAGCGACCACTGATAGGGAGGGCAAGGAAAATGAAAAACTAGGAGTCCAGAAAAGCCAGACTGTGGAAAATGTCAAGCGTTCTTGACAAAAACTCTATGTCACGCGTCCCTGACAAAAATGCTATGTCGAGTGTCCTCAACAAAAACACACACACAAACAAACACAAACCGTTCAGCAACTCCAGAGGAGCTTAACCCCATCCAAGGGGACCCCTCCTCCGATCACAGGCACAACACAAAGACAGACTCAGTGACCTCAGAGGGCCTTGAAGCCCCACCTCGTCACTCCAGATGAGATTCAATCTGCAGATGGGGTTTGACCCCTGACTAGTCACCAGGGATTGCTCCCGTTTCACCAGAACCAAGCATCGGCCCTTCCAGAGTGGCTGAGTCATGCAATCCTTCCGGACAGAGGGGACTCTCACTCCCCTGAGCCAGGCTACCTCTGGATGACGACTCAAACCCCGAAGCCAGGTCCCAGACAGGCTTTGTGAGGCAACTTAAGAAAACAACTCTTATAGCCATGCTGTGGGGTTGGCGCCACTCACCTCCATGGAGAGATCCTCCGAGCAAAGCGTTCAGTGTGGCTGCTGAGTCTCCAGAGAGGGCAGCGACATCAAGCCGGCAGCACAGGCACCACGAAGAGGTGTGTCCCCTCTGGGTTGCCAATTTGATACCGAACCAAGTGGGCTCGCCTCCTGGTGAGTTAAATAAGACTCTACACCAGTGGAAGTTGTCTCACAAAGTAAAGTGTATTTGCAGCAAGGAGGAAGCCATGAGGAATCATTTCCAAAGTCATGGCGTCCCCGAACAAAGAAAAGCAAGAACTTTTATTTGGTTGGAGAATGAATATTCAAAAGGGAGAGGCAGGTATTCACTTGTACAGGCTCAGTTGGAGAACATGTTTCCACATAATCAGTCCTAAGCTCCTCCTAGGGAAATCTTTGCATTAAAAATAAAGCAAAAGTCGGCCCCGTGGCTTAGCAGTGAAGTGCGCGCGCTCCCCTGCTGTTGGCCCAGATTCGGATCTGGGCGCCCACCCACGCACTGCTTGTCCGGCTATGCTGAGGCCGCGTCCCACATACAGCAACTAGAAGGATCTGCAGCTATGACATACAACTATCTACTGGGGCTTTGGGGGAAAAATAAATAAATAAATAAAACTATAAAAATAAATAAATAAATAAATAAAATTATAAAAAAATAAATAAATAAGGCAAAAGTAATGGGCATAGTTCTTGTGGTGAGGCTTGGTCAGTTTCAGGATGGCTGGTAGTTATGTCTCCCTTGAGTGACTCACTTGGTCAGTTTCGGAATGGTTGGTGGTTACATCTCCTTAATAGACAAAAGGAAAAGAAACAAGTTGGAAAAACAGTTAACTGCTTCCAAATCCATCTTTGAGTTTCTCAAGGCACCTAGTCGGTGAACAAAGCCACGCTGTGACAGGTGTCCCATGTATAAAGTAGAGGATGAGGGGCACGGATGTTAGCCCAGGGCCAATCTTCCTCAGCAAAAAGAGGATTGGCAATGGATGTTACCTCAAGGCTAATCTTCCTCACCAAAGAGAAAGAAAGAAAAAAACACTTGTTTAAGCTTCTTTGCAATGCCTTTCTAGTCTCATCAACTGGGACGTGTAAGACTCGAATCCCCCTGTGAGGACAGGGATGATTCAATGTTTATGGAAGTTCAATCACATTGCTTTATATAGCAGTAGGTGGAAACTCAGCTGAATTATGAACTGTGGCTGTCTAAAGTGATCATTCCACACTCCAAAATTCTGTAATTGATAGGATGTTATAATTTTGTTCATAAGGCATGATTTGGATCTTTGATTCATAAAAGCTCTTCTTTTATATTGTAATTTAAAGAGGAAGTATTCATAAAAATAATAGCAGAACCAAACTCCAGTATTCTCAAAGGCATAGTATTTTGGTGAATAAACCATTTTAAAAGAGGGTGGAAAATAAATTGATTCATATGTCATTTGAATAGCTATTTTATTGAGATAAGTATAGATAGAAATAAATAATGGTTTATTTTGGTTATGTAGAAAAATTATCTCCTTGAAACTGGAGAAAAATAAAATTTTTTCAAATGTGGAAATGTAGGGTGCTATAGCAAATGCCTATTGTGACTTTTCTGGTTAGTGGATAAATCTTGAAATTTGACATCAACAAGATATTTATTCGATTCTTGTCTGTGCTTACTACTCCTTTCAGATTCAACTTCTTTATATGTAAGAAAAGATAATACTGGGGGCTAGCCCTGTGGCATAGTGGTTAAGTCCAGTGTGCTCTGCTTTGGTGGCCCGGGTTCATGGGTTTGGATCCTGGGTGTAGACCTACAGCCACTCATCAAGACATGCTGTGATGGCGACCCACACACAAAATAGAGGAAGATTGGCACAGATGTTAGCTCAGAGCAAATCTTCCTCACCAAAAAAAAAAAAACCCACAAACTCACACATTATTGTAGGAAATAAAATAATGGATGAAAATGCCTGAAAGATAATGCTTTCCATGTATATTAATAACCATTCCCAAGTATAAAATATTCATGCATTAAACATTTAATCCTTATTATAACCTCTAAAGTATTATATGCTCAGTTTCTAGATCTCATAGGAAACTGAGATTCAGAGAGGAAAAATAATATTGCAAAAATCACAAATGAGTGGCAGAGCTAGGATTTGAACTCGTGTCTTATAAGTCCTTATCAAGAACTAATTGCATTACTCAAAATCTGCTTCTAGTAAATTTAGTACAACTCTTCATCCTTAGTGATATTTCTCCTGAATATGGCTGCAAAAATACCTTATCACTGGACCCTCCCTCATAGCTCCTTTTACATCTTGCCCTACAATTTTATCTTCTTACACTTTCTATTGTTAGTTTCCATGGAGATTGCTTTCTCTAACTCAGTATTGAAGCCTCAGCACACTTCACAGCAAGTTTTGCAGATAAAAACTTATGTTGAACGTTTACTAAATTGGACTACATTTGATTTTTAAGGAGGTGGTATTGCACATTGGCTAAGAACCCAAGCTCTGTAGTCACATTTCCAGGTTTCAGAGCTTACCTACTTGCAACACATCTGTTGTTTCACTAAAGATAAGTCACTTAACATCTCAGTGCCTCAGTTTCCCATCTGGGGCATGACGATAATAATTATACAACAAATATACCTACTTGTAGGCCTGATGAAGGATTCAAATGACAGAATAGATGTAAAGGGCTTAGAACAGTACTTGTCACATAGAAATTGTTCCTTAGGGTCTCTGTTATTACAATTGTTTTTACTGCTTATCAACAGAAGCCAAATGTTGTTACACAGGCAGGCCAGACACGTATGTAGAGGAGTAGGAATAATATTGTTTTCTCATTTAGATGGGAATTATAAAAGTGAAAGGAAACATGTATGCTTAAGAACTAGTACTTCTAGTGAATCAAAGCAAAGCAAATGCCCACTGCTCATAGAAGGTAGAGAAGACAATGTGTTCTTCCTGAGAAATTCAGCTTCCAGCTCTGATGCTGTCTCTGTTCTCCCAGCTACTCAAGGGCAGTTTTTTATACAGTACAGTTATCTTCAGCTAAATAAAGGGATGTACACATACTTTTATAAGCGAGAAGGAAGTTACTTGCAAATCAAAGCTAAAACTGAAAGATTTAGAAAATACAAACTATAGCTAAAAAACCATAATGACTAAAAACAGCTTTTGTTGTATTCAAAAAATTAATATATCCTCCTCAAGGTTGTTCCACGTATATTTTTGAAATTCATGAATCTTTGTTTCTAGAAAGAAAGAAAAAGCCTGATGCCATGGTCCCATCTGTAACCTTTGAAATTGTAGTTCTTTCACAATTAGATTAATGACAACATAGAAAACAGATTTTACTAGAAACATGTAAGTTTATCTATTAAGATGATAATATAATGTGAGAGAAATGAGATCTCATTTATTTAACTATGTAGTAAACAATAAGGTCACTGAAGAACAAAAAAAAATAAAGTTAAAAAATGAAGTATAAGCTTAGTGGTCTTTATTCTCCTAAAAATATTAAGATAAATTTCAGTCGTATAGATTTAAGGTGTTTTGTTGTTCTATCTCCTGGTAATTGAGCATGTGTCATAGATCCATAATATGTTTGCAAATGTTTCCTCTTGGCCTTTTGGCTGAGATCAAGTGTTATCTGTTGTCTCTAGGGACTGTAGCCTGCGAAAGCCAAGAAATAGGCTATCTAATAAACCTTTAGCGTCTTTTAACTAAAATGATGGTAACCGATATTACACTAAGTGTTGGATTATTTATGAGTAATCTGTTGCTGAGTAAAGATGCCCAAAGCATTAGCTACAATGAATCTTCACCATTTCCAGCTAGGTTAGACAGTAATCGCACTCTGTATTTTTTTCATTCTTTTGTCTCTTTCTCATTTTGCTCCTGGACACTTGATTTGGTAACAAAAATGGGATAAGTATAGCTTAAAGCCATACATCCTACCGATTTGGAAGTATTTCATTCTTTTTCCTTTCTGCTATCAAGATATAAATGGAGCACCTATTGTATTCACTGTAGCTTTTTGTACAGACTCCTTAGGACAGAGATAACTATATACTGCATAATGAATGGATATCTCAGCCGTGTGTGTGTGTGTGTGTGTGTGTGTGTGTGCGTGCGTGTGTATCCCTACAAAATCTCAGAGAAAACTAGGAGGAAAATGCACTTTTAAATTCCCGTATTTCAGCAAATAGTTTCCTTACCCTTATCCAAAATGAACATTCAGGTGTAACCATTTCAGATATATTTCTCTGTGCAGTGCAGAGACTGCTCATGCCTTACCCATTACTTATTATCCATTGCTAAGAGAAATCAGATATTATTGGAGGAAGGAAGAAATCTACTTAACTAAAAAAATGAAATACATCTGCTATCCTCCTTTGCAGTTAAGGTTACCATTTAACACTGTCCTCACCAATGAGTTGTAATTTGAAGTTGTTTACTGGAGCTTCTGGAGAAGCACTTTAAAAAAGAACACGCCTGATCAACATTGACTATTGGCCACTCGCATTTCTGCTCCCTCCTGGTAGGAATATAGCTGTCATACGTGCAGCTGTCATCATGTAATGGCATGATTTTCCCTGAGGATGGCAGAACAGAAAGAGAAGAGGAGGTTGGGGTGTTATTGGAATCTTGGAGGCTTCACTAGCCCCAGGCTGTCTGTCTCCAGATTAATCATTATGTGACTAATTCATCATTAATTTTGTTTGAGTCACTTCTTTTTAGGAATCTTTACTCACAGTAAAATATAATCCTTAACTTATATCTTCCCAAGAGATTTGTATTTTAGAAAGTACTTTGAAAAAACACAATGCATTAAGTGTCTAAAGAATTTGATTAATCTAAACCTTGGATTCTGAAGTTGAAATTACAGGTTGTTTGATATATGGAACTGAAGATATTTTATCATTCCAGTTAGTTGCCCTATTAAAAGTATTTAGTAGTAAGGAAAAACATTGTACTTTAAACATTGACTGTTGTTTTTGGATTAATCAAATCCTAAATTACTAACCCTGACAGACTGTACAATTCCATAAAAGGAGGATCCGTTTCTATCTTGTCCAAAATATCCCCAGGACTTATCAGGTAATTTAACACATACGATTTAACATAAGATTCTAAATAATTATTTTTGAAAGGATGAACAAACCCAGATTGTTCCCAAACATGAATAAAATTGATCAATGTTGATCCTTCTTCTTTGATATTAAAGGAATTTTGTGCATGATTTCTGCTCTTGTATGGGTTCAACAAGTAGGAAACTGCAGTTGCCATTCTTCAGATAAAGGCTTTCATTTTCTGAGGTGTCTCCCCCCCCTTCCCTCCCCCTTCTCTTCTTCTCTCTCTTCTCTGTTTCTCCCTCTCTCCCTTTTTTTCTTCCTTTTTTTCCTTTATTCTTATTTTCTTGATGTCCCTTAGAGTCCATTTACTTAATGCTCTCCGTCTCTATCTTTTTAGCAACTCTGTACTCAAGAATCTGACTTTTTGAACCATGGAGATTTTGAGAGTGAACATATATATGTATTGCCGCTTTTCATTAGAAAAAAAAAAATCCACTGAATTATTTTCCAATAATAGATGCCTTTTTATTCATCTATCTTAACTTTAGTTTTCTTTCCTAGGAAAGCAGAATTAAATTTTACTGATGAGTTTACGTAGCCTAGCCCTCAAATGTGTTTAGAGGCGGAATCAAAGCATCTTTTCGTACTAGAATATTACATTTTAAACCCACTTAAAATATAACAAAGTGCAGAGATATAAAGTGATTTTATCACAGCCTCAAAATACGAGATTGCACATCTCACCAAAATTGATTTTCATAAACCTTTCTAAGTACAGGAAAAGTGGATAAAAAATACTGTAATCTGTTTTTAAAAAAGTCAGAAAAATTGACCAAGTTCACTGATCCTAGATAGATTAATTTTAAATAGTCCTCTTCATATCTTGAGCTTGATCTCAAGCTTGATATCATGTTGACCCCTTACTCTGTCTCTGGTCAACTAGATAAAGTACTGAACTAGAATGTTTATATAATTTTGTACTGCATTTATTAGTGCCTCTTAGACGGATGTACTGCCCAGATTGGGAAATAAACGACTTTTGGTTCTTTGGATTCACTGATAGCCCATATAAACCTTTCTGAGATGCAGGTTAGACCTTGACCTTAGTTTACCCTTGAAACATACCAACATTCTAACTGAAATTGTTCGGCGGGGCGGAGGGCGTCTCTTGAATTTTTAAAAAAATGCATTTCAAGTCTTAGCCTTTGGCTTAACAATATCCTAGAGTCTCGTCCCAGGTTATAGGTTCATTTCTGCATTTATGTTTAAAAGCATATGTAGCATACGTGTTTAAGGAGGTTGTTTAAAATTATATCTATCACCTAACTCTGAGTCACTCACAAAGTGAAGAATATTACACTGGATTGGATGGCATCAGCTGTGACATTATCAACTCTAACATCAAGATAACCTTCTCTGTGAGGCCAAATCCTAGAGAAACTGGCAAAGCCCAGGCCTGGGGATAAAGTGAATACAAAGTACATTAATTGCGGAGGCATTGACGCTGTTTCCCTCAACTTCTGTAGGTGTTCGACATAGAATGATTACTCCTTTTCGGTTTTGATGTTTAAAATGCTCTTTCAATTTTTGAAATAGTTTTATCTTTCCTATAAAGTAAAATAAAATTTGAATATTAATACATACAAAATTATAAAATTCCATATTGATGTGTTTATGCACATAAATGCATAAAATGTTTGGAGGAGTAAAAAATATTACAGAAGGTAAATCTCGGCTGGAGAGAGTTTGGATAGTAGTCAAGGGAGTTACAGTATCATCTGCATCTTTTGCAATTTTTCTTATATTACGATCTATATATATACTAATTTGAATAAATTTGTTTTTATTAAAATATCATTAAAAATAATTATATCTCAGAACTGGAAAGGAGCTTAGAGGTTGTTTGTAGCATATTTGTGACAGAAAATTTCCAATTTTGATACATAGTAGTAGAATTGAGACTAGAATTCAGACCATTTTTAGTAATATTTTTCTGCTTTAAAAATTAAATTTGCATTAAGCCAATTACTGTAAATTAAACTCTAGTTTACCACCATAAATAAAAAAAGTGTTGAAGAAAGAGTTATTAAAAAATAGTTTTTTTTAGTAAGCAAAAAGCACAGTAGTACAGTGATGGCTTATATCTTTTATTTTCGTAATATATCAAGGACAAAAATTTTTTAAATAGAAATAAAATGACTATATTCTAATATTGCTCATACTGTTGTTTCCCATTTTATGATCTCTTTTTATCATTAAAAATATATATTCTTACACTTAAAAATATACCACTTTGCACACTTCTTTTGTTAAAATATGACTTTACAAATCTTTTCCACGTTGTTATATAAATGTTATTATTTAACAAAAATATTAATATCTGACAATAAGTCCTTAAAATCATAATTGAGATAGGTAGAAAATATTCATAGCAGTTAACATATACATATGTATGTGTATATTTTCTTTTTTATATTGATTTTAGCAGTCTAAAACAGACTCCAGGAAAATTATCTGACAGGAGCGAATACTTAGAGCTTAGAATTTATATACCTCCCGGCAATAACTTATCCTAACTGTCCATAAAAAGATATAGGCAACCTTCTGCTTGCTGAGAACTACATTTCTAGTACTAATAAATTTGAGAATCTTTAAGATTTTTGGAAATAAATTAGACTAAATAGAGGAGGAGAGAATAATGCACAGCTCAACCAGTAAGTCAAATAACAGCAGGAAATTAACAGAAAAGGGAATCTCTTTACGGAAACTTGAGAAAATCATCTATGTTTCTGATACGAGAGGCTTTTGGTTCCATATATATAACTACCCTGATTATGTATTACACCAACAGATGTATACCTATCACTTGCTAATTATAGAAGAAAATAGAAAAAGTAAAATTACTTAGAAGAAGATTGACTCCTCAAAAACAAGCATGTGAATTTTAAAAATCACTACTCCTTTTTAAAAAAGCTTTTGGGGGAAACAAAACAAAACAACTTCACTTTCTAGATTCAGTTACTTCAAAAACATGAACCACTCCAGAAAGAAATGTAATTCTTATTTGGGGAAAGCAAACAAAAGCTTCAGAAATTTAGCTAAAAAGTCAGATAGAAAGCTAGAAAATGTCTTTGTTTTTAAGTACCTGTAGAAAACCATCTTTGTTGCAAAATAAGTGTAATGTCAACTAATTTCTGGGCTAAGTTAGGAGAAAACTGAAGGCAGAGCAACTGTTCTCAGGTTTTACCTGCCGATGGACTCCTTCCTACAATTTCAGAGCAATAAAGCCTCTACCGGCCAGATTAATTTCCAGGGTAGACTCGTGTTCTTGGTTGTGCAACAATCAGTCCAAAAGGGCTGTGCTCACAAGTTTTGAAGCAGTGAGGTATGTTGGGAGCTGAGATTTTGCTGTGGAGTGTGTGTGCATGTGCATGTGTGTGTGTGTGTGTGTGTGGTGTTGGTGAAGTGTGAGAGTGATAGCTTTGTTATCATGGAAGTCTCCATCACGGGATTATTTTTTTCCTTACCTTATTGCATATGCAAATAGTTTATACCATTCTTTTTGTTTGCTTCTTTGTCTGTTTTTGTTTGTTATGCTTCTTTTTAGAAGCCATGGCAACATTGAGATGAGTATGTATTTCCTTAAATTTTCATCTGATCCATGATCCATGAAACACATACATAATAAGGAGCAATTTCTGCCCTGGAGCTGGAAGTATAAGTTTCTTATTTATTCCCTGCAGCTTGTGTTGTTTTCAATTTGCAAATATCTAAAATTTCAAAAACTTCATACATATTTGGATATTACAATTAATTCTTGTGGCATGTCTGAAAATATCAGTTTTATTGAAACACTGCTAAAACTCATAGTCAAGATTTAGTTGTAAATAAAATTTTTCTCCTGCCACTAAATGCATTCTCTAAGAGTAATAAAACAGTATGTATATTCTGTCACATATTCTCCTGGAATTGATGCATGTAGAATACTCCATTTATAATATATATTGTATATTATATACTGTATAATATTAATATTATATATTATCTTAATTTTATGACATTCTTTTTTTTTTTTTTGAGGAAGATTGGCCCTGAGATAACATCTGTTGCCAGTCTTCCTCTTTTTCTTTTTCCTCTCCAAAGTCCCAGTACATAGTTGTATGTCCTAGTTGTAGGTCCTTCTAGTTCTTCTATGTGGGACGCCACCTCAGCATGGCTTGATGAGTGGTGAGTAGGTCCATGCCCAGGATCCGAACTGGTGTACCCTAGGCCATTGATGAGGAACGTGCGAACTTAACCGCTACGCCACCAGGCTGGCCCCTCTTTTGTTTTAATATATATTATCATATACTACATGGGTAGATTAATAATTTTAAGACAAGTAATATTTATAAGTTTATATTTACTTTAATTCATAGAAATAATTCAAGTATTTAACACATTTTTTCTACATCATAAACAATTGTTAAGTTTACATGCCTTAAAATTACTTTTAAATTCCAATTTTCTTTGGCTGATTTGCTCTGAGAATTTGCTACTATAACTGAATAATAAAATTTTACATTATTGGTTGTTTGAATTTGAAAGAAATGAAATTATCCTTTGTGCAATTTATCTCCTTAAAACAGTATATTGAATAGCATAACTGGGTGAATAAAATCAATATTTCTTGCAATTTCTTGAAAGTTAGCAAGGCTTATAACTCTGTGTAGCTTGTTATTACCTTTAATATATAACAACGAGACAATATATATTGGCCAAATCTTTGCAGGAATCATAAGTGATTTTACAATCCTCTTCTCTGTCACCTAAGCCCTAATGCTTTATTGCATATTTGTAGTATAACAAGTTGTTGTCTTTGAAATAAAGTTCTCATATATGTATGTTACAGGTATTAAAGTAAATTGTTGTTTGTATGAAACATGTTGCTCTCAGTGTACCCTAAGTAAAGTTGGCTTAATCAAAAGCCTCTATTAGACACAGTTTGTTGGCCTTAGGGAGGCAGGACCCCAGAATCTCAGCAAAGGCGTGAGGGGTAGAATTAAGCAATGCCAGAGAAGTTCCACCATAGATGTGAAAGCCTTTTTGCAGCTCCCCTAGATGTGCCTACTGTTGCTGCCTTTACCATGCTATTCTACTGGGTGGAACTATTCTGATGCTCACAGCTGCTTACTTTTACTTTCAACTTTAGGTGATCATGCTGACATTTATTTCCTTTTAGGCTTTCATAGCACTGACCTATGATGCTTTGATACAGAGCCTCATGGATAAAAAGTTAATACATATTTCTCTCTTCTAAGATGATATTTCTACAACTACATAATATCTGTTACAGAGTAGTTCAATGGGATTCAATAAATGTGTCTCCCCTCTTAGAGGACTTTGGAGGAACTTTATGATCTGGCTCCAATATACTTTTCTATAAAACCTAATTGCCTTAAAGAATTATCTTAGATGACCAACAATAAGGATGATTGTGATTCGGCAGTCACCATTAGCATCCATGATCTTTCCTTTCTCCTATTATTCATGGCTTCAACTTGAAAGCTCAAATATCACAGTCTTCATAATTCTTTACCAGATCTCGAAGTCAGAATTAATATTACTCCAATTGATTTTCCCATAAACATACTATATTATAACATAATATATGTAGCCTTGAATTACACCCACGTGTGAATCTTCCATGCTAGATAAGCTGATTGGACATTTTATATTCTCCCATCCCCTTATTCTGGTATCTAACACAATGGATTAGAAATAGTAGATGCTCCCTAAAGAGGTGTTGATTGAATCATTGGAATGATTATATTACTGAATCATAAGTAAGAAGGAGGTTGCCCAGAATGAATAGTACCTTTGATTTCTTATTCAGTTTGTTAGTCTTGTAAAAGCACAGCATAAATGTTACAAAAAAATGTTTAAAAATTACTCCGTTATGCCTTTATTTCCATAAATGCCATTCAGGAGGCTCTGAAACAAAGCACCAAAGGGATCCCAGTATAAAGATAAAGAGAAATAAAATTTCAGCATAAACTAGATCAGGGTAGTGAAGTGAAAGAGCAAGCCTGGGATCTGAAGACTTAGGTTGTAATTACGGCGCTGACATAAGTGATACTTGTGAACTTCTCCAAGTCACTTACCCTGCCTTGGTTTGTGTGTCTTCTTAGGTTAAATTATGAAAGTGGATAAAGTCACTTGCCAAAGTCTTGTCCAGTCTCTATTTGGCAATATTATTTATGAATAGAATGAACCAAAAGCACTTGAATTTTAAACCCTTAACGTGTGGACAAAGCTACAGCAACCAAAACCCTTAACAGCTGAGAATTCTGGGGAAAATTTATCAAATTAAATGACCACATATCATCGCTTTTTACAGACAATACTCATTTATGCCTCTATCGTCGTGTCCCATCTGGTTTAGCGTTTTGACTGGATTTGTTTAGCATTTTGCCTGCATTTGTTGTAATTAAAGGAAGTATTAAAAGTGATAGTTATTTTAGTCAGAATGGGTGTGGTAGATCTCCATCACACCTTCTGTCACAGTCTCACCTGGTAGTGTGTATGGTGCCTGTGCTCGGAATAGAGTTTTTACCTTTGTCATATGAATAACTATGAAAGAGGACCAACAATAATCTGTCTCTCTTTTCCCAACAGTCCCAGAGGCAAGGTAATTGAAACCTCTCCTTCAAGACCAGCGGTACGGGTGCTCACCTTTAAAATAAGTGCTTTCTGATTCCTAAGACCAGTCTTGGCTAGCGATAGGACACCACCGCCCTTGTCAGTGACTTAAAGTACAAGCTGGCTGTGCTATGTGCTAAGGCCTGCAAGATACACAAGCCACCAGGCTACTTCTTGGCAGGACCAGTGGAAACATAGACAGTTATGTTAGGAGTGAATAAAATATGTCAGTGAAATAGAGGCTAAGCAGTTTTGCCCTAGAGTAAATGGTCTGAATGCATTTGCTACAAGGTTTTTCCCAATTTTTGCATGGTGAAAATCAATTCTGTTCATTTTCTTGTTTGGTGAAACTATACTGTTTTCGATTTTGTTTTATTTTACGTTTTAAAATAAACCCTTATTTTAGAGTAGATTTAGGTTTACAGAAAAGTTGTAAAGGTAGTATGAAAAGCTTGCAGATATTCCAAACCCAGTTTTCCCCATTATCAACATCTTATATTAGTATGAGACATTGTCACAATTAATGAACCAATTAATTATTTTTAACTGATACACTATTTTTAAGAGAAATCTATACTTTCAGATTTTCTTAGTTTTTAAATCATGTCCTTTTTTTATTCCACGATCCCATCTGGGTTACCATAATATATCTAATCATCATGTCTCCTTAGTCTTCTCTTGACTGTGACAGTTTCTCAGACTATTTCTTATGGTGGCCTTGACAGTTTTTCAAGAGTACTGATATTCTGTACAATGTTCCTTAATTAGGATTTGTCTGATGGTTTTTTCCATGATTAGATTGGGAATATGGGTTTGTGAGAGGAAGACTATAAAGTGCCATTTTTATAACATCATATCAAGAGTATATACTATCAACGTGACTTCTCTCTGTAATGTCAGTTATGATCATGAGATAGCTTGTGTTAGGTTTTTGCACTGTAAAGTTTCTCTTCTTTCTTCCTTTCCATGTTGTTCTCTTTGGAAGGAAGTCACTAT
The DNA here is from genome assembly GCF_057802395.1 of Ceratotherium simum simum. Lineage (NCBI taxonomy): Eukaryota > Metazoa > Chordata > Mammalia > Perissodactyla > Rhinocerotidae > Ceratotherium > Ceratotherium simum. Next base: position 52,866,793 of record NC_141907.1, on the reverse strand, counting down.
GCACAGTTCACATTTAAGGAGTGGAAAGTTATGTTCCACCACATTGAGGACAGAGTATCTATATCAATTTTGAGGGATTCTTTTGCACAGGAGATTTGTCTGTTTTCCCTTATTTATTTAATAATTTATTTATATCAGTATGGGCTCATGTATATTCAATTTATATATTGGGTTATAATTTAAAACTAATTACTTAGTTGCTCAAATTGTTCTATCTTTGGCCATTGGGAGCTCCTTTTTCCCTATGGCATGCCCCATCATTGTGTTTATTTTTAAGTACTTCCTTACTTTCTGGCACTACAAGATACTCCAGGCTCATCCTATAGGTTCCTAGCCCAGTACTAGAATCAGACATCTCTCCAAAGAGCTCTGATTCCTTATGTTGGAAAATGGTGTTTGAAACCAAGATCTAGGCGCTAGTTGTGTTCATTGCTTCTGCAGTGTCATTGCTTACAGGCTTTCTCAGAGGACAGAGCAAGGAAATACCTGTGTATACTAAATTATGTATATGTACATATCTATAAATATTTATATATGTATGATTTAAAAATAATTTACGTGTGTATATATATCCATTTCTATCTATGTTAAGCTAAACATGAGTTCATACTGATGTCTTCAACTCTGATCCATAACCACATGGAGCATTCTTCTTGATTGTCTGTAACTTCCCACTTCAGCAGTACAAAATCTGGCTCCCAACATTCACCATCTATTTACTTAATTTTCATTTCCCATATACAGATATAGTGGCTTCAAAATTATTAGCTCACACTCCCATGGGAAAAACTTTATCAATCAGAGTATATTTCTTATGTATAGTTCCTTTAGCCTTCAGTCGTACAGACTCCACTTGTAACTGAACTCAGTGGGTCTGTCTGTTGGTGAGTGCAGAGCTGAAAAACACAACCAAGGCTGAACTGAGCAAAGAAAAATGTTTATTGCTTGCACAAGCAATGGAGAACACTGAGGATAGCTCCCAAAGCAGTGTCCCCCGGAGCCTAGTGCTGGTGGAGACTTTATACACCAGAGTGCAGAGGCTATGTTACAACTGTGTAACAACTGGGCCCAGTCAAGGCGTGTGTGCAGGCCAACATCATGAGTTCAAGGTACCACTACATAACGAGTTCAATGTAACATGCCATTACATAACAAGGCCAAGGAATATGTCATTACATAATGGGTCCATGGTAATTTTTGGACGCTTAGAGCTGGAGCAAACTGTAGGGGTCTTGCTGCAACTGTGTAAGTTTCACTGTAAGATGGCAACATCTGCAAAAACAAGACATCAACCTCCGGAAAATAGCACATTTAGTTTTCTCCTTGTCTGGAAAACATTTGACAGACCATGTTAGTTTTTGATCAGATTCTCAGTAACGATTTCCTTGCCTGGTTCCCGGTCACGTGCTCATTTCCAAAGTTACTTGAGTCAGCACCTTTGCTCCCCACCCCTTCAGTAAGGCTGTTTCACACATTTGTGATATAGTCAAATTCTTTTGTCGTGATCTGTATTCAATCCTGGAATACCCTGACATCCTAAATGTCTTTTTAAATTTGTATACATTAAGGTTCATTCTTTCTGTTGTTTTACAGACACATGGGTTTTGACACATGCATAGTGTCGTGTATCCACCATTACAATATCATACAGAATAGTTTCATTGTTCTAAAACATCCCCGTGCTTCATCAATTCAATCCACTCCCCACCATCTGGCAACCACTCATCTGTTTATTGTCTCTATAATTTTGCCTTTGTCAGTAGGTAACATTTTCAAACTGGCTTCTTTCGCTTAGCAATATGCATTTAAGATGCATCCACATCTTTGTATGGCTTGCTCAATTCCATGGATCACTGAATAGTCTTCCATTGTATGGAGGAACAATTGTATATTTTTTCGTTGACCTATTAAAGACTATCTTGGTTGCTTCCAATTTTTGGAGACAATGAATAAAACTACTATAAACATTCACATGTATTTTTTTTGTATGGACATAAGTTTTAAAATAATTGGGTAAGTATGTGGGAGCATGATTGCTGGACCATATATGTAAGACAATGTTTTGCTTTGTAAGAAATTGCAAAATTATCTTCCAAAATGTATAGAATTTTGCAGTCCCATCAGCAATGAATGAAAATTTCTATTGCCTTGCATTTTCCCCAGCAATTGGAAATGTCAAGTGTTTGGATTTTAGCCATGCTAGTAGGCGTGTAGTGGGAGCTCATTGTTTTAATTTGCATTTCCCTAATGACAAATGATACAGAGCAGATTTTTATATGTTTATTTGCAATCTGTATATCTCTTAGTTGAGGTGTCTATTCAGATCTTTCGCTCATTTTTAATTGGATTGTTTTTTTATTGTTGAATTTGAAGAGTTTTTTGCATATTTTAGGTACACTTCTTTTATTAGATATGTGTTTTGCAAATATTTTCTCCCAATCTGTGGCTTGTCTTTTTATACTCTAACAGTACCTTATGCGGAGCAGAATGTTTAATTTTAATAAAGTCCAAATGATTGATTTTTTCTTTCATGGATCGTGGTTTTGGTGTCATATCTAAAAACTCATCACCAAACTCGAGATGACTTAGATTTTCTCCTATATTTTCTCCTCGATGTTTTATAGTTTTGCATTTTACATTTATATCTATGATCTATTTTTAGTTATTTTTTGTTGTAAGATATAAAGTCTGTGTCAAGGTTCATGTGTTCTGTTTATAGATACAATTATTCCATCACCATTTGGTGAAAAGCCTATCTTTATTCCATTGAATTGCCTTTGAATTGCCTTTGCACCTTTGTCAAAAATCAGTTGACTATATTTGTGAGCCTATCAATAGGTTCTTATTCTATCCTATTGATAAGTGTTTATTCTTTTGCTAACACAATTCTGTCTTGATTACTTTAACTTAATAGTAAATCTTGAAATCAGGTAGTGTGAAGAAATTTGTTCCTCTTATTCAGTATTATGTTGGCTCGTCTACATTTTTTGCCTTCCATATAAATTTTAGAATCTGTTTGTTGATATGTATAAAATAGCTTGCTGGAGTTTTGATTGAATCTATAGATCAAGTTGGAAGAACTGACATCTTATCACTATCAGGTCTTCCAACCCATGCACAAAGAATATCTCTCTTTTTGTCTAGATCTTTGATTTCTTTCATCAGTGCTTTGTAGTTTTCTGCATAAAGATCCTATACGTATTTTGTTAGAGTTATACCCAAGTACTTCATATTTTTGGAGCTCTTATATATGTTATTTTTTATTTCCAATTCTAATTGTTTACTTCTGGTATACAGTAAAGTGACTGACTTTTCTATATTAACTTTGTATCCTGCAACCATGTATTACTCATTTATTAGTTCATTCAGTTCTTTCACAGATTTTGTAGCATTTTCTACACAGATAATCATGGCATCCACAAATAAAGACTGTTAGTTTTTTCCTTTCCAATTTGTATATTATTTATATTCTTCACTTTTATTGTTGCAGTAAGAAAGGACTTCTGATATGGATGTTGTTGCACAGGAGTGGTGAGAGAGGACATCCTTGTCTTGTTCCCAGTCTTGGAGAAAAAGTGTGAGTCTCTCATTATTAAGTGTGACGTTAGCTGTAGATTTTTGTAGATATTCTTTAGCAAGTTGAGAAAGTACCCTTTAATTTCTAGTTTGATGAATTTTTATCACAAATGGGCGTTGGGCATTTTGTTAAATGCTTTTTATCTATCGATTGATATGATCATCTTTTTTCCTTTACCTTGTTGGCAAAGTTGTATTGCATTGATTGGTTTTTGAATGTTGAACCAGACTTGCATACCTGGAATAAATCCTACTTGGTACTTAGTCATGGTGCATGATTTCTTTTATGCATTGTTGGATTTGCTTTGCTAATATTTTATTGAGAATTTTTGCTTCTGTGTTCATGAGAGATATTGGTCTGTAGTTTTCCTTTCTTATAATCTATTTGTCTGAATTTGGTATTGGGGTAATGGTAGCCTCATAGAAGACTTAGGGAAGTATTTCTTCTGCTTTTATTGCTAGAAAAGACTATGGAGATTTGGTATCATTTTTTAAAGTTTGGTAGAATTGACCAGTGAAACCATTTGGGCTCAATGTTTTTTTTCCCCAAGTTACTAATTATTGATTCAATTTTTAAAATAGATATAGGCTTCCTTAAATAGTTTTCCTCAGGGAGCATCTGCGTCTTGCAACTCTTTCAGCTGTAATCTACTGTTATTATATTGGAGTCTTACTGGTGTGGTGATAAAGTATAAAGAAGAGACAATGTTCTATATTCTTATGATTAAACCTCAATCTTTTATTGGGCTTCTGTTCTCGGCTGTGACCATCACAAGTGTTTCTTAGCTCTCCCTTCAGCTCTTTGGTGATATAAGAAGACAAGAGGGGGTGGGAACAAGCTTCCAGAGCTACACTTTGAGTTCATGAATTGGATAGGGGAAAAAAGTCAAGCCATTATTGGTAATAACTCAATTTCTATTCAACGCTCTGATGAACTGATATAAAACTGGTATCATTTAAAACCTTGTGAAGTTTTTTTTCTCTGCTAATGGTCAGTAAATTAAGAGTTACTATTTCTTTTGGAATACAAATATGTGAAATGAATTAAGAAGACATCTTACAGTCTAAACAGTTACACAGTGATTTAAAAATATTTCACAGAGGCACAATTAAATAACTTTTACTAAACCAAAATATAATAAATTAAGAAAGCCTATGATTTGGCAGCACCTAAATTTAATGTAACATTAAATGTATCATAAATAAAGATAACTTTTTGGAGACTTTTATCAGTAAAATTATTTATCAAAGGAATGTACTCAGAATGGAGATAGAATATAGTACTTGCATAAGTATTTGAGGAGATGAAATATTTAAATATTTTTATTTGAAATAAATTAGACTTTAGAAAAATCCCACATTTAGCTCAGTTTATTAGGTATATTAGCTTCTAGATAAGCAACATGTTTTCCATTAAAAATGTTATGATCTACAGAGAAGTGCTAATTGAAGATGTACACTTTTGGTTACCCATTAAATGTAACTTTTAAGAAGATTGTAGACACGTTTTGAAAAAAAAGAAGACCATAAGATCCCATTTATAAAAAAAAAAGAAAAACCCTGTACTTTTCATAAACTTTTTTCTAAAACTGACACATTATTAGAGACAACTATGACTAAGAAATTGATCAAAGTTTGTGAACATACTAGATTATTTTTGATCTAGATTATTATTTTTTTTTTTTAAAGATTTTATTTATTCAGTTTTTTTTTTTCCCCCCAAAGCCCCAGTAGATAGTTGTATGTCATAGGTTCACATCCTTCTAGTTGCTGTACGTGGGACTCGGCCTCACGTTGGACGGAGAAGTGGTGCCTCGGGGCGCTCCCGGGATCCGAACCCGGGCCGCCAGCATCAGAGCGCACACACTTAACCGCTAAGCCACGGAGCCGGCCCTGATCTAGATTATTTTTAATGTTCTGACAATTTATATGAAAATTTTTTAAATTTTCCTTTAATGTACATGGACTTATCTTTAGAAGAAATTTTAGTTTTGACATTAGATTTTGAATAGAGCTATTTCATAGATTACCAATGTAATCAATCAAAAATATTTTTTTAATAAATATTTAAAAAATAAATGCAATTTTCACTATTTGTGGTGCTCTTCTCACTACCTAAAGTGTTTATACAATAAATTATGCAGTTACATGATTTATTGAGGACATACACAAACAAGTCTAAAAAGTGACATTTAAAAATCTATTTGAAAATACTTTTTTGTTGGGCTCTAATATTTAATCATATGAATCTATTGGGAAGCACAGATTATAATTTTATTTATTTATTTATTTTTTCCCCCAAAGCCTCAGTAGATAGCTGTATGTCATAGCTGCACATCCTTCTAGTTGCAGTATGTGGGACACGGCCTCAGCACGGCCGAAGAAGTGGTGTGTCGGTGCGCGCCTGGGATCTAAACCCCTGGGCAGCCAGCAGCAGAGCGCACGCACTTAACCGTTAAACCACGGGGTCAGCCTGGGAAGCACAGATTACAGGGTAATCTTTGTCAGTTGAAATTAGACCTCCTAATAGTCAATGCATATACTCTTGAGATTAAAACACTTTTCTTTATAAGCATTCTAGGTTACCAAATACAGAAGTTACCACTTTCCTCTCTTTGAATTTATCTATGTCAACTGGGACTGCAACAGTGAACACAGATTCAGGTCTTTGTAGCAAAAAAAAAAAAAACAGAACACAAAGCACTGTATGTTTAAAATAATCAATGCTTATTTCACAATCTGAACTCTATTCTAGATACAAAATATCACATTATGCAATAACTTGCACTTCAGCTATTTGAAGTGTTCTACATAAATCAGCAAATTAGTTAATTGGATTCTAAAACTTCTTTCACCTGAAAAATTTAAAATCTTTACATCTTTGCAAAAAACACTATTTTCCACACTAAGGAGATTAACTCGCTACAGGATTGGTGATTCACCACTAAAGGGAAAAGAATTTCCAGCCCATCTGTGCGCACATCCACCAAAAGTGGAAGAAGAGGCACAAAGTTAGAAAGAATTTGTTCTTCTGCTACACCCTGCTTGCTTGTGAAGCCGGATATTCAAACATCCAAACTTTTGGGTGCCTTTTAAATATTAAATTAGAAGAGTTATTGGCAGAGAGGACAAAGACATCAGAGATGTGAAAACTGAAGTGCACCATCCATTTGAAACGTGCAGCCTGCTGATGGTGATGGATGATGATAGCCCCTTAGTCGGCACTAGCCACTTGGCTGAAAAGCAAATTGGGAATGCAAGGCAAACTCAGAGCTAGGCAGACCATCAAAATAAATAAGTAAAAAGAAAGGACACTAAAAGGCAATGGATGGTTAGGATGAAGATTTGTAATAAATGATGATGTCAGTGATAAATTAAGGTTGCTTATTCTATGGTTAGAATTCCAAGGAGGAAGACAGACTGGAGAACTCAGCACTATCAACTACTAGAAACTGGTTTTCAGAGTGCTAAGTTTTAAAATGAAACTTTCTGTGAGAAATGCAAAGTTAAAATTTAGGTGATACCAGAGGATATAGATTAATGTCTGTTTTTAGTTATTCAGATACCTATGGAGGTTGATTGCCAAAAGAAAGATCCATATCGGAAAGAATTAGGATAAACTGTAGTCAAAGTTTTATAGTTAGAGTTGGATTTCATAAGCCTTCTCTGGAGAAGTTTAACGGCGTGTATATTACTGTCATTGAACTTCTATGACCCCCTACTCACTCTGAACTCAATGTTTTGTATATGTTATTTAAGATATCCCAAGGTATTTGGTTCCATTCATTCATTGTGTCAGTCAGTCAGTCAGTCAGTCAGTCAGTCAGTCAGTCAACTACTTCTTCACTCTGCCTATGTGTACCTGTGTGCTGGGCTTTGTATCAGTTGCTGGTGAAAAAACAAAGTCTCTGCCTGCAGAAAGCCTTCCATCTAGTATGGTGACTTAGAAAATTTTCATTTTAATTTCAACAATTGATTTTAAAGTGTTTGAAAAAGTTAGACCAATGTGTATCTTAAATACTTAGGATCTTCCTAATATCTTGGTTTTGTGTTTAAACTGTCTCCCTAGATAAATGGGTGCCTGGAGGCCAATGATCTGGATGGGGATGGGGGATTGAAGACACTGGGTCTGGCGTTGGGGCAGGATTTCAGAAGTCCTCAGTTTGCATATCATTAAGAAAAACCTAAAGATAATGTCATATAAATCAAGAGTCAAGCAAATAATCTAAATGAAATCAGATGTGAGGAGAAAAAATGGAAACAAAGCAACAAGAAAAAAATAGAGACATTTCAACAAAACAAATTGGATTCAGGGTGTAGGGTAAGAGGCAGAGTCTAGAAAAAACTTTTAAGGAGCTAGGATGTAGCATTGGAAGCTTGTTATATGCTTGGAATCTCACCAATAGATGTGGAGAGATTGTTGAAAGCCACTGAGTAGACTCAGATGCATACATGCTGTATCTCATCTATATAATAGGTGCATCTATATAATAGATGAGTCCTTGAGACAAGATTTAAATATCTATTCATAAATTTCTTAAAAGAAGCAAAGCCTAAATTAAAAAAAACATTTTGACATTGAGAATATTTTTGTTCTTTCAATAAAGTTAACAAAAGTAAAATATAATAAATATATTGATTTCTGCTTATAGTTTTTATCATTTTATCTTGATTTAATTTTATTATGTTTTGCCTTAATTTTTCAGGTAACCGAAAATCACATATGATATGGGTAGTGACACTTGGTGCTTGTCCAACATATTTCTTGTACAGACCTGCTCATTCTCTCATCTTTATGCTCCATTTGGACCAATACAAAACCAACCCGCTTGTAAGCCTCCACCTTCTGAATAGATGCAACCTGAATGTTTCTGCTGCTGAAGGATCCAGTGTCCCTGAGGCAAGCCCTGATAGTACGTGCACATTATGCTTTAGGTTTCTTCTAGTCCCCACTATGCTCACTAAGTCTTTTCTCTCATTCGAACTGCAATTCTCTGCTGGAACTAAAACTGTAACTTCAGTCTTAGGTTACTTCATTGGTATCACAGAGGTGATTCTGAGGTGTAGAGAGGGACAGCATCTTTACTCCTCATCAAAAACCTCCACCAGCCGTGGCTCTTGCTAAATCACTTCAAACAGTCTTTCCAATATAAAACAGTTTGTCTAAAAGGTCCTTTAATATCCCCTTCCGATTGATGCTTACACTTGGCCTAATTTACTCCAGCTTCCCAATAGAAATTGAATATTGTTTCCTATTCTAGAATATTATTTCCTATCTATTCCTGTTATTTCCTATTCCTATTCTAAAAATATAATAATTTTGCATTTAACTTTGACTATTGCTCAATATCTTGATGTATGCTGCTCTGTTACACCCAATAAGGTCTCTGAGCTCTTTTGTTACCAAGACTGGTTTAGTGAAGCCCAAGTTGCTATTTCCCTTTGAAACCTTAGGGCTCATTGATGGGTAAAACTCTGAGGGAGGACATTCTACAACTTGGTACTCTCTCCAAACACTGTTCTCTCTGGTTGCTTCTCTATCTCCATTGGCCTTATTGGCCTTTCTATCTCCACTGGGTCTCAAACTGAGGGTCCGCAATTCCACCACCATCTGCCTTAAAAAATGTAAAGAGTAATCTTAGTCAAGTGATTTTTATTAGGTATTTTTTAGTTTTATATAACACATTATAAATATGTACTTGCTTTTCCATTTTGATCTGTGTTGATTAACAAAATTATTTCTCAATTGAGGGTCCTCCAAAGAAAATTAATGCTTCAGTCAAAAACAAGTTAAGTACTTTGCTCTTTCGAGAATTATTTTTATTATAAAGGATTTTACAAATATAATGTTTTATAGAGATGCAAAACAACAATCACAACAAATAAAAATATGAAAGCCGAAAGCATCTTTGTTGAAGGCATTTGTTCTTGACCCAGTAATCAAGCAGTAAGTGCGTTTGTCTCTAAGGACACATTCTGTGCAACAGAGTTTTTTCAGTGCAAAGTTGAACATGTCTCAGCACTAGTTCTTTAACCTCAGAAAATCTATTGATAAGATGCTGTGTGTGAGTGTGAAGGTACATGTGCACGCATGCGTCTGTTGCCTAATCTCTGTTACCTCTCTACTGTTGTCCTTTGCTTCCTTCTGTCTTAGTTACTTAGCTACTGGAGAAGAAACATTTTGAAACACAGAGGACTTTTCCATTTCCTGCCAGTGATTATCCATCCTGATTCATTCACACACGAGAAAATACGGAAAGCCGTAGACTCTAACACTCTTGGTGTGACTGTTTAGATGACTGTTATTGGCTACACTGGTTAAATTGAACAAAAGAATACTAGAATCTCATTCTATTGACTGATCTTCCAGCTTTATGGCTCTATTTCTCTCAGTTTCATACTCCAAAACTAAACTGAACATTAGATATGTAGGTATGTTTTGAGCACAGAAATGGAAACAAGACAATAGAGCAAAAATATATGAGGACACAATATATGAGGAACAAAATCAAGTGAGAGAAAGGAATTAATAGCTTGTTAATGTATACAATATGCCTGTCAGTTTGTAATCTACCTCACTTAATCCTAAAAATAATCTCACTGAGAAAGTACTATTTCGCTAATTTAGAGCGAAGAGAACCAAGGCCCTGAAATGTTAAGTAATTTTCCTTCATTTACTCAATTGGGCAAGAGGCAAGACTTGAATCCAGTATATTCTGTTTCTAAAGATAGCCCCTTCCATTACATACTTATCCCTAAGAATGTTGTGCTCAATCCCGCCCTAGTTATACATTTCATTTTTCTCACATACCTTCCCCCATTCTCTGAGCATTCTAAATTCAATTAATTCTTTCAATAGAGCCCAAAACTTGTTTCTTCAACAGACTTCACAATTCCTTTGCATTTTCTTCCACAGAGGTCCTCAATACTCTGTTTCCTTTCCTGCTTTCAACCACTGTAGGGTTCATCATGTGCCCATTACTTGTATTATCACATAGTGTCCTACATTGTTATAACTTTGCACATGGTCTGTTTTCTCTTCAGTGGGAATCTAAATTCCTTCAGTTTAAAGCTGCGTATCAAGCAATCAACAGATAATCACTGAGACCTTTCTATGATTGAGACATTGTTTAAGGTGAAATGGGGGATAAAACAATTTGAGGAGTGAATAAATGAAAGTCTCCAAAAACAGTATGTGCCTTGGTATACTAATGCCACAATAATTCTAAACAATACACCACCACAACACTCATGGTTGTTAAGGTAAGGCTCTCTTCTTACACTCACTGGTGTGCGAGTTGACTGTTCTTCAGTTCAGGCTGCAGTTTGGTCCAGACTGGCTCCAGCTATGGTTGGGTCAGTTCTACGGGTTCCTCATTCTGGGGCCCAGGCTGAAGTGGCTCTCTATAGGGAATTCCTTTCCTCAGGAACTTAAGCACCACATTTGACATCCCAAAAGGATTCTTTATGAACACCCTCCTTCTCTTAAATTACAAAATAATTTTTAGTAATAACCTTGAGATAACCATGTATTACTCAATATTTTATTGTAGAAATTAAATTCAATAATATTCAAACTCAATACAACATTTCGTGTTAAGACTAAAATTTGCATTTGCAAAGCAAAAATTTATCCCTCAAAATTTGCTTTTTTCACCTTAAAATTTTTTGAACACAAATGCAAACTGTAAGTGGTCACTTAATGATGGCAGAAGTAAGGTACCTCAAGTTCTGTTTCTACTTCTTTATAATCACTGTGAAGTTATTATTTTTTAAAAAATCTACTGTTTAGAAGTAGGGATGTGTAATGCTAGAGGGGTTGGAGACTCAAACTGCTTCTGAAGTGAGGTTGAGTGATCCTGAGAAATTATGAATTTACTCAAAATGAATCCACAGAAATTAGTCTGCTGTGCTTATGGTTGACTGTAACTGCAGTAATTATTTGGAAATTTGGCCCAACAAAAGATTTTTTGGGGAGGGAGGGGTACTCTATGCTTGGTAAACCTCTCTCTGTCTCTATGATACATACACAGGATTCCTGGAGTTCGAGTCAAGTTTTACCACACAGTCTCAATTCAGAACTCTGTTCACGTCATGTCCACTCTCATCCCATTGGTCAAACAGATCACATGGCCAAGACTAAAGGGGTAGGGAAGTACACTTTTCTGATGATGAGGTCATGGCATAGATGTGAAGAGTAAAAATTGAGATCAATATTTCAATCTACTCCAGTAAATAATAAAAATGTGATATATTTTGTGACTAGGAATATTTAACTTGCAGTGAAAAAAAATTCTGGTTACAAAAGGATGTCTCAGTTTAGGGAAATATTCATAGTGATGTCTCACTGACATCTTTGAATAATTTCTAAGCATACAATCATGAGAGTGGCTTTTATATACTATATATAACATCTATAAAATCATATATTGGATATACAAAATAAATTATACTTCTTTCTGTGGATCTCTTTTCCTCGTTCACATCCCCTGGAATAGATCTTGGCATAGTACATAAAGGTATAAAAGATTAAGTATCCTGGAAGCTATTAACTAGCTAAAGTATATATAACAGTGCTAACTATTTACTATTAATAGAAATCATAAAGGCCTCTTGATAAAGGCTCTTTTCTCTGATTATTTTATGATGGCTAACTTCTATGTATGTTTTGAATAACAATGAAATAAATTGGAAACAAAATACAAAGGGCTTGTAGTTTCTTTAACAAATAGAAAATAAAACAAAAATAAGTATTCATTTGGAAATGATAACATGTCAGCTCCTTTATGGTTGTTGAAGTCTTTAAAATTATTATTTGTAAAACATTATAAAACTTAAAGAATTTGTATTGTTAATGAATGTTTGTCTTATACTTGTGAAAATACATGTATTTATAACTCTCACTTTTTTATGATGATGGTGGCCATAGCATAAATAATTGAAATACACGGACATGCCTTAAGTTGAATCCTTTATTATTATAGTTCTAGCCATTTCCACTTCTCTTCAAGTGTACCCTGCCTGGCTCACCCATAATTGCTGTATCTGAAGGACTGCCTCCTTGTCTTCGGGCTTTTACATCAAGTTTTGGGAATATTCAGTAAGTTTACAGCTGATTGAAGATCACATTGTAAATTCTCTCTGCATCAGTGAATTTTAAAGAGTAGTTTCTTTTTTTTTGTTTTTTTTTTTCCAGTGTAGCTTCTACAGAGTGTCCACAGGCTTTACATGACACTAACTTCTGTCTCGGCTGCTCATTTTTTGACATGTCTTGGTCTCTCTCTGACTTGTGCTATAATTGCTGTATGGCTTCTATCCCTGAATTTTTAGAAGGGGGTAGGGTTTGGCAATCAGTGTCCATTTTGAGTCATACCTGAAAAAGATCACCTTCTTCACAGAAGTCCTGAAGTCCAAGAAATACCTAGGTCAGCCCCCAAATGGCTGAATAAGCTCTTGGTTGCCCCATCTATTATGTAGACATCAGAAGTTCTCCATCCTCAGCTCCCAAACCAGCAGCCCTCGCTTAACATTTTGAATTTTGCATATTCGGCGTTGTTCTTTCACTTGTTGTTTCTTCAAAGATTTTCAAAAATTCTTCTTTCGAATGTCAATAGAATTTTCTAGGAAAAGATATAACAGGCATGATAGATTTACGTATAATCCTAGTTACATTAAACTAAGTAGTGTGTTGCTTCTCAAACTGTAGCTTTAATATTTTATTATAGTACTGTAAATGTAGTAGATACTTTTGCAACTAAAGACAATTCCTCTGTGCTTATTACACAATGACCATTTCAGACAAGTGTTGTTGTAGCTTGTTTTGCTTTGTTTTTCTTTCTCACTTCTAAGTCGTTTATCACTACCATACCAGCAAAGACCAAGTGAATACTGTTTACTCTTCAGAATATGGGAAGTGCTTTAGGAGTGTCCTGTGTACTCTGGGACCTATAATTGCAGTGGAGAAAATTGCTTTTGTTAGACTCATTGTAATGCTGTGAATCAAGCTAATTGCTGTTTTCACTGTAGGCTCCACAAGGCTAATAAGGCAAGCAAAATAGCCATTTATTCATTCAACTTGTGTTTACTGACCAGTGACAATTTTGGAAGCAAAGGAAAAATTAGGACAAGGAGAGAATTTAGTAGAGTAGATTCTTGTTAAATCAAGTAATGAGAATTTCAAGAAAATCCGAATTCAGAATGATCACCATTTCTAGTAATTTTTGTAATAAAATATTTAGGCAATATTGAATCTAAAATTAGTCTAAACTAAAAAGTGAGATTTAAATCAAGATGCCAGACACTTGACTTCTAATTAAGCTTTTCTACGTCTACCTCATAATCTATATTATACAAGTTTCTATTTCCAAAAACTTGCAGATTACTAACCATCTTCCTTACTTGAACATAAATTCCGTGAGGGTAGATACTGTCTTGTTCACTAGCAATGTCACAAATTATGGCACATAGGTGGCGCTCAACAAATATGCTGAGTTAATAAATGTACTAATGTTAATGATACCTTAACAAGATGAAAACGTTAGTCTCAGCCAGGAACGCTAAAATTCCAAATAGCAAAGGTTGTTTGTGTACACTGGTAAGAGAAATATTGGAGAGCAACATAATAGGTAGTCTTTCTACTTCTGTATTTGCTTTACTCCTGGGATGATTCACTGGCAACACCTCAAAGAATGTTGACAGTCACTTAATGAAATATATATTTATGTAACTGATTCTTTTTCACGGATAAAAGTAGTGGAGAGAGCAATAGATTTGAAATAAATGACGTTAATTCACCTTTTATGTTCTACAATCTACTATCTCTATTCTCTTATATAAAATGTGAGTATGATACTTGAATTGAGATGTGGGGTGGACAAGAAGCCAATTGATTATCTTTCTCTCTTCTCAATATTTGAAGCAACTGAGAGATGGATAACCACATGGGACATGAAATGTCATATATGTTGCTTGGTGTCACAAGGAAGAGAGAAGAAAACACGCAGCAAGTAGGTAGTCAGGTACCAAGAAAGGTCAAGGGCCATGAATGTGCAGGACCCTTTCATCTTTTACCAATAAGAAGAGAAACTTGTCATTTGGAGAGGAGTGAGTCAGAGCTGGGTGGAGGGGTAAACACTTTTTCCTCATTACTAGTATAAGTGCTCAGGTTTCTTTTTACTGACTGAGGCCAGAATATGAGTAAAGGGACAGTAACGTTTCTCTTTAGATTTTCTGATTTTGTCTTCCTATCCCATTGGGCTTAATTTCTAAGCTGATGGCTGCCCTTCTTCAGGGTGTACGCAGTAGTTATAACAGTAATGTTAACTCCTTTTCAAGGATTCTTCCAATATGTTAGTTACTGCTCCTTGTGTCTCCTCTTGGAAGAACTAGTGAAAGGCTCACATTTTGCTGAAGAAGACTCTGAAATGCTGCTGAAAAACAAAACACTAACTTCATGACCACACTCCTCCTTAGGCTAAAAAATTATTCTCTATTTTCCTTTTTATATCAAATATAACTTACCAAAGTTTCGTAATTGTTTACACATAGGATTTTATTGACAGAGGTTAAGAGAGTGTCCATATGGTAGACACCAATCTGCAGGCTTCCTTTGGCAAGGGGCAAGGGTCAAGGGACAAGTGAAAAATCAGAATTCTGCATGTTCTTTGAAGTACCTGAACCACACCACTCCTTCCTCTGAAGACTTACAGTGTCACAATCACTGTATGCATCAAGACCATCAGGACTAACCCAATCATGCCCTTCTTAGTCATGTCGGTCCCCACAAGATACAGGGGACTCCCAGGTCATTTCTCACCCCACACACTCTAATCCTCAGACACACTGTATGTCAGGACTTGTAATGCTAACTACAAACTCCTTCCCATTATCTAAAACTCTTCCCAATATTCCCCCTGGAATACACTGTTAGTCATCAGCCATCAATACCTCTCTACTCTCAACCTCTTTGAGGTTCCCTTCACCTTCTTCCTTTAACTGAAATCTGGTTCTTTTCTACTTCTCTTGCATCTCTTTCAAGAGAGAGTTGTTTACTCTCCCCATCCTTCAGAACCACTGGGCCTGGAGTGGGAGTACGACACCCTCTTGCTTTCTACTGCTGCTTTTAGATTAATCTCCCTTCCTCCACTATAAAAACCTTGGTTCTGAACATCATGCCATCAAACTCTACCAACCACCACCTCTCCTTGCTGGAGGCATCTCCCAACCCTTGAAGCACTTCTCCCTCATTCCATGAAGATTTAGCATCTGAATCACTGTCACTTACTCTAACACTGCCCATGACCCAATTTTACTGATTTCAATATTTACATGATGATCTGTCCAATAGCCTATCTTCTCAATTCCGTGATCAGGTCCCCTCCTACAGAGATTTTTTTCCTCCGTCCGTCCTCAACTGCTCACAAAAAAAGGGGAATAATTTGTCTATCTCACACACTCCAATGTGTGCTTTATAAAGTTGAATGCTGTCTTGCTCACAGTTGAATCCTTAGTGCCCAGACAAAGCCGGCAAATAGGAACCATTGAATACACATTTAATGAAAGAATAAGTGGTTAAAAAGACATCAGCAAATATTTATTGAATAAGTCAGTGCTGTCAGTCTCACCAGGACGCCAGTCAGTCTGAACTAGGTTTCCAGAATCTACAACCTATACACTTGAACTTAATTGAGAGAAACCTCTGAATGAGAATGTAGGATGACACCATATGTACCACGTTCAAGCAGAGGTGCTAAGAGGTGAATCCCTTTATCATACTGCCTCTCAGAAAGGGTCAAGATGGATATTCCTGAAAGAGTTAAAATGAATAAATACATAATTAATTGTGCTGGCACTCCAGGCATAGTGCTTTCTGGAGGTTTTTCTCTTTTAGTGTCCATCTCACTTTTAATTCTTTTCTCTTGAGCATTTTCTTCCTAAACGATGATACAACCATGATCTTGTTAACAGCCAACCCCTAATTAAAGCAGGCACCCTTCAAATTAAATGTGTTCATTCACAGTACCATTTTTTTCTTTTTTTTGCTAGTGTCTATGAATTTTCCAGTTTTCAGTCAAATCCTCTGGTCTTTAGCATTGTACCACAAAGACTAGGACTGCAGCCTTTTGCTCTAGAAATCCCTCATCCAGTGGAAGGATTTTTTTTTGGTCCCAAATTTGTCTCAGGTGGAGATTCCGTACTAGCAGGTTTCTGACCTGACCTGAAGCTGCTTTGAGCTTTGATGTTTACAAAGCCTGATATCCAAGTAATACCTCTGCAGTGTGGGCCTTCTCCCAACCCCACTCTTACTTTTCCAGAAATTTGAATGTTCCAGCCCTTGGAGGGCTTGTGTTACTTCAATGACAGCAGAAATATTTCTTTCTGGTACATATTTTTCTTCAGCAAGGTGTTTCATTTTTCTTTGTTGTTTCCTTTTTCTTTTCAGGCAAGTTTAGGCAAGTGTAAGAAAAAATTAAGCTGCTTTGGATGTTAGCTCCTTTCCTGTTCCAATATGTCTTGGGCTACCACTATTTGCAGTTTCAGAGAGCCGGAATTTCTTTTCCTTTTCCTTTGTTCTTTGAACTAGACATTTTATCCTCTAACATCTGGTTTTGATACTGTCTTGTAGGGTGCCTTATAGGGAGCCATACAGAGCCAATTCCTTCTTCGTCCGTAGACAAGCATTTGCCATGCCAGCTCTGCTGGTATTGAGTACAGCCACCTACAACGTAATGTTTGATGGGTCCAATACCTATACCTCCTTGAACTTCATCTATATTTTGTTTTCCTGTCTAGCTCCATTTAGTGGCTCTCACTTTCTTTGAGTATTCCCTTAGTGATATAGTTTCACAATATTGCATAGCATGTCCCTTTACTTCATAGACAATAACCTGCAGCACCACCAATCTCACTGTCATCTTGAAGCTCCTCTGCTAACGTTTGAATTAATCTATGCTGCTCTACTCAGTCTCCTCACCCCATTATCTTCAAATCTAACTATACGTTAATGAAATATAGCTGTCCTAGTCTTAAGGGGGTAGTTCCAAAATATTTCTCTTTTTTTGTGAGGAAGATCAGCCCTGGGCTAACATCTGCGCCCATTTCCTCTACTTTATATGGGACGCCGCCACAGCATGGCTTGACAAGCGGTGTATCGGTGCGAGCCCGGGATCTGGACCTGTGAACCCCGGGCCGCCGCAGTGGAGCACCCGCACTTAACTGCTGTGCCACCAGGCCAGCCTCCCAAAATATTTCTTGTTGACTGCCTACCTGTAATTTTAAAAGGAGGGCTCTCACTTGCTTTTTATATCTGGGTTTTTTCCTGGAAATTTATTTTGTTTTGTTTCTGAGACCTCTGTTTTCTTCTTCTATTAGATTTAGTTTAGATCTAGTCCTTCTCCCTGACCCAGAAACAACTAAAATATTTTCCCGTTATCTGGTCCCATTTAAAGAGCAGTTGAACAGATTATGTCTTCATTTCTCCTTTACATCTATCAGGCTGGGCCTCAAAGTTCTGAACCCTGGGAAATCCTTCTATTCTCCAGCATCATCAGCATGCATTCCTCGGTTATTTTTTTCTTTCTCCTTCTCACTTTCTGACTATATCAATTTTTTTTCTATGAACCGATCCTTGACTGTTTACGTAAACCTAATTCCTAGAACAGTGTTATAGGCACAAGCCTCATTAATTTCTTTTTTAGCCTCTGGGTTCATAATAATTTCATTGAATATTTACTCAGTCTAAACTAACAACAAAATTTGTCCTTCATGTAATAAAGTCCTGCTCCTCTTTACCCCTTTATAGGTAAAATCAACCACACTATTGGTTAAACTACAATTTGGGTGATTGAAATTGATAACCTTTGTTAAAATTTATAATTAATTCAAGATACATTTAAATAGAGATCTATTGATATATATATATGCATACTTCTTTAAATTCTAGGTTTACTAAATACAAGATTTACTCAGCCCAATATTGATTAAAGGCCAACATCGGGTTTAGTTGATTTGCTTTAGTAAATCTTGAGGATGGTAATTTCATTCATCTACTCTATAGAAGAAAAATGCTGATAATTATAGTATATGTCTTATTATTAAAACCGGTTTTATCCATTTTTAAGAAATTTAGGTTGTGAAAAGCATTTTGTGAAAAGTTGTGAGGAGTTAATAAATTTTTAAATTCCGCTGAAATACTATCACTGTGAATGACTATTTCAACCTTTGCCTATGGAAAAGTATATTACATTTGTACGTATTTAAAAGTGGAAAAACAGGGGCCGGCCCTGTGGCTTAGCGGTTAAGTGCGTGCGCTCTGCTACCAGCGGCCCGAGTTCAGATCCCGGGCACGCACCAACGTACCACTTCTCCGGCCATGCTGAGGCCACGTCCCATATACAGCAACTAGAAGGATATGCAACGATGACATACAACTATCTACTGGGGCTTTGGGGAAAAAAAGAAGGAGGATTGGCAATAGATGTTAGCTCAGAGCCGGTCTTCCTCAGCAAAAAGAGGAGGATTAGCATGGATGTTAGCTCAGGGCTGATCTTCCTCACCAAATAAATAAATAAATAAATAAATAAAACATCATTTAAAACAAAAAGTGGAAAAAGAGAAAGGATGCTGGGTGTGTATATCATATAATTCCTTCATTTTTTATGTATAAGAGACTAAACTGATAGCCAGTAAACATGTATGTTTACATATATTTTAAAAAACTATAAAGTTCACGATCACTGAGCGATTATCATTTATAGCCACATACTTCTGCACCAAATAGTGAGCATCGGAAAAAACAAGTCTGTCAAGTATATTACTCTCTTTGTAATTTTTTTCCATTTTTCAGGTAAGACAATTGGATTCCCAGCAGATGAAATTGCACTCTTAGTAAGAGGCAGGAGTTGAATTTGAACCCAGCTTTGCCTGATTGCACAGCACATACTCTGTGGGGGTAATTTTGGATTCATTGGAGAAGTTAACCATATATTCAGTGTCCTAAAGTCTAAGATTTATTGAATATAAAAGAACACTGTTTGTAACTAATCATTATTTTTCTTGAGGAAATTAGCCTAAATTTTGCTTTTAACCTGTGTTGTATATATACACATATATTTACTAAATAGATCTTTAAGGGATTGGAGCTTTCTCTTACCCACCATTTTGAGCATATCCCTGAATAAGTATAATCCTCTTACATGGACACTCCCTCTAGAAATCCATCTCAACTTTGATAAGCATCAAGTTTGTTCCATCCATTTTTTTTATTTTAAATTTTATCACACAATCCTTTTTTATTCTGATTCTGGTAATAGCTTTTTCTGTATTTTTCTTATTTATGCAATGCATTTCTTCTATCATATTATTGTGTTCAATATTTTTTTGTACTCCTTATTATAATATTTCCAAATTTCCTGAGAATAACTGACCAAATGAAATATTTAGACTACCCCTACACCAATATGGCTAAGGGAAAAGTTAACTATATTATCATGTTTTTATAGATAGGAGGATATTGTACCAGAAGAGTCAGCTCAGCTCACCTTAATTATGGTCAATGATTTCTCCAGAAAAGAGAATCCATAAAAGGTTCTAAGAAAGAATTTTTAGAAGAAGAAGACAATTATAGTCTACTAAAGGAGATTTGCAGTATAATTTTTAATTTTAAAACAAACACCCAAATCATTAACTGTTGCCATCTTTGAATGATTAAGAATCATCACCAAGTAGTGGTTGAGTCACCAGGTAGAAGTGATGCTCGTATGGATATCTAACTTGTTGCAAAGACTATAGTTTGGTTTTGGTGAAAATCACATTTATACAGCAAGATTATTTTTTTCCAGTTAAGTTCTGTCCACTATAATAAAATATGATGTGTTAGATCTGATATGAGAGTGCTTGTTGAACATTTAAAAGTTGACTTTGCTTTGATGGAGACTGTGTAAGAGAAACTATTTATTTATTTATTAAACGGCTATAAATGGAGCAATGTCCTTTGGACAGATTTGTGGGAGATTTGCCATATTACTCTAAGATCACCCAGCAGCTGGGAGGTTTAAGAACAAGTATAAGGACAAGAGAATATCGTTACAGAAGCCCACAGGAACATCACTGAATACACGAATTGTCTGGCTTGTCTTCTCAGGAGCACTGCTATGTGCTAAGCTCCAGGCTCTCAAGTGTTTTATTTTTTAGCAGATGCTCTGCTGAATCATGTTTGTGCCAAGTTTTGCATAATGTCTTATGTTATCAGTACAATATGAAATATTTAATAGGAAGTTATCACTGTGGCCAATATAAAAGATTAAATAGAGCTATCAGTCTCTTTTCTCAAGAGAACACAAGATATTCGGAGAGAAATAAAAGGACAATATGAGACATCCAGATATGGATTCAGATCAAGATATTATATTCCTTGTTTTCTATGTCATGAGCTTTTTCCTATCATTCTTTTGTCTATTTTATTATTTTACTGAGGTCACATTGGTTAATAACATTGTGTAAATTTCAGGTGTATATTATTCTATTTCGGCTTCTGTATAGACTGCATTTTGTTCAACATCACTAGTTATTAGGGAAATGCAAATCAAAATTACGATGAATTATCACCTTATGCTCATCTGAATGGCTACAAATAAAAAAGACAAGAAATAACGAGTGTTGGAGTGGATCCGGAGAAAAGGGAACCCTCGTACACTCCTAGTGGGAATGAAAACTGGTGCAGCTGTTATGGAAAACGGTATGAAGATTCCTAACAAATTTTCTATCATTCTTAAGCAGAATGAAACCATAAGAAACTCAATGAATTTTTATGAAGATAAAATACTTAATTCTTTTTAAAAGTGGAAAACTATATCACAAAACTTACCAAAACTAAACTATGCTGAAAGTGGGAAATGCATGTTTGAAGTTTGGACTTGGTGATAAAGTAGTGATTTTTAGGAAATGTATTTTACAACCTTAGAACTTAAAACATAACACTTAAATGTTAAGGAAAACTGCAGAATTCAATAAAATAAAAAGAAATCACTTGAAAATTTGTTGAAACTATGGGTCTGTGAAAAGCTCATTAATAGATGTTAAACATTTCATCAGAGAAAAACTGAAGTTACAGATCTAGGTCTCATTTATTTATTTTTTTATCTTGGAATACCATGCATCTACAGAGCAATGACAAACTGTACCAGAAAGCAATTGATCATTGGGACAATGACTTGTCAGG